>NW_006159616.1:14365016-14393231 GCF_000334495.1 Tupaia belangeri chinensis
CCCTCTAGGGCAAAAACCAAAAAAAAAAAAAAAAAAGCAGAGCAGAAGAGTTCTTAGGAAACAACTCAGGCGGCCAGTGGAAGTCGACCAAGGCTGGCAGGTGGCAGGTGGGGGGAACCAAGGGGGGGTCCCAGGAAGCTGCCCAAGTGTGGGGATGAGTGTCTGGGTGTGTGTGTGACCAACAGGAAGCTAAGCAGAGTCTGGGTGTGGGCGTGGGCTCTGATGTCTGTGGGGTGCATAGAGTAGCCGCAGTCACTTCAAGTCCCCAACTGGTCCCCAGTGGCTGTCCTGGTAGTGGTGGAGTGGGTGGGGAGCAGGGCAGAGTGAGGTGACAGCTGTTCCTGGAAGGGAGCTTTCTCAGTAGATGGGGTTGTACCCCGGGAGACTGGAACAAGCAGCAGCTCCGCGAGGCTGTGCTTAGGCCCTGACTGCTCCAGCTGGATGGCCAAGACAGTCCGGCACCGATGGTGCTTGAGGGCTTCCACCTGGCCAGCATCTGCAGCCACGGGACCTGCAGGGCATGCAACAAGCTCGGCATGCAGTGCGCTGTGCCACTGAACTCAGCCCTCCTGTAAGGGAGGCGCTGCACCTGCAGATAGGGAAACGGAGGCTCAGAGCCCCAGGCTGGAGGCAGCAAGTGGCGAAACTGGGCTTTGGACCATGCCACCCTACCTCCAAGGAGGGGAGCGAGAGCCCTCAGGACTGCAGCCACTGTGGGGAGGCAGGTGGATGCCCAGGGGCCCTCATGCCTGGTGCTGGGCAGGCCTACCCTGTGGGGAGACCCTTGGCCTGGTGCTCGCGTGCTTCTCCTGGCTGGCCAGGAGTTTCTCCTCCTCTTGCTCCTTTGTGTGGGCCAGGAGGGGCAAGGCTTCTCGGAGCACCTGGTGGTCTGCATATGGACGGGTATGAGCATAGGAGAGTGGGTGTCAGTGTGTAGTGTGTAGGTGAGTGTGCAACGCCTTTCTGTTCTAGCCAGGATGCACTGGTCCCTGCTGTGTGTGACCATCCTAACAGGAAGTCGCTTGGCCCTTGGCCCTGGGTGCACAGGCAGCCTTCCCTGGGCTGGGACAGGATGCTGTGGTCTCCACTGAAAAACGGAAATCAGGGAGGAGGAAGGCCGTGCCGAGGGAGGCTCAGGATGATGGGGTGAGAGATGGGTGTGGTGAAGCTGGAACACCCCCCAGGCCCTGGGGGGTGGGGAGTACAGGGGCTGGGATAAGCAAAAGGTAAAGAGACTGGAAATGTTCCAAGATGGCTGAAAAATGGGGAGGGAGGCGTCCTTTGCCTCACGTCCCCAGGGAGGTACTGGGAGACCAGTAAGCCTGTGCCCTCCTGGAACTGATCCACCAGACTGGCATCACATTGATTTCACCTCCTGGGTTCCTCTGGATAGGTGCTAACTGCCCACTCAGGACCTGGTGCCCCTGGCCCTGGGACACGCCTTCCTCTGTGCTGCCGGCAGAAACCGTGCCCATTTTGGAAGATGGAGCTTTCGCTTCCCCTCCTCTGAGAAGCCTTCCCACCCTGTGGGATGGAGTTGTCTACCTTCGTGGCCCAAGGGCCTGTCTGTACAGATCCTGGCTGCCCAGTCATACTGGCCACAGTGCACCTGGTTCTTACCCGTGGTAGAGTAGGCGGGGGGCGAGATGTTGGAGGCAGAAGTGCCCACCCCTGCCCTGCCCCTGGTAAAGCCTCATTCTCATTTTTCTTTGAATAACATTTGTCAAGATCAAAGATGGGGTGTTTTTCAAGTTGCCAGGGCTGGGATTCAAACAGTGCAGCTGGCCATGTAGGATCTGGCTCCCCTAACCACTAGGCCATGAGGTTGGCCCTACGTATACCTTTTCTTTTTTTTTTTTGGAGAGGTTTTCACTATAGGGCACGTGTGCTCGCCAGACAGACAGAGAGAGAGACATAGAGACAGAAAGCGAGAAATCGCCCCCCAGGGGGGATGGTCACGCCGCAATCCCTTCTCCTCCATTCTCCTCTCGGGATCTTGGGCACGCACGCACATGCGCCCTGCGTGAGTTTTAAGCCACCGGGTCCGAGACGCGAACCGCGGTCGACTACGTGGGAGTCCAGCGACATAGCCATTACGCTAACTGCTGGTTCCCACCCTACGTATACATTTTAAAAGGTGGTTATGATGCCTTTGTGGTGGCATAGAAAGTTTCGTGATAGTGAAAACACAGCATGATTGTAGCTAAGTTTAAAAAAAGCAACCCATGGCCAGCAGGTGGCATAGTGGTCGAGGTGCTGAATTCTCACATGGCTGATCATGGATCAAATCTTGAACCCGGCAGCTTGAAAATTATCAAAGAGACTTGTGTGCGTGTGCCCAAAATCCCGAGAGGAGAATGGAGGAGAAGGAATTGTGATGTGGCCGTCCCCCGGGGTAGTTATTTCTTACTTCCCTTTTTGGTCTTTCTTCTGGAAGCGCACACGCCCTATGACAAAAACCTAAAAAGAAATACCCAAAACAAACAACAAACAACAACCTAACATCCAAGTGTTTGCACAAAGCAGCGAAAGGAAACAATACGAAAAGTTCATGGTTCCCAGTGCGATGTACGACTTCTAATTTCTCTCTCCTTTTCTATAACAAGCTTGAATAATATATCAAGATTAATTATACTTTAAAACAATCTTTTTTCTTATCTTGAAATTCATATTTATTTTTTGTAAAACAAGTATGAAAAAGGAAAAGAAAATAAACATGTTCACATGTCATGTATTTCCTTCCAGTCCTTTCTCCACGCATATTTCCACAGCTATAAATAGATACTCTTTTGATTAGAAAAGAAAAATCCCAAGGAATTTTGGAGGCATTCTCTCTGGGCTTGGCGGTCCCAGATCCCGGGAAGTTCCCTACAGCTCTGGGAAGAGTCAGGCCATTGGTCCAGGCTCACAGAGTGGGAGCTCCCTGCTCAGGGTCTTGGGCCTGGGTGAGCCCACCCCCTCATTATGCTCAAACACTGCTCCCCTTGACAACCAGCTCATCGTTTGGCTGTCCCCAAGCCTGCCTTCCCTAGCCCCTAGGCCCTTGTCCTGCAGCTCCCAACGCCTTTGCCTTTCCAGGGACTTCGGGGCAACCAATTTGCTAATGAATCCTGGCCTTTCCAAAGTCTAAAGGCTCGAACAGGAGGGAGACTCCTCTGTCAAGTGGTTTTGGCATTGGTAGGCCATGGAGGGGGTTTCCCATCTGTGTGCCATGGGTGGGCCAATCAGCAGCAGATTTGACCACAGAAGGGTTGGTGGAGCCAGAGCCTGCTGGGCTCTGCCCTGCCTTGCCCTGCTCAGGTGGGGGTACTTGCTGTAGGGCACTGCCAGAGCCGGGCTGCCCGGCCCCTAAAGAGCTGCTGGCAGGACTCGGGTGGCCCTACAGGGCTGTTGACTCATCCAGCTCCCCCTGGTTCTTCCTAGGAAATGCCACACACTTGGGGGAGGGGGATGAGGAAGCCCTGTTTCTGCACAGTATGCCCTCTGCCTAAGCTGTGGCCACATCTGGCCTGGTGAGTAAGATTCTGTGATTCAGAACTTCTCTATTCCCAGCCCCCTGCTCCTGCCCCCTCCCCACCGCCAGCAACTTTCTGATAACCACAGCTGTGTTTCTTTCTTGGTCAGAGGTGAACATGATTCAGGAGTCAGCGGGTTCTCTGCCCAGAGCTGACTTTCCTTCGCAGCAGCCTGTTTCCACTTTAGAAGGCAAAACAGGTCAGGCTGGCCAAGCCCTCCTTGCAGGTCAGGGTGAGGACAGGGGTGAGGGAGGCCGGCCTTGGCCCAGGGCGGGAGTGAGCGGGTGGGGCCGGAGTGCCCAGGAACTGCCATTCTAGGTCTGCTCCAGTGCCCTGCACGTGCCAGGCACACAGAAGGCTTTAGAATATGTGTAGAATATGTAGATGCCTTTCCTAAGCCTCAAGGGGAAATGACCACGTTTTTATTTTTCTGATAATGGGAAGAATTATTTTGGTTCCATTCTCTAAAAGCTTAAATCCATCCAAAAAAGCATCTGCTAAGCACCCACCGTGTGTAGAATATGTGCTTGCTTCCCTCACAGGAAATCTTTATCACCCTGCCCCTCACTCCCTAACCTGAACTCTGGCATGGCTGCCTCTCTCAGGCCGTGGGCTCTCAGCCCTGCTTGGAGAGCCGCGCTTTGCAGACCTGGCCTCTTGACCAGACCTGGTGTGTTGGAACTGAAGCAGCCCTTCCTCAGCAACACTTCCTTTAATCCATTAACCACTTGCTTTGGTCTGAGAATGTACTTCTAAAAGCACTGTTCATGGTATGAGGGGGCCTCAGACACCAAGGTGCCCCAGAACTGACAGCCGAACCCACAGGTGGCCGCTTGCCAAGGAGAAGGTGCAGGATCACAGGAGATGGAGGAGCTGGAACCATCTTCCCAGCATAGTCTGACTTCTGATTTCAGGGAGGGAAAGGTTCACGCAAGACACCCATGGAGGCTGGGGGGTCCACTGGGAAGATAAACGTGAAGCAAAAGTTGAGAGAGTGCTGCGGCCAGGGCACCCTCTGTTTCTGTAGGCTTAGCACCTGCTGTCTAGTGAGAAACTGCTTCCAGTACTTCCAGCACCCCACTTTCCTCTCCCAGGGGTGTCTCCCCCACACCCACCCGGAACTTGCCAGTCAGGACACTCACTCACCTGCACCTCCAATTGCAATGACTAGCTTAGAAATAAATATGTGACCCCTCCACCCCCCCAAGTTGGCCAATCAGAATACTTTCAGCCACTTTTCTGCCAAAGTTGCTGGGCAATGGCTCTTTCCTGGGGAGCTGCTGAGCTGGAAGGATGGCAAACCTCATGGTCCACTGACAGAGAAAACTTCCCCTTAGATCTGTTGAGAAAAACGGAGACCTGATGACATCGTTGAAATTCTGGATCTTTATGTACCTGAAGCTGAAGCCGGCCCATCTGTGAACTTACCTGATACAAGCTGGTAGAGTCCCCTTCCCTTATACTAGCATGACCTGGGTTTCTGGCCCTGTCAGGTATAAGGCAGCTCCATGGAGTATATTTATTTATTTTAGGAGAGTTTTTATTTTATTTTATTTTATTATTTTTGGTTACTATAGGGTGTGTGTGCTCACTGGAGAGATAGAGACAGAGAGATAGAAGACGAGAAATCATCCTCTGGGGGAATGACCATGCCACAATTCCTTTTCTTCCATTTTCCTCTTGGGATTTTGGGCCTGCATGCACACACACCTGGCATGAGTTTCAAGCTGCCAGGTCCAGGACTCAAACCATGATCAGCCATGTGGTAGACCAGTGATGTATCCATTACGCCATCTGTTGGTCCCCAATCCCATGGAGTTCATTGCTATTCTTCTCCCATAGTGACTATGGCTTGAGTGTCTTAATGGGGAACCAGTTAGAGTTGAGTATTTTTTATTTATTTAAACTTATTTTGATTTGTTTTATACATTTAATCACTATACATTGCTTAGCTTATAAATTGAATTTACCCAACATGAATACACTTCAACTGAATTTACCCAGCATATCATACCAGTCCAGTTTTTTGTTGCCAGAGGTACATTCATTCACCAGAGACAGAGAGTGAGAGCAAAAGTGAGAAAGTACCCTCCACCCCACAAGGGGCACGGTTGTTCTGCAATACTTCTTCCATTTCTCTACTCTATGAGGGTTTGGGGCATGCATGCGCATGTGCCTGGTGTATTTTTCAAGCCTCTAGGGCTGGGACTTGAACTTCGGTCAGACTGGAATTGTGGAATCTGGCTCCCTTAACCACTAGGCCATAGGGCTAGCCCAAGAGTTCAGTTTTGTTGGGACCAGCAGTTAGCGTAATGGCTATGTCGCTGAACTCCCATATAGCTGACCAGTTTGAGTCCCAGACCCAGCGGCTTAAACTCATGCCAGGTGCGTGTGCATGTGTTCCCAAGATCCCGAGAGGAGAATGGAGGAGAGGGGATTGCGGTGTGGCCATCCCCCCTAGGGGGTGGTTTCTCGCTTTCTGTCTCTCTGTTTCTCCGCCTTTCTGGCGAGCGCAGGCAGGCACCCTATACCGAGAACCACTCAAAAAAAAAAAAAGTTGAGTTTTGTTGAAGATTTTTACCTTAGGGCATGTGGGTCACCAGAGAGAGAGAGAGAAGGTGAGAAATCAACACCTGGGGGGATGGCCATGCTGTAATTCCTTCTCTTCCATTCTTCTCCCAGGATCTTGGGCATGCATGCACACATGTCTGGTGTGAGTTTCAAGCCACTGAGTCCGGGACTCGAACCACAGCCAATCATGTGGGAGTACAGCAATGTAACTACTATGCCATCTACCAGCCCCAAGAATTGAGTTTTTAAACCTAGACACGGTACACAAGAAGTTTCCTGGCTTGACTCGTTTTTTTTCTTTATCCTCATGCTTCCCAAGAACCCAGCACACCACACGCACACATAAGCTTCTCCGTGGCTGAATTCAGTATGGCAGACAGAATAATGGTCCTCCAAAGATGTCCACGACCTAATCCTCAGAACCTGTGAATGTGTTATTTTACATGGCAAAAGGGATTTTGCTGGTGTGATTAGAGTTAAGGAAGGACCTTGAGATGGGGAGATTCTCCTGGATATCTGGGTGGGCCAAATATAATCACGAGGATCCTTGTAAGGACTGAGGCAGGAGGATCAGAATCAGCAAAGGAACTATTACAACAGGTTCGAAGACAGGAATGCAGATGAGCTGTAGAAGCTGCAAAAGGCGAGGCAACAGATTCTCCCCTGGAGCCTGCAGAAGAAACGCAGCCCTCCCAACGCCTTGATTTCAGCCCAATGAGATGGTGCTGGAACTTTTGACTTACAGACCTGTAAGATGATCATTGTGGGGGCCAGCAGGTAGAGCACTGGACTCCCACATGGCCAACCACAGTTCAAGTCCCAGACCTGGAGGCTTGAAACTCATGCCAGGCATGGATGCATTAGTGCCCAAAGTCCCAAGAGGAGAATGGAGGAGAAGGAATGGTGGTGTGGTCATACCCCCAGGCAGTGATTTCTCACTCTCTCTCTCTTTCTGGCGAGTGAATGTGCCCTAAAGCAAAAAATCTCTCTTAAAATTTTTTTTAAAAAGAGGGAACCAGCAGTTAGCGTAATGGCTATGTCGCTGGACTCCCACGAAGTCGACCGCGGTTCGTGTCTCGGACCCGGGGGCTTAAAATTCACGCCGGGCGCCTGTGCGTGCGTGCCCAAGATCCCGAGAGGAGAATGGAGGAGAAGGGATTGCAGCGTGACCATCCCCCCTGGGGGGGGATTTCTCGCTTTCTGTCTCTATGTCTCTCTCTGTCTGTCTGGAGAGCACACGCGCCCTACAGTGAAAATCTCTCCAAAAAAAAAAAATTTTTTTTTAAAAAGAAAAAGGATGATCCACGTGTGCTGTTTTAAGCCATTCGATTGTGGTCGTTCATCACAGCAGCAACAGGAAACTCGTACACTCAGCCGGCAATGCCGTCTCCCCAGAACACGTGCTTGCTGTGCTTTCTGCCTGGCATGTCCTTTACCATGCTCTAAGCTGTCTTAACTCCTGCCGGTCGTTCGGGGTTCAGCCCAGGTGTCCACGAAGTCTTCCTTGGCCCCGTGTAATCCTCCATTTACATATCAGTTCCCTACCTCTACCTCTAGCGAGGCTGAAAACTCGAGTTTCCCATTCCTCCACTCAGCAGGTACCTGGGTATACTGAGTGCTACCGCGGGCTGTGCAGAAACCAACACTCCCGCCCTCTGGGGGCTTTTGTTCCAGGGGGCCGATAGACGAGGGGGCATAGGGCAGGAGTCTACCTCACTCGCCAGTGTATCCCCAGCATCTGGCCACACTGGTCACACAGTAGGCTCAGTTTCTGGTAAATTCACAAAAGGCGGAGTGAGCGACGGAAGGGGTGCCAGTTTGAAAGAGTCCTACAGTTTCAGGCCTGAGCCTCACACAAATCCCTGTGGCTGTCATTCTGGACAAAGCCCAGATTTTGAGTCTGAAGGCTGGCAAATCAGAGTGTGTTCTGCTGTCTCTGAGAGCTCCCTGGGTATATATTTGCTATATTTGCTAAGTCACATTGCTCAACCATCACCCAAGGCCAACTCTGGCGCCAAGGGCACATGTGGCCCTGTCACCCGTCTGTGCCATCGATGTGCGAGCTGTGCCTTTTCTCACTCCTTTCCCTTGCATTTGAGGGTTCTCAATTTGGAGTGATTGTGCTCCTGCCTTCTCCCCTTTCCCGCTACCCACAGGGGACTCTTTACGATGTCTGGAGACATTTTTGGTTGTGATCACCCAGGGTGGGAAGGGCCTGTTGGCATCCAGTGGGCAGAAGTGCTGTTCAGTACCCTGCAACACACCTCTCCCAACACAGCAAAGATGCACCTGCCCCTACGTGTCAATAGTTCCGGAGCTGCGACACCCACGGCCTAGTCCCTCACTTGTAAGCTGCTTTTGTCTGATGCATTTTAGTCTCTGGGCTTTGGAGCCTTGGCCTGTATTTTTGGAACTAGCCGGGCAGCTCTCCTCTGTATTGTACAATGGTGGTGTCCCGGTCAAGGGACTTTGTGCCACCACATTATCTTCATTTGAAGGTCTCCCATTGTAACTTCATTCTAGGGGATTCTACCTGCTGGGCTGTGAGGTCTCGGGCCAGGTCACACTGGTAGAGAAGAATGTTGACTGTTTCCTGACACAGCAAATCCCAATCACATTTGTAATTCAGTTTCTGCTCTCCTCAGCCCAACTCAAGAAACTTGCGCACAGGACCAGCAGCTAGTGTAATGGCTATGTCGCTGGACTCCCACGTAGTCGACCGCGGTTCGCGTCCCGGACCCGGTGGCTTAAACTCACACCGGGTGCATGTGCGTGCGTGCCCAAGATCCCAAGAGGAGAATGGAGGAGAAGGGATTGCAGCGTGGCCATCCCCCCTGGGGGGTGATTTCTCGCTTTCTCTCTCTCTGTCTCTCTCTGTCTGGCGAGCTCACGTGCCCTATAGCAAAAACTCCTAAAAAAAAAAAAAAAAACGCACAGGGTTCAAATCATCTGGGCATCCCACCATCCCAGGCTCAAGGCCTTGCCGTGTGACCTTTGAGCTTGAGCTTCCTGGTTTGTAAAATTGGCATAGCGAGACCCATCCGAGAGAGTTGTAGGGGAATGGGGTGTGAGTTCACCATTGTTGGCTTGCACCAGTGCATGAGAATTGATGACCAAGTTTTCAGGAATGTTTTGAGCCAATCACCAAACATAGTTATGATGAACAATTATGTTCTAAAAACTAACAATGAAATAAATCATATTAAAAACAAGGCTGTGGTTGGCCCTGAGACCTAGTGGTTAAGGGCACCAGGTCCCACATGGCTGTCTGTGCAGTTTGAATCTGGACCCTGGTGGCTTGAAAAACACACCGTGTGTGTGTGTGTGTGTGTGTGTGTGTGTGTGCCCCAAATCCCAATAGAGTGGAGAAGTGGAGGAAAGGCGATTGCAATGTGACCATGCCCCACTGGAGGGTGCATTTTCCCTCCTCACCTTGTCTTCTCTGGTGAGCACACATACCCTCTAGCAAGAATAAAACAAAATGAAACTTTATAAAATGGGGCCAGATGATGGCGCAGTGGTAATGTGATGCTCTGTGAGGGTTGACCCACATTGGGAAGTTTCAGTCTTAGGTCCAGAAACCTCCCTGAATGCGTGTTCATGACCTGAGGCTTGCTGAAGCTTGGGGAGGGTTATAGCCCAAGGATCCAGTTGTGATACCTGTCTCTCTGTTTTCTCTTTGTGTTGCTTGCTCATGGAAGAAAGAAAGAAACTTTAATAAAAAAAAAACAAAAACAAGTTATAAATACTCAAGACTCATCACTTTCTAACTACTTTACCACATTTTACTATTCCGTGTGCTCTCGAGGTTATTTCTGTCTGTTGTATGGGTGGGGTGGAGATAGAATGAGATGGTGGCTATTGGGCTTCTCGGTGCCACAGCCAATGAGCCTGTCTCTCTGTTTTCTCTTTGTGTTGCTTGCTCATGGAAGAAAGAAAGAAACTTTAATAAAAAAAAACAAAAACAAGTTATAAATACTCAAGACTCATCACTTTCTAACTACTTTACCACATTTTACTATTCCGTGTGCTCTCGAGGTTATTTCTGTCTGTTGTATGGGTGGGGTGGAGATAGAATGAGATGGTGGCTATTGGGCTTCTCGGTGCCACAGCCAATGAGGTCGTATTGGCATTGAAATTAACTGTGCTGGGAGCATTTACACCACAGAAATGGGTTCGTGTCCCAAGTCAGAGCTTGTTTGTTTTGTTGATTGTCTAGATTGAAGGAAGTAATGGAGAAAATGCTAATAAGGCAGATTAAACTTGAAAGTGAGTCCGCTCTCTAGCCATTACATTGTGAACAGCATACGCACACACAAAGACAATATTCTTCCAATATTTGAAAACTGTCACCAGTTCGGCAAAAATGCCAAGTTCCAATGTACAGCTTTATGGTTTCGCATTTCTCTACTCATTAATATAGATGGAAACGTCAATCAACTTCATGTCACAACTGCACTTGCTCATTAATATAGCTATTTCTTTTGCTGAGTCAGATAGGAATCAAGTACTTATTTGTAGTGAGATTTATACTCAATTTATATTCGTATATTTATGAGTACGCCCCCCTCCCCCATGGGTCAGTTGTTCCACACTTACCAGCACAGCACAGAATGTGACTGTGGATGTGAAGACGCTCAACATGGAGATAGCGCTCCATGTTGTCATTCAGCTGGTGGCCCTGTGCCTGGGGCCCTGTGGGATGGTGACACGTGTATCTGAGCTGAGACTGGAACTGGCTCTTGTAATCAAGACCTGGAGGCTCCTGTCTCACTGTCCATCAGATGACATGGGCTGGCATCCTTGGGGCTACATGGCATACAGCCCCCATCCTTGGGGCTACATGGCATACAGGTGAAGGAGGAGCCTGCGAACCTAAGGGGTGGGGGCAGGTCCAGTGCCTACTCATCTTGGAGATGGTCCAGGAACCCAGGTTAACCCAGAGTTAGAAAGGCAGCCTCATGGCTGAGGTGGCCTCTTTATGAATCGGGAGAGGCCTTGAGGGGCACACCCAAAAGTGAGTCTGGCTCAGCAAGTAGAATACTGGGTAGCAGGTCATTCATTCATTCATTCCAACAGCATTCAAAAGCATGTAGCCTGGTATCACCAGGCTGGGTGCTAGTCATACAGTTTATTTTTCTCAATAAATATTTACAGATTATTATCTTTACTGGTGATAGATACTCATTATCAATCAGTATCATCATTGATAAATATGTTCCTCATGTTCCAGGCCCTGCTCTGGGTGAACAAGGCACTCACGGAGCTTACAGCCTAGTGGGAGATAAGAAAGTAACCAGGAAATGACATCAGGTTGGGGGTCTAAGCACGGGCTTGGGAGGGCTGTCTGTAAATGGTCTGTGGTGGAGATTGTGTGTGTGTGGAGAGGGGTCTCAGGTCAGGAAATCCCTACCCAAAGTCCAGGAGCAACTGCTATGCAGTCTAATAAACGTGACAGAGGAAAATACAAGATGCGATGGAATGCGCCAAGGACGTCCGGGAGGGCTTCCGGGAGAAGCCCAAATTTAATTCAAATTAAATTTGAATTTCAGATAAACAACAAATCACTTCTCAGTGTAAGGATGTCCCATGCAGCATTTGGCAACTCCACATGAACTGCGCCTACCTGGACTGGCCCCTGGCCAACGTGGCCCCCACCTCCGGCCATCCCTCTGGGTGATGAGCAAGATGGACTGATCATGGCACCAAAGCAGGAGTTTGGGGTCAGAATAAGACGGAAGGGGTCCCAGGATCTGAGGAACACAGAGAAGTGGCCGTATCAGGCCAGACCCCTGAGTGTAGAGCTGAATGGGATTTGACCTCAAACTCCTTAACTCTCAGTCACCAAAGGACAAGGTGGGGCCCTGGGAGAGCTCAGAAGCTCAGGCTCCAGGCCCGAGTTCAAACCCTGACCCTGACATTTATAAGCCGTCACCTCCGGAGGCAGTTAGCTTCCTTCTCTGAGCCCTCATTATCCCCTCTGTCGAATGGGCGTAGTGATACTGCACAGGAGGGTGTGAAGGTTACAGGGCAGACAGGGCCCTCAGTACAGGGCCCGGCGTAAACTCAGAGCCCAGTAAATGGTAGGCGTGGTCGTATACTCGTGCATCACTATAGATTACATCATTATACAATAGCCGTTCACCACGACGGTAAGTTATTACCATAGTTTGGACTTTTGTTTTGTTTATTATTATCTCCCCAACAGCTGGGATGATGCCTGGAACATAGTAGGTGCTTAATAACTATGTTCCGAATGACTCCATGATGGCGGAATGGGCTTAACCTGCAGGTAGCTGGGAAGGGACCAGACACCCACCATCCTATTCCCATTAATCCAAACTACCCAATGGCCCTAATGGTAAATAAACAAGACACATAGGAAGACAGAGAGCCGGGGCTGGAATGCACGGCTTCCTTTCAGTCCTGTCCTGGGAATCAGCTCCTTTCCAACCTGTGAGAGGAGGTGAGTGGCCTCCCGGGGCTGCTCTGATTCCTAACTCATACCAAGGGCCTGCTGAGCTGGACGGTCTCCTGATCCATCCTCTGGGGCAGACGAGGAGCCCGGGAAAACAAATGCAGGATGAGTAGGAGCACAGTTCCTGTTGCCAACATCCCCATCTGTCCTCCCCAGGCCCTGCTTCTGTCGCATCCAACATGCTTGGTTGGCACTGCCAAAGGACATGGCATCCCCATACCCAAGGCCAGGGTCCCAGTTCAGTGGTGGTTTGGACAAACGAACCTTCGAATTCCTGGCACTCTAACAGAGATGCCCCATGGTCTCAGACCTGGGTATCTTGTTCTTTACCAATTTGAAGCCAAGCTCTGAACCTTCTCCCACTCCAAATCCCCATCTCCCTGATCGTCCGCCTCTGAGAGTGGCATCTCCATGCTCTTCAAATATAGTCTTCTGCAGGACCAAAAGTCCATTTTCATACCCAATAATTTGATGCGAGGATGTTAGCTGATATGCAATCTATAATCAAATTCCCCAGCAGTACCTAAAATTAGCCGCTGTCCTTCATCTTCTTTAATACACGTTCCAAAAAAGAACTGCTTCTATCTATCTGCTTGCACATCCCTTTAGTCTTTGTGAGTCCCTCTGACAGCACCCCAGGCTTGCTTTGTGGAGGGGTGTGTTGATGGCTCACCTTCCCCAGTGACCGCAAGCTCCTCGAGGGCAGGCCTGAACCCGCCTTGGGTTTAGCTGCATCCTCCGACTCCCTCAGAGTGCCTGGCTCTAGAGAGCATGCGACTTTGTTTGAAGTGCAATCAAAGAGATGACACAAATCCTGTGTGCTCAGAGCCGTCCGTCCGTTGCTTTCATGATAAAGTCCATTGTCCTGTAAAGGGCCATGCAGTGAAGAAGTACATTTAATTCAAACCCTCAGTTGTTTTAAACTGTGGAAAGTGTGAACCACGGGAAGAAAGAAGACAGCTTGGCTTTGCCTGGCATGTTGTGTCGGTCTGAGACATGACACTGTCCTTCCTCACATGGGAGGACAAAGGCTGCCCAGGCAGGGGTGGGGTGGGAGGAGGGCAGGGTTGGTGCCGGGCACTTTCTGGCCCTTCCTGAGTCAGGGCTCCTCAGT
Organism: Tupaia belangeri chinensis; assembly: GCF_000334495.1. Classification (NCBI taxonomy): domain Eukaryota; kingdom Metazoa; phylum Chordata; class Mammalia; order Scandentia; family Tupaiidae; genus Tupaia; species Tupaia belangeri. The sequence goes on from NW_006159616.1 coordinate 14,378,695, forward strand.
GTTGCTTTTCCCTGTGGATCCAGCTTCAGGACTTCTCCGAAGCGCTGGAGAATTCTGGCTCAAATGAGAACGCACAGCCGGGAGGCAGCAACTGCTTTGGGGGTTATCAGCTGGCTGGGCTGTTCGCTCCCCAAGGCCTGCTCACTGGGATGGAGAGTTACACGCCGGCTGGAATAACAACGGCCGGACAGGGGCTTTGCAGGAGCAGGAAGGTCCAAACAGCCCAGCGAGACGGAGAGGTCACTTGGAGTCACCAATATTTATTGACACAGCCATGACTGTTCCTGGGACAGCTGTGAATCAGAGGAACTGCCGGGAATAGCACTCAAGGCCAGACTCGGCTGTCTGACCAGCCGCCTGCCCGGCCCGCCCTCGCCCCGCCCCCCACACCAGGGCTGGAACCTCAGGAGCCAGGCTGCTCCTGCCGGGCTCGGGCACCCTGGATCCTGTACCAGGTGCTGCAGGTCTAGGGGGAACACACAGGCCACTGCCATGACTCACCACATGGTGCTGAGGGCCAATTTGTTCCTTCACTTACTCAACACATGCATCGAGTGCCTCCTGTGTGTCAGGCAGGGTTCTAAGCACTGTGTCCCATCATTCATTTTACATTGTTTGAGCACCTACTGGGAGCTACGCGTTGTCTAGATGGTTATTTGCTCTTCGTTTAGTTTAGAATGCTCACCCAGGGCAACTAAGGCAGTCAAGTAAACACAGAACCAGGCTCTGCCCCAGTCTCTAGGTTGGGGGGTGGATGGTCCTGCACCCAGGACCCAGCAGGGATCTGTGTCCTCCAAGGTTGGCCCCAAAAAGGACTGCAAGAATAAGGTGCCCAGCTTCAGCTTAGGATGCGAATCCAGGTTTGGCCACTTGTAGGCATGTAGCCAGGCAGTTCCAGGGCACCCCCTTTCCCCACTAGAGTGGCCCCTGTTGCTGAGAGACACTGTGTAAAACAGTGCTGGCTGTTCTGCAAACCTGGCATAGCCCCCAGCCCCGAGGGCCGATGCAAGAAGCCCAGTCCCCTAATTAGAACCAGCCGGCTTGGCCCACACCCTCTCCAGGCTGAGCCCCACTTTAGTGGCCTTAAAACTTGCAAGCTCTTTCCTGTGTGCTCCCCTGGCATGCAGCCTGCAGGAGCATCAGAGGACTTGCTTCCCCTGGCCAAGGGGTGGGCAGGTACAGCTGTGACTCCGGGATGTAGGGCTGGCCCTCCTGGGGCCTGGAACATTCTGGGCACTCGGAAGGGACTGCTGGATGAATGAGCCCCAGAGCCAGAGGGCTGGCTGCTGCCTCTTGGGCCTCTCCAGCAACACCCTGGCCTGCAAAGCCAATCTGTCCTGGGTCAGCTCCCCTCCTGGAAGGCCCAGCCCCAGGGAACCCTCTCAAGTGGCTCATGGGCTGCTTCTCAATGCAGGCATATGAAGATTTTACCGCTCTGCCCCAGGATTCTTCTAGGGTATGGACTGAGTTTGGGCCTGGCGCAGAGCAGGGTTTAGGAAGATTTCCTGGGTGGACGAATTACCAGTGCCAACTCCCACTCTGAGTTACTGGGCTTAGGTAGGAGGAGTCCAGCCATCTTCTCTTGAGCTCCTGGGGTGTTCTTGTCCCTGTAGACCCCCATAGGCTGATGTGGCCTGGGCCATTGGTGTTTCCAGCCAGGTGGAAACAGGGCTGATTCCAGCTCATACGCCAACTCCTGGCCAAGCCCGGGCTGAGGTTTCCACTTGGAGAAGGTCCCCATGGTTAGGTTGGCCAAGGACCCAACTCGGAATCTCTGACTGATCCCAGCTGTCCAACCTCTAGTCCCTGAGTGAGAAGGGAGCTGCAGGCACTCAATGTCCTCCCCCACCTTTTCCTTCTCTCCTGTGTGAGAGACCACTGGGACCTGGGCTCTGGGCTAGGCTCCCCTCCTGCACCCAGAGACCATGTCAGTTTGCAGAAAGCCACTGTCACAGTCTTAAGAACAGTGTGCAGTGGCTCCCAGCAGGGCTGGGCCTGGTGAGACGTGCTCTGCAAGGATGGCTAGCCTTTCCTGAGGTCTGGGGTGTTCGTCTGCACCAGAGGCAATGGGACTCCCCATGGGAGGCAGAGGGAAGGGCTGGTAGCAGAGACAGGGACTGCAAAGGGTTCCCTGAGCCCCCTGCTCAGGCCTCCAGCTACAGGATGGGCTGAGCTGCCAGGCAGCAGCTGGCAAAACACACTTCGCCTGCCCCAAGCCCCGGATAGCAAATAAGGACGATTAGCAGGCAAAGGTAGCTCACCAGTCAGAGTGACAGCTGGACCCTCCCAGAAAGTGGGGGTCTGGGGGCGGCCTGAGGCTGCAGGTAGAGGTAGTCTAGCAAGGTGTCCCCAGATCAGAGCAGTCCCAGAGCCCTCCAATATGACGTTTCCCTGGCCGGGCCTCAGCTGACTTTTCAGGGACAGGCAACCCAGCTCCTCCTGATTATCTATGACCAGTTTGTGAGTGTCTCGAACTTAGCCCACTCCAGCAAGCTCTGCGCCTACTACAGCAAAGCGAGGACCTAGACAGGCTCTGCGTGCAGGCACCGAGGAGAGGAAGCAGGCATTTATTCAGCCCCGGCTGTATGCCCGGCTTGGAGCCAGACGTCTGTGTGTGTGTGTGTGGGGGGGCGGTAGAGTGAGTGAAATTACCATCTAGAAGCCACAGGTAGGGCAAAAGCTTGCAAAGATGGAGAGTGAAGGGATGTGAGTTCAGGCTGTGGGCTGCCCTGGGATCAGCTGGGGATGGGGAGGGCCCCTGTCCTTGTGGGTGGGTCCTGTCGATGTTTCCAGAGGATGAGGTCTTTGGTGGCCCCCTCCCTGGAAAGGAGGGGGAGGAAGTGGTGTCTGGCTGGGGCTGCAGCTGTATCCTCCTCCTGCCTCGTCCCAGTCTTCCTTACCGGCTCTGGGCCTTTCTCTCCTCCTGACCCATGTGATCCTGGCAGAGGCTGTGAAAAGGCCTGCCTCCCCTCCCCCACCCTGCCTCCACCTGCCTCCTGGTCTCAAACATTCCCGTGTGACTCAGGAGGGTGGAGAAACAGCCTGGAAGCTTCTCAGCATCCTCTTTTGTCCCCTCCCTGGCTGCTGGCTAGAATTCCCCACCTTTTCTATGGGACCCGGATGGCCTGCCGGGCTCCTAGGTCCTGCAGGACACACAGGATCTGAACCCTGCTTCCACTCAGGAAAACCTGGCTCATCCAAGGGTGTTGCTGGCAGGCCTTGGCAGGGGCCCTATGCAAACTGAGTAGCTGCTGCAAGGGCCCGGGCTTGTATATCCCGCATGGGGATGAATCTGAGCCCTCAGGGACTGAATTGAAAAGTATGGTTACATCTCTCAGGTCACTGGGTCATCGAGGCCTAGACAGAAGACCTTGGGCTTCTGGAGTCCATCCCAGCAGACTAGCCCTTAGCCCCCAGACCACAAGTCTCCCGTTCCTCCAAGAGGAAGCAAATAGCTAAGGCACTGCCCACGCCTGGTGACCAAGCTCAGGAAGACCTGGACTTCTACGGGGCCTTCAAGGATGGCAGGAGACAGCATGGCAAGTGACCTTGGGGACAGCTGCCCCGCAGGGCCTCTCTCTTTAGGCAGCATGTTCTTTTCTTTCTTTCTCTGGGGAGGGCTGAGACCATCCCAGGACATCTTTAGCAGGACTCAGCACCTGCTTCAGGCTGGTCAACAAGCACCTTGGCCAGAGCCCAACCTCCCATGGGTAGGAGGCCAGGATTCAGCTGGCCGTGCGATGCCAGGTTTCCAGCGTGTGAGTCAATCCCGTAGGTGTCATCTCTGGGAAGGAGGACCTTCCATAAATTATGTATTTGTTTGTTTGTTTGTTTATTTATTATCCAAGAGCTCTTGATGGGGTCTGGAATTCTGCCCCAAGAGCCCAGGCCTGTGAAGTTCAGACCCTCCTCTCAGCAGGTTCTCCTTGTTTTTACCTTCCCACGACACCCTGGACCCTCCAGGACACAACATCCTTTAGTCCGACTCTGGGCCTCTGCCCCTCCAGCCCCTACTGCTTTCTGGGGAGGGTTCTCTTTCTACAACTGACCTGAATGCTGGGCCCTGTGGACATAGGTCAAAGGTCAGAAACAACATTCTTAGCTGCAGAGGTCTAACTCTAGATGGTATAATTTGGGCTGTATAATTTGCCGTTAGTAAAAGTTAGGATTTGGGAGCAGCAGATGGTATAACGGTTGCATTGCTGGACTCCCACGTGGCTGACCACTGTTTGAGTCCTAGACCTGGCAACTTGAAACACACTGGGCATGTGTGCATGTATGCCCCAAATTCCAAGGAGACCATCCCCCTTGGGGGGTGATTTCTTACTGTTTATCTGTCTCTTTGACAAACACACATACCCTATAGAAAAACTCTTTTCTTGGAGAGGTTTTTGCTATAGGGCGTGTGCACTCACCAGAAAGACAGAGAGAGACAGAGAGACAGAAAGCGAGATATCACCCCCTGGGGGGATGGCCACACTGCAATCCCTTCTCCTCCATTCTCCTCTCGGGATCTTGGGCACACACGCACACCCACCCAGCGTGGGTTTAAGCCACCAGATCTGGGACTCGAACCACAGTCACCTCCATGGGAGTCCAGCAACATAACCATTACACCATCTTCTGGTCCTGAAAAACTCTCTCTTTAAAACAAAAAGTAAGACTTAGGATTTGACTGGAAGCAACTGGGATGGATATGAGGCTAATTCTTTTTTTAAAAATTTGTCCAAGGGCATATGTGTTCACCAGAGAAAGAAAGAGAGAGAGAGAGAGAGAGAGAGAGAGAGAGAGAGAAATCACCTTCTGGAGGATGGCCATGTCACAGTCCGTTTTCCTTCATTCTCATCTTGGAATTTGGGGCATGCACGTGTGCCTGGTGTGTTTTTCAAATCCCCAGGTCTGGGATTTAGACCGTGCAGTTGACCACGTGGGGTCCTGTGGCCTTAACCATGACAGCACCAGCCGGCCTGAGGCTAATTCTTACAAGGGATGGGGCAGGCGAATAATGCGGCCCTCCAAGATGTCCCGTTCTAAGCCCCAGGACCTGTGACCAAGTCACCGTACATGGCACAAGTGACTTTGCAAATGTGACTCCATGTAGGACCTTGAGAGGGGGAAATTATCTCAGATGATCCTGGGTTCTTATGAGAGAGGCAGGAAGGTCAGAGACAGTGAGAGACAGAGAGACTGGAAGATGCTCTGTCCTGCTGGCTTTGAAGATGGAGGGCAGGACCATGAGCAAAGGGTGCAGGAGGCCTCTAGAAGCTGGGAATGTAGGAAACAGACCCTCCCCAGAGCTCACAGCAGGGCCCCACCCTCCTGATACATTCCCGCCTGCACTTGTGGACTCCTGAACGTGAGTGAGCACATGTGTGTTGTCTTAAGCCGTCAGGTTTGTGGCTGCTTGTTCCAGCAGCTACGGGGACTTCGCAGGGGCGGCCTGTGGTCTTGCTGGTGTTCCTTCCCCTTCTCCGGTGACAGCTCCTGGACCTTCCTTTGGGACTCCCCTCCTTACTCTCAGTCCTGGGTTTGGGTAGGGTGACCCGATTTCCCGGCTGCCAGGTGAAACATGTGGCCAGAAAATCCAGACAATCAGAAGAGTGCGTCTCCCTGGCACAGTGCAAGTGGCCTGAGCTGACAGGGCTCCCTTCGGGGACATTTGTGCACACTGTGAGGAACGGAGATTCACCCTCCCTTGGAGGTGGCTGAGGGTCAGTGTGAGCCTGGAGTGGTTGGCAGCGACTGACAACCACAGGATGAAGGCAGGCCCCTTGAGATGAAGTCAGCCTGGAATACAAGGGACTGCCGAGCTGGGAGAGGTGAGGGTCCTCCCTGCCCATCGCAGCCCAGCCCCACTCAAACTGACCCTGAACTTTCCTGACAAACCAACTGCCATTCCCATTTTGTTCAACCCTCTTTGAGGTGGATTCTGTCACTTGCAACCCACAGAGCTCCTGTACTGATGTCACTTCCAGCCATTTGTCTTGGTGGGAGAGACAGGGGTGCTGGGCCATCCTTATCTTCATCACAGCCATTTCAGTGTTTGTTAGGACTAATTAGGAATTCTCATATTGCTCCTTGAACAATTTTATTTTTGGAGCTTCCAGGAAAATCGGAGAGTGCTCCTTGCACAAGTGTCTTCTCTCTGTTGGGTCATTGGAAAAGTCATGAAAAAAAAATATATGACATGACTCAACAACCCAGTATTATGTCATTGAGTGGAAAACATGGAGGACTGCTTTCGGAGGGTCAAGAGTCAGGGTGCGCTTTGGCACTTTGTGACTGAAAACTGCATGCTGGACTCACGCGTGGGCACCGATGTGGGGGCCACTAGAGCTGCCACTTGGTGTGTGTGGAGGGGTCTCCTGGGACCCTGATGGGGCAGGGGGTCAAGGGGCTTGGTGTTTGCTATTTGATGTAGGAGTTGGCAAAGGACTGAATCAAAACTCTTCAACCGTCCTAGCTTCGCCCTTCCCCGGCTGAGCACCTCCCTCAGTTCCCCCTCCTGCAGATGGAGCCCTTCCCTCCTGTTCCATTCCAGGATGGCCTGGAACAGAGGGCATGAGGGTATGGCAGAGAAAGCAAAGGTGGTGACTCAAGGAATCTCATGAAGGCACGTGTAACCGGCAGGGAGGAAACGGGCAAAGATGCCACGTTATGGTTGGCAGCAGCAGTAGCACAGTAACCTGGGCAGGTAAGGGTCCGCCGAGGTCTTCAGCAGGGACAGAGCAGCCACAGGTCTCCTGTAGACCTCGGTGAGGCGTCGCCGTACATGACTCTTCTCTTTAATCTTTCTCTTGCCCCTTCCCCCGCGGACTCCCCCTCCCCCTGCTTCCTGCCTGGGAGGCTGGGAGTGTGGACTTCACCATGGGCACCCACGCCCTCCACCATCTGGTCGTCTGGTCGGGGAGCCCAGCAGCAGACTGGAGGGACGGAGGAGTCTGAGAACAGTCGTTCATTCTCCTGGCTCCCTCCCTTCAAGGCCATAAGTGACCGCCAACTTTGTGGTCGGAGACAGCAACGTTTCTTCTCTCACAGTTCAGGAGGTCAGGAGCCCCAAATCAAAGTCTGTCAGGGCCATGGGCTCCAAAGGTCTAGGGAGAAATCCTCCATGCCTCTTGTAGCTCCTGGTGGCTCTAGGTACTCCTTGGCTTGGGCAGAATCATTCTGTCTCTGGCTCTGTCTTCACATAGCCTTCTGCCCTGCGTGTCTCTGTGACTTCTCGTCTTCTAGAGGTCACCCATCATTGGACGTAGGACCACTTTCACTTCCCATGACAACTTCATCTTAAGATCCTTAACTAGTGGGACCAGCAGTTGATGTAATGGCTATGTCACTGGACTCCCATTTGGTCGACCGTGGTTCGAGTCCCAGATCTGGTGGCTTAAACACACACCGGGCGTGTGTGCATGTGTGCCCAAGATCCTGAGAGGAGAATGGAGGAGAAGGGATTGCAGTGTGGCCATCCCCCCTTGGGGGTGATTTCTCGCTTTCTGTCTCTCTCTGTCTTTCTGATGAGCACACATGCCCCATAGCAAAAACCTCTCCAAAAAAGAAAAAAAAAAAGATCCTTAACTAATATATCTGCGAAGACCCTATTTCTGACACATTCTGAGGTTCTCAATGGATATGGATCTTTGGGGTCCAACTGAACCCTATAAAGCTCCCCTGGACTGGCTGTGTCCCTTGGCCCGTCACTGGACTCCCATTTGGTCGACCGTGGTTCGAGTCCCAGATCTGGTGGCTTAAACACACACCGGGCGTGTGTGCATGTGTGCCCAAGATCCTGAGAGGAGAATGGAGGAGAAGGGATTGCAGTGTGGCCATCCCCCCTTGGGGGTGATTTCTCGCTTTCTGTCTCTCTCTGTCTTTCTGATGAGCACACATGCCCCATAGCAAAAACCTCTCCAAAAAAGAAAAAAAAAAAGATCCTTAACTAATATATCTGCGAAGACCCTATTTCTGACACATTCTGAGGTTCTCAATGGATATGGATCTTTGGGGTCCAACTGAACCCTATAAAGCTCCCCTGGACTGGCTGTGTCCCTTGGCCCAAGATCACCGTTCTCAGGATGTCCTACTGTGTGCAACTCTGTCCTGGGTTTATGGTACTCCTTTCCCCCTCGTCCTCAGCTGCTGCTACCAGCTCTGGCTTCCCTCATTCTCCCCTTCTCCCTGAGGCTCATTCCACCCGCGCCTTGTAAATAAAGCCTCCTGGATTATTGCGAAGGTGTCATCTGTCTCCCGTTGGGACACTGACGCATACAGTGACCAATACTAGGCACTTACTCCATCCCCTTCCATCCTCACAGGTTTTGTCATTCCCATTTGAAATGCAGAGATAGTCCAATTTCTTCCCAAAGTCATGCGGCTGAAATGTGTCCCAGGTACCTACCTCCGGGCCTGCGCCCCAACACTGGGCTTCACCACCACGGGGAAGACCCTCCCTCTCTCAGGTCCCAGGCGAAGCCAGTTCTGCCTGTGAGGGGCCCCTCCGGTGCGGGAATGTGGGGAGAGTAGGGCCTGACAGTGTGGACCGGCCCAGACTCGTGCAACGGGGACAGATACCCAGCTCCAGTAGGCTGCAGCAGGAGAGAGGACTGACCGGATCGCATTCCTCGGAAGTCTGGGGGCGTGACCTGGCTCGAGGCACTCCTGGATCAGGTGTGCAAATGATGGCTGCAGGAGGCAGGTGTCCCTCTCCTCTCAGTGCCACGCCTCCCCGCATGCTGGCTCCCTTCCCGCAGCCTGGCTGGGACATGGCCCGTCACGGCTGGAATGGTTCCCGGTAGCTCCAGGCTCTCGTGCTGCCAGCTCAGGTGCCCGGTAGAAAGAGAGCGTCTGTCCGTGGGTGCCTGCACTGTTCTGAAGGGAGAAACTGGTGAGTCGACTCACGTGCCCATCAGCTGGTTCCCTAAAGAGAAGTTAGGGTGCCACTGAGACCTCTGGCAGAAGCAGGGGGTGCCTGACTCCAGGCTCCAGGTGGTGGGGAAGATGCGTAGAAAGTTCCATGGTCCATGGCAGTGAGGAAGCAACGGTGGAGGGAGGGCGGACAGAGGAGCGGGCTCGTTTCTCCATTGCGCAATTGTCCTCCCAGGCCAGAGTCTGGGGAGGAGGTGGGGCCACTCAGAGGCTCTTTGTGGGAGGAAGGCAAGCACCTGGGTTGGTGTCAGGTGGCGGAGACACAGGTGGGTGCACACGAGCTGACTCTACCTCTGTCCCAAGGACATCAGCACCACGACCACCCCAGGGTGGGACTCATTCGCCTGTGGCTGACCAGCCTGCGGCTCCAGATGCCACCCTCTCAGCGTCAGGCACCACGGCCCCAGTCTCCCCGCCTGCTCCCCTCGAAGGCTTTGAGGCACCAGGTGAGCAGGATGGACCCTGCCCACCAATTCCATGTGACCTTGGACCATTTTAGCTCTGGGCTTCAGTTTCCTCTGCTGTAAGAAGGAGGCCTGCTGCTCTGTTTTGTTTGTTTTAAGAGAGAGGTTTTTATTTTTTTAAAAATAATTATTTATTTAATTTTATTTATTCATTCATTTATTTTTAATTTGAGAGAGAGAGAAGGTAAGAAAGCAAGCCACCAGGTTCGGGACTCAAACCATGGTTAGCCATGTGGGAGAGTCCAGTTCCTTAGCCATCACGCTACCTGCTGGTCCCCAAGAGAGAGGTTTTTAATTATAGGTACATCTGCTCACTGGGGAGAGAGACAGAGAGAGAAAGTGAGAAATCACCCGGGGGTGGGGGCGTGGATGGCCACACTGCAATCCCTTCTCCATTTGCCTCTTGGGCACACACATGCCTGGTGTATTTCAACTTGCTGGGTCTGGAACTCGAACAGTGGTCAACCAGGTGAGAGTCCAGTGCCTTAACCACCATGTCACCTGCTGACCAAGTGTTTTGACAGGCTCTAATAGGACTTTGGCTGGGATGATTGCCAGGGCCTCAAGAGACATTCAGCAAGTGCTGTGTCTTGTCTGAAGCCCCAGCCTCTGGGTCTTGTCTCCAGGGTGTGTGAGTCAGGTTCTATGGTTAGGTTCTGTCTTCTGCTGTCTCCTTTCATCTCCACTCTGGGCAGCTTGTGCCTGGTCAGCCTGAGGCAGGATTGCTTGTCTAACGCTGTCCTTGTCACCCTTGGCATCCTTGGCGGATGCTTGTTTTCAAGGCCAGTGTGCGCGATGTGAGAGTGAACTTGGGAGGGAGGCGGGGAGGGCTGTTTCCTACGGGTTGTGCATTGAATAAACATGCCTCGTGCCAGCGCAGTGCCAGGCAGTGCTGGGCACGGAGAGGCCAGGGAGACAGGGCCCAGCTAGGGATCAGAGCAGTCTCTGTCTGAGTCCTGGCCCTGCCTCCTACCAGCTGTGAGTCACACGTCAGCCCCACCTTCCCCTCTCCGTGCCTCAGTTTCCCCTGTGAAATGAGGACAGAAATCTGACCTCCGACCTTCTGGAAGTGCGTTGAGCACTGAGATGGATTGTTTCGATGCTTTGCGTGGGCCTTGGGACACAGAAACGGTCTCTTGGCGTCCTTAGGTGGTTGTCAAACAGAACAGCCTAGAGTGGTTCCACTTCTGTGCCAATCACTGGCCCCTGCTGTGCCGTGTTACCCTCGCTTTCCTGGCCTGTGATTCACAGATTTTCAGTCATTTTCTATTTTACAGAGCTAGGTCTGTTCATCTCAGTTTCCTGGTCTCTTCTTCACCCTGTCCTCCTGCCTCTGTTGTAGCTTCTCCTGTACGTTGGGGCCAGGAGGGGCTTGACAAGTCACAAGTCGAGGGAGACTCATCCTGCCCTGGTCTTCGTCCTCCCTAGGTGGGCCTGGGCCATCCTCACCACCATCCTTCCCCTGAACTCCAGCCCGGAGGACGTGCGTGCTGCCGGGCTGCTGGCACACCCTCGCTCCACGGATCCGTCCTGCGAAGGACCACAGGGGCCCCTTTGTCCGAGACGATCCCAGCACAGGCCTGTCTGCAGCTAGAGAGACGTGCGGGATGGCCCCTCCTCATCGCAGATCTTCTTGGAATGCATTTTGGAAATTTCTCACAGAAAGTTTTGCCTTCAAGATGCCACTTAGGGGGTTGGCAGGTGGTATGGTGGTTGAGGCTCTGGACTTCCACTTGGCCGACCATGGTTCGAGTCCTAGACCTGGCAGCTTGCTTTCTCACTTTCCCTTTCTGTCTCTCTCTGTATCTCTCTCTGGTCAAATTAAAATATAAATAAAATAATTCTTTTTTTGTTTTTAAAGATGCCACTTAGGTGGGGCCAGCAGGTGGCATAGTGGTTAAGGCACTAAACTCCCACATGGCTGACTATAGTATGAGTCCCAGATCTGGCAACTTAAAAATCATGCCGGATATGTGCGTATGCATGCTTAAAATCCCAAGAGAAGAATGGAGGAGAAAGGATTGCAGCATGGCCAACCCCCCAAGGGGGGGATGTCTCTCTTTAGTGAGCAGACGTGCCCTATGGCAAACATTTTTTTTTAAAAAAAAGATGTCATTTATGAATTAAGAAGTTCTGCAGAAAGCCCAGTACAAAGACCCCTGCATTCTCCTGGAGTTCTGGGAGGAGTCGAGAGCCCCATGGGATATTTTGATATCAGGCTGGCCCTTCGTCTCGCCTGTGGCCCCCATTTTCCTCTGGATGTTCCTTTGAAGGTTGTGCTCTCTGTGGATGGAAGGTCAGGTTTTCCCAGGACTGTGAAAAACTGGGTGAGTGTGGGTTTACCAAGTCCTGCCAGGAGAAGCCTTCCCCTCGTCGATGGGCTGGAGTGCTGGGTTAGGGGCCTGAAGGACGAGAATCTAGTCCCCGGGCCACTAATGATGAAGACAGAAGCTCCACCTCATCAGCAGGACCTATGCCCGTGCCTGGCACCGCGTCAGCACACGCATACACGTCCTTGCCAAATCCAGCCCACAGCACCTCCCGCCATTGATCCTGGGTTCCAGCTTAAAGAATCCCCTTGGTTCTGCACACTTCTCCTGCTCTGACACTGGCCCACGCTCCCCAGCCCACGTTAGAGGCTGAAGTGAAGATTCCACTGACCCGGAGAGGCGCCAGGGCTGGTTTTCTCAGAGATTCTATCTGACTTGGCCTGGGGGAAGGGAGGGGAAGTGGCCCAGGACTGCCTTGTGCGAGTGTTCAGGTTGGGTACCGCACTAGGGTTCCCTCACCTGCGAGGACACCATTCTCCATGTAGATGAGAGCTAGTCTGTGAGAGCGTGTGGGCAGACGTGGCGACTCGGGCCTGCAGCTGAGGCCTGGAGCAGTGAGTCCGAGCTCCTTGTCCTGGCCAGACAGGCTCAGGGGGGCCCTGAGTGCACCCACACGACGTGTGCAGCGTGCCTTGCCCACTGAGCCCAGCTGACACTACAAGGTCCCTCCGTCGGCAGGTTGCTCCTAGACCTGAGTCCACTGTCACCTGGCTCCCTGGGGCAGGTCCTGAGTCTGTTCAGTGAATGAATGACGGAAAGGGTGGTGCACGTGATACAAATGGAGCACTGGCTTCAGAGTCCAAAATGAAAGCCCCAGCTGATCACCTGTGCGTCCACTGCCCCCACAAGCTGCAGGGGCTCTGCTGGCTCCCCCGGGCCTGGGCAGGGGGCACAGCCAGGCAGGAGACGGGGCGAGGGCAGGGGCCAGGGAGTCTGCCGCCCCTCCCCGGGCTCTGGAACACAAAGCTATTTTTATTTATGATAGTGTCAGTGGGCCGGCCTCCGTCTAGACAGCTGGTGTTATCATTCGAGGCCATCCTGGAATGTGCAGCCCCATTTATTGAGAACAGAGGACAGAGTGCAGATTAAACAGCTCATAAAAACAAGCTGGTAACTGACTCTGGGCGGGGAAACCAAGGTAACCTCAGCCAGGTCAGTTGTCCTCGTTTGTTTTAGACGCGGGATGTTTTCAGAGAAAACACGGAGTCGGGTGGCCCCAGGAAGCCAGCAGGCCTTGCCGGTGCCCCTTCACAGACACACATGGGCAGGCGCGGGGTGGGGTGCTGCAGAACTCTCAGGGGTGAAGGGCAGGAAGGGGTAAAGACTCCCTTTGCTGGGGCAGGCCTTCAGCAACAACCTGGGACTGCAGAAATCTCGGCCTCCCGGGGCACAGGAGCCAGGGCCCGCAGCCACCGTGGACCCAGCCACCCTCTACTGGGTCTCCTCCCGTAGCTGGCCGGCCAGCCAGGTTATCTGGGCTCTGCGGGGAGCCAGGCTCTGGGTGGTCATGTGTCCCGGTGGCTTATTTCTCCCCTTGCTCGCTTGTCTATTCATTCTTTCGTTCCTTGGCTCTATCTACACATACATTCCGAGCACTTACGGTGTACCAGGCAGAGACCCAGGCCTTGCCTTCCAGAGGCCCCTGGACTGACCTAGGGGAGACAGACATGAAACACAGACTGCCTGGAGTGAGATGTCAGAGACTCCCAATGGTCTGATCTTATCACTCTCCTAGTTAAAGGGCTGCCGATGCCTGGGAGAGAGGAGATGCCTGAGGCCCACTTCCTTGTCACCAGCCGGCCTCCTGTTGTTCTCCTCGGCTCCTCCCAGCTGGCCTTCCTCTTCTTGGAACCTGCTCTGCCTACGGGACATCCCGCAGCCCCATCCCAGGCAGCAGTCCTAGGCCTGTGGAAGCCTGTGGGCTGTCACTCGGCGTCTCCCTCTCTCCTGGGAGGTTCTGGGAGGTCCTGGGAGGCTGAGCGCGGAGTGTGTGCCCTGACCCTGTCGTGGATGGACTTGGCCCTGACTCTGCGGCTCCCGTCTCAGTGGCCTCGGACAACAAGCCTAGCTGCCCTGGGCCTCCGTGTCCTCGTCTGTGAAGTGGAGATGAGTGTGGGATCTCCGTCTCAGGGTGAGGACTGGGTGCACAAAGGGCAAAAAGAGGTCAGGAAAATGCGGGCACCTGGCGAAGGTTCACAAATGTCAGCAAGCGTCGCTAGCTCCATGGTTAGCACTCTTCCTCCTTCTACCTACAGCCTGGCTCCGAGCCTGGCCCAAGGTGGATGAGCCAAAACTGATGATCGCACAAAGGAGGTGGCAGGAGAAGGTGTGCCCGGAAGTTCTCCTGTCTGCTAGCATTCTCAGGGGGTCAACTTCTGAGCTCTTAACAGAACTGTGATTTCTGGAAAAGGAAGGCAGAGAAGAAAGAGAGCAAGAGTGACCTTGCCCTCGCCCTTTCCAAGGGGCAGAGTAGCAGCTGCTGAGGCCTCTGTGTGGCCCTAGCCCAGGCAGAGCCAAGGGGGCCACACCTGGCCAGGGGGAGAGCTCCCCCAAAATACGGCACAACAGAGTGGGGGCATGGAACTGCAGCTTTCCTCAAGCCTTGGTTTCTGCTTTTGAGAACAGGGGAGAGTAGCAGCGACCCTGTGGCTCCTGTGGGCCTTCCCTGGGGTGGAGCATGGTGTTCCAGGAGCGCTGAGTGCAGGAAGGCAGGAAGCCCAGGCCAGTGAACTCTGCAGGTGCAGCAACTCCCCGTAGTCAAAGGGAGCTCCTCCTACAGTTGGGAGAGAGAGGATCGTGGCCTCGCTGTACCTGGGGCTCA
>NW_006159616.1:14395552-14402215 GCF_000334495.1 Tupaia belangeri chinensis
CGCTTCCCCCCAACCCCGCTGGTCCTGGCTGTTGGTGCAGATTCGTCAGGCAGTGCCCTAAAAACTGCCCGTGCCTGTCAGCATCAAGTTCTCCAGTCTATCAGTAACAGGCTTCGGCCCTCCCTGGGCCTGTGCCTCCTCCTGTGGCTTTGGAACAGCCTGAGGGGTTCTCTCCTGGTCCTCCAGACCCAGCACGCAGCCCCACCCAAGAGCACCTCCTCCGCCTGGCGGAGTCACTCCCTTCCCAGCTCTTTCCTTGTCCACCCAGCATGCATTTGCTGAATGCCTACTGTGTGCCAGGATGGAGCAGGTGGTGCCTGCCTGATGCCTGCCTGCCCCTTCCTGCAGAAGAGCCCTGGGCCAAGTCCACTCTATCCCAAGGGGTCACACCCAGGGCCCAGCACAGCGCTAGGCACAGAGCAAGGGCCGGTGAGGAATGGGGGCGAGACTGCTGGGTCTCAGCAAACCCTTCACTGCCTCCAAGATGCCTGTGGCCTACCGAGAAAGGCGCCTAGCATGGGTCGAGAGCACGGGGTCTGGTGTCAGGGAGACCTGGTTTTGGGTTCCAGCTGCACCACTTACTAGCTATGTGACGTCGAGCAAGCCAGTGAGCTCCTTCAAGGGGCTGCCCACGGGAGCAGAGAGCCTAGCCTATGAGCTTAGAGGGCATATTATTATTGTATTGTTATCATTACTAGGTACTACAGAAAGTAGAGTTCCTGGGCCGGCTGGTGGCATGGTGGTTAGGGCGGCCGGATTCCAGTGGCTGACTTCGCAGTTCACGTCCCAGACCGGGGAGCCTGAAAAACACTGGCTCCATATGTGCACATGCCCTGGATCCCGAGAGGGGAATGCAAGAGAAGGGACTGCACATGGCCATCTACCTGGGGGGAGTGGGCTGTAAGCAGGTGGGTGATTTCTCACTTTCTCTCTGTCTCTGGTGAGTACATGTGCTATATAGCAAAAACTTAAAAAAAAAAGCAGTGTTTAAGGCTGCCCAAAGTGCTGGCTGGAGGCTCTCTCTTGCACTTCAAGAGGCAGGGTCTCTAGGGCCTGGGGCTGCTCCTCCCGCCCCATGGCCACTGGCCCCCCTCCTCTGCTTCTCTGAACATGGGCCCTCCTAGGCCTCGCTGGCGAGGGAGCGCCAAGTCCTAGTGAACAGCAGAGGATGTTTTCCTTCCCTGTGGACAAAACATTTCTGGCGCACGCAGGAGGGGACTGAACACTCTGTCCACTTGGCGGTGTCGGGATTCCTGGACGGACACAAGTGTGCTTTCACATGCAACAAGATGAATTACACAACCTCTTCCCGCCCTCTCCCCACTGCCCCACCCCGCCTCCCCGCCCTTTCCCTTGTCACCCGCTCTGCTCCAGAGCAAAGTTTCTGAGAAGTCCATTCCAAGTGGCCTCAGGAAGTGAACATTGAGTCATGTGCCTCTAGCCAAGGCCTCTGTCAGAGAGGGAGGGGCTGAGAAACACCTCCTCCTCCCCCGACCCCAGGTGAACCCCAACAGTTTTGTGTCAGGGAAATCCTGGCGCACCCCAATAGGGTGGGTCTGGCCTGCCATAGCCGCCTCGATCCATTGGTTGGTTCCACTGGTGTGTTTTCCTGCAATTTCCCCGTTTCACTGGGATTTTTCAGAGGGCTGAGAAACCTTCCAGAAGCCCCTGGCTGAGCTGTGGTCCCAGCCTCATCCCCTGTGGTTGCTTCTGGTCCATTTGAAGAGGTTGACATCAGGTGGCCAAAGTGAAATGAGAGGCGGGGGCCAGGCTGAAAGAACAGGAAAGAAAGGGAGCAGGGCCAGCCTGTCTGCCACACCTCCCAGGTCAAGCACCTGGGGACAGCTGGCATGCAAAAACAGTCTGCTCCAAGGGGTGCCTCATTGCAAAGCTGTGTGCGAGGCCTCTGCCTGTCCTAGAGGGTCCAGGAGTGAGCTCAGGCAGAACATTCCAAAGCATCCTTACAGTACCTGGAAGACCCTTGGAGCCAGGGCCACGCTGCCACCTCAGTAAGGTGGGATGTTTTGGAAACTGGGCTCCCACTCTGGCTCCACTTGAGACAGAACTGGCTTGGGCTGAGCTGGACGGAGCAGCGAGGCTGCTGAGCAAAGGCCATGGGCCAGTGCCAGGGCCCTGAACCCGCTGGGGGCACACTGAACCCCGGCGGGAGGCAGGCTGCTAACCAGTAAGCAAGTTGTAAAAACCCAACTCAGACACAACATCTGGCAGCTGCTTCAAATAGTTCTCTGTCTGAAGTTGCAGTTGCTTGCAGCCCTCCCGTAAATCAAACCATGTGCACAGAGGGGCCCTGTGAGGACCCGAGGCACCCCTGCCTGGCAGGGCCCCAGCCCGCCTCCGTCTCCCTTGCTCTTTAAATAGCCCAGGGCTCACATTCCATTTCCTTGTACGATCAATTCAGAACAGGCCTGGCTGGAGAAGGTGCAAGGGATGCGAGCTACATCTCTCTGTCCCAGAGGGAGATGGAGGGAGATGACGCTGAGACTCTGTGGGAGCTTGGCACTTTGGGCACAAGGCTTTAGGCTCAGCCTCTACTTCCAATGACCTTTAAGCAATGACCGTGAGACCCACTCACTGTGGCCAGTCAGAGGGAAGACCTAAGAGGGATCCAAGTCCTTTGTCTACTCACAGGTTTCTGTCCTGTCCCTGGCTCTGTGGTTTCCAAGCAAACCATGGCACACACCTCAGAGAACACTGATCATTTCTAGAGCTAACCTGGTCCTGGGGACTGGCCACAGAGGCCCGGGCAGGAAGAGATGCATGTGGCTAAGCATGATGGGAAGCCTGGCCTGTTTGGTAACACCTGCCACAGGCCTGGAGCTGGGCTACGATTTCCACCTGCATCGTTCCACAAATCCTCACGGCTGACTCAGGAGCAGGCTACGAACACTCTTCTAAAGACATGTGTGGAGGGCTGTAGGGTGGTCTCCAGGAAGATAAGCTGTGTCCTGACCCTGGAACATGTAAATGTGGTGCTGTGTGGAAAAAATGTCCCAGCAGATGTCACTGAATGAAGGAACTTGAGATGAGACCGTCCTGGATCCTCTGTGTGGGCCTTAAGTTCAGTATAAGATAGACGCAGGGGAGAAGGCCATGTGAAGACAAAGGCGAGGCAGCCACTAGTCAAGGGCTACCTGGATCCACCGGAAGCTGGAAGAGAGCTTGATGTTGGACTTCCAGCCTCCAGAGCTGTGAGGGAACGACATGTGCTGGTTTCAGGCACCCGGTCTGTGGTATTTTGTGAGAGCAGCCCCAGGAAACTAACCCAAGGTGGAAATTGGGGGTCAGAGAGGCTGCGTGAGGCCACAAAGCTCTTTTCTGCCCTGTTCTCAGCTACTCTTAGATACTCAGCTGAGGTCTAGAAAACTGGATCCCATTTCCACCCAGAGACTGAGGCTCTTGGACCCAGGCAATTTTGCTGCCAGATGCCCTCCAGGAAGGCATTGTTAAAGCAGTGATAATTAAAACATCATAGTACTGGCACAAAAATAGATACACAGACCAATGAAATAGAATAGAGAATCCAGAAATAATCCAAATCATACAGTCAACTGATCTTTGATAGAGTAAAAGACAATGCGCTGGAGAAAAGAAAGTCTCTGGTGTTGGAAGAATTGGATATCCATCTACAGAAAAATGAAACTGGACCCCTATCTCTCACAATGAACAAAGATTAGCTCAAAATGGATCAAAGACTTAAATATAAAGCCTTTAATCACAAAACTACTGGTAGAAAACATAGAGAAAACTTTTTTGGGGGGAGAGGTTTTTGCTATAGAGCATATGTGCTCACTAGAAAGACAGAGAGAGACATAGAGACAGAAAGCGAGAAATCACCCCCCAGGGGGGATGGCCACACCACAATCCCTTCTCCTCTATTCTCCTCTCGGGATCTTGGGCATGCACACACATGCCCCTGGCGTGAGTTTAAGCCACCGGGTCCAGGACTCAAACTGCTACATGGGAGTTCAGCGACATAGCCATTATGCTAACTGCTGGTCCTGAGAAAACTTTTGAAGACAAGGGAGTGGGAAAAGATTTCTTAAATAAGATCCTTAACACATAGGCAATGGTCCCTAAAATAGGTGGGATTACATCAAGCTAAAAATCTTCCTCACAGCAAAGTAAACTATAACTAAAGTGAAAAGACAACCCTTGGAATGTAAGAAAATATTTTCAAATTAGTCCTCAGGTAAGGGATTGATATCTAGAATATAGAGGGAACTCAAGTGGCTCACCCATCAAAAAAGAAATAGTTAACTAATTAAATAATCAAATTAAAAATGGGCAAATGAGTTGAACAGACAACTCTCTAAAGAAGACTTACAAATGGCCAAGAGTCATATGAAAAAATGTTCAAAGTCTATTGTTATAAGGGAAATGCAAATTAAAACTACAATGAGACATCATTTAACCCCAGTTAGAATGGCTAGGATCAAAAAAATAAATAACAATAAGTGTTCGTGAAGCTGTAGTGAAAAGGGAACTCTCTTACATTGTTAGTGAGAATGCAAATTAGTCTAACCTCTGTGGAAAAAATATGGAAATTTCTCAAAAACCTACAAATAGAACTCCCATATGACCCAGTAATCCCACTTCTTGATATGTACCCAAAGGATAAGAGAACACTCAATCAGAAAGACAAGAGAACATCCATATTTATTATTGCTAAAACATGGAACCAAGCTAAGTGTTTAAAGACTTGGAAATTGGGGGTCAGAGAGGCTGCGTGAGGCCACAAAGCTCTTTTCTGCCCTGTTCTCAACTACTCTTAGATACTCAGCTGAGTTCTAGAAAACTGGATCCCATTTCCACCCAGAGACTGAGGCTCTTGGACCCAGGCAATTTTGCTGCCAGATGCCCTCCAGGAAGGCATTGTTAAAGCAGTGATAATTAAAACATCATAGTACTGGCACAAAAATAGATACACAGACCAATGAAATAGAATAGAGAATCCAGAAATAATCCAAACTGAGTTGAAAAATTGTGGCATACACACACACACACACACACACACACTCACTATGAAATATAACACATCTTTAAGAAACAATGAGAGCCTATTGTTTGACTCAAAATGGATGAATATAAAAGATGCAATGTTGAGCAATGTGAGTCAGACTTTGAAAGATACACATTGTATATCCCCACTGAATTTGTACTGAATGTCTCCACTTTATGGCAGAGGTTGAAAGATATGAAGATGTGATAGTGGAGAGAATCAGTGTGGATGCTGGAGAGGGGAGTGGTTGGTAGATGGTGGGTGTGAGAAAAACAAGAAAAACACGTAGGACAGTTATGAACGTTTAAATGCAAATAATTTTTGAAGACGATAAATGATAGACTTAAGTTTACAATAGAAAAGCAAGTAACCTCTTTTTGTCTGGAAATAGTTCACAATAGTGTGTACCTCTTAATTTATCTATCATCAAAGAGCATTTGGCCTAAAAGAAAGGACTAACTAGTGTGCAAAATGTTTATAATCTGTTGTGAAACTGTAGTTTATCATTAATATGAATCTGTAAGTTATTATAAATATCACCTGCATTTTTGGTACATACAACTTTATACTTTGAAGCTTGTCTCTGAGAAATTGCAAATGTATTTCGCTAGTGTTTTCTGAATGAATTGAATAAAATTTTTTTGGAAGAAAAAAAAAAAAGCAAGCGTTAACTGAAAAACGACTTCAGTAAGCTTAGGAGCATCGGCCAGGCTCTTTCGGCACCCCGGGGTGGCCGAGGGATCATACAGCTGCTCGAATAGATCACTTACTACGGGCAGACAGTGTTCTAAACATTTCACTGGCCTTGGCTCACTTCTGACGGCAACCCCAAGAAGAGGAAACACTTCTCCCTACTTGACACACAAGGAGACTCAGACACAGGGAAGTAAAAGGAGGAGGGTGTCGGGGACATCCCCTTTGAAAGCCATAGCAAAGGCAACCAGACTTAAATGACTGCATGTTGAATGATTCCACTGATACAAAGTGTCCAGAATAGGCCAATCCATTGAGACAGAGCATCAGTGGGAGCCAGGGAAAGTGTGCAAGAGAAAATGGGGAGCAGGGAACTGCTAATGGGTCTGGGGCCCCCCACTGCGGGTGATGAAAGCGTTGTCAAACAAGATGGAGATAACAGTTGTACAACACAGTGAAAGTACCAAGTGCCACTGAAGTTACAATTTGGTCAATTTGATGTCATGTGAATTACAACTTAATTACAAATAAAAGGGTGAGGTGGGAACGGCCTGTACTGAGGTCCTGATGTGTCAGCCCTAGACATAGTGTCCCAGTGGTCACTTAGCGAGAGTGTTGTTCCATTTCATAGGTGGGCACATCAAGACTTGCGCTTTTGAAATGATCATCCTGGGCAGTAAGAAAGGAAGCTGGGATCCAACCCCAGGCTGTCTTGGCTCCAGAATCCCAGGCCCCTTCTCCCCAATACTATAGCCCCAACCATGTATCAACTTGAAGGTCAAGCTCCTTTGCTGCTGGGCTGGAGTTTTATTCTACCTATAGGTATTGGAAACCCTGATGGACACTTTGTTTAACAGAAATCATTGAAAAGGTTGAAAACAGTCTTTTGAAAGGTGGGGCCCAGGTGCATAGGAGTGGGGGAATGGAACATTTGCTCCTGAGGCTGTAAA
>NW_006159616.1:14402246-14403435 GCF_000334495.1 Tupaia belangeri chinensis
TGTGACCTGGGGAGAGGCCTGGTCCTGGGTGCATGCCCTTGTCCTGCGTGCTGTGCTGAGGTGTGGGAGGCACCAGTGAGCAGCTCCCGGTAGACGGCCCCGTGGGAAGGGCCTCATCCAGGCAGGGACTGGGAGACTTATCTCTGAGTTCCTCGTCTAGCCTTCCGAGAAATGATGTTTTTAGGGGAAACGGAGGCTCAGGGGAACACTCACTCAAGGCTGAGGTTTTCTGCTTCTACTCCAGTATTTCCCTTTGGACCACTTTGTTCATTCTTAAGCAGTGCTTGGGTGAGATGTGTGTGTGTGTGCGTGTGCATGTGCATGTGCCTGGCATCGCAGCATTGACTCTAGCTCTCTGGGGCTTTTGTAGTGCTCGGAGACGCAGCAGCTAGGGCCAGGCGAGCCATGCTTTCCATTTCCGGTGGGATCCTGTGTAGTAGTGGCCCAAACATTTCTGGGTTTCGGTCCTCTGAAGGACTCTGGAGGACCATGGGGGATGGCAGTGGGGATGCACATGTTTCAACTCTGCATGTAACTGTGGGACCCCAGCACTCTCCAGGCCATGTAATCTACAGTTTAGCAAGGCGGATTCCCAGCCCCCTGCGGCTTTCTGGGATCTCGCCTTTCCCCTCAGTTCCCTACCGGGCCATCTGTAAACTTCAGGCTAAAACCTCCAACTCAATCTTGTTACCCAAGTGCATTTTTTTTTCTTGTTCTTTTTTAGATTCTTGTCATAGGGTAAGTGCACTCGCCAGAGAGAGAGAGGGTGGGGGGGAGTGAGAAATCACCTTCCTGGGGAGATGGCCATGCCTCAATCCCTTCTCCTCCATTCTCCTCTAGAGATTTTTGGGCACACATAGCCACACACACACACACACCAGGTGTGATTTTTCAAGTCACAGGGTCCAGTACTAGAACCACATTGATCATGTGGGATTCCAGCACCTTAACCACCACGTCACCTGCGGCCCCCCCAAGTGTAGATAGGCCTGCAAGGGCCACCTTCAGGAGCTGGAGGAGGCCTTTGACGTCTCTGCCTATGAAGCAGACCAGGGAGGCTGCGGCTGAGGCTCGGCGGAAGACAGACCGAAAGCGAGGCCGGTGCCGCCTTCCTCCAGCCCGCTCCCCTCAGCCTGGGCTTTCCCAGAGATGTTCCCTTTGCCCAGGACAGTCCTTATCAGACCGGCAG
>NW_006159616.1:14403464-14405941 GCF_000334495.1 Tupaia belangeri chinensis
CAGAGAAGAGTTAGCTTTCCCTTTTCTTACCAAAAGAAAAGAAAAGAAGTCGGAGGCCAGGAGAGGACGTAGAGGTCCGGGTGCACCGGGAGGAAGGCCTTGCAGCAGCAGCTGTCCGGACGAACCCTGGGAGAGCCTGAGCAGCTTCCTCTGGGTTTGCTGGGCCAGGACATTTGTTGATTCTAGAGCCCAGTCCCTAGCTCATGATTTCCTCCCCGGTTGCCATGGTCCCGTACCGAAAACACAGCAAACTCCTGGCCCTGGGCAGCTCATTTATTTCAAATATTCCTTGCAGCTGGAATCCAACCATGTTTGGGTGTCTGGGCTGGAGCATGAACTAATTGCTCTGTCTTCGGCCCCCTCCCCAGCTCCCCCAGCATAGTTTATGGTTCAGTAAAGTCCACATTCCTCATCTCACCGAGGAGCAGAAGGGCGGGCTGGCGGGAGGGAAGCTGTGTGCAGGATAGAGCCGGGAGGCCTCTTCCCATCTATGGCCAAGCCCTGAGAGTCTGCTACCTGCTCGAAGGCAGGGGATTAATTACAACCACATGGGCCAAGTCTGCACAGATGGTTTTATTAATACCACTCCCTTCAGCACAAACTCGCTCCCCCAGAATCTCCTGGCAACACAAAGGCCCTTATTTTCTCTGTGCCCCCTCCCCCGATGCCTGACCCCACTCCTCCCCTGCCACCCCCTTCAAAGGAAGCCGGAGTTCCAACTGAAACCCAGACATGAACCCCAACCTAAAAATAATTTAAGACTATCCCTTTCCTCTGACCACGTCTAGGGAAGGCTTCTAGGGGTCCCCCTTCCTAATACCCATCTCAAGCTTTGCAGTCTTTATCTGGGAAGAAAGAACGGTTATTAGAAAGTTGGTTGGGGGACCAGCAGTTGGTGTAATGGCTATGTTGCTGGACTCCCATGTAGTCAACTGCGGTTCAAGTCCCGGAGCCCGTGGCTTAAACTCATGCCAGGCGTGTGTGCGTGTGTGCCCAAGATCCCGAGAGGGGAATGGAGAAGGGATTGCAGCGTGGCCATCCTCCCTAGGGGGTGATTTCTCACTTTCTGTCTCTCTGTCTATCTTTCTGGTGAGTGCACACACCCTATAGCAAAAACCTCTAAAAAAAAGAAAGTTGGTTTAAGAATGTTTGGTCCAGGGGACTAGCAGGTGGCATGGTGGTTAAGGCGCTGGACACTCCCACATGGCTGACCACGGTTCAAGTCCTGGACCTGGTAGCTTGCTTTCCCACTTTCCCTCTCTCTCTGTCTCTCTCTCTCTCTGGTCAAATTAAAATAAATGAATGAATAAATAAAATAAAATAAAATAAATAAATAAAGTTAAGTAAAAATTAAAAAAAAAAAAAAAGAATGTTTGGTCCATCTTGAAAGACAAAGTCCCAGTGCAGGAACTGCCATCTTGCAGACATGCACGAGCCTTTAAAGCATTTGTTTGCATGCTTGCTAACCCGCTGGGCTGTCTTGAGGGCTCCATTTGACTCTTGCTACCCTCCTATGAGATGGGCACTATAAAGACTGATGAGTTACGGGGGCTCGTCCAAGGCCACAAAGCCAATATCTGAACCCAGGTCTGTGTCCAGAGCCCACATACTTATCCCTGGGCTGAGCCAGCAGCACGCTGAATAACTTGCCTCTGCCCAGCAACCTTGCAGAGAAAGAGCTGATACAGTCACAAACAGTGGTCGAGCTGTCTTAGACCAGGGCCAGTAGATGGTGTGGTGGCTAAGGTGGCTGGATCCACGTGGCCCATGGTGGGGTTCAAGTCCCAGACCCAGCAGCTTGGACAACACACCAAGTGTGTACATGTGCTTGCCAAAAACCCCCCCAAAAGGGAGAGATGGACGAGAAGGCATTGCAGTGTGACTGACCATGTCCCGGGGGGTACTTTCTGGCTTTCCCTCCCTCTGCCTGTTTCTCTCCAGCAAGCTCACATGCCCTCTAGCAAATTAGAAAGCCAACAAAACCCTCTCTGCCTGGCCTCAGAAATGTAGATTCAGCCCATCTCAGACAGGCCCTGGAATCTGCATTTAACCATCGCCTTCGGGGTGTTGATGGTACAGGGGGCCTGAGGGAAGCTGGTCAGCAGGCACTTTGGGAAAAGGAAATGGGACTTGGGTCCCAAGGGTCCTGGGCCCTCAGGCCAGGCTCTCTTCACAGCGCAGCAGACCCCTGACTTGCCTTCAGAATGAGAAATCCCCAGAGGACGCTTGTTCATTCTTTGGAAACTGGTCATGACACGTGATCACATGTAATACATGTCTTGACTGTTCGCTTTATTACTCATCGATCCTCTGAATACACCAGAATTTCTTGTCTTTCTGCTGGGGGCTCTGCCCGTGGTGTTAGCAGAACAGGTTCACTTGGCTAAGGTTCTGTAAATGTCACTGTGTACTTGGGGACACAAAAGTGAAGGAAGGATCTGCTTCTTCCACCTGGTGGGGAGGGGGGGGGGGGGGGG
>NW_006159616.1:14406347-14419785 GCF_000334495.1 Tupaia belangeri chinensis
GGAGTGAGTCTCTGTGTCGCGCGGCGGGGGGGGGGGGGGGGGGGGGGCAAGAACTCCCACTGTGCCTTCGGGCTACCGAGTTCTCTGGCCTATGAACAGAGGCCCTTTCTCTCAGGTGCAGCAAGTTCTTTCCATTTGGGCAGCCAGCCTTGTGAGCTTCTGAAAAGGGATGCGGACGTTCCAGGGTCATCTCTCAGGACCCTCCTGCTCCACTGAGGCGCCAGTTGGCATCTCACCCTCTGCCAAGGGGTGGCAGGGAATCACCCCATCATCTCTTGCAGACGGTGGGCAGCAGAGCTGGCCGGACCCAGGAGGGCTTGGCCACGCCCCTTTCCCCTCCCTTGAGGCACAAAGGAGGAACTCAAAAGTGGTTTGAGATTTGAACAAACTTTCCTTTATTAGGTTACTGACTATTATCGACCATCATAAAAGAGAACGGGAGTTTCAAAACTGTACAAGCCACGAGGCTCTGAGCTGATGGGGAAAAGGAGTGGGGTCCCAGGGAGTTGAGGAGTGGACGATGCAGAGAGCCTGGTGGTCCATCCAGCACCCCCGGGGGACGGCGGGTCAAGGGGACAAGCTGGGATCTGTACATGTGAAACTCTCACGTGCAACATTCCTCAGGACAGGACCCATCCTGCAGCAACAGCTATGAGGAGAAATCTTCAAAAGTCTTACAGGTAAGGTCCTCTGCTCCCCAAAGCAAAAACCCTCAAAATAATAAGGGGGTAATTTACATTCCTCACCCAGTCTTGGCACCAATTCTGTGCTTTAAAAAATATACTCCACTGGAAGTTGTTTCTTTTTAAAAAGGTACACTACAGCAGCTGTTTCAAACATAATTCTTACAGACAAATATATATATGTGTGTGTATATATATATTAAACATTTTAAACAAATAGAGTCATCTATTGTACCTGTGCAGAAATGAACTGAAGCCACACTCTGAGAGCTGACCTCAGGATAAAAGAAATGGCAAAGGCAGTGGCAGGGGTTGGGGTCTGCCACGTGGGGAGTTTCTGGAGAGGTCATGACAGTGACAAAGGAGAGGGGACCTCCTTTGCTTGCCGACTGCCCCTCGCCACCCATCTTGAGGCTCTGAGGGGGGTCGGGGCGTACTGGGGCTGCTCCACCTGGGCCCAGAACTCAGGCAGGACTGCTGAGCAGAGACCTGTGCTGGCTTCCCAGAGGCCCCACGCTGCTCCTGGTCTCCCCAGTTCTACCCTGCTCCTGGCTTTAGGGATGGAGACCCACTTACCACCCCTTCCTAATTCTGTTGGTCCTCTGGTATCCCCAGAATGCACTTGGGAAGTCTCAGCTAGGAAAATAAAATCAAAAACCACACTAAAAACCCCACAAAAGACTAAAGAAATCCAACCATGTGCAAAGACGTATGAGCCGAGAGGTAAATGGCTACCTGCAGACCCAGGGCAGCGCCACGGCCTCTAGACCGGCTCGCGAAGACACGCATATTGCACATGACACGCACTCTCCCTGAGGGCCCGCCGGCAACTTGCAGCAGAGCCCCCTGGACACGGCGGGCTAGGGGACCCAAACGCTGCCGCCCTTGGACCTGTGCACACATGCACACGTGCTAAGGGCTTGGCCCAGGGACAAGGCCAGGTGAGGCACACACATACCAGGGAGGGGCAGGTGGAAGAAAAGCAACAGAACGCGCCGGAGAGAGGTGACCGAAACAAGGCTTCCTTTCTAAATGGAATAAATAAATGGCTTTGTTATTGTTAAAAGAATAAATACAGGGTACAGGGGGCACCGGCAGCTGGGATCAGCGCTGGGTGCTTCTTTGCCTATGGAAGGTCCATTGGGTTCTGCCTTGGTGTCCAGGGCTAGTTTTTGACGTCCTGAGCTTCATGAGCTGCAGCAGGGCCCAGCTGGGCACTGTGGCTGGACACCTGCCCTTATGTAAGCACCGCTCAGTGCTCCTGGTATCTGCTCTCGGAGTGTGGCCCTTCCCGCTGCCCTCCACCCTGGGACCCCCAGGCCGCTGCAGCCTTCTCCCGAAGGTGTGGGTGCATCGGCCCCACCCGAGAGCAGATGGAGCTCAGTGTAGGGCATTAGTGTGAGTTTCTTCTCCTTCATTTCTCAAGGAGAGGCTGGAAGGTGGCATGCAGGGACACTGCCTTCTGCCAGCATCGGGAAGGGGGAAGAGGAGCCCCTGCGGCGTCTGTCCGTGTCCGGCCGAGGCAGCAGGAGGATGAAAAGGAGGGGCAGGGCTTCTGCCCATGGCTGCGAACCCTGGTCCCAGGTGCAGGGTGCGGTGGCCCCGGCGGCAGCAGGCGGCTTAGTGAGTTGGCACCAGGTGGCTGTCGTGCTGGTGGTCCTGAGCGGAGCATCACTGGTAGAGGAGGTAGGCCTTGAGGGAGGCAGGCAGCGGCAGTGCCTGGATCTCACCCAGTCGCTCCTTCCCCAGGGCCAGGCGCACGGAGCGCCGACAGAGATCCATGAGCGGCAGCGGCTCGGCTGGGGGAACAGAGGAGAGAGACTGTAGGTGAGCACACGGTGAGGGACCCGACTCTGGCAAGCAAGTCTCACAGCAGCAGTATCAGCGGCGACAGGCAGGAATTTCAACAAATAGTAAATAAATAGTAATAACTCAGTTGTCGGATCTTTAATTTTACAGCAAACTCGGGCGAGGTGGTTCAAGCTGGCGAGTGCTGCTGTGTGGGCTGGGGGCACATGGGAGCCCCAGTTTCAGTTCCTGGCCCAACTGAAACAGGCTGGGTGTGGCGGTGCACACCTATAAGCCTAGCTAACCTGAAGGCTGAGCCAGAGAATCTTGGCATGGCAAGACCCTGCCAAAAATACCTACCTCTCTCTCTCTCCCCTTCTCATTAAAAAAGTTACCCTTAATAACTAGCACAGAGAACCCGTTTTGAGCTGGCACCTTAGTAAGTGCTCTGTAAACACTAACTCGTTCAAGCCCCACGGTGACTTGTTCATGACCGGATAATCAGGGAGAGACTCTTCTCCCCACTGCGGACATGGAAACTGATGGATGGGGTCTCAATGACTCCAGAGTTGCACTCTTGGCAGAAGGTAGGGCTAGGATTTGAACCCAGGCCACCACTGCTCTTCCCGCTGAGCCACTCTATCCTGTCCCTTCCACACAGGTCAATCTGGGCCACACAAAAGCAGCTCTCCCCAGTACGCACCCCTGGCCTCAAACCTTACACAGGTGCTAGGAAGGGAATCATTTTCTGTTATCTAACCGCTCTCGGGCTCTGTGCTCGAGTCCGCTGATAACGCGTCTACTGGGTTCCGGACTGAAAAGAGGACACCTCTGTCCCCCACAGCTGCAATGACAGCTAGGCCGTAGGAGGGATGGAAACGATGAACACTGTTCATGGAAAGTCTTGAAATGAGGTCTTTTCTGGACGGCTTGGGGTGACTACGAAGAGCCCTGCTTAGAGGTAGTAGGATGAACTAAATGACCTTTTGTCCTTTAGGGTTAGGAACCCACAGATTCCTAGTGGGGAAAGTCTGGTACCTACCCAGTCGCCTGCTCAGAGCCTTGGGGTTCCCTTGGGTAAAGCGTCCTACTCTGGAAACTCAAGGCCTGGGTCTGCGTCTTTGTCTTAACCTAGAGCGGATCACTCTCTCTGCCCAAGCTTGCTTTCTCATCGGTAAGATGAGGAATCCGGAGCTCTTGGGCTCTGTGCTCGAGTCCGCTGATAACGCGTCTACTGGGTTCCGGACTGAAAAGAGGACACCTCTGTCCCCCACAGCTGCAATGACAGCTAGGCCGTAGGAGGGATGGAAACGATGAACACTGTTCATGGAAAGTCTTGAAATGAGGTCTTTTCTGGACGGCTTGGGGTGACTACGAAGAGCCCTGCTTAGAGGTAGTAGGATGAACTAAATGACCTTTTGTCCTTTAGGGTTAGGAACCCACAGATTCCTAGTGGGGAAAGTCTGGTACCTACCCAGTCGCCTGCTCAGAGCCTTGGGGTTCCCTTGGGTAAAGCGTCCTACTCTGGAAACTCAAGGCCTGGGTCTGCGTCTTTGTCTTAACCTAGAGCGGATCACTCTCTCTGCCCAAGCTTGCTTTCTCATCGGTAAGATGAGGAATCCGGACCTAATTCTTCCCAAAGTCCCATCCAGTTAAGATCCTGATCATGTGGAATAACCCAGTATATCCCGAATTGCAGGACCTTCCGACACGCGCAATAGAAGAGGCAAGTAATGGCTGCAGCAACGCATCAGGAGTGGATCCCGTTTGGCCTGGACCTCTGCCCAGTAGAGCAGGGACACTCAGCTGTGCTCCCCTCATCCACTCAGGAGCTCTCCTTCCCCTGCCCCTCACCTGCCAGAGCCCCCTCCCTGGAGGATGTGACTCAGCCCCTACAAGGAGGTGGAGGGGCTTTCCCTGGTGGCTGGAAGGCCCTTGAGAAGGCACTAGAGAGCCACTGAGTGTGGCCCAGGAGCCCTGCCAGGCTATGGGAGTGAGGGCTGAGGAGGAGTTCCCACCACTTTCCTCTTGCCGTAATGGGTTTCAGGTCAAAACCCTTACGCAGTAATGTTTCCCAACAGCAGAGGCCTGAGGAAGGCCCAGCTCCAGCCCCGGTTTCAGGTGGCTGACATCACAGCACTGGGGCAGCTACAGCTGGTAGGACACCTGTCCCCAGTGGGGACTGTGGCCCCCAACTACAGATGGGGAAACAGGTATGGGGAGGTGAGAGCTGGGGGGTCCAAGGTTTGAGCACCAAAGCCTCAAAGGGATGAGCCTCTACAGTTCCCTCATCCTACCCCTGCCAAAAGCAGTGCGGTGTGGGACAGTTTTTACTGCCCACCCGTCTTTGGGCATCGAAAAACCCAGTTAGGCAAGAATTGTGGCATCTTCCCAGATGTGCTACGGAAGTGGCAGCTAATGGCTGCAGTGATGCATTAGGAGCTAAAAATATGGCCAGAGTCACCCAGCCGTCCTGTGGAGGGATCTGTTTTCTGGGGCCTCAAGTACACGAATCGGTCATGCCTGCCCGATCTTGTAGGAGACAACTGGTGCTGCACAGGCCGTGGGCTGACCGCTTTTCAAAAACTGGACAGAGACCGAGACTGCACCGGCCACAGAAGCAAACATAGGCACCGTGCCTTGGAAAAATGTCCATGCCACCAATTTCAATTTGTCATTGCCAGGACCCAAGGTCTCCCCCACCTCAGTTCTGCTGACTGGGCTGTAGGTTTCCTGTCCAGCTCCATCCACAAGCCCAGGTACTCACCAAAGTTCCACTGAGCTGGTGGGCACCTCCTGTTCTGTTGACAGGGGCCTCTGGCTACTATGCTCATCCCAAGGAAGCTGAGACACTCATGCATTTAAATAATTTATGTGAACGACAGGGTGACACTGACTCTGCCGCAGAGAAATGAGGAAGTCAATCTGGTGCTGTTTCTGGGAGCAGAAGGTTGAGGAACTGGGAGAGCCTTCTGCACCGGCTTCCATGTTTCTGTGAGAGGCAGCTACCTGATGGCCTGTCTGAAGGCTCAGAGTCCATCCTGAGGCTCTCTCAATTCTTGAGAGATCTCAACCCAACTCATACCCCGAGAGCACGGTGCTGAACTGAGCTCACAGACTGAGTGAATGAATTGCAGGTCGATGCCCCAGGAACGATCCCATCTGTTTCCCCATCCGAATCCTCCAAGATCCCCTGGCCATGCAGGGCAGGGATGTTGTGACTGGGGAAAGGAAGGAGCCGAGCAGCCCTGCCCTCACCAGGTTCATTCTAGGAGGGTGTAAGGGGTGGTCCTCACCACTGGTCAAGAGTGACCTATGACACTTGGAGGCCAGATTCTGCCTTACACACACACTTCCTAACACTGTATTCCCATTTCTGTATCCCCCCCCCACCCCTTTAAAATGTTCCAAATAAGAAAAATTATGCCATGCAAGCAAGGCATCGTTTATTCATGAAACGTGTGTCAGGGCCTCTGAGTCTGTTTTGTCCAAACCCTCTGTTCAAGCCATGCCCTGGCTTGCTGAGGGCCAGCAGGCTCCAGTCCCCTCCGTGCTGCTCTGGAGAGTCCGGGTTCTGGAGCCAAGATGCGCCAACAGTGAATCCGTGCAAACTCCCAGAACTCATGAGAGAGTATCAGTGGCCTGTTTCTGGGGGACAAGACTAGACCACGCTCATGGAGGCCTGCAAGGCCCCCATTTGTCTGTCTGCACAGAATGGATGTTAGCCTTCCTGGGTCTGTGACCACCCTGTTGCTGGAAGAATTGAGGGAGGGCAGCCCAAGACCCTATGTCCTGGAGAGGATGTGCCTGGGCCTCCCAACCCCTGCCTATCCCTGCTCAAAGCAAATTTGCCTGTGGACTAATCGCCATCATTTCTGCCACCTGGGGAACTAGGCTCACAGAACTCGCTCTGCGGGTCCCCTCATCCAGGACTGAGGCTGGTTTCTCAGGTTACCTGCTAGATATGCACAGGGTCACCGCTGTTGGGCACACCATGACCTAGGGGTGCTGCTGCACAGGGGCGGACTGAGCATCCTGGGAGCCCACGCCATACACGCCCCGACCCACTGTCAGCCCACGGTTGTCACCCAGTCAAAGCTCCAGTGGGAGGCAGAGGGAGAGGGGGAGAGAGCTTGCTCACGCTGGGCTGCTCTGATTGTTTTCTGCAGTGTCTTCCAGAGATGTGGCTGGGGTATCTGACCTGTGCAGTAGGGTTAAAGCCCAGGTGCCAGGCCAGACCTGCCCCTAAAGACAGGTCCCCCATGGGTAGATGAAGCCATCTGGCTCAGCCCCTTCCCAAGGAGAGATCTGCAGGTGACAGAAGGGACCCATGCAGGTAAGCTTCGGGAGTGAGGGCCAACCACGGGGGTGGACAGTTCCAGACCATCAGTACCTCCTGCTCCCACAGGATCCCACCCATGCAGCCACGAGCCCTTCACCTCCCAGTGGGGGCACCGTGCACCACACACAGGGTGTTTTCACACATTGTCTGAGAGAGGTCACTCTTCTTTCCAAAGCTGGAGATCTCCTTTCTACGCAGGTATCACTGCTGATTCAGCCTGTTTCTAATCCCTGTGCTCCCCCCAAAAGCTTCCCAGCATCTCGACTCAACAAGCTACTCAAGCTTCTAGCACAAGAAGAAAAAGACCCCAGACTCACCTAATGAAGGAGCGGTTGCTAGCTTTCACTTAGCTGAGAGCTCCTAGGATTCCTAAGGCTGCAAACCTTAACTCAATAACACGCTGGTACGCTGCTAGAATTTGGTCAAGGATAGACCACACCTGGAGGCAGGTCAGCCAGAGACAAAGACCACCCGTCCAGCCAGCCAGCCACTCACTCACCCGTTGTCCCTCACTTACTCGTCATCCACTCACTCATCTATCCATTCATCAATCCATCCACACATCCATCTGTCCAACCACCCAGCCATCCTTCCATTTATTCATCATTCCCTCACTCATCTCTCTGTCCATCCACCTGTTCCTTCATGAGGCACTGCCTAATCTAGCAGACTCCAGCTAGAATGCCTCACTTCACCAAACATGGGCAAGTGTCACCTCCGAGGGTGTAAACACACTAATATATTGAATTCCAGCAATTCTGGGTAAACGTTTGGCCCAGGCCTTGCCAGGGCCATGGGGAAATGCAGAGGGCACTGCCCTGGGTAGCACAAGGGACACTTACGATCGAGTCCGTTCAAGTAGCGCATGCGGATCTCACAGTGGCCCCAGACGGCACTCACTACCGGATACAGTTTTTTGCCTTTGAGTCCCCGAAAAGCCACTCCCATGTATTGTCCATCCACAATGAAGCTCAGGGTCCCATCATCCATGTCTAGAGCCACCAGGAAGGAGTCGGGGACGATGAATGTCTCGTCTGGCTCCAGGAAAGCGGGGTACGTCTTGCTTGGCTGGTTTTTACCGTCATGGTAGAGTCGGTTACGCCCCAAGTCCCAGCCCCAGGACTCGTGGTTATTCCCTACAAGGGTTGTGTACCCAACGGAGTGCAGGGGGGCATCTGCTGTCGCCACCCCCACCACGGCATGTGTGCCCCGCTGCCTCATGGCCCACGTGATCTGCCACACGTGCAGCCCACGTGTGTACCCGACTTTTCCCCTGATAGCGTCTGTGCTCTGGGCCACCGGATGCCGGTGAAAGATCAGCTTGTCATCCTCCTTCACGAAGACGTTGAGTGAGCGGTCGTTGTTGTTCCATGAGTGGAGCAGCTGGACATCGTAGGACACGGGGGGCATGTCTAGCAGTAGGTCCAGCCGAGTGGGCTTGCAGTAATCCAGACCCTGGAGCTCCTGCTTCAGGGGCCGGTATGTGGGATCCCTCATGTCCACAGTCTTAATCCCGCCAGTGACCTTCTGACCCATGTTCGTCTTTGGTTTTACCTTCCCACCGACTCCCAAGGCAAAGTCATCAACCTGGGGGCCTCGCCTCCAGTTTTCCAGTCGAGCCAGGCAGAATTCCTACAGAGGGTTGCTAGGAGACCTCTGCGAGTCGTGGCACATTCAGTATTGCCTAGTGGACGGAAAGAAAAACAGGAGGCTGGTGAGCGGGGTGCAGGACGACGGGGGGAAAGCACAGCTAAACACACCAACACTTCCCAGCAGCCTGGTGTCTGGGCTCCCATTGCACCTGGGATGAGGCAAGCCAGAGCCCTGGCACAGAACAAAATTCCCTGCATCCCTATGGAACAAAATTCCCCTCTGTCCCTGTGCCCGTGCTGTCACAGAGGAAAGGGGCTGCTGGCCTCTACTACATGGAGAGGTGAGCTTGGGGGCCAGTGGGGTGCAGACTGTGTGGGGTGCGGACTGGACAGACATCCACTGACACATAGGGTTTCACAGTGCAGAGGCCAAGGCAGCGCAAAACCTGGAGTCAGTTGCTTTGCATGGACATTCACTCAGTCAAAACAAAGAGAAGTGCACTGTCCTTGCCTCCCTGTTTTGAAGGGAACAGGGAGCCCCACATACCAGCAGGGGCTACTGGAGATGCCAAATCCCAGCATGTCCTCTCTTTACCAGCACACTGCCTCCAAAGGATGCACCAGCAATTCCTTCTAGGGAACGGAACCACAGTGCAGATGAAAAACCCAACCTGGAGGTCCGTGTGCACTCAGTCTCCAGGCTCCACAGATCCTGGGTCCCACCTGGCCCAGAACCACCAGCATTGCTCTTCTCAAGTCTCTCAGACAAGCTTCAATTCATGTGGGCATGCGGGCTCTCACCCTGAGCCTCACCCTCAGGAAGTAGTGGATCAACTAACACTTAGATGGCTGACCACCTTCGTCCTGTTCACACCTTTCAACTAGAAGCCGAGGTTTTGCTGCTTGGGTCTCATCATTCCATCTGACTCCAAGACACCTTATTCCTTCTCTGGCTTCACCATCCCTCCTCTTTTATGGGAGAGTGGGCCACGGGTTCGCAGGACTGCTCTCGCTGTATCCTTCCTGTCCGTTCTGCACCTGTCCCTGTGCTCCTCATCGGCACCCCAGGAGGAGGCTGCAGATAGGACTGATGGGATCCCAGCATCCCTCAGCATTCAGAAGGGAAATAGCGTGTCATTCTGGTTTTCTGGGCCTCCCTCAAGAGAAAAAGCCCTTTCTGCCATTAAAACCTCCTAGGCCTCTCAAAAGGACTCCTGGTTGCTCAGTTTTGGGAACAGCCAGACAGGAAGGAAGGAAGACCCCTGGCTAAACAGACATAACTAAAAATGCACGTGTGGAGGAGCCTCACTGCTGGGAAATCATCACGCTTTTCCAAGAAGCACTAAGGCACTTGAAAAAAGGGGACAAAAAGGACACAAAGGAACCTAGTGTTGGAGAGGCTGTAGGCTCCTGAACCAGGGAAATCTGAGGATCTCAGCCAGGCCAGGATCTGCAGTGGGGCCCATCTGAACTGCTGCTCTGTCAGCTGGGAAGAGACCCCATGAGAAGGCATACTCAGGGTGACCAGGTCTCCTAGGGCCTTGCACCGAGAGGACCCTTTCTGTGGGAACTCCTGGTGTCCAGAACCCCACTTCCACGGGCAAACCATGCTTCTTGTTCTGCCCTTTCTGGTGGGAGGCACAGTGCTCCCTCTACTCCTTGGTATGGTCATCTCTTCAGAGGCAGGCCCCTTGTGTCTGAGGCCTGCAAAGTGCTACAGAACTGCAGTGTCCCTCTGCAGCCAGGGCTGCCCCACTTCTGTTCTGTGAAGGCTGTGACCTCACATCCTGAATCTTCCAGGGCAATCCCAACTTTCGCTTCCAGTCTCATCTGCTCTCTCAGGAGTCTCAGAAATCTCAGGACTTCTTCTCTAATCCTGCTGATGGGGCACTCTTGGTTGAGGGGTTGTGTGAGGATGAGGGGAGCCTGGGATTGCAGATGGAAATGTGATCCTGGTCACACTTGGCTGCAGTCTTCTCTGAACTCCCTGTCTCCATTTCTCCCTGACTGCCATTCAAGCACTTTCTGAGCTGGGGGTAGCTGGTCCGAGGTGGTTCTCAAAGTCTGAGCTGCATTGAGTGGGGCACAGAAATCCCCATACCAATCTCTCTGTCTGGACATCCCCTCTAGCTTGGTGCCCACTGGCCTCTGTGTCTTCAATTCTTCAGGAAGCTATGGGGTCAGAGGTCAGCTCCCTGGGAAGATGAGGAGGAAATTCACTTTCTCTAAGAGTGCATTTGACTGCTTCCTGAGTGAAGCAGCCTTTGCCCTCTGTCAGCTTCATGGTCACAGTGAGAGAAGTCTTTTCAACAAAGTGATTTCCAGTACTTGGAGTGAGCTGGGTCTCCACCCAGCTATGAGAAGGACCATAGCAGTTAGGTTGAGGGAGGCAAACTTTTATACGGAGAGCTAGAAGGTAAACATCTTAGGCTTTGTGGGCCAGACAGCAACTTGACTGCTGTTGTGGCAGAAAAGCAGCCACAGACAGTACAGAAATAGCTGAGCATGGCTGTGTTCCAATAAAACTTTATTTTTACAAGGACAGGTCAACCCCTGAGTGAGACTCAGGGCCCTCATGTGTTGTTTCCGTGGAAGACATAGCATTGCAAAGGCTGCAGCAGGTAAGCACTAGATGGCTGCCAGGACTCTCCCAGCAGCCAGATCAATCTAGCCTCAGGAAGAGTCACCAGGAAAGGTGACATCAACGTGGAATGCCCACTGTGTGTCAGCTCCACAGGCTCTTCCTAGTCCTGAGATACCACTACCTCTGGTGGCCCAGCAAGTCCACGAATACCAACCTGGTCTGAGCTTCTGCTGGGCTTGAGAACCTCTGGCCCTTGGATCACTGGCTTTGAGCAGTGGGAGTCCATAGGAGAGAGGAGGCTGGGGAGAGAGGGCAGGGCATTGCCCTTGGTAGGGAAGCAAGTAAAAATGCTTGTAGCATTGTGGGGTGACTCCCTCACAAGGGCATGCCAGAGGACATAAGCCGCTCACTCTGCTGCTTCTGTACCATCCTGCTACCTGTGTCACCTCCTAGGTGGCCAGTCACCGTGGTGACCCCAGGGTCACTCTTGACTCATCTGTCCCCTACCCTACCTACCTACGGTTAAATATGACACTTCCTTCTTGTGAACTTCCTACTGGCCACACCTGGCCACCTCCTTAGTGGGCAAGGAAATCAAAGCCAACTAACCACCTGTAGGGAGCAGCCCAAACCTGAGCAAACATGGTGATGTTTAGATACATGCAGAAACACGGTTCTATGGACAATCATTTGGAGGGCAATGAATGACATTAACATGTGAATATACTATCTGCCTGCATTTCTGAAACTGCCAAGCAGTATCAGTTTAAAGAAGTCACATGTCTTAATCAGAATTTGCCCAAGAAATTTAGGGAAAACTTACATAGGACTACATGGCACCAGGTGTCTTTGATCTTCAGCCATTTAACACCTAAAAACAACTAGCTTTGCATTCCACTTTCCATTCCCCCATTTTCTGCCCCTTAAAAGAATAAACCTGGGTATGATTTGGGGCCATAGCTGTC
The DNA here is from genome assembly GCF_000334495.1 of Tupaia belangeri chinensis. Classification (NCBI taxonomy): domain Eukaryota; kingdom Metazoa; phylum Chordata; class Mammalia; order Scandentia; family Tupaiidae; genus Tupaia; species Tupaia belangeri. The sequence continues at coordinate 14,418,302 of NW_006159616.1, forward strand.
TCGATCAGAGCAGTCAAGTTCACCTGATTCCTGCTTTTATTTACTTGTACATCTTTGTGTGTTTATTTTTATGTTTATTCTCTAATCCACAGCTCCTCCCATACACACATACACTCAGGCAGGCATTTCTTTAGCCATGACAGACATGGCAGCACTCTCCTCTTTCTGTTCATCTAACAACGTGGTCATGCAGATCCACCCTTCCTGTAGGTCCCCAGGAGCTGGACTCACCACCTTCCCTGGCACTCAGCCTGACAGGATGCTTCTCAGCCCTGCAGCCTGAAGTGGCCTGGACCACTGACTAAGACTCACCCTCAGCATTCCCAAGCTTCCGTTTGCTCATTGTTAAGATGGGTGTCACCACTGTGTCACACACTTAGCCACAACTCAGTGGAGACAATGTTCCAGAGAGCTCAGCACAACTGGCATTTTCACACTTATTTATATTTTCTAGACTGTGCTCCATCACTGAATAAAGAGCGCTGCTAACCAGACTTCCCAGTCACTTCACACCTGGCCCCGAAGATGAACATCGTCACTGGGCCAAGCCCCAGGCACTTGGAATGCAGAGAAAGAGCAGATCAATTTTAAGGTCCCTTTTAAACCAGGGGTTGGCAAACCTGTGCTGTAAACGGCTAGATAGTAAACATCTTAGGTTCTTCAGACAATATGTACACATGTACACAAATGGGCATGGCTATGTTTATGTTTAATAACACTGTATTTACAAAAACAGTGTGCTAGATTTGGCCATAGTCTATGGTTCACTGACCCCTATTTTTTTCTTTAGATTTTTTTTTTTTTTTTTTTTTGCTATAGGGTTTATGCGCCCACCAGAAAGAAACAGAGAGAGGGAAAGTGAGAAATCGGTCTCTGGGGGTAGAGGGATAACCACATTGTAATTGCTTCGCCTTCATCCTTTTCTGGGGACTCTGGGCATGTACACATGAGCCAGGTGTGTTTTTCAGGCCACTGGACCTGGGACTTGAACTGTAGAACTGGTTATGTGGGATCCAGAACCTTCATTATCATGCGCCTGCTGGCCCCAGGTGACCTCTGTTTTAAATCCATGCAAAACTGCTGACACCCATCACTGAAGTACCTAGACATAGCGCTTGGGATGGGGTGGGAATGCATGCCACAGGATCAGGAAGCAGTCCAGCAGTGGGCACCAAACTTTAGGTAGCAAATGGGAGGACCAGTACAGGTGCAAGTTCTGGGATCCCATCTCCCCACCCAATTTCTGCCATTCAGAAAAGGAAACACAGATGCCCAGGGCTTGCAGGAATATACAGGAGCGTCAGGGCCTGAGGTTGCTGAGTTGGCAACTGGTATGTCTCAGAGGTGGGAAGACTCAGTCCTGGCCCCCACCCAAGAGAAGCAAAGTCACAAAGGGTGTGCAGGGTGGGGCTGTATATACCACCCTGCAGGGCTGCAATGGGAGAGCAGAGGACAGCAGTGCCCTGTGGCTGGGGGCCCGCCCT
>NW_006159616.1:14419799-14463869 GCF_000334495.1 Tupaia belangeri chinensis
CCCGTGGGTCCCTGCCACTCACTGCTCACCCACACACCCAGAGGCACACCTCCATGCACACACCCAGACAAATGCCTGCATACATATGTGCACACATGCTGGCACACTCAGAACATGGCAGTGAGGCTCACGAGCAGGACAGAGGCATGAGAGTCTAGGCAGTGCCCTAGCCAGCAACTCCTGCTCTTCATTCCCTTAGCAGAGGTTTTTCCTTCCCAAGATGCACATTCGCCCATCAGCCACTGTGTCTACCAAGCCTGCGTCTGCCACCTCTCCTCACTGCTGTGAGGAGAGCCAGCCCCGAAGATAAACACATTCCTGGTTGTATCCATCTTGTCTCACCAAACTCTGCTCACTGTCCTCAGTTTCCAGGGTTCCAGTGCCTGGTGTTTCCCAAAGACCTTGGAGAAGGAGCATGCAAGCAAGGGGAGGGCGGGACAGGGGATTCACATACTCATGGGTGGCTCTTACCCTCTTCACAGGTGCACACACAGCAGGATGGGTATTTCAACCAGGAGAAAGAATGGTATATGTACATACGTGCGTGTATACTGTGTGTCTGTGTGTATGAGTGTGTGGTGTGAGTGTATGGTGTGTGTACAGCGTGTGCACTGTGTGTGGGTGGTGTGTGAGCGTGCATGTGTGGTGTGTATGTATCACTGTGTGGTGTGAGTGTATGGTGTGTATACAGTGTGTGTGTATGTATGTGCCCTGTGTGTGGATGGTGTGTGAGTGTGCATGTGTGGTGTATGTGTGTATCTCTGTGCGGTGTATGTGTATGGTGTGTATGTACACACAGTTAAGTGGAGCCTCTTAAACCCAAGAAGGGTCAAAAACCTTCCACCCAGAGGGTGGGGATGGGGATGGTTCAGGGCTCCATGAAGCCCCCAGCACCAGCTCAGACTGGAAGTGCAGGTGGCCAGCCTGGGCTCTAGAAGAGGAGCTTCCTAGAGTCTCTTCCTCTCACTGCCGGCCACCACACACCCTCTAAGGTGGCCCTGGGTCTGGGGCACAGCATTGCTACTACAAAAGGGAGGCATGCTCCAGAGAGGGTTTGCAGGAGGCTACAACTCTCCATAGGAAGGAAGAAAAGGCCTCAGAAACCAACTTCCCTCTCGCAGGCTCCTCTGTGCCCTCAGGCGGGGGTGGCGGCCAGAGCACGGTCTCGGTCTCGGTCTCCGGAGGCAGAGGGAAGGATGTCTAGAACTGGGTAGGACCCCTAGTGGGGGCAGTAGTAGAGAGTGTCCCTGAAAGAGCACTGTTTAGGGGTTCTAGACCTGAGACAGGTGCTTTCACTGCTGAGCCCCAAACCTGTAATAGTCTAAGATGACAATGCTCTTTGAAGAGGGAGGCTGGGAGGGGCAGGAGAGACGGCATGAACACGACACGTCACATACAGCATGGCAAGTCATATACTGGCTGTTGGTTTTCATTAAACAAGGCACAGAGCAAAGGGCTGCTTGACAGAGCACCATCAAGGAGAGAGGGATGAGCCTATGGGATGCATAGGATCCAAAAGGTTGAGGGGGGCTGAAAAGGATGTTGGGGAAAGGTGCTCCTCTACAGACGTAGGTGTGTGTCCAAAAAAGGCAGACCCCCAGGGTCAGCAGGCAGCGTGGAGGTTAAGATGGCTGGATCCCATGTGGCCAACTGCAGGGTTCGAGTTCTGGACCTCAAAGTTTAAGAATCAAGCCAGGTACAAATTGGGACACAACATGGCAGATCTTGTCCAGATGTGAAACATCCAGCTGCCTCCCAGCAGTCGCTCTTCCAGAGTCTGTCTATGAAACCCTGCCAGGCTGTACTTACAGATGGGGATAGTGGAGGCGCATTAGGCATCCCATCTACACCATGGGATCACCAGGCAGCTGGGGAGAGAATGAGGCCGCCTCTCCCATACTGGGGAAACTAGAAATATAACACGATGACTAGAAATGTAACACGATGCTGTTACATTTTACAAACTAAACTGCAGGACAATAGGGGGAGCATGATCCCATTTCTGAAAGAACAGAATCTAAGGCGCTCCCTGTGTTTGTAGACTCAGAGATGGGTCTAGAAGAATACGCACCAAACCGGGTTAACCTTGGGAGGTGGGGCAGAGGAAAAGCATGCTCACATTAGACTTTTTAAAGCTGAAAACATTTTTAAAAGTGCACATCTGGTGGCATAGAGGTTAAGGTGTTGGACTCCCACATGGCAGGCTGTGGTTCGAGTCCCAGATCCAGCAGCTTGAAACATGCTAGGTGGGTGTGCATGCATACCCAAAATCCCGAGAGGAGGATGGAGGAGGAAAAAGGCTGTGGTGTGGCCATCCTTTGGGGGGTGACTTTTTCTCCCGTTCTCTCTATTTCTCCAGTGAGAGCACGCACCCAATAGCAAAATTTTCTCTTAAAAAAAAAAGTCCATGTATTGCTTTTGCCACCAAAATGATTTTTAAGCACACAAAAGAGAAATGAAGGCTGAAAACACTGATTTAGCACACTATATTAGCTAAATGAATCGTCTGAAAGCATTCCTAGAGGCTCTCCTTATCAAGCAAGCACAGGATAAATGTTTAAGTGCGATGCTCCCGAATGCTCTGCCCACGGAGATGCACGGTAAGGACCCATACTTGACAGAAGAGCATTTAAAATGAAGGACAAGAATCCTGGAGAAAACTCCGAGGCCAGCCCAAAGAGGGACCTGATTTCTACAATGCTCTCCTCTAACACTGCCAGTTACACTGGCTCTAAATCACGAAGCTTAATTTGCCTAGTAAATTGGGGCAGCTGTCTGTCTCCACTGGCCCAAAACGTGAGCACAGCTGCTCCATCCCATAATCCAGCCAGGTGGCTGTGCAGTGGCTCTGCGCTTGGTCAGGGTCAGGCACGACTGCCCCATCAGAAACACCAACAAGTAGGGAACCAGCAGTTAGCGTAACGGCTATGTCACTGGACTCCCACATAGTCAACCGTGGTTTGCGTCCTGGACCCAGTGGCTTAAAACTCACACTGGGCGCGTGTGCGTGCGTGCCCAAGATCCCGAGAGGAGAATGGAGGAGAAGGGATTGCGGTGTGACCATCCCCCCCGGGGGGTGATTTCTCGCTTTCTGTCTCTATGTCTCTCTCTGTCTGGCAAGCACACGCGCCCTATAGCGAAAACCTCTCAAAACAAACAAACAAACAAACAAACAAAAACCAAAAAACAAAACACCAACAAGTGTTGACACTGACAAACCAAGGCTGGAGAGGAGGAGGCGATGAGGAAGGACAAGGACCTCAGAAACTTCAGCACTCAGTCAGCTCAAGCAGCACGGGGTGGCGGCCAGAGCACGGTCTCGGTCTCGGTCTCCGGAGGCAGAGGGAAGGATGTCTAGAACTGGGTAGGACCCCTAGTGGGGGCAGTAGTAGAGAGTGTCCCTGAAAGAGCACTGTTTAGGGGTTCTAGACCTGAGACAGGTGCTTTCACTGCTGAGCCCCAAACCTGTAATAGTCTAAGATGACAATGCTCTTTGAAGAGGGAGGCCGGGAGGGGCAGGAGAGACGGCATGAACACGACACGTCACATACAGCATGGCAAGTCATATACTGGCTGTTGGTTTTCATTAAACAAGGCACAGAGCAAAGGGCTGCTTGACAGAGCACCATCAAGGAGAGAGGGATGAGCCTATGGGATGCATAGGATCCAAAAGGTTGAGGGGGGCTGAAAAGGATGTTGGGGAAAGGTGCTCCTCTACAGACGTAGGTGTGTGTCCAAAAAAGGCAGACCCCCAGGGTCAGCAGGCAGCGTGGAGGTTAAGATGGCTGGATCCCATGTGGCCAACTGCAGGGTTCGAGTTCTGGACCTCAAAGTTTAAGAATCAAGCCAGGTACAAATTGGGACACAACATGGCAGATCTTGTCCAGATGTGAAACATCCAGCTGCCTCCCAGCAGTCGCTCTTCCAGAGTCTGTCTATGAAACCCTGCCAGGCTGTACTTACAGATGGGGATAGTGGAGGCGCATTAGGCATCCCATCTACACCATGGGATCACCAGGCAGCTTTTGGGGGGTGACTTTTTCTCCCGTTCTCTCTATTTCTCCAGTGAGAGCACGCACCCAATAGCAAAATTTTCTCTTAAAAAAAAAAGTCCATGTATTGCTTTTGCCACCAAAATGATTTTTAAGCACACAAAAGAGAAATGAAGGCTGAAAACACTGATTTAGCACACTATATTAGCTAAATGAATCGTCTGAAAGCATTCCTAGAGGCTCTCCTTATCAAGCAAGCACAGGATAAATGTTTAAGTGCGATGCTCCCGAATGCTCTGCCCACGGAGATGCACGGTAAGGACCCATACTTGACAGAAGAGCATTTAAAATGAAGGACAAGAATCCTGGAGAAAACTCCGAGGCCAGCCCAAAGAGGGACCTGATTTCTACAATGCTCTCCTCTAACACTGCCAGTTACACTGGCTCTAAATCACGAAGCTTAATTTGCCTAGTAAATTGGGGCAGCTGTCTGTCTCCACTGGCCCAAAACGTGAGCACAGCTGCTCCATCCCATAATCCAGCCAGGTGGCTGTGCAGTGGCTCTGCGCTTGGTCAGGGTCAGGCACGACTGCCCCATCAGAAACACCAACAAGTAGGGAACCAGCAGTTAGCGTAACGGCTATGTCACTGGACTCCCACATAGTCAACCGTGGTTTGCGTCCTGGACCCAGTGGCTTAAAACTCACACTGGGCGCGTGTGCGTGCGTGCCCAAGATCCCGAGAGGAGAATGGAGGAGAAGGGATTGCGGTGTGACCATCCCCCCCGGGGGGTGATTTCTCGCTTTCTGTCTCTATGTCTCTCTCTGTCTGGCAAGCACACGCGCCCTATAGCGAAAACCTCTCAAAACAAACAAACAAACAAACAAACAAAAACCAAAAAACAAAACACCAACAAGTGTTGACACTGACAAACCAAGGCTGGAGAGGAGGAGGCGATGAGGAAGGACAAGGACCTCAGAAACTTCAGCACTCACTCAGCTCAGGCAGGATGGCCTGCCTGCACCTGCCTGAGACCTGCTGATGCCCCTTCAGTTAACGCAGCCCTGCAGACCCTGCCTCCCCAAAGTGCTTTTGTATCAGCTGACCCCAAGTCTCACTGGCACTAGAAATTATCCTTTTGTTGTTTAAGAATAGGTTAGTGGGCCAGCCAGAGACACGATGATAAAGGGACTGCATCCCACGTGGCTGACTGCATGGTTCAAGTACTGGACTCAGCAGCTTGGGCATGTGTACATGCTTGCCAAAAATCCCGAAAGGAGGCAGAGGTGGAAGAGAAGGGATTGCGGTGCGACCATCCTCCATGGGAGGTGCTTTCTTACTGTCCCTCATTCTCCGCCACCTCTCTCCTATGAGCCCTTGCACCCTCTGGCAAAATAAAGAAGAAAGAAAAGGTCAGCTGGGGCCAGACAGTGGTGTGGCAGTTATGTCACTGACTCTCAAGAGAGGTCCTGAGTTCACGTCTTGGGGCCTCCTTTTTCACTCCCATGTTTGCCTATGATCTGGGCTGGCTGAGGCTGGAGGCATGGACCATGGCACCAAGACCCCATTGGAGAGGACCCTGTCTCTCTCTCTCTCTCATGGCAGGAAGAAACAAACAGACTTTAATTTAGAAAAGAGCAGTATCCTCTGTGGGGAACAAATTCAAGGTGACAGGACAAAAGGATGGGGTGGGGAGGTGAGCAGAAGATGCAGAAGGGAGGGCCACCAGACAGCAGCATACGCACACCTACCTCCTTAAGAACAGTTCCCCCTCAGTGGGTCCAAATGACCCTAGAACAGTAAAACCATTGTTTTGACCCAAGATGGGGAAAGAATGAAATTCAGGATGTGGAACAAGGTGACCTATTTATAAAGCCTCCTTTCACCTGAAGATCAAATAAGCTCCCTCCCTCTGCCTCACCGCCTCACACATCGGTGGTTGCAGCCCAGGATTTTGCAAGAGAAACATGCCCCGAGCAGTCTGTTATTACAGCAGAGCGCAGCTTCTGCAGCCTGGCTGGGCGGCTGCGGGCCCTGCCTGCTAATTAGGGCTCCCAGCTCCCTCTAGCCTCCTGAACTCACTCGGCAGGAGGAACGTTCAGAGCATGCTCTTTGCAAGCCAGGCCAAGGGGTCCCTGGCAAAGACATCCTCTGCAGCAGGTGCCCCACGGGTACAACTCCCCACCCCACCCCAACTGCCCACTTGAGAAGAGACTCCCCTTGAGCAAGGTTATAAAAATAAGTCTAGGGGTCAGTAGGTGGCGTGGTGGTTAAAGCACTAGGACTCCCACGTGACTGACCACAGTTCAAGTCCTGGACATGGTGGTTTGTTTTCTCACTCCCACCTTCCCCGCCCTGGTCAAATTAAAAATAATAATAAATAAAATAATTCTTAAAAAAATAATAAAGTCTATGTCCCTAAAATCAACAAAAAGGATGAGATGAGGCCCTTCTGGTAAGTTCTGACAAGTGATTTTGGAGAGAAAATCTCACACGGTCCAAAGCTCCAGCCTCTGACCTCAAAAGACCAAAAATGCACCTGCTGTAACCACCTACGGAAGGACTCAGATTACTCACGGCACTTTCAGAAAGGGCTCGAAGCAGTTGAGCCATGCCCCTGGGAAACCAGCGTCATATTCATACAGAGACTAAAAATTAAAATAAGTTATAGCTGGAGCCTAGTCAGGGTGGTGAGGACAACGGCTTGTGCCTCGTGTAGACTGGGTGCAATGACACCACCCAGCCTGGGGGGTGGTTGTCCATCACAGACTGAGCCTGCCTGGCGCACACAGGAGCTGGGGTGCCCCAAAGTGCAGAAGTAGAAAAGGCAGGACTGGAAGAGCCTGGGCGGCTTTCGGGGAAGAGCATCTGACAGGGAAAGGCTCAGAGACTGGCTGTTCTTTGCCCTCTGCCTGCTCAAGGCAGATGCCTGTCACCCCCCAGAGTGGACTGGGGGTCCCTGCAGGTTCACTGTGGAGGAGGCTCCCTGGGGCAGCAGTTTCCCTCAGGAGCCCAAACCTCACTCCAGCCTGGTGTTCCACAGGATTCGCCCCAGAGCTGCCTGATGAGAGAGCAATCCGAGGTGGCCCCCCTGCCTCCATTGAAGTCGCCTTCTGGGAACAGGACGTCTGGCCAAATCCAGGCTTTTAGGGCACAAGGCCTGAGTGGCCGCAGAGGACACTTGGACCTCTTCCCATGTTCTGTGTCTGCTAGCAAAGCTCACACCTCTGGGAGTGGATTCTCAGGTCACCCCCATGTCTTGCCAAGGAGAGTGATCAGAGAGACCAGGAGGGGCCGGGGAGAGGACTTAGGGCCACAGGGGGATCAACTGAGATGGATTCAAGGAGACACCGCCTGGCCTATGCAAGAGTTTGAGGGGGCTGGGACCTGCTTATCCCACCCTGCAAACCCAGGTGTATCCCCTCAAGCATGGGGGTGTGAGAGGAGGAGGAGGGGTGGCATTCATGGCTTCAACATGGACTTGTGTAGCCACAGTGCCCGGCATGGCACTGGGACAGGAGGGAGCTCTGTACACGTCCCTTCAACACCGGGCGCTGCCGAAAGCACGGAATCCCGAATGCCCAGTCAGTTCCCCCTCAGTGGGTCCAAATGACCCTAGAACAGTAAAACCATTGTTTTGACCCAAGATGGGGAAAGAATGAAATTCAGGATGTGGAACAAGGTGACCTATTTATAAAGCCTCCTTTCACCTGAAGATCAAATAAGCTCCCTCCCTCTGCCTCACCGCCTCACACATCGGTGGTTGCAGCCCAGGATTTTGCAAGAGAAACATGCCCCGAGCAGTCTGTTATTACAGCAGAGCGCAGCTTCTGCAGCCTGGCTGGGCGGCTGCGGGCCCTGCCTGCTAATTAGGGCTCCCAGCTCCCTCTAGCCTCCTGAACTCACTCGGCAGGAGGAACGTTCAGAGCATGCTCTTTGCAAGCCAGGCCAAGGGGTCCCTGGCAAAGACATCCTCTGCAGCAGGTGCCCCACGGGTACAACTCCCCACCCCACCCCAACTGCCCACTTGAGAAGAGACTCCCCTTGAGCAAGGTTATAAAAATAAGTCTAGGGGTCAGTAGGTGGCGTGGTGGTTAAAGCACTAGGACTCCCACGTGACTGACCACAGTTCAAGTCCTGGACATGGTGGTTTGTTTTCTCACTCCCACCTTCCCCGCCCTGGTCAAATTAAAAATAATAATAAATAAAATAATTCTTAAAAAAATAATAAAGTCTATGTCCCTAAAATCAACAAAAAGGATGAGATGAGGCCCTTCTGGTAAGTTCTGACAAGTGATTTTGGAGAGAAAATCTCACACGGTCCAAAGCTCCAGCCTCTGACCTCAAAAGACCAAAAATGCACCTGCTGTAACCACCTACGGAAGGACTCAGATTACTCACGGCACTTTCAGAAAGGGCTCGAAGCAGTTGAGCCATGCCCCTGGGAAACCAGCGTCATATTCATACAGAGACTAAAAATTAAAATAAGTTATAGCTGGAGCCTAGTCAGGGTGGTGAGGACAACGGCTTGTGCCTCGTTCAGACGAGACACCCCATTCTTGGAGGGACCTCAGGTTACCCAGACAACAGCAGGTACACCTCTGAGCAGCAGCGAGAGAACAGTCTAGACTGCGGACAATGACACCACCCAGCCTGGGGGGTGGGTGTCCATCACAGACTGAGCCTGCCTGGCGCACACAGGAGCTGGGGTGCCCCAAAGTGCAGAAGTAGAAAAGGCAGGACTGGAAGAGCCTGGGCGGCTTTCGGGGAAGAGCATCTGACAGGGAAAGGCTCAGAGACTGGCTGTTCTTTGCCCTCTGCCTGCTCAAGGCAGATGCCTGTCACCCCCCAGAGTGGACTGGGGGTCCCTGCAGGTTCACTGTGGAGGAGGCTCCCTGGGGCAGCAGTTTCCCTCAGGAGCCCAAACCTCACTCCAGCCTGGTGTTCCACAGGATTCGCCCCAGAGCTGCCTGATGAGAGAGCAATCCGAGGTGGACCCCCTGCCTCCATTGAAGTCGCCTTCTGGGAACAGGACGTCTGGCCAAATCCAGGCTTTTAGGGCACAAGGCCTGAGTGGCCGCAGAGGACACTTGGACCTCTTCCCATGTTCTGTGTCTGCTAGCAAAGCTCACACCTCTGGGAGTGGATTCTCAGGTCACCCCCATGTCTTGCCAAGGAGAGTGATCAGAGAGACCAGGAGGGGCCGGGGAGAGGACTTAGGGCCACAGGGGGATCAACTGAGATGGATTCAAGGAGACACCGCCTGGCCTATGCAAGAGTTTGAGGGGGCTGGGACCTGCTTATCCCACCCTGCAAACCCAGGTGTATCCCCTCAAGCATGGGGGTGTGAGAGGAGGAGGAGGGGTGGCATTCATGGCTTCAACATGGACTTGTGTAGCCACAGTGCCCGGCATGGCACTGGGACAGGAGGGAGCTCTGTACACGTCCCTTCAACACCGGGCGCTGCCGAAAGCACGGAATCCCGAATGCCCAGTGGAGACGAGCACTCAGCCAGGGAATGCCACAGCAGGCAGGCCTGGGTCCTGAGGCTCTTGGGGTGGCCCAAGCTGCCCAGTCCTGTTGAGACAGCAACTTAAGGGAACAGGCTGTGGTGAAACCTGCAGGAGGGAAGTCAGGAAGGCCCCACCTGAGGCTGCCCACTCTAAACAATCCCAAAATTAATCAAGTAAACTTGTAAGGCCAAAAGCAGAAGCAGGAGCCAGATGGTGGGCAGGGCAGTGGTAAAACAAGACCCTCTACAAGGCAGTTCTATGTGGGAAGGGTTCCAGTTCATATCTGGAGCCCTCCTTGAGAGAGCAGGGCTTGCCCATGGTCCAGGGCTGGCTCAAGCTAGGAGTGGATCATGACAGCAAGACCCTGTTGGGGCTGTTGTCACTCTCTCTGCCTTTGTTTCTCACCCATGGAAGAAATAAATAAACGAGAAAAGTAGGGGTAGAAGCCATATAAAATTTCCATGGGGAGAAGCCACTGTAGGGATGCCCTCCTGTATTGAGGTTTTCGGGAGTGGTTCTCCAAGTGGGGTCCCTCAGGCCAGCAGCACCAGTATTACCTGAGAACTTGTTAAGAATGGCAAATTCTTTGCCTCACGAGACCTTCTGACCCAAAAACTCAGGGTGGGGCCCAGCTGTTGGCACTGTTCCAATCAGGATGTGCTAAAATTGAGCATCACTGGTTTAAAAGAATTAAGTCTCAGTATTTTGGAATCTGAAATCCATATTAAATGAAAGCTACGAGGCTTGCACTTAGACTATAACTTTTAAAACTTTTTGGGACCAGCAATTGGCATAATGGCTATGTCGCTGAACTCCCATGTAGTCGACTGTGGTTTGAGTCCTGGACCTGGTGGCTTAAACTCACACTGGGCACGTGTGCGTGTGTGCCCAAGATCCCGAGAGGAAAAAGGAGGAGAAGAAAGTGTGGCGTGGCCATCTCCCTTGGGGGGTGATTTCTTACTTTCTGTCTCTGTTTCTCTGTCTTTCGGGCGAGCACACATGCACTATAGAAAAACCTCTCCAAAAACAAAAACAAAACAAAACAAAAAAACTCTATCTTAATATAGTTCAAATGCTGTTTGTACTTATCAGAAATCTCAACCTAGAAATGTATGACATGAAAATAGGGGACCAGCAGGTGGCGTGGAGGTTAAGGTGCTGGACACTCCCATATGGCCGACCACGGTTCAAGTCCCAGACCTGGAGGCTTCCTTTCTCCCTTTCCCTCTCGCTCTCTCTCTGTGTCTCTCTCTGGCCAAATTAAAATAAATGAGTGAATAAATAAAGTTAAATAAATAATAATTTTTTTTTGGAGAGATTTTCACTGTAGGGCGCGTGCGCTCGCCAGACAGACAGAGAGAGACATAGAGACAGAAAGCGAGAAATCACCCCCCAGGGGGGATGGTCACGCCGCAATCCCTTCTCCTCCATTCTCCTCTCGGGATCTTGGGCACGCACGCACACGCGCCCGGCGTGAGTTTTTTAAGCCACCGGGTCCGGGACACGAACAGCGGTCGACTACGTGGGAGTCCAGCGACATAGCCATTACGCTAACTGCTGGTTCCCAATAAATAATAATTTTTAAAAAAAGAAATGTCTGAAGTGAAAATTGCAGCACTCCCTCCCTCCCGTTACACAGAGGCACATGGGCACGTGTAGACACAGGCTCAGTCCATGTAGGACATGCATCACACACATTCTGCTCCAGGGTCTGCTTTTTCCCAAGTCATCACGTATCAGCTTACGTGTTAGTGGCTGCCATACATTCCGCAATGTGCTATTATCATAATTTTCCCTGATGGATGGACACCATGTTGCCAACCATAAAGACGGACATGTGTAGAGTGTTAAGAATTTCTCTATAACAGATGGCTTCAGAGAACATTCTTTTCATTTAGTTCACAGCCTCCTTTCCTCTTATCACCTTCACCATCTTGGTCGCGGAAGTCCCCGCTCCGTTGTCCACTTTCAGCAGAAGGTACATGTCCCTGTCACCCAACTCGGGGCTTCCTGCTTTTTGCAACTGACCACAGCAGGCTGAAGGTGCTCAGGAGTTTCTGCAGAGCTACTTGGACTGGAGGTTTGCAAACTGGACCTCGACTGGACCCCAGCCAATGAACTTGGAAAGAATTCTAAAAGAAATTGGGCAATGTGTCTCCTCCTGCAACCTAATCCCATTCCCTGTGTGGGATTTCACAGAACTGAACAGGATGCCAAGGGTAGGGTAATCCTGGGGCCTCACAGGCAGCTGGTGAAATAAAGGACTTAAACATACTTTTCAGGCCACAAGAGCCTTCAGGAACTTCCTCTTATATGTCACTGGCCTTGTCCTCCAATCCCATCCAGCGGGAAGGTCCTAAACACCTGTGCCTAGATCCAAGTGGTGAGGGCCCCAGCAGGTCCAGAATAGGTGACTGTCCAGGCAAGCTGCAGGCTTGGGGACCAGATGATGCAGCACACTCAGGCTAAGGCCAGAAGAGTGGAAGTGACCTCCCAGCCACATGTTGCTGGAGTAGTATTCAGCTGTCAAAAATGCTAACAGGAAGGGCCGCTGTATAAGCGGCAAGGAGAAAGGCTTGCTCTGTCACATAAAACAAAGGTCACGGCTGTATCTGCCCTAAGGTGAAAACCTAGAAAAGTTTTAGTGACATATATGGGAAAAGAGATAGAAAGGAACCCAGAGAAGTGACAATGTTGCTGTGTTTAGAGCAATGAGCATGTGAGCATCCTTTCCTTTACGGTAGCTGCATTCCACGTGGCAGACTGCGTGGTTCAAGTCCTGGACCCAGTGGCTTGAAAAACATGTTGAGTGTGTGTGGGGGCATGCCCCAAATCCTGAGAGGTGAATGAAGAAGGGACTGTGGTGTGGCCAACCCCCTTGGGGTAATTTCTCATCTGCATCTCCACCTCCCATGTCTCTCTCCAGTGAGTACATGCACTCCATAGCAAAAACAAACACCCCCCCCCAATATTTTATTACTGTTATTGCTACCAAAAAAGAAAAGATGGACTCAAGTGTCCACCAATGCCTGAATGGATAAACAAACTGTGGTGTACACACAATGGAATATTATTCAGCCATGAAAAGGAATGAAATACTGGTAGATGCTACAACAGGGGTGAACCTCAAAAACATCACGCTAAGTATAAGAAGCCAGACATAAAGATCTTATAGTCTGCGATCCTATTTTTATGGCAAATCCAGGGAGACAGAAAGCAGATGGGTGGCCGCCAGGAAAGGGGGAGAGGGTGCATTGAGAGTGACCAGGACTCTGGTAGGTGCTCTGGGATTAAGCAGGAGTGGTGGCTACACAACATTGTGAATGGGCCAAATGCCACTGAATGGTATTCTTTAAAAAGGTGACCATTATGCGATCATCTCAGTAGATAGAAACACGTAACTGGATAAAAAATGTCCACCCCTCTAAAATCCACATGGACTGGAGGAGGGTGTGGATGGAGGTGCAGTACAGCATTTACAGATGCCTGGCTGAATGAGTAGGGACTGTTAGCCAAGGTTACACATGGGGACATGGCTAACGGCATTCAGAAGTGGGGAGCAGAGTCTTCCAAGCTGAGCTGCTGTAATCCACAGCCCCACCCCCCTTCTCCAAAAGAAAAAGTGCAGCCTTGTGGTTTGGCAGCCCTGGCTGCCTTGAGACAGCACCTGTAGATCGAGTTTCTCAGTAGGAATCTGGAATGTGGGCCCGCATGGCTGAGCCTGCGCCCAGAGTGAGGTCTGGGTAGTAGGACAACCAGCACACGCTCCAGCCTGGCTCGTCGGAGGACGAGGGCGTGGAAACCGACGTCAGGGTGGATCGCCTGTCCACATGCTCCCCACTCTGGACATGAGGCAGATTGGGTGGACAGATGCTCACCTTTCTAGATCCCTACTTTCTCACAGAACAGGCCAACACCCTAAGGCCACCCAGATTGGCCAAGAGCCCACTTTCTGCTATCAGGAAATCATCCCAGCCCCTGTCACTGCAGGTGACGTTGGTGCCCAGCTGCCAGCTACAGTGCCACACAGCTGAGCCTCTGGGCACAGCAGGGGCCCAGGCTAATGCAGTCTGTGGGACTCTTCCGCACCTGCGAGCCTGTTCTCAAAGGCTGAGTTTCTGCATTCTCACGAGCGTCCTCACTCACAGGCCTGGTGCAGCCCAGCACCTCATGCCAGGTGCTCCTATTTCTTGCAGACCATTTTCTGGCCGGGCTCACTCACGTGGAACAAGGAAAGCCGGCCAACCAGGACCGTGCTCAAGGCCTGTGGTCCGAGTCGCTTACTCACCACCCCCCAAGTATCCACTGGGACCCAACACGGACCAGCATGGGCTTCTCAAAACCTTTCTTTCCTTCTTAGTCTCTGAGGGCCTCCAGGTGGACGCTCAAAAGCATAGGCTATACGTGGCCAGTGTCTGGAAAGGAGAATGGGGCTCCCTTGAAACTGCTAAAAAACATCTTCCCGGGGTGGAAACTGGGGAGAACTAACAAAAAAGTCAAGACAGTCTCCTGCAGAAGTGACCTCCCCTAAAAGATGGTCTGTATGCATTTAGCTAAAAAACACCTGGAGAAGACCCATGTCCGAATTAGGTGCCAAAGACTTGGCCATCATTCCCCAAATATTTACTAGGTCCTTACTGCAGACACTGCACAGGTGGGAATCACTGTCGTGGAGGAGCTGACAGTCCGGTGGGGAACACGCACACCACAGTCATCTGAACAGTTAATGCGAGCCTTTCAGCTGCTGTGTTCACTGTGGTAGCTCCAATGCCTAGGACAGCGCTTGGTGGGTTTCTCTGATGCAGTGACAGAAGGACAGGGAGGAAGGGAGAGAAAAGGCAGGCGAACGTTGAAGGGAAAGCGCAGCGGAAGCGGGATGTGCAAAGGCTCCGAGGTGAGAGTTCTCGGGGCGTGCTGAGAGAACGGAGAGGCCGTGTGGCCAGTGCAGAGGACGACAGGCCCTTTGGCTTTTATGTTCGGTGTATGAGAAGCCACGGAGAGTTCCGGGCAGGCAGAGGACACAGTCTGACTTCCATCCGGACACAATCCGCTAGCTGCTGCGTTGAGAACAGGCTGTTGGCAGCCAGATGGAGACAGGGAGGCCAGCTAAGGAGGAAATGTTGGGAGGCAGCTTGGACTAGGAGGTGGTGGAAGCAGTAGGATCTGGAACGTCACCAAAACTAGCTATAACCCGATCGGCAACGTTCTAACTTGCCTAAGAAAAATGCTGCTTTCCTTAAAAAGGTGATGTTGTAACTTGCCTGAGAAAGTGCTTCCTCCTTTTAGGCAAAGGAGGCACTGGTGAGAGGATCTGGGACAGAAAGATGGTGGCAGCCTAATCCATGAACCCAAGGAGTTTGGCTCTTGTACCCCTATGGTGACAATAGAGACACTGGGCTACAAAACATGAGGCATGAGTCACTAGGGGCACTTGTCTATTCTGAACTCTGGTCCTGCACCTCCTACTTGTTGCTTTCTAAGGTAGACACAAATCCTTAGCACACCTGACTCTTCTATCCTTACCATATGATTTTATTACTGTTATTGCTACCAAAAAAGAAAAGATGGACTCAAGTGTCCACCAATGCCTGAATGGATAAACAAACTGTGGTGTACACACAATGGAATATTATTCAGCCATGAAAAGGAATGAAATACTGGTAGATGCTACAACAGGGGTGAACCTCAAAAACATCACGCTAAGTATAAGAAGCCAGACATAAAGATCTTATAGTCTGCGATCCTATTTTTATGGCAAATCCAGGGAGACAGAAAGCAGATGGGTGGCCGCCAGGAAAGGGGGAGAGGGTGCATTGAGAGTGACCAGGACTCTGGTAGGTGCTCTGGGATTAAGCAGGAGTGGTGGCTACACAACATTGTGAATGGGCCAAATGCCACTGAATGGTATTCTTTAAAAAGGTGACCATTATGCGATCATCTCAGTAGATAGAAACACGTAACTGGATAAAAAATGTCCACCCCTCTAAAATCCACATGGACTGGAGGAGGGTGTGGATGGAGGTGCAGTACAGCATTTACAGATGCCTGGCTGAATGAGTAGGGACTGTTAGCCAAGGTTACACATGGGGACATGGCTAACGGCATTCAGAAGTGGGGAGCAGAGTCTTCCAAGCTGAGCTGCTGTAATCCACAGCCCCACCCCCCTTCTCCAAAAGAAAAAGTGCAGCCTTGTGGTTTGGCAGCCCTGGCTGCCTTGAGACAGCACCTGTAGATCGAGTTTCTCAGTAGGAATCTGGAATGTGGGCCCGCATGGCTGAGCCTGCGCCCAGAGTGAGGTCTGGGTAGTAGGACAACCAGCACACGCTCCAGCCTGGCTCGTCGGAGGACGAGGGCGTGGAAACCGACGTCAGGGTGGATCGCCTGTCCACATGCTCCCCACTCTGGACATGAGGCAGATTGGGTGGACAGATGCTCACCTTTCTAGATCCCTACTTTCTCACAGAACAGGCCAACACCCTAAGGCCACCCAGATTGGCCAAGAGCCCACTTTCTGCTATCAGGAAATCATCCCAGCCCCTGTCACTGCAGGTGACGTTGGTGCCCAGCTGCCAGCTACAGTGCCACACAGCTGAGCCTCTGGGCACAGCAGGGGCCCAGGCTAATGCAGTCTGTGGGACTCTTCCGCACCTGCGAGCCTGTTCTCAAAGGCTGAGTTTCTGCATTCTCACGAGCGTCCTCACTCACAGGCCTGGTGCAGCCCAGCACCTCATGCCAGGTGCTCCTATTTCTTGCAGACCATTTTCTGGCCGGGCTCACTCACGTGGAACAAGGAAAGCCGGCCAACCAGGACCGTGCTCAAGGCCTGTGGTCCGAGTCGCTTACTCACCACCCCCCAAGTATCCACTGGGACCCAACACGGACCAGCATGGGCTTCTCAAAACCTTTCTTTCCTTCTTAGTCTCTGAGGGCCTCCAGGTGGACGCTCAAAAGCATAGGCTATACGTGGCCAGTGTCTGGAAAGGAGAATGGGGCTCCCTTGAAACTGCTAAAAAACATCTTCCCGGGGTGGAAACTGGGGAGAACTAACAAAAAAGTCAAGACAGTCTCCTGCAGAAGTGACCTCCCCTAAAAGATGGTCTGTATGCATTTAGCTAAAAAACACCTGGAGAAGACCCATGTCCGAATTAGGTGCCAAAGACTTGGCCATCATTCCCCAAATATTTACTAGGTCCTTACTGCAGACACTGCACAGGTGGGAATCACTGTCGTGGAGGAGCTGACAGTCCGGTGGGGAACACGCACACCACAGTCATCTGAACAGTTAATGCGAGCCTTTCAGCTGCTGTGTTCACTGTGGTAGCTCCAATGCCTAGGACAGCGCTTGGTGGGTTTCTCTGATGCAGTGACAGAAGGACAGGGAGGAAGGGAGAGAAAAGGCAGGCGAACGTTGAAGGGAAAGCGCAGCGGAAGCGGGATGTGCAAAGGCTCCGAGGTGAGAGTTCTCGGGGCGTGCTGAGAGAACGGAGAGGCCGTGTGGCCAGTGCAGAGGACGACAGGCCCTTTGGCTTTTATGTTCGGTGTATGAGAAGCCACGGAGAGTTCCGGGCAGGCAGAGGACACAGTCTGACTTCCATCCGGACACAATCCGCTAGCTGCTGCGTTGAGAACAGGCTGTTGGCAGCCAGATGGAGACAGGGAGGCCAGCTAAGGAGGAAATGTTGGGAGGCAGCTTGGACTAGGAGGTGGTGGAAGCAGTAGGATCTGGAACGTCACCAAAACTAGCTATAACCCGATCGGCAACGTTCTAACTTGCCTAAGAAAAATGCTGCTTTCCTTAAAAAGGTGATGTTGTAACTTGCCTGAGAAAGTGCTTCCTCCTTTTAGGCAAAGGAGGCACTGGTGAGAGGATCTGGGACAGAAAGATGGTGGCAGCCTAATCCATGAACCCAAGGAGTTTGGCTCTTGTACCCCTATGGTGACAATAGAGACACTGGGCTACAAAACATGAGGCATGAGTCACTAGGGGCACTTGTCTATTCTGAACTCTGGTCCTGCACCTCCTACTTGTTGCTTTCTAAGGTAGACACAAATCCTTAGCACACCTGACTCTTCTATCCTTACCATATGTGAACAGATTTCCTCAGGTTTATACATCAGTCTCTTGTGAGTTTGGTAGATACTTCTAAACTTCATTGACATTGGATACAGCAGGGGAAGAAATCCAGTTTCTGAATTTGTAAAATATGAATGGGGGCATAATGACCCCAAGGACCTAGCCTACTTTAGTGGGAATCTTGATCTGAGTAGCCTCAGTGCCTCTACCCAAACCTTGAAACAGAAACTGTGAATCAAGGGAGACTCGTTGACTCACTATAAAGGTGAAGATGTGCAGTCTGGGGTTTCCTAAGAGCTCTGAGCCTCAGGTTCCTCATCCATTGAAATGGGGGTGATTATTGGGACCAGCAGTTAGTGTAATGGCTATGTTGCTGGACTCCCATGTAGCCGACCGCAGTTCGAGTCCCGGACCCGGTGGCTTAAACTCACATCGGGTGCATGTGTGTGTGTGCCCAGGATCCCGAGAGGAGAAGGGAGGAAAGGGACTGCAGAGTGGCCATCCCCCCTGGGGGAGGGGGGTGATTTCTCGCCTTTTATCTCTCTGTCTGTCTCTGTCTTTCTGGTGAGCGCATGAGCCCTATAGCAAAACCTCTCAAAAAATAAAAAGAGAAAAGAAAAAAAAGAAATGGGGGTGATGATCATTCAGTCTTGCTGGTTTACTTTTAGGATTAAATGAGGATCCCATGGGAGGCTCAGCACTTAGTGAATCGCCAACACTGGTGATATATTTACAACTTGGTGATGGGCAGAGAAGGAAGGAAGGAGATAAAGGAGGGTGGGTTTCTTGGGAAGGGGTCTATGTTGCTGGACTCCCATGTAGCCGACCGCAGTTCGAGTCCCGGACCCGGTGGCTTAAACTCACATCGGGTGCATGTGTGTGTGTGCCCAGGATCCCGAGAGGAGAAGGGAGGAAAGGGACTGCAGAGTGGCCATCCCCCCTGGGGGAGGGGGGTGATTTCTCGCCTTTTATCTCTCTGTCTGTCTCTGTCTTTCTGGTGAGCGCATGAGCCCTATAGCAAAACCTCTCAAAAAATAAAAAGAGAAAAGAAAAAAAAGAAATGGGGGTGATGATCATTCAGTCTTGCTGGTTTACTTTTAGGATTAAATGAGGATCCCATGGGAGGCTCAGCACTTAGTGAATCGCCAACACTGGTGATATATTTACAACTTGGTGATGGGCAGAGAAGGAAGGAAGGAGATAAAGGAGGGTGGGTTTCTTGGGAAGGGGTCTCTGGCTGTCTTCCAGTAGTAGAACTCAGCCATGCAAATCCTGAAGAAGCCCCTTCCCTGCCCCAAACTCAGCAATCTCAGCAAAGAACAGCTGATTTGGGGTGCCTGGGACTGAGCCCTGTTCCCTGCTCGACATCTCAAGCTCTTGGACGGCAACCAAGAGACTCTTTGCAGGAGGCCCTCAGTGCCGCAAAGCCAAGGCCGCCATGGCTGGCAGTGCTTCACGAGCCTGTCCTGAATGTTCCCCTCATGCCCTGCCTCTGGGAAGGAGATGGCAGCTGCAGCTGTGAGCCTGCACTGTCCTGGGGGAAGGGTGCCCACACCTCGGCTCCCTGAGGCCAGGGGGAAGGTTCTCAGGAAGATGACTGGGATCTGGGGTAAATCTGTTGCATTGATCGTGTTTTGAGAACACAAAAAAGAAAGAAGAAGTGGAAAACGGGAAATTGGCCCACTATCCACTTAATGGGCTAGTCCAGATGGCATCAAGGCTGGGGGAGACAAGATCCGATGCTGCTGGCCCTGCAGTCGGCGCAGCTTTGGAAACTCAGCCAGCCCCGCCCTCCGCCCCCAGGTGCATGAGGGCTACAGACATTTCGTGTGCTCGCCTGCTCGCTCGCTGGGGCTCTCCGTGACACCAGACAGGCCGCATTCAGAAAGGTATTTCCTCTGCAAGCTGGACTTTCCATACAATAAAAGCAGCGGCGTTTTAACTTCACAGGTGAAAAAGGGAGCAGAGGACACCGTGTCCCATGTCCCTCAGCGGCAAGGAAGCACAGCGCGGGCGGCTCAGACCACAGACGCAGGTGTGGGGACCCCTCCCACCCCCACAGGCCACGGCCGCCTCAGCAGGCAGGCGTCTCCACTGCTGGAGGAGGACCACAGGCCCTCTGCTGCAGAACACACTGAAGGCTTCTAAGGCCGGCCCAAGTTTCCGTTCCCATATCAAAAATGCCTCTTTTCTGCTGAGGCAGCAAGGCCTGCCAACAAAACAAGCCTCTGGGACACAGGTTTTCATAATGTGACGCCTCGCCTGGAAACACACTCCAGTGAATCATTGGGGCTCACAGCACAGCAGCTGGGCTGGTGGCAGGAATCGTGAGAGCCGGACTGCGGAGCTCAGTCCCCACACACCGGTGCCACATCCTGATCCACGGTACCCCTGCTCCAGGACCCCAGATGGGAAACCAGATAGGAAGGGACCCTGCCCGTGGAAGGTTCTTTTTTTTTTTTGAGACGTTTTTGCTACAGGGCGCATGCGCTCACCAGACAGACAAAGAGAGACAGAGAGACAGAAAGTGAGAAATCACCCCCCGCAGGGGGAATGGTCACACCGCAATCCCTTCTCCTCCATTCTCCTCTCGGGATCTTGGGCACTCATGCACATGTGTCCGGAGTGAGTTTTAAGCCACCGGGTCCGGGATGCGAATTGCGGTCGACTACGTGGGAGTCCAGTGACAGCCATTATGCTAACTGCTGGTCTCCACGTGGAAGGTTCTTGAGAACAGGCTCTTTGGGGTGAGAGGACCAGTCACCCTGTGTGACCTGCCTCTGGGGACACCCGGGGCAGTCCGAGACCAGCAGCACGCGCATCACCTGGGAGCTTGCTAGAAACACGGTCTCCATTCCCACCCAGCGCCTTGACTCCGAATGGCCCTGGCACCAGACCTCCAGGTGACCTGTGTGCCCAGGTGGGTGGGGCTGTCTGTGCAGGGCTCCTCCAGGTAGGAGGCTTGGAGGAAATACCTCAGGAGGAAAAAAGAAAGCCCATTCTGACTTTAGTGACCCAAATTGGGAGGCTGGCTAGTACCAGCAGAAGTCCCCGTCAGAGGAGAGGGCCCTGTCCTTCTGACAGACCCACAAGAAACTGGGAGGTGGTACCACTCTGAGCCCCCCGCCCCCACTCGTGGTTCACCAAGGTCTCCTCCTACCCCTCAAGCTCCTGAGAAGCCCTCTCAGCCACCTCTGCTTCTGCAAATATCCTTGGGTACCCAGTAATCAAACCAGCCTAGTGTCCCCTAAGAGCCACACCCATTACAATGACATTCTTTCCACTTTCGTACAAGCCTACCTGGTTGGAATCCCTTTTGTCTGGTAGCTGCCCTGTCCCCCTCCTCCAGGGAGCCTTCTTTGGTTGGCTTCCAGGGCTGCAGCTGTCTCCCGGCACATCTCCTTCTCCCCCAAAATCTCCCTCAGCATTACCTCAGAACTCTGAGTCCTGCCGAAACCTAGACCAATAGTCAGTCCCGGCCCCAGTCCTGGCTGAAGTCCATAACCCTGTTCGAGATCTGCCCACATGTGGCCAGCCAGCAACTGTCCTCTCGGTCTCCCAGACACCTACCAGAGGATCTGGAGTTCTGGAATGTTCCAGGCAAGTGCCTGGGGCAAGAGCCAAGAGCCAAGCCCAAGTCTGCACCCCGGGGGGAGAACGGAAGATTGATAAAGAGGTGCGAAGGCAGCACCTTTGCCCTGAGCACAGAGCAGCCACCCTGCCAGGTCCCCAGACCTGCCTTGCCGGAGCTGGAGCAGTCCTGGCCGAGTGAGCTCCACCGTCACCAAGGGGAAGCGGCCCTTGGTAACCACCGGCCGGAGAACACAGAAGGCAAAACAAACACTGGAGGCTGCTCCGCTCCGGGTACGGGCTCGGGCTCGGTCTTCACTGCTGGGAGCAATCACGAGGTAACTGGTCAGGCGGGCGGCAGAGCCTCCAGAATGGAGGCCGCAGGCCCAGCGGGAGGCAGGGCTGTGACTCGTCAGTCCTGCTGCTGCCGCCCCCTGCCCCAGACCCAGCGACCCCACGGCCATTCCAGGCAGGGAAGCACAGCACAGGCAGGCTGAAACCAGGAAGCCACGGCAAATGCACACGGAATCACCAGCCGGCTCAGCCGCTTCACAGCCAGCAAGTGAGGTTTTCAAGGCCACAAGGGCCGGGTCTGGCAGGTGTGGAGGTGACATCCCATCTCACGGCAAAGGGGCCTCACCAAAGACCCCAATCTGGCCCGCAGACAGGGTGCTGTTCCCTCAGCCCCTCTCCCAGCAGTGACCAACTCTCTGGTCCCCAGGCAACTTGACAGGAACCACCAACAAAGAAGTGCCCTTGCTGACAGGGTCCCCGTGGGCTGTGCCAGCCCAGGTGCTGCCCTGAGGGGGCTTCCGGCATGACCAACCACAGCCTGGGCACTGGTCCCCTACAGCCTCCTGTCACAGCATGCCTGGAACCCCTAGAGGGTCACCATGTCCCCTCTGGTGACAGGGCCTCCACCATGCAGGGACAGCCCACAGAGAGCTCCTGGGACCCCACAGCTTGGGGTGTTAGCTGGGACCGCTCGAACAGACATGGGGGGAGCCTGAGTGGAGACGGGAGGACAGAGTTGAGAAGCTGGCTCCCACCTCCCCACAACCCTGTGTCTCCTTCTCCCACGCAGGGAGAGGGGCCTGCCCCTCCCTCACCTGAACCCCAGCTGTCTTTCAGGCATGACTGAAATCATACAGTCTCTTCCGTGCCCCCATGAGGAGGATGGGATCACCCCCTGTCCTCTCCCCCCCAGTCATTTCTGGGGACAGGCTGCTGACCTAGAATGGTGAATGCTGGTCCACAGCGCCCCCCACCCCCCACGCTGTGTCACCCTCCTAAATGAACCCTGCCCCATCCCTTATGGCACACTCGGGTCCATCTTTTCCCAGCCTTCATGCTGTGTCGGCTAGAAGACCTGCCTTTGGCTTCACACACCCTCCCAAGATAGGGAGAGGGCCCGAGCAGAGAGCAGGAAGGAGGCAGAAGGAATAGGAGGCTCGCCCTCACCGGTGGCCCTATAGCCTCCAAAACTGGAGGCTTGGGGCCCTAGGGGCTAGTGTCCCCATCAGGAGGGTAGGGCTGAGACTACATGGGAGCTGCCCCTCCCCCCCAGCAAGGATCGCAGGCACACTGCTCACAGCAAGAGGGAGAGAGCCAGCGGGGAGGGCACAGGGTCATGGCAGTGGGAGGCTGGGGCACGCCTCTTTTTGCCCTGGCCTTGCCCTGTTCTCCCATCCCCCAAAGAGGTTTTCCAGTCCCCAAAACATGGAGATCTCCAAGTTAATCTTGCTGAATAGGCAGGCCACTGGGTTGCCAAGGGTGAGGTGTCTGTCCTTGGCCACACGGTCACAGGGGGCTGTGCACTGTGGCAGCCACAGCAGCAGTGCTGGCTCCAGGAGGCACAGGGCCTTCCTGGGAGGTGAGGACAGGGAGAGCTCCATCTTGGCGGCTCCCCCATCCCACCCCCGCCTTAAAACAAATAGGTATCTTTAGAGTCCCAGGCCTCTCCCGGCCCTGTATCAGGAGCCAGGCTCTCAGTCTCCCTGCTCCAGCCGCAGTCCTCACTTGTCTTAGAGAGATGTAAGGGCCAACTCCCGTCTCCCACCCTGTCCTGGCTGCTAAAAGGGGAAGACTGAGCCACTGGAGTTAATCCAAGGGATTGGAATCTCAGATCCTGGCTTTGACATGCTGGGAATTTAAATGGGGCATTTCTAGGATAACTTACAGAAACTACCAGAAAGCCCCTGCCTGCCTCATTTAGCCCCCTCACCATCTCTTCTCACGCTGGGACAAGGACAATTATGGAGACGTTTCTTTCTTTATTTTTTTAGAGAGGTTTTTGCTATAGGGTGCGTGTGCTCGCCAGAAAGAGACAGACAGAGAGACAGAAAGAGAGAAATCACACTCCCCTCCCAGGGGGGATGGCCACACTGCAATCCCTTTTCCTCCATTCTCCTCTCGGGATCTTGGGCATGCACACACACACTCCCAGTGTGAGTTTAAGCCACTAAGTCCGGGACTTGAACCATGGTCGACTACATGGGAGTCCAGCGACATAGCCATTACACCAACCACTGGTCCCTGGAGACGTTTCTTAGAATGCTGGGACCGTTTAGGGCAACGATGCCAGAGAAAGCTTGAAACATGGTCCAGAGCCAGATGGCAATCTTGAGTGCCATGACAGGGAGTCAGGACGTGGCTCGGGGAGTGGCCCCTGATGTAGACTGGCAGGGACCAGATGGGGAGACACAGATGAGAAAGCTTCCTCTATAAGTTCAGCCAACGCCCTGGGTACCTGGATGGGAACCAGAAAGAACATAAATGGAGAAGCTACTGTCCTCTTCTTCCCAGGTGGGTCAGGGGTCACTACCAAGTGACAAGTTCAGTGAAGGGCAGAGGTTGCATGAACGCAGCAGCCCAAGCCCTTCCACCCTCTCGAAGTGAAGGACAGGCCTCCAGAGCCAGTCATGAGTCCCAGGGCCACCAGCCCAGCGTGCAGCATGCAGCAGCCGCCCCTTCTCCAAACGCTTCCTTGAATGCATCAGAAAACACAGGCCGGTGCTCCCCTACCTCCTCTTTCTTTCCTTCTTTCATTTTGGGGGAGAAAGGTAAAGAACCGTGAAGGAAAAATTAATTTTTTTTTTTGAGATTAAACAGAAAATCTGAAGTGAGATAACTACCCAAGAAACAATATTTCAAATCAAGCGCATGAGAGTTTATAGCTCATTTTCATCTGCAATGAGAAGAAAAATAAATGCCTATTCTGGAAGACGGCTGAGGGAATCAATGTAGATACTGAATACACCTGAAGAGTCTGACAGTCCTGGGCACTGAGTGGGCCTTCAGACAACACTGATGCTTACTCGGCTCTCATGGTGCATGGGCACTTCTGGGAACGTTATAACGGACGTGCATGAACACTGATGCATTAGGTGGTGGCTGTCACATCACTGTTGACCTGACATTCAGGTGGTCAAACCTTAACTCCAACTATCCTCTTTCAGGGCTGGCCTGCAGCCTGGTGGTAAGGGAGCTGGCCCCTAGATGGCCACTGTGTGGTCCGGATCCCATACCTGGTGGCTTGAGAAACAGTCCTGACAGGGTGGAAAAAGGGAACAGAAGGGACTGTGCATGACCACGGCCCATGGAGAGGTGTTTTCTCCCTCCTTCTCCATCTCTGTCTCTTTCTGGTGAGTGTATGCACCCTTTGGCAAATGAAAACAAAACAAAACAAACTAACCAACCAAAAAAACCCACCTACAAATTATCATCTCCCAGCCACTGGCTGTGGGACCAGAGAACCCAATAATTTCCTCTATAAGTTCAGCCAACGCCCTGGGTACCTGGATGGGAACCAGAAAGAACATAAATGGAGAAGCTACTGTCCTCTTCTTCCCAGGTGGGTCAGGGGTCACTACCAAGTGACAAGTTCAGTGAAGGGCAGAGGTTGCATGAACGCAGCAGCCCAAGCCCTTCCACCCTCTCGAAGTGAAGGACAGGCCTCCAGAGCCAGTCATGAGTCCCAGGGCCACCAGCCCAGCGTGCAGCATGCAGCAGCCGCCCCTTCTCCAAACGCTTCCTTGAATGCATCAGAAAACACAGGCCGGTGCTCCCCTACCTCCTCTTTCTTTCCTTCTTTCATTTTGGGGGAGAAAGGTAAAGAACCGTGAAGGAAAAATTAATTTTTTTTTTTGAGATTAAACAGAAAATCTGAAGTGAGATAACTACCCAAGAAACAATATTTCAAATCAAGCGCATGAGAGTTTATAGCTCATTTTCATCTGCAATGAGAAGAAAAATAAATGCCTATTCTGGAAGACGGCTGAGGGAATCAATGTAGATACTGAATACACCTGAAGAGTCTGACAGTCCTGGGCACTGAGTGGGCCTTCAGACAACACTGATGCTTACTCGGCTCTCATGGTGCATGGGCACTTCTGGGAACGTTATAACGGACGTGCATGAACACTGATGCATTAGGTGGTGGCTGTCACATCACTGTTGACCTGACATTCAGGTGGTCAAACCTTAACTCCAACTATCCTCTTTCAGGGCTGGCCTGCAGCCTGGTGGTAAGGGAGCTGGCCCCTAGATGGCCACTGTGTGGTCCGGATCCCATACCTGGTGGCTTGAGAAACAGTCCTGACAGGGTGGAAAAAGGGAACAGAAGGGACTGTGCATGACCACGGCCCATGGAGAGGTGTTTTCTCCCTCCTTCTCCATCTCTGTCTCTTTCTGGTGAGTGTATGCACCCTTTGGCAAATGAAAACAAAACAAAACAAACTAACCAACCAAAAAAACCCACCTACAAATTATCATCTCCCAGCCACTGGCTGTGGGACCAGAGAACCACATCATTCTCTTAAAACACAAAGATACAGTAAAGATGACCCAATCGGGATGCTTCATTTTATAAAATGGTATAGCCTCTGTGGAAAACACCATGGCAGTTTCTCAAAACACTCAAAATAGAGGGCCAGTTCCGCAGCACAGTCAGATCCCGCATGGAGACCACGGCTGGAACTCCCGGCCCAGTCAGCCTGCAAAACATGCTGGACCCACATGTCAGTGCCCAGATCTGAGGACAGGCCATTAGACTAGAGGAAGGAGATCCCTGTGGATGGGGGTCGGGGGCGGGTAGGCATCGCTCCCCCTCATTGACAGCCATATAGGTGCACTCAATCATGAATTTTTTCAAAAGTAAATAAATATTTTAAAAATCCTCTCAAAGGAGAATGACCATATGATCCCTGGTTCCATTTCTGGGTATGCGGTCCTCAAACACAGTGACAGCAGGCTCTTGGACACCTGTTCTCAGCAGCAATACTCACAATAGCCCAGAGGGGGAGCTACTCAAGTGCCCCTCAGTGAAGAATGGATAAATAAAAGGCAATACATGCTCGCGGTGACCAGTACGCAACCTTAGAAAGGAAGACAGGCCCAGCTGCAGTGGGACAAGCAGGAGGGCAACCTGCACGGTGGCTAAGGACGCACGGGAGGCTGGGGTCAGTCCCAGCCCAGACTCAACAGGCAGGGTGGCTGGGGCATGAGGAGCATGACATGGTGAGACTGTCAAAAATACCACCACCACCGCTGAGAGAGAAAACTGTTGGCAGGAACTCGGCTAGTACTTGCTTTTCTTTCTCTCGTGTGTGCATATTTTTGTGCGCGCGTGCACACACACACACTACTCTCATTTAGAAAAAAAATTATAACGTGTGCTACCTTCAGAACACTATAGTAAGTGAAATAAGCCAGTCACAAGGGGACACATCCTGCATGATCCCACTTATCTGGGGTCTCTAGACCTGTAGATAGAGACAGAGGAGAGTGGTGACTGCCAGGGGCGGCAGGGAGAACAGGGCATGGAGAGTGAGTGTTGAATGGGGACAAGAGTTTCAGGTGAGGAATGGGAAAGTGCTGACGGAGGGTGGTGTTGGTGTGGATGTGCTTAGGAACTGTATTCTTAAAAATGGTAAATCATGTGTACACTTAACTACAAAAAAGTTTTCTTTCTTTCTTTTTTTTTTTTTTTTAAGAAAATTAAGGAGGAAAAATGATAGAAAAGGTAAGTGATCACAAAGGATTCCTTCTATCCTGATGCTACTGGGTCAATGCTAAAACATGCTAGGAGAAGTGGCCGGTCATCCCCAACTATGCCCCATCTTCCTCCTTACACAGACCGACAGCCAAGCCTGTCTGTTCACAGAGCTGGGTTCCCAGGAGCCCTGCCTGAGGTGAAAATCAGCCTATGCGGAGGCAGAATAATATCATTTATTTGCCTAACCGGCTCGTTGG
Organism: Tupaia belangeri chinensis; assembly: GCF_000334495.1. Lineage (NCBI taxonomy): Eukaryota > Metazoa > Chordata > Mammalia > Scandentia > Tupaiidae > Tupaia > Tupaia belangeri. The sequence goes on from NW_006159616.1 coordinate 14,447,201, forward strand.
GCCTCTTTATCAACCTCCTTTTAGTTGAAATAAAAACGAGGACTTCTCTATTCTCAGGCTGCTTCTAGGCCCAGTGTATACTGGCCAAGGCTGCTTGAAGCTGTGCTAAATGCTTGCAAGCTATTTGACATTGCAAGTGCTTCACAAAGCTGACAAGGAGACAGAACTGGCAGGAAATAGATGTGGACGTGAAAAAGGAAGATAAATCTATAAAAGGCCAAGCCCAAAATGGCTAAGAAGCAGGACAGGTTGCTGTCCAGGAAATGACTCATGTCTCCCCTGGTCCCACTGGGCCGCTCTGGGAGCTGACACTGAACAGGGTGGCCTGAAGTTCTCACTGAGGTAGGTGGTTTCCACATTTCTGGCCATTTTGACTATGGACTGTGAGCCTGAATAGCCAATTCTGGCCACCTGGGGACTGCTGGTGCCTCACATGGCCCACGAGGGCAGGTGCTCAGCTAATACTTGCTGGGGAAGAGCTTCAAAACCAAGTCTGAACCTCAGCACCCAGGACAGGGCCTGGGCACCACACCCGCCCACAACCCGGATGCCCTCTGCTGCTGCCACCCACACTTCCTGTGGCTTCCGTCACCCTCTATGTACTCAGGCTGCAGAACCAGCAAGCTGACTGTAGGCCCTAGCCTCTGCAAGGAAACTGCATGATCTCCTAATCAATAAATTGAACAGGCCTAAAAAAAGCATCCTCTCTACTATGTCTGAACATACTGACCAAGTCCTTGACTCGAAGTGCTCTTTGGTGTCTGTGACATTCCTACTCTATAGGGCGACATCCCACTCCTTTGCCAGTTCTTCTTGTCCCTGATGCGCAGAGGTTCTCAAGGGTCCTCCCTCCACACAGCCTCTTTCTGTGGCCTCCTCTGCTCTGGGGGCTCCAAGGAGCCCCTCCTCCACCAACAGCATCTCTCTAGTGGCCACTGTCACAGATAGCCCCCCACATAGACTCTAATGGGTCCCTTCCCAGACTCTTTCTCACAGTCTTCACCTGCCCAGTCACCCAGATTCAAACCCTCATCTCCCTGGATTCCTCCTCTTAGCTTCCCACGTTAGCCCAAATGTAATCCACCCCCCAACCCGGCTCAGTGCCCAGGCCATTAGCACCTACTGCAACAGACTCTAAATCCGTCTCCCTCTCCAGCTCCAGCCCACCCAAACCAATCTTCCTAAAATACCCTCTCCAAGATATGTTCTTTTATTTTGAAAATCAGACATGTACAAAGATGCATGTATTTTCAACACGTTAAGAGAAAAAAAATAAAAAAACTACCAACAGTCTGTCACAGTGGTTTTTGGTTCTCACATTGCACGATAGTCAAAAGGCTGGAGGATGTGAAGAGACGATTCTGAGAAAAAGCAAATGCCAACAGCAAATAAACTTGTAGAAAAAGATACTCAACCTCCCAAGTAGCGAGAGGAACCCAACATTCAAGTAATATTCACACATCACTGGGCAGCCTCCCGCCCCGCCCCGCCCCCGCCCCAGATTTCCGTAGTGTCAGTACAGAGACGGCACCTCCTCCTGGAGGGCAGGGAGGAGTGAGAGCCCACTCTGAGGCCAGGCAGCTCTGGGAAAACTGGCAACTGATCATTCCAGGCACTTGAGCCCATAGGAATAAAAGCACCAGCACACAGGAAGGTGCCTGTCAAAGGGGTTTACAGGGCTGCTGCCGTTTTCTGCTGTTCCAAAGTAAGTGCATCAGCACTGAGAAAAGGTCGATTAGGTGGACAACCTGATCCGTCTGCACCATGAGCCATGCCCCCAGCGATCCAAAGGGTGAGGTGGAGCTGCACCTGGGAGCCGGAGACACGTCCATGTGCATTCTGTGAGCAGCAGGGAGGAACATGAAGTGCGAGGATCCCCAAAGACACATACACACCTGCCCGGGCATGCAGGAATAGTTCCGTACATTCGAGATGTGTTATACTTCAATAAAAGATTTATTATTTGTTTAGTTTTAAGTTTTTTTTTTTTTAAAGAAAATTATAAGTATTGGCAAAGCTATGGAGAAATCATTGCTAGTGGAAAACAGTGTAGTGGTTCCTCAAAAAATTGAAAATAGAATTACGCTCCCAAAATTCTACTTTGAGTGTACACCCCAAAGAACTGAAAGCAGGGTCTTGGAGTGACATTTGCCTGCCCATATTCACAGCAGCATTATTCAAAACAGCCGGAAGGTGGAAGCAATTCAAGAGCCCATCAATGAAGGAAAGGAAACGCCAAATGTGGTCTAGCCATACAACAGAATATTATCCAGCCTTGGAAAGGAAGGGAATTTGGAGATGTGCTTCAACCTGGATGAACCTGTGCTAAATGAAATAAGCCAGTCACAAGAGGACAACCCAAATACAATTCCACCCATGAGGTACTGAAGTAGCTGAATTCAGAGACAGTCAAATGGTGGTTGCCAGAGGCCAGGGGGAAGGAAATGGGAAGCAGTTGTTTAATGGGGATAGAATTTCAGTTTTGTAAGATGATACGAGTTCTGGAGACGGCCTGCCTAACACTGTGAATGTATTTAACACTACCAAACTGGGGTTGTTAAGATGGTTCAGTGGTTACGATGGTAAATTTTATGTTTATGTCTATTTTCCCCTAATTAAAAAAAGAAAAGATGGAAAAAACATACCATCAGTTCAAGACGGGAGTGAGAGAGGAGAGTGGAGAGGGTGGCAGGCACACATGCAATATCCCGATTCCTCCATGTAAAGTGACGACTGTGCGTCCGTGTCAGCATTACAAAGCTGGCTATCAGAAGGCCAGTGTGGGTACCTCGGGGTGGTGGGTGGTACGAATGTTTACAGGCCATGCATCATTCAGATTCTTCACAACAGGCATGCATTATAATCAGGAACAAGAATAAAGCCGTTTTCACTATGGTGAAAAATGTCTACGGGAAAATACAGAGGTGGAAAGCACCAAACCTGATTACCGCACCGATCTGGTAACTACTGACGCTGATCGATCCCAGTGGAGCTGTGCCTTCTAGGAATCACCTGTGAATGTGCCCTGTGCGTGTGTGCGCATCCTCCTTTATCTTTAAATTGCCAGAGGGCACATGCACTGGCCAGAGAGAGACACAGAGAGAGAGAGAGAACGCACCCCCAATAGGGCATGGTCACGCCACAATCCTTTCTTCTCCATTTCTCCCTCCATCAGGATTTTGAGCAAACACACTGAGGGGTCCAGTGTGTCTTTCAAGCTGCTGGGGCTGGGATGAGAATGACATGGTTGACCATGTGGCATCTGGCTCTCTTAACCACTAGGCTATGGGGCCAGCCCCATTCTCCTCTAAATGTGCACTGTCTTTTTTTTTTTTTTAATTTTTAAAATTTTTTCCTAAAGAGTTATTGGGAAGGTGGAGTGGTGGTTGAGGCATTGGACTGCCATATGGCCAACTGCAGTTGAGTCTCGGATCTGGTGGCTTGAAACTCACACTGACTGTGAGTGAGTGTGTGCCCAAAATCCCAAGAAGAATGTGGAGGAGAAGGGATTGAGGCATGGCAATCCATTCCCCAGGGTGGGGAATTTTTTACTTTCTGTCTCTCTGGTTCTCTCTGTCTCTCCAGCAAGTGCACATGCCCTATGGAAAACAATCTCTCTTAAACAATTTTATTTGGGACCAGCAGTTGGCGTAATGGCTAAGTCGCTGGACTCCCACATAGTCGACCGCAGTTCAAATCCCAGACCTGGTTGCTTAAACTCATGCTGGGCACATGTGCGTGCGTGCCCAAGATCCCAAGAGCAGAATGGAGGAGAACGGATTGTGGCATGGCCATCCCCCCCCTGGGAGGTGATTTCTTGCTTTGCTTTCTGTCTATCTGTTTCTGTCTGTCTTTCTGGCAAGCGCATACGTCCTATAGTAGAAATCTCTCAAAAATTATTTAATTTTTAAATTTATTATTATTGTTTTAAAAATTTGACCAGAGAGAGACAGAAGGGGGGCAGAAAGCAAGCCACCAGATTCGGGACTTGAATTGTGGTTGTATATGTGGGAGTCCAACACCTTAATAACCACCACGTCACCTGCTGGCCCCAATGTGCACTGCTTTCATCATGGCAGCCCAGCTCGAAAGTCTTTGGTGGCTTCCTCTGCTTACAGAATCAAGTACAACTTCTGAGATAGCTGTAAAAGGCCATTCCCACGCTGGCTCCAGGCCACTGTACTACCGAAGGGCTTTCCTGAGTTCTTCACTGGCTCTTAGCAGCTACTCATGACCCCTGATAGGACTTACTCTCTGGCTGATATTAGTCCAGCAGGCCATCACCTCCAGAACCATGTAGACCTTCCAGAACCCCTTCAAGTTTCCCCCATCACTTCTAAAAACAGCAACAAACTAACCAACTGGAGGGTGCAGGCCCTTTCTTTTCTATGAGTTCATGTTAGACTTTGAAACACAACCTTAGCACACTGGCCCCCTGCCCTAATTCAAGACACCTACCAATTACTTAAGCCACTGCTGGCCAACAAACGTGGGTGAGTAGAGACGTTTCGTGGACCTGGAATAGTAGTATGAGGCCCGGGCAGATGATCAGGTGCCTCTTTTTAAGGACACGTGCCCCCCTGTTCACTCTGAAACAGCTGTCCCATTAGTGTGGCAAATTTCCTCCCTAGACTCTGGGAATCAATCCTGGAAAAGATTCCGAAAGCTTGATAGCATCATAGTTTTGAGAATAAAATGTAGAATTGCACTACCCACAAAACGTTCTCTCCATACCCCTCACTCAACACATCCACACCCACTGAGGGTGGTCCTACCCACTGTACCTCCAGGGAGGCCTCCTGCACTAAGTTCTGATTGGTTGTCAGGCCCACCTCGCCAACACTCTACCCCTCCTAGGCCCACTCATCTGTCCTACTCAGCCCCTGCTCGCCTCCCCAGCCACCCAGCACTGCCCTGCTGCCCTCGGTGCACACACCCTCGCCAGCTCAGGGTCTTGCCTTTGCCTCCTTCTCCAGCTGTGTCTTTCTCGCCATGAACCCCTTAACTGGGGGCCCTGGATCCTAACACACTCCTGAACCACTCGAGGGCCCCTGTACTGTTCATAGTACAGCACTTGTGTCTGCTCAAGCATCCTCCTTGGGAGGTCTCGGCATTACCCATCCCTCCTAGTGAACCCCGCTAACCTGTCTGCCAGAGCTCCCACAGACCATTCTGCTCTTGACTGGCACCTCCCAGCAAATGCAGGGTCCATTTTAAAGTAGGGCGGTGGTTCTCAACTGCAGTGACTTGACCCCTCCCCTCCACAGGACATTGGGTGATGTCTGCAGAGGTGCTTATGGAGATCGGACAGTGTCACTGGGTGGAGGCCAGGGCTGCGGCTAAATACTCTGCCATGTCCAGGACAGGCCCTTATGTCAAGAACGATCCCTGGCCAGCTGGTGATGCAGGACCCACATGGGAAGGTCCCAGGGTTCATGTCCCGGGCCTCCCTGTATACACTGGGCACACACTGTGACCCAGGCTGGTTCCGAATGGGAGCAGGCTAGGGTATGATGGCCCTGTGGAGGGTATCTCTCTCCCTCTCAGAATCAAATAAACTGAAAAGAAAAGAGAAGATAAAAGAGAAGTGAAAAGAAAAAAGAGAAGAAACGAGAAAAAAAGAAGGGAGGGCCTGGCCTAGCTGCAATAGTGCGTGCTGACGGACACTGCTACTCGGCGGGCTGAGGCCACAAGGCAGGCCCGGATTTGATTCCTGGCTCACCCTAAAGGCAGGACACGGGAGTACACACTTAGTCCCAGTTACTTGGGAGGCTGGAGCAGGAGGACGGCAACATAGTCAGACCCTGTCTAAATAAAAAAGAACCGTCTGGCCTATAATACTGACTGCGCCACAGTTGAGATCCCCGAGGCGGAACTAGCTTCTGGGGAAGGGGTGCAGTGCCTTCCTGGGATGAGACCATCTGAATGTGGCCGGACGCACAACCTAGGGCCCAACACTTATGACTGTGGTCAGCACCACAGCTCTCCCCAGCCGGGGGGAGGCACTGAGTGGGAACTTGGGGCACTCCCATCACTGTCGGCAGCCTCTGTACCACCCCTTCGGGCCTCAGGTGCCAGGCTGAAGGAACCATCTCTTCCCAGAATCGGGTTTGACAGATTTTTAAAGCACTTGAAAAATTACTTTTGAGTTTGAGAAAATATTATTAGATTCCCTTCTAGGGCCCAGTGGGTGGTGTGGTAGTTAAGACACTGGATCCCACACGGCTGACTGTGTGTTCAGTTCCTGGACTCCATGGCTTGGAAAACATGTCAGGTGCATGCCTAAAATCCCAAGAGAAGAATGGAGAAGAGATTGTGGGTGTGGTCATCCCTCTGAGGGGTGATTGCTCAATTCCCCCTTCTCTCTGTCTCTCTCCAGTGAGCACACATATCCTATAATTTCCCCTCACACACACACTCACAAATCACTCCTAGTGAGTCATCTGCATCTTAAAGGCTCTGAGAAGTTCCGCAGGACACAAACTCAAGGGTTCTATTTCATTCCAACCATTCCCAAATCTGAAGAGAAGGGGACTTCCCACAGCATACTTTTTCACAAATCCTGGTTGGGGTTAGGGGAAACCAGCGTGGAGGCCTCCAGGCCTCTCAGTTCTACTGCCACGAGATTCTGTAAGGAGCCAGGCCCCTGCCTGCTCGCTTGGCTGCAGAACGCTCTGCATGCCCCTGAGTCACTGGTTCTGAAGAAGGTGATGTGGAAGAGGGCTGAAGAGATGAGTGCTTCATGATACAAGGAGAGAAGGAGTTCACCCATCTGCTCAGGCTCTGCCAACTGTGGGGTCTGCACCGTGTCCCCAGCTCCCCATGGTGTGACTCTGACTGGACCTCTCCATTCATGAATCTGAGGTCAGGCTTGCACTTCGGTGGAAAATGGAAGCTGTTTCTGAGCTCCATTCAGGCTAGTTCTCTCTTTTTTAAAAAAATTAAGTTTATTTATTCCATGACTGAGAGACAGAGCACACCAACAAGATTTTTATTATTTATTTATTTAAGAAATTTTTGCTATAGGATGCGTGAGCTCGCTGGAGAGACAGAGAGAGAGAAAATGAGAAATCACCCCCCAGGGGAATGGCCATACCACAGTCCCTTCTCCTCCATTCTCCTCTCAGGATTTTGGGCATGCACACACATGTGCCTGGCGTGTCTCATGTCATCAGATTTGGGACTTGAATTGCAGTAGGCCCTGTGAGAGTCCAGTGCCTTAACCACTGTGCCATCTCCTGGCCCCACCAACAGGATCGTGATGCTGCAATCTGCCCCCAGCTTCAGCCAACCCCGGGCCTGGACATAGGCATGCCTTGCGTACTCAGGGACCTCTCTAGACACAAACTCAGAACCTTCCCATGTGGGCCAGCCTCACAGAGCATCACGTATTCCTGCCGAGGCACTCTCCGGGCCCTTAGGGCCTGTCCTCTCAACCTAGACTAGTGCTGTGCAAATTATGGCTCGTGGGCCAAATTTAGCCGACCTTTATTTTTGTAAATAAAGTTTTATTAGCACACAGCCAGGCCTATTTGTTTACAGATCATCTATGACTGCTTTCAGGCTACAGTGGCAGAGCTGAGTAGTAGCAGACACCGCACGGCCTGAAAAGCCCAAATATTTATTATGTGGCCCATAAAGTCTATTGACTCTTGGCTGCGACCTTACAAGATAATGTCCATCACAGGAGAAATAGCTCTTCTGTCCTACCAGGCGTCAGCTCCTGCTCTCTCATGTGCTGGCTGGCGAGCGGCAATCGGAGCACAGACACGTGCTGAGTCAGGTGTGTGCCTATCATGTGCCCACCTCCTCTTCCCCTCCGTCTGCTCTGCCTTATGAGGTGCATTCCCCTGACCCCAGCCTTCCCTGGATGCCCAGTGAGGGCCCCTCCATTCACGAACCAGGGCCTCATTTACCAGTGGATGGGTAGTTCACCATCTTTTTTCGGTAATGGACTGATTGGCAAGCAACTTTTGGCATGCATCCCCCAAAAGGTGTACCCTTCTGTGTGCATGAAACCCACGTGCTTCTCTATCAATAGATTACGCATGTTATCGAACACACTCCAAAACAGAAATTAAACCATAGACAGAAAAAAAAAAAAAGCTAAAAGCTACTCATTTCTCCCACATACACCCTGGTAGACCATCCTGTGTGTGGCCACTCTGGAGGCTATTGGCTTAAAGGGCCACCCCAGGGCCCTGGGATGCACTGCATATGCTCATCCTCACCCCAAGAAATGAAAGTGATGCATCTAAGAACAAGGAAACATCTTGATGCCCAGCCCTGAGAACTTGCCCCATATGAAGACCCCTAGGTAGGAGAAGCCGGGATCTCAGAACCTATGTACCAACCTAGAGGGCTGCAGACAGGAAAGGAAGGATTAGGGAGAAGGCGCCAGCTGCTCCCCAGCAACAGACACCACGGTGCATCCAGGGGGATTTTTGTGTTTTGACTCAGAAGGACTAAGTCTTTCCAGTTACACCAATGCAGACTAAACTGCAGGCCGGAGGAAAGCCCCTTGGAAAGAGCCGGGCTTACCACTCCTGTGTGGCTAGTCAGTGGGAAGGTGGCCGATGGTGGGGCTGCTCTTTCTCTCCAGAGATTGGTGAGCAAGGGCGACTGCCCCAGTGGCTCCCTTCCAGAAAGTGGGCATCGGCAACTGCAGCAGGACCTTTGGAGCCCCAGCTTCTCAGGGTCCTCCGACTCAGCTCCCTGTAGCTCCCACGTTGCAACTCCCCCAGCCTTCTATCCAGTCCACCCCAACGAGTCACATGCCAGGGAGAACATTCTGCTACGTGTAGACAGTGACCCCGGAGGGCAATGAGGCCCAGCCTCCCGCCTCTGTGTCCATTCTTGTCATGCTTTTTAGCCACCATACAAGGGGCAGCTCATGGTGACTTCTCACACACCACCCCCCTCCATCTGCTGTGGGCACCCAAGGTTGCTCCAGACACTTCCACAGGGTTGAATCCGAGTAGCCCACACGTGTCTCTGCCTCCCATGGCCTGGGGAGATTGAGACTCAGAAAAGTGACATGGCTAGTCCTTGGACGGTGCTGGGACAATACTCACATCTTCTCCAATAATCTTGTGGGTGATTCTTCATTACCCACAAAGCCTTAACATGAAACCCAACAGCCTGCCCAGCCAGACGCAGGGACAAGCAAATTCAACCCCACGTAGAACATTCCACCCGACTTCCCTAATACTGGAGGCCAGCTCAGCCACGCTCCTGGGGAGATGGGATACAGGAGCTGCAGGGGTAGGGCAGACAACTCACTCTGATATCATGGACCCCACCCAAACTCCTGCTGGCCAGGACCCAGGGCATTCTGTCCCTGCCTCCACCCCTGGCCACAGGTGACTTTCAGTCTGGACATACCAAGAATTCTGGGGTCAAATGCAAGTCTGCATCCCTCTGAGTTGTAGGAACGGACACTTTCCCTGCTCCTGGGGAGGAGTCAGGGAAATGAGGGACCCGGATCCACATCCTCTGGAGATTTTATGGAGAATGGACTCAACCTATGCCAGCCTGGGAAGCAGGGCCACCCAAGTGAACAGGCAGCCTCGCAGGACAACTGGCTGCTCACAAACACACCCTGCTCCTCGCCACAGCCCTGGCTGGCGGCTAAAATAGGGAAGCGAACAAAACAGCTCCCTGGAGCAGACAGGGTGAGAGGATACCGGGCAAAGCTAATGACAGGTTCAACTCTGCCACCCAGATCCGGCCAGGCGGCCTCATGTGGGTGGGACCTGTGAGCTCGGCAGGAGCCTGCTCAGAGGGTAACAGAGCAGGCAGGCGGGGCTCAGCAGGCAGGGTGCCAGCAAGGTGCTGAGCCCTTCCTTGCCCCAGCCTGCCCAGCACTCTGCCCACCTGGCCTCCACCCTGCACCTGGTGTCACCTCAGAGTGTGCTGCTTTCCCGCTTACAACCGTCTGGTGGCCTGGTGGCCAGACATACAGTATGAAGGTCACCTTGGCAGGTGGACCAAGTGCCTGCTCTGTACCAGGATGGAGCATGACAAGAGTCAAACTCTCATATACAACAGTGTGTGTGGTTTTTTTTAATTAAAAAATTTTTGCTATAGAGTGTGTGTACTCACAAGAGAGAGACAGAGAGAGGGAAAGGGAGAAATCACTCCCCAGGGTAGGGGGTATGGCCATTCTCGTACACACACACACACACACACACACACACACACACACACACCCATGTTTTCAAACTGCAGAGTCTGGGACTTGAACAGTACAGTTGGCCATGTGGGATCTAGCTGCCTTAACCACCATGCCACTGCCTGACCCATGACAGCATTTTATTACCTGGTTCTAACTTTCTAGCCTCATTCTCCACTCCTTTCCTGCCACCACCACCTTGCCGTGACAAAGCTTACACCCACCCTATGAAAATACTCAGTGTCCCTAACAAGTTGTTGGGGGCAGGGAGCCCAAGGCATATCTGAGTTCTTTGCCCCAGAAACTGCTTGGTCTCATGCTGGTGATGCACCTCAATTCTGATTTTGAGGTCTCCCTCTCCCCCCACTCCCAAGGTAGCCCTTAGTTTCTGCTGGGCTCTGGCAGGTGAGTATTGGACCTCGTGGCATCAGAGCATCATGCGTCACTGAGACAGGATCAGTCAGAGCCAATCCTGGGACTCCGCTTAAATGACCTTAAAAAGGGGCCAAAGAGAAAAGCAGATGCTTTAATAGAGACACACGAGTACTGATACTAGGATTTGAGCCCCTAGATCCAACTGTGCCTGAAATCCATTGACTTTTTAGCTATTTACAGTTCAGAAAACCAGTTTCTTTTTTGCATAATTAAGCCTGTTAGAATGGATTTTTCTGGCCCTTGAAACTAGAAAAGTCCTCGCCGATGAGCAAGTCTAGCTTGTTGACTCACTGGAATGTCTTCACTTCCTTCTAGGCTTCATCCCGTGGAGCCTTAGCAAGCGGGCCCAGGCTCCCTCTGCAGTGTCCGCTGACCTTTCTGCAGTGTCATTCAGAGCTCCCCACATCTGTCTTCTCAGGACTGTGCATTCTGTATACATTTGTCCATTCCTCAAGTAACTGCTAGGCTCACCTGTATTTCCCTCCTAGAAGGACAGGAGCCCAGGACACAGCTGGTGCCACGTGACATCTGGAGGAAGCAACTCTGCCTCATGGTGGCCTCACCTGAGGTCACATCATGTGTAAGTTACAGGGCAGAAATCCAAGCTGGCCAGGAGCAAACCTGGTCAATCCCACCTCCAATCTGCCCCGGCCGTGGCCACCTTTCCCACCTCATTGCTGCCACCTGGGTCCTGTACCAGCCACGTGTGACTGCAACGGTGCTCCCCTTCCCAGTCCAAACCCTGCCCTGTGAAGAGCCAGTGCCATGCAGGGGCCTGACTCTGTCACGTCCACCTCCTCTGGCCCTCACACTGTCCTGCTTCACTGGCCTTCCAGCTGTCCCCAGCACATGCCAAGCACCCACCTCAGAACTATGCACTTCTTAAGCCTTTGCCAGGCACTGGGTGTACTGGTCTGGGTACCTTACTTCCATCAGGCCTCTGCCCAAAGGTCCCCACATCACAGAGGCCTCGCCCAGTCATCCTGCCTAAAATGGCAAATATCCTCCGCCCCAGCTGTCCTGCCCCTGCACTCCTCTGCGGTACTTTTCAATACTGCTCACCTGCTTCTCTGCTTCAGAACTGACCCTAAAGAAATAGCTGCTTCATGAGGGCAGGACCTTGCCATGTCTGTCACTGTGTCTCAGGGCCTAGCCCGGTGGCTGGCACTCAATAAGTGCTCAATAAATGTCTTTTGAGTGAGGGAAGGCTCTTCCTACTCCATGAGGTCACGTGCCCACAACACCCTGCTTCATGGATGCATCACTTGCTTGGAAGCAAGAACTAGTGTTCCCCAACCGCATGGCCCCTGCCTGGACAGGGGCCAGGCATCCATCTGTCCCTGGCCTGCTATGGAAACTACCCCCACTGCCTGCCCTGCAGGCTGCCCCTCATTCCTCGAGCACTCAGTTTCCAAATATAGCAGGAACTCAACCCTAAGTGACCCAGACTGGCCTGAGCAGACAGGTCGGCCAACACCCAGGGACAGGGAGTAGCCTCGCCCCCTCCCCTCCACCTCCACTGGCCAGAAGCAGGGGTGCTAGCTCAGGGTGAGATGACAGACACAGGCCCTCCTGGCTGCTCGGAGCCCTGGCTGGGGAGCCCACACCTGTGGTGGGAGTGGACACTCCATCTAGCTCCTACGGGCTAAGCTCCGGGATGCCCGCTTCCAGCCTGGGCTGTAGCCACAGCCACAGCCACAGTCACACAAGCTCTCTGTTCAAGGGACAGCAGCCAGCTGGTGGCTGTCCTTCCAGATGGGCTGCCCACCCAGCCCACTCACCTGGCCCAGACCTGCTCACGAGGTGCCTCCCACTCCCATCCACCACCGGCTGAGGCTGGGACATCCCTGCCTCCCCCACCCTGTTTGGTCTTCCAAGAAGAATGTGTCTGGTCTGGATCCGACAAGACCACGTTGGCCTTGTGGCACAGCAAACAGACTTGCCCCAAGTGCAACCGTCTGGCCCAGTGTCAGCCCTAAGAAGTGAAGGGCTGCAGGAGTTATCATGGTAGCAGCCTGTGGCTCATAGGCAGTCCCACCCATTCTCAGAGTGTGGGCGTCAGGAGATGCTGTCTGGCTGCCTCCTCCCGCCAGGAGCCACACACAAAGTTCTCTTTATGGGAACAAGGCTGGCCAGGCGCTGGCAGTTTCAGCCGCAGGGAAACCCAGGTTTGGGTTTTCTCTGAGGGCACAACCAAGCTTTTGTCCTGACTCTGTCCCCTCCCTACTTGGGCTGGCCTCCTGGTTGGGAACACAGAGGCCAGGACCCACAGCCCTCCCAGGTTGACCCTTCAGAGGCTGGACATGAAGAGACTCCCATAGAGGACAGCCAGGCACGTGCACCCATGGTGCTGAACGCTGCCATGCTCCCCTTCAAAATCCCATCCCGGGGGACCAGCAGTTGCAATGTTGCTGGACTCCCGCGTAGTCGACCGCGGTTCGGGTCCCGGACCCGCGGCTTAAAACTCATGCCGGGTACGTGTGCGTGTGTGCCCAAGATCCCGAGAGAAGAATGGAGAAGATGGGATTGCGACGTGGCCATCCCCCCGGGGGGTGATTTCTCGCTTTCTGTCTCTCTGTCTCTCTCTTTCTGGTGAGCGCATGCACCCTATAGCAAAAACCTCTCCAAAAAAGAAAAAAAAAATCCCATCCGGACCTATCATGTGCTGAGCAATGGGACTGCAGCAGAACCTGCCATGGAGTGGGGCCACAGGTGGAGCGAGGGCCAATGAGGACACCATTCATGGACGGCTATGCGTCCTACTATGTGCTGGGCTTGTGCTGCAGTGAGTCCACGTAGTGATAAGGACAAAGTCCCACCCTCGAGGTGCCGCATCAGAGGGGTCAACTTGCTGCCTAAGAAACATGGCTCCCATTTTGGTGCACAGAAGATAGACCTAAGAGACCCAGGAATGGAGTGAGCAAACAGGATGACCTGAGGAGGGATTCCACACCCAAGGAGCTGGTAAGCACATGCCTAACTTCATGTAATAGTCCCTCTCTGGGATCTGTAACCTTGTGCTCTTTCCTTCGGGAAAAAACCTCCTGAATTTCCCACCGGCCACAGGGAGGAAGGATCTGAGAGGAAGCAGGAAAGCCTGTAACCCAAGGTCCCACGTGGCACAGCCTTGCTGTCAATGGGCAACGGCAGAAGATGTATTCCTCATCACCATGGAAACCGAGTGGCAGGATGTCAGTGGTGTGGATGTGGCATTGTGTGCTGAGGCCTAGGAGGCCACCAGCAGGATCTGCAAAGGCCATTTCCCTAGAATCTTCCCTGTGTGGGCTCCCGGTGCCTAACGATGCGAGGGCAGCCACGTGTGAGAATGAAAGCATCTCCGAGGAGGAAGATGGGTCTGGTGCTCATCCTTCACTGCTTCATTCACATCTGGACTCCATCACAACTAAAAAGGAAGCCTCGGTCAACCACCCCTTGCAGAGAGGGCCCCAGGCCCATGCAAGGGGTAACGTGGCCACCACGCTGTCTGCCCTTCAGGGGCAGTCTTGGCCTGGAGTTCGATGGCGTGCATCTTCCGAGATGCACTGAAATCCCTGCCCGTGGGCCCTGAGGGACAGCTCTGCAGGCAGGCCTGGTGACGCTGGGGGAGGCAGAGCCATTGCCAAGCACCGGCAAGGGCAGGGGCTGGAGAGAGGCCAGGCAGAGCACCATCCCCTGGGCTCCGGCCCAGCAGGAACCAGTCTGTGTCATCTAGACACTCAAAGCTACCGGCCCAGCCGGGCACTGTGTGAGAGCGGAAAGGCCAAGTGCTCAGACAGAAGGTCCCAAGCATGGATTTCCCCTCTCCAGCACGGCAGGGGAGGGGCTGCTAGAAGGAGCATCAGGCAGGCAGCTGCTGAAGGGCAAGGTCCTCGAAGTCCCATGCTGGGGACAGGGAGTGACTCGCCCCTCCACTGCCACCATCAAAGAGTGAGGGCCAGACACTGTCACCATGGGGAAGGTCACCTCAGGGTCAGTGCCGGAGGCAGCACGGGAAGGGAGTGGCCTATTTCCAAAGCCCATTCAGGAACCTCCCTGCAAGCCCAGACGTCTGAGCAGCCAGACAACAAAAGAAGGGGGGCCAGGAGAGCATCAGGAAGGGCGGGTAGGGGAGAGGGGCCGGAGGTGTCTGGTGACCCAACATGCGCTTCCCTCCACCCGCCTCCTGCTGACCATCAGAGCGGTCAGAGCAAATGAGCCCCTTCCCTCTACAACATCTGCCACCTGCCCCTCCAGAATATTCTGCTGACTTTCAGGCTCAATGGAACCAAGGGGTGGTCCTGGCCTCTCCAGGATTTGTTCCAAGGCCCCTTACGCATGACCTTCCCACCAGCTCCACCCTCTGTCCAGCAGTAATGCTATTTCTCATACAGCTTTGAAGAAAACTCATCAGCTCCAAGCTCTGGGCCCTCTTCCTGGGCATCCCTTTGCAACCAAGTACTTTTCCAGGTAGGAAACGGAGGAATCTGTTGAAAACTTGCAAGAATAGGCACAGGCTTTGGAGGTGACAACCCCGGTCAGATCCTAACTCTGACCCTGACCCAGTGACTGAGACTTCTGGGCCTCAGTTTCCTCATTTGCAAACCAAAAATGGTAACCCTGTCTCATAGGGATGAATTGGGGATTAGACAAGACCACGCTGGTGCCACTCAGCCCAGTGCCTGGCACACACAGTGCTGGTTAAAAAGCAGCTACTGAACAGGCCCACAGCAAAGGTGGAGCCAGCCCCAGTCACCAGGGGCTGCATCGGGGGATTTGCATTGCTAATAAATAATGCATTATTTGCATTGCTAATAATGAAGCCCCTTACAGGATGGGAGCTCAGGATGGGCAAGAATTTTTTTTTTCCAGAGAGGTTTTTTTACTATAGGGCATGGGCACTCGCCAGAGAGACAGACAGGGAGAAATCAGCCCCTGGGGAGATGGCCACTCCGCAATCCCTTCTCCTCCATTCTCCTCTTGGGATCTTGGGCACGCACGCATGCACCCAGTGTGAGTTTAAGCCACCAGGTCCGGGACTCAAACCATGATCAACTACATGGGAGTTCAGCGACATAGCCATTACGCCAACTGCTGTTCTCCAGGATGTGCAAGAATTTAAATCACACACACAAGGAAGATTCCCAGGACATATGTCCTAGAGACCATCTTTGCCAATCTGGAAAACAGAGACCTCAGGGCTGCTCCCACACAGGACTGGGGGATGCACTGAGAGCCCAGAGTGAGGCTTCTCATAAATAGCCCCTCTTGGTATTAAATGTGCTGCTGCCATATACCCCAGCCCTACTCTGCCCATAAAATACCACCTAAGATACCCTCTGCAGCTAAATAACTTTTCCCATGATCTCAGCAGTACCCCCAGGCCAATCAGCCATCCTGTCTTCATCTTAACATCTTTGCCATCAGGCCGGTCCTAGAGCCCATGGCACATCACAGCGTGAGGGCCAGCCCAGTAACGCCAAGGTTAAGCCCTGTGCATAGGGAGCTGGATCCCACATGACCTATTGAGGTTCAAATCCCAGACCCGGTGGCTGGAGTGCATATGCATGTGTGCACAAAATTCTGGCGAGACGGAAAATGAAGGAAAAAGGATGGTGGTGTGCCCATGCCCCTCTGCAGGTATTCTCTCTCTCCTTCTCACTCTTGTTGGTGAGCACACCCACCCTGACAATGGAAAAAAAAAAAAAAAAAACACAAAAAAAAACGGTAACAAAAAAAAAAACCAACAAAAAACGGTTAACTGGTCCAACTGCAGTGGTGCAAGTGGCAGGGCACCACTGTGCGATGGTGAAGCTGCTCAAGAGGCCTGGTTCAGATCCCGGACCAATCTAGACACTGGGCCCAGTGGCACACACCAAGAAAAAATACTTCTCTTTGTCTCGCTCCCTCTCTTAAAAAATAGACAAAAAAAGATGGCAACCCTACTCTTAACGGGCCTTAGATGTGCTCAAACACAGCGCCAATGAGGGGTCATTAGCACAATGCCCTCTCACCCATTTCCAGGTGAATCTTGCACCCTAAGTATTCACGAAAGGTCTGCAGGACTGAAGGACTGACCTGCTG
>NW_006159616.1:14463908-14467856 GCF_000334495.1 Tupaia belangeri chinensis
AACGAACCCCAGGGCAGGCCAAATTTAGGTGAAGTTACAGGAATCTATTCTCTCCAAGAATGGGCCCTGGTGCTTGGAGGCCTCCATGCCATCCAGGATGTTTGGAATTCCACCACACACACATGCTTTCTTTGTAAAGAGCACTTTAAAAAAAATTTTTTTAAATTTACATTTAATAATTGTACATCTTTACAGCTTGTGACATCTTTCCCAGCATGCACGCAGCGCATGTCAATCAAGTCAAAGATAATACCAAATATATCATCAACAGATAACTTCCCACTCGTGAGTCTGTTACGCTTTTTTTCCCTCTCAGTTCTTGCTTATCCCTCCGTGTACAAAGAACCCAGAAACTTGACACTCAAAAGGGTCGGCTAAGCTCAAGGAATGCAAATGTTTAAGGTCCACCGCCTGGGACTCATCTGCAGACTAAACTAAGAAGGTTTAAGAGCTTTTTAAGCTTAGTGGGTTTTTTGTGGGGGAGGGTGGTTTTTTTTTTTTCCTTTTGAGGGGAGGTAGGGTGGGTGAGGGAGGTTGAAAGGGAAGTAGGACTATTTCCAGTACCTGTAATTACACTGCAGCCTTTTCCAGCCAGAATTGCCAGCAAAGTCACTCCCTTACCTTGGCCTGGGGAGTGGGAGTACAGGCCCAGGAATTCTGAGATGAGTGGAGCAGAGAGGTAGATGCTGTTTACAAAGGGGAGGGGTGGGCCTGAAGGATTCAGTCCCTCCTGGGCACAGCTATCTTTATGGTCAGAGAGTAACTTTAACCCATTCCACTCAACCCAGCCACAAGAGGTTGTGGCTTCAAAAACAACAGTGACGGGACCAGCAGTTAGCGTAATGGCTATGTCGCTGAACTCCCATGTAGTTGACTACTGTTTAAGTACCAGACCCCGTGGCTTAAACTCACGCCGGGCACGTGTGCATGTGTGCCCAAGATCCCGAGAGGAGAATGGAGGAGAAGGGATTGCAGCGTGGCCATCCCCCCTGGGGGGTAATTTCTCGCTTTCTATCTCTCTGTCTCTCTCTGTCTTTCTGGCGAGCGCATGTGCCCTATAGCAAAACCTCTCAAAAACAAAACAAAACAAAACAAAATAAAACAAAACCAAAAACCAGTAAGAAAGAAAAAGGCCCCCAGGAAGAAACAGAACAAGAAACATGGAACCTGGAGGTGGGTCGGGAGTAAAGTCCTGGTCAGCTGGAGCAAGGAGAGGCAAGTGTGGTCATGATCCTACAGCTGAGTACGAGAAGGTCACAATCCTACAGCCAGGTACAAGAAGGTCATGAACCTGCAGCCATGGAGAACACCGGCTAGAGAATGATCAGCCCATTGTGTCTCCCATTGAAGGTCAATGACCCATCCCCCACTGTCTTAGGCAGAGAAGCTACAGAACAAGGTAAACAGAGACCCTGTCTGCCAGGACAGACAGTCAACAAATAACCATAGTAGATGAGCTGATCGGATTAAAGATGCTACCTTTCCCAAGGGCAGTGAAGAGACTGGATAGCTTATTCATTTATCCACCCATTCATACGTATTTATACTGAGCAGCCAATGCTAGCAGGGCCCAGGAACCCAAGAGTGATCCACCTCGAACTGTCCCTGGAAGGAATTTCTGCATGTCCCACAGGACAGGCACTGTGGGTGTGGCCAGACCCAGCTTTATCACGAGTTGTTGGGGTGCATCAGTGTCCCGACCCACTGCCTGGAATACTTGCAAAACAGTACGGGGTGTGGGAGTACACTTCCTCGTGCACTAAGGAATAAACTCAGTGTGCTGAGCAAACTCACCTCGGGTAAAACATCCCTGCAGCAGTCTGCTGTGGGACAAGGACTACGACAAAGGGGCTCTCCTGCCCCCTGGGGCTTCCCAGTAGGAGGGGGAGACAGGCAACCTCATATCTGCACACATGTGAGGTGGGGCAGGGGCAAGGAGAGGGAGGAGGCAAAGTCCTTTGGAAGTTAAAGCCATCTGCTGGGGTAGATGAGGGGATGGAGACATGTCCAACACACAGAGGACAACCTATCTTGTTCCTGCTACAACTCCCTGCCTAGAACAATGCCTGGCACACAGTGGGTGCCCTGTAAATATCTGTAGTAGAAAGTTTCTGTCATGCAAATTTAGGACAAAGGAGAGGAGAAACTGCAGTTAGGGGCGATGACAGTGAGGAACAGACACCAAGTCTTCACAGGAGACTCTGGCCCTGTCCTAAGAAGCTAACTCTGGCTGCACAGTAGCTGTCACCTGACCTAAGGGGCTCTCAAGTCCAGATTCCCCTCCACCCAACTGAGAAGGAGACGGTCCTGCTTCTGACTCCAGGGCCCAGGCAGGCAGGTCCTCCCAGGATGTCTGAGGCGGGGGCAGGAAAGGCAGGGAGTCGGCTTCCCACCCATAGCCCAAGAGCAAGGGGTGGCTTGGCTGATTGCTCAGTGGCCATGGGAAGAGTGGGTATCACTCAAGTGGGCCATGCTGTCTCCAACCATGGGGCTGGCCAGTGCCTCATACTCCAAGAGGTGACCCCATTAACACTCCCTCTCCAACCACATTGCCACCCCTGGGCCCCCTCAAAGCCACATAAAGCCAATCATCCCCTGCAACTAACCTGATTTCCCCGCCGCTCACTACAACAGTCAATAGGGTTAGCAGTATCAGGAGGGCCCAAAGCAGCACACTCCTGCCCACCAGGCCAGGCAGCTTGGCCTGCAGCTCTGCTGCACCAGGCAACCTGACAGCAGCCTCAGAGAAATGCAGGCACACACAGGCCAGGGGGACTTCACCAAGTCCCTGACTTGAGTGGTCTATCCCCTCAACTCCACTGCAGAGTCCCCAGGTATGAGTGGGGGAGGTAGGGCCTAAGGGCAGTCCAGGCCTGCTGCCTCTCCTCTGCCCTGCACTTCAGGATCTCAGATGAACAGGAAGAGCCTAGAGTGAAGCACCTGGACTGATGGGGGCTGGGCGTGCCCCGCGGCCACCATGAGCACATGCTGTGGCCAAGGTGGCTCATGTGGACGCAGGGCCACACACTGACATGTAGCCCTGCGATGCTGCCCAGCTCAGAGCCCTCCCTGTGCCACCCCCTAGGACTCCCCACCTCTGCAGGCTCTAACTCCTCCCTAGGACTCACTCAGGACACCTCCCCCAGGCTGGGACCCAGTCAGGGCTCTCCTTTGAGCCTTCCCTGCACAAGTTACTGTACGAGCATCAGCTTGTGTGACCGATCCCTGCACGGACGGCGAGTCCTCGCAGCAGGGACCCTGCTGGTCTGGCTGTGGAGGTCAGACTGAGCTCCCAAACTGCTGAACATCCAGAAGAGTAAACCTCTGGGTGACGAAAACGACTGCCCAGCCATGGGTCTGCCTTTAGTCAGTCCTATGGCGACCTGCAAGGTGAGGCTCATACCCATTCTTAAGGACACAGAAACTGAGGCTAGGAACCTAAGGATCTGTCCTGGATCCAGACCAGAAGCCAGAATCAAAACTCATGACCTCCCTAGCTGCTGAAAGTAGAGAAGTTGGGGGGGAGAGGAACATGGCAGGAGAGCCTCGAGGCCACAGGACAAGATGTCATTCCCATTCCCTGCCAGCCTGTCCCCAAGGGAGCTGCTGTGTCTCAGGCAGGGTCTACACTGCCAAAGGAGAAAGAACAAAGAAACAGAGGCCAGACAGCAAACCAGTCACGGGTGCTAGATGGTGGAGCAGCGGTAACATGTCAGTCCATGAGTCCGGACCCACATGGAAAGGTCTAGGGTTCACATCCTGGGTCTGTGTACCTGCCGGGTGCACACTCATGATCCGGGCTGGCTGAGGTTGGGGGTACCTCCTCCCTCTCTCCCTCCCGCTCGTGCTCGCTCGCTCTCTCTCTCTCTCAGAAGAAATCAATAAGCTTAATTCAAAAAAAAAAAAAAAAAGAAAAAAAAATAAACCGAGGCCGCAGAAGAGAACGTG
>NW_006159616.1:14469171-14474887 GCF_000334495.1 Tupaia belangeri chinensis
AAAAAAAAAAGCAAGCAAAGTGAGCCCAGGCCGAAGAAGGGGACAGTCGATGGATGCTCAGCCTCTGGAGGCCTTCCCGACCAAGGACTGGGGGTGTCCCAGCCTCCGATGCCCATGCCCACCTTGACCCCTCGCCCAGTGTCAGCCCAGACCCCACGGCTGTGCCCTCACTGAGCCACAGGAAGCGCCATCCCTCCCCGAGCAGCAGCTTCCCAGAACCGTTGCTACATTTCCCCCACCTGCCCGGGAAGGGGAAGACCACAGCTGCTTCCTGTCCCCATCTGGCTCGTCACTGAGCTGGACTGTCCACCCAGCTTCCTCTGGCTTCCAGGGAATACTCGGGTGGAGCTAGGCACACAGGGGCCCTTAACAAACACGTGGAGTGAATGGAAGGTTGGAGAATAAGAAGCTACTACTCAAGCAACCTGTTGGTCTGTGAGGGCTCGACAGTTTGTCACCACGGGCTGTTGGCAATGCGCAGCTTTGAAACAGACTCTACCCATCCAATGACTGAAAATCCTATCACTCATCCCCACGCTTTTCTCCCATACACCTAGACTGCGAGTCCTGCAGTCATACTGACCTTGACGATGGCATTTACTACACGCTTGCGCCGTGCCAGGCTAAGCCTCTGGTTTTGCAATATGCACCCTACCTTCCACCACCTCCCCACCTCCTCCCTCTCCACTTCTCACACATCCCAAGGCCCAGCTTCAGGGTCACCACCTCCAGGTTCACCTGCATCCCCATCAAAGCCCTCCATAGCCCTCCTGACCCCTCATTGCCTTTGTCACCCTCTGCCTAATGGTATACTATTTGAGAGCAATCTGTAATGTTGGCCTTCTCTCTAGAGAGCACATGAAGCCCTCAAAGGCCAGGATTCAGGATTATAAATTCCACAGCACGTTTCCACTTCAGAGCAGGAAAATGCTTTGGAGGTGAGCCCCCTCCCCCAACTCAGACCAGGGGTCTCAGCATCAGGACAGCATCAGGCAGCTCTCTGGCAGCACCTCATTCCATCTGCGGGGTCCTCTTACATCCCCCTGTGGCACACAGAGGAAACTGAGACTCCCAGAAGCGAAATGGCATGCCCAGGCCACAGAGGCTAGAAGTGCCATGGCACCCAGCCCCCTCTGCCTGACTCCCAGGCCAGGCTGGTAGCTGAGCCCCCCACCCAGGCTAACACCACTTCCGGGCTGGCCTCCTCTGGAGAAGCTGCTGTACTGAGGAGGGTCGTGCTGTTCCACGGGAATCCAGGGACATCACGGACTGCACTGCCTGTCTGTGCTCTGCAGGATACATGCATGCTCTAAGACACCAAAACGGCCCGTACCTGTTGGTAAATAATGGTGGCCCTGAGCCACTGTATCAGTCAGCCTCTTCCTTACAACCTGAGTCCCCAGAGGGGTCACTCCTGGCACAGGACCCTGCCCTGTGCTCAAGCCAAACTAGTGTTCTAACATCACCCAGGTGAGCCTGGGTGTTAAAACACATACACGCACATGCACACACACACATGCACACCCTTCCCTGCCCTCTGGGAGCTGTCTCTCACCCCTTCCCAGCAGGAGCTAGTGTGCCTGGGCACACTCCCATCCCCAACTCACCCAAACTTGCTGGCTCGGGACCACTCCTTGCCAGCCCAGGTCTCTGGGGGTGCCTGTGAGACTCACAGTGGAGAAGGCTGAAGGTGTCTCACCTGACACCTTTCTCTTCACCCAGCTCCCCTCCCCCTGCCTGGTGGTGGGCAGGGCTGAGCCAGGAAGGGCACAGGGCCCCTGTGGTCCCTTGGCAGGATGCGATGGCCGTTAAGCCTCCATGGCCCCTCCACCTCCCTAACCTCCAGCACCTTGTCCAGCTTGCAAATGACTAAGCGATTTCCACCTCGGAGCGTATCTGCCAAAGCCCGCTGGCTGCAGAACTGCACCAGGATGCCCGGAGCCGCACGCGCTAAACCCATAATGGGCGAGTCCTCTTCTTGGGAAAGAAAACCCCCTGCATGTGTTGTTTTGTTTTATTTTCCCCTTAAGTGAAACAAATCCACCCACGTAGTTACTGGAAACTCAAGCATGTGAAACTGAACCGTTTGCAAAGAGAATTAGTCAGCAACCTTGCGCGCAGAACGGTCCCTCTGTAGGTGGGGCTGCCTGTGCTCCTGAGGTTCCGTGTGAGGGACTTTGGTCTCCCCATCTCCCAGCTCAGGGCTCTCTGGGCTGCAGCTGATGCCCTGGTCAGTCAGAAGGAGAAGGCACTGCCCATGCTGAGGGCAGGTTCACGGGTGCCAGGTCTTCCTCCATGTGCTGCCAAGCGTGAGGTGTTTAGTGGTTAGACGCCCCGGGGCAGGAAGCCAACTCCCGTCCAAGATACCTGAACCTCTCCAGGTCTTTTCTCATTTGTACAATGGGGCTGATGGAATGTACCAGGTGTGTGTGTGTTATGTTATCACCAGACACAAGCTCCACGAGGAGCTTAGCGTCTGGCCCCAGAAGGCAGCCGCAGAATGTTGGCCCTGCTTTAGGTGCCCCGGTGGAGGAGAGCCAGGGTGGGCAGAGGGACTATCTTAGCGTTCTGTTGCCCAGAGCCAGCACGGGGCAACTGTTGCAGTGGACTCTGCTGAGCCAGTCTTAGCTCTGCAGTTTGAACCTCACTGCGGCCTGCTGAGGCGGGCAGTGGGCAGGCTAGGTGCCGGCAGAGACAGTTCTGGTCCCAGCCCTCGGGCCCAAGCTGTGAGCCTCAGCTGGGCTTCTTGGTCTCTCTCTCATCTTTATAGGGAAAGCAGATGTATCCCACAGACATTTTATTTTAAACTGGTTTTTTAAAAAACAAACAAACGATGGGACCAGCAGTTAGCGTAATGGCTGTCGCTGGACTCCCACGTAGTTGACCGCAGTTCGAGTCTTGGACCTGGTGGCTTAAACTCACGCCGGGTGCATGTGCGTGTGTGCCCAAGATCCCGAGAGGAGGATGGAGGAGAAGGGATTGCGGCGTGGCCATCCCCCTTGGGGGTGATTTCTCACTTTCTGTCTGTCTGTCTCTCTCTCTCTCTGTCTGGCAAGTGCATGTGCCCTATAGCAAAAACCTCTCCCCCCAAAACAAACAAACAAACAAATGAACAAAAATCCTACTGAATTATTTCCCAACATTTTAAAAAGTCTGGATTCTTGGCTTCTCTTATGGTTAAAAAAGAGGACATGGTAGTCCCAATGGTTTCACTCCCCCCAGTGAGAAAGGCACTCCTATGTGGGACATGCATGTTCTGTTTGGTCACAGTCCCCTTCCGCCCTATAGCCTTCCATGGGCTGCTTCTCACTTGTGCCTCTTTCCTGGTCCCTGGGGGCATCTGAATTTGCGACCTAGTTTAAAACCCTAATTTTATTTAGGAGCACAACCTCAGTCACTTGCCACTAGAAATATCCACATGAAGGGTCCCTTGGGAAGGTAATTAAAGTCTGACGCTTAAAGGCTAATTTTTCTTGGAGAAAAACAAGACGATGTAAGAAAAACTACGCCCCATTCTGGCAGAGGAAAACCCATGGATGAGGCAGTCATTTTCTGAACTTCTGAGATGGGATTTACTAGATCCTGCCCTGCCTTTCCCTAACCGGCCTCTCTCCCTCCTTCGGTCATAAACCAAAAACGACCTCCCTCTTCTGGATCTCACTCCCGTGGGCACACAGAAGGCAGGCAGTCGGAGTCGAGATGCCCGCGAATGGGCAGCCTGCTTCTCATCTTCCATCAGGCAGGTCCCAGGACAGCTGTGGGACAGTCCCCCAGCTTCCCAGGCCAGCCAGCTGTTTCATATATAGATGGCGTCTGACTTAAGCTAGTTTCACTCAACGATTTTTTGACTACCGTGGTGTGAGCTGCCATTTGGTTTGTTCTTCAAAAAACTGACAGTGATTTCGGCTTACAGTGATGACCGAATTCTGCTTTTCACTCGCAGTACAGTGTTCAACCAATTTCATGAGATACTCAACACTTTATTGTAAAGCAGGCTCTGTGTGAGCTGATGTTGCCCAGCTGTAGGCTAGCGGGTCCTGAGCACACTGAAATAGGCTGGTTAAGCTGTGACGCTTGGGAAGCTGGGAGTGTTAAATGCCTTTACGACTCAAAGGTGTTTCCAACTTAGGAGGGCTTATCAGAATGGAACCCCTATTAAGTCAAGGAGCTTCTGTATTTGTGGGCTGGGGTGGGGAGGATGGAGAAAGGACTCAGTCTACTCACTGCCCAGCAGAGATGCTAGAAATGTCAAGTGGGCACTCGGGGCATCTTCCAGTTGTCTGGGTTACTCCTAAAGAGAAAAGTACAATGTCCAGGATCTCTGATTTTCTGGCCTTTCCAGTTCAACTTCATTCATTCAACTTTCGATGCCACTGAAACCCAGCAGCGGGCAAGCTAAACATAGCGCAGCCGCCCCACTGCAGTGTCACATCAGTGTTCATTCTCAGCTCCCTGGCTTTGCTCTCTCACCTCCCCCTTCTGGGGTACCCTCCGCACACTCTCCCTTGCCTGGTTAAGGCTCTCCTCCATCAGAAAGTCCTCTCTGCCCCCAGTAGTCCAGGCATCCCTAACCACCCTGGGTGGCATCATGGTGACTGCAGCCTGTTGACTCGCTCTCCCAGCCCCTGCCCCAGACCAGAAGCCTCTTCCCGCTCAGAGGCCGTGTGGACAATGGTTCAGAGGACAGGCTGTCGGGGTCCACCGAGCAATGAGACAAAGTTGTTGGACTTTCTCTTTTAGCTTTAGTTTTCCTATCTGTAAAATGGTCATAATAATCCCCACTGGACAGGGTTCTTGGCAACAGTAAATAAGATAGTAAGTAAATAAATAAGGAAAGGACTTAGAACAGTGTCCAGCACACAGCAAGTACTCAGTGGACACTGAGTGAACTGATCTCATTTCTAAAGCCAGGAGGGAAAAAATGGCCCGGCAATGTGGACACTCATGGCCTTGGGCCTGGCTTTGGTTGATCAGCATGTGCTACTCATGCTTGCCCCATACCCACCCCCTCCCTTAGCCCAAACTCCCCCTGGGCAGCCTTTCCTTGGTGTTTTCCGAAACTGCCACTTTAAAGAGATGAATCAATGCAAGATCGTCTAGTTGTCACTAAATTCAACTCATGAGCTGCCTGTCCATGAAACTGTGATGGTACCGGCCTGGGTCACTACCAGCATGATGGAACTCGAGAGAACTGTAACACAACCCTCCTTTAGTTCTTACCTGCAGAGCACACGAAAGGGAGAAGAAATGAATTCAAGGATGGAATCAATGGCTGCATGACCACACACGGTACTCAAAATCATCAGCGTATACATGCAACACGTGGGCAGCCCAGCATGGGATTATACTGTGCGGTGCGGTCCACCTGCTGCAGATGCACCGGCTGATGATTTAAGACTGCTAAGATGAATTCTGCATTAGCTCCCACTGGACACACTCTGAGCCCTGGGATGGACCCCACTGCATACAATCCTCAGGAAGGTCAGGTGCTACTGGCTCTGTCTTATACAAAGTTCAGAGAGAACAGTAGGCAGGGGACACGGTTACGCCAAGACAAAAACTTCATCAGCCCGAGGGCTCCTGTATCTCAATTCTTAGTCTGGCTTAAGGAGACAAACTGGCCCCATTTTTCTACTTCTCCAAGCACAGCTTTTTTTTTTTTTTTTTTTTTTTTTTTTTTCTCCTTGGGCTGGTGTGGGGTTTTGTCCCCACAGAG
>NW_006159616.1:14475079-14493250 GCF_000334495.1 Tupaia belangeri chinensis
TTTGTGCTCAGGTTCTAGGGTTTTGCTTCATTTTAAAAAACTGCCCCCGTTTTTCTCTTTCCCCAAGATTTTTTTTTTTTTTTTTTTTTTTTTCCAGCTAGGGCTGAAGTGTGGCTTTGACACCACAGAGAAAATTCATTTCCCTCAAGAATACTCCAAACCTACCTTCCCAGGAAGAAAGTAGAGGTCTCAGCCCAAGTAACCAAAACATGGTAGGTAAAGCCAGATTCCACACCTGACACCAGCAACCTGGCAGAAACATCCTGGGTACTGCAGGCTTCAGTGCTAGTGTGGTTGACTTTTACCTAATTCCTGCCAGTTTACCAGAAACATTTCAGGGAGAGGGCTGAGGCAGGGAGGGTCAGGAGACCACCCAAAGGTGGCCTCTAGTGGAGTAGTCTAAATTTATTCCTTAAGTTCAAACTATTTTTCCCAAAATTAAACCACATTTAGAATCCTACCACCCTCAAAACAACGAAACCCAAGAGATAGAGATGAAAGTAAGACTGCAATGATTCCAATGGTCTATCTTCTTCCCCACTCCGGCATGGGAGTCCAAAGACCCTGCGGGAAACCACGGCCCGACAAATGCAGTACCCAAATAAGCAGGCATTCTGGGAAGCTCTGTTTTAAGCCTCCAAAGCCCCCTATCTGACCTTTCCTGGGACTTCAATGTTATTCCTAAACCGATGGATCTTTCCAGAAAAAAGGTCGTCCTGTGCACATTCCAGAGACCAACGAACGAGTAGTAACTGATGATGCCGGGTGATGAGGGTGTGGGGTTCAAGACATCAGCCTCTCTGCTCCTGTGTGTGTTTGAAATTTTCCATTATAAAAACACACATCAGTGCTGACAGCAGAGCAAAACCTCAGCTGTGGCGAGACGCATTAGGGGGAAGAAAGAAACCCCAGTTCTGGTTCAGGACTCAGCGCAGACACCAGGGTTGACCCCGTCTGGACATCTCCTTCTCAGTATAAGCACTGTGACAGCGAGGACAGAGTGGGCATTCAGGCAATTCTGGCTGAATGATGAAGGAATTAAAAAACAAAAACAAAAACCTTTATCCAGAGCTGTCTAGACACCCCTGCATGTGACATAGTGGGGAAGAAGACTGGCTTTCAGGGACCCTGGGGGGCCAGGAGCAGGGGGCAGGGGGAGAAGATCTGTTTATACCCGACAGCTCATAATGGGTCCAAGAGGACGCAACTGGAGGGAGAGGGGACAAATCCATCTTTCTGAACACTGCAATCCTCCAAAGACGAGGAAGTCTTTTGAAAGGAACCCTGACATTTATGTACAATTGATCTATAATTAGAGTAAGTTGAACAGGAGTGTTGCCCCTCAGGATAACTTTTTGAGCTTCACAATTGCAAGGTAACCTTTCTCATTAGAGCTTTTTTAAAATCCCCAAACTGAGAAGACCCTCGGACAAAGAAAAAACAAACAAAAAACCCCCACAACACTCAGGGCCTCACCCAACCCCTCACCTTCAGAAGAATTAAACAACAATATTCAGATTCCTGAATCTTCCCAGTCTATCCAGGAACTCATCTCAGATCCACGGAGGTGTCCCGGGTACGTGGCGTGAGTGCTCGCCCCGCACAGACTGCCATTCTCTGAAACCGGTGCTGCCTCTCGGGTTCACCTGAGGCTTCCCGGGGGTGACCTGGCGGACAAAGCCCACCCACAGCCCTGCACTGTGGCCCTTCCTGGGGCAAATGCATCATCGTGGGACCTCCCCATCACTGCCACTGGGAAAGACAGGAGCACAGAGCAACAGACCCAGTCAGACGCACAGCCACATCGCCAAGGGCACGGACTGGCACAGCGTCCAACTCAGCCACACAACCGGACTGGGGAGCTGAACTGGTCTCGTAAGGCAGGCAAGGCAGGCCCCCAGTCCCCACATTTTAAATACCAGAGAATAGAGACGAATAAGGAGGGACAAACCTGAGTTTATCCACACATCGCAGGAACAGTGACAGAGGTGAAAGGGGTAGGGAGGGACGCAAGGTACACTGTGCCCACTGACAACCTGGGGCCTGGCATTCGATGCCCCTCCGCCAGCTCTGCAGCTATCCCAGGTGAGGGCCAGGCGCGGGCCCCCCACCATGCAACCACTCCCACCCTGGCCTAGAATAAACCCTCCTGAGAAGCCACACGAAGCCTCAGGTGGCCCTGCGGGTCTGGGTCCCGGCCAGCACTCTGGCGGTCTCTTGCACACACCTGCTGAGTCAGACTCTGGAGGGACCTGGGCTGCTTCACGCACATCCCCACTGCCTGGCAAGTAGAAAGCACCCAATAAATGATGCCAGTGTGTTCACTGGTCATAGTGGAAGGACACAGGCAGTGGAGTCAGACCAAGCTCCAATCATCCACGTGGCATCTGTGGTTACCTCCTGCAGCGCAGAAGACATCGCTGAAGCTCCCTTTCCTTGTCCGCAAACCGGGAGGTAATATCTAATTCAGAGTTGTTTGAAGGACTAGAAAACCACTCACAGCACCAAGCACACTGGCTGGCCCACCTGGCTATCCGGGGGCATTGGATAAAGGGGAAGACTATCTCTGGCAGAAGCAGACCTGAGTAGATGCAATTTGAGACGTCTGGCACTAAATGGGCCAGGCATGGAACAGAAAAGGTGGGAAAATACTGGGAAGCTCGAATGACAAAGAGATCAGGGAATCCCTCAGGGCAGTGCCAGCTCAGGTCTTTTCTTGGGCCTGAAGTTCCCCCACCAGCCTCCTGTCTACACGCTGTCCCCACATCCACATGAAACCATAGCTCTGGGGCCCTGGGCACACAGGACCCAGCCGAGGGTGCACGTGGAGCACATGGCACACTTGCTGGCTGTCACAGGTCAGAGCAGCTGCATCCCTGCCCTGAGAGGCTGGCAGAAGGCGCTTGAACCCACTTATGGTGAGAGAGACACTCTACCCTTGGGAAGCCCAACAGAAAGAAAGGGAGAAAGGGACTGGCAAAAACTGAAGCTCTGGTCCCAAGATTTACAAGTGGTACCAAAGTTCAATACTGTCATCCACCCATCCTGGGAAGAGCCCCTGCCCCCTAGTAGGACCATGATAGCCACAGCCTCTAGCCTCAGCGCCAGGCCACATGAAGGCCATCTGGCATCGAGCTTGAGATGGGCATGGAATGCGGGGGAAGAACAGCACGACATAAACTGGCAAGGTCATGCAGACCACGCCAGGGATTTGGGAACTCACCCTAAGAGCAGGGAACTGTTGGTGGACTTTGAGAAGGAAGACGACATCATCTAGTGTGCATTTTCAAAAGACTGACAGAAAAAGAAGTAACTAAAAAGATCACTAGCCCCAAAAAGACATGGCCGGTTTCTGTTTTTTTTTGTTGTTCTTTTTTTTTTTTTTTTAGTATTACTAAACTTGCTATAGGGCACCTGCACTCATCCGAGAGAGAGAGAAGAGAAAGAGTGAGAAATCATGTTGCCAGGTCCAGGACTCGAACTGTGGTCGACCATGTGGGAGTTCAGTACCTTAGTCACCATGCCACCTGCTGGCCCATGGCTAGTTTCTCTTGAGAGAAAGACAGAAATCTGCAGGTTTAGGTTACTCTTTAGACAAGCTCTTCGACTCCAACTGTTCTCACTTGCAAGTGGCCTACAACTGAGTCAAGAAAGGAAATCTAGCTTCCCTTTATTTATTTATTTTTTATTCGTTTTTTCTTTATAACTGAAAACAGAAGCCTTTAATCAGTACGTACTCTTCACCTTGATTTGCCATTTCAAACACCCTAAATTACTTCTATAGGAAAAATTCATCCACATATTTATTTTATTTATTTACCCCCCCCCCATAGGGCCCTTTAGAAGGGGCTCTTGCATGCAAAATCTCATTGGCCAGAAGCCAGACACAGAAGGTCATGTAATGTGTGATTCTATTTGTATGAAATTATATAAAATGTTCAGCACAGGCAAATCCAGAGTCAGGATGCAGACTGGTGGTGACCAGGGGCTCGGGGAGAGACCTGGAGAGTAACATATAATGAGGACAGGATTTCCTTTTGGGGTAATGAGAATATTTTAGAACTACACAGAGGTGGTTGCACAATATCGGGAAGATATTAAATGCAACTGAATTGTTCACTTTAAAATGTTCATTTTGGGACCAGCAGTTGGCGTAATGGCTATGTCACTGGACTCCCATGTAGTCGACTACAGTTCAAGTTCCGGACCCAATAGTTTAAACTCACGCTGGGCACGTTTGCGTGTGTGCCCAAGATCCTGAGAGGAGAATGGAGGAGAAGGGATTATGGCATGGGCATCCCCCCTGGGGGGTGATTTCTTGCTTTCTGTCTCTCTGTCTCTCTCTTTCTGGCGAGTGCACACACCCTATAGCAAAAACCTCTCAAAAACTAAAATAAAATAAAATGTTCATTTCATATGTTAATTTCTTTTCAATTTAAAAAGTAACCCTAGTCAATGTCTCAGAGCACATACACATTTCATTTTCTATGGAGATCAGACATAGCCACTGGTCCCAGCTTGGCTGCCAAGGGTCACCATCATGTCCCCCCAAACCTGGGGCCACTTCAGACTTTTCTCAGCCCCCTACACCCAATTTACCAGGCCACAGGTGACATCTGTTTTGTTGGCCCACCTCTGGGACCACTTGTTTATTCCTCATTCCTTCTCTGTGGTTGGGAATGGGGGTTAGGGTACAGACCTGGAAGCCAAGCTGCTGGAGTTCTGCTCCCAGCTCTTCCACTCGGTGGGCCTGAACTTCCCTGGTTTTGTCATCTGTAAAATGTAGGGACACCTAGCCTGGATGACTTTGTGCACATACAGCACCTGGATGCAGGCAGGGCGTGCTGATCTCAGCTGCAGGGGGTGCCCCCAGCACCATCTGCATGATGCAGCAGTAAAATGTGGGGACACCTACCCTGCAGGAGGCACTGACATGGGGAAGCCTGGATGACTTTGTGCACGTACAGCACCTGGATGCAGGCAGGGCGTGCTGATCTCAGCTGCAGGGGGTGCCCCCAGCACCATCTGCATGATGCAACACTGCCTCTGCTCTGCCTGATTCTCACGTGTCTCCTCTTCCTGTGATGACCCCACCACGACCCAACTGCCCGCCTTGGCTTTCAAGGTACCCTGCGCCTGCCTGTCCACCTATGCTCAGCACCACCCTCGCCCATCTCCACCTCCCTCAGTTTGGACCGGTGGTGGAGACCAGGCTCCTCAGAGTGGAGAAGTGCTACATGAATTGCAGCAGAAAGAGCATCTCCTGGGACTTGGGTCTCCTATCGCAGGGACAGAGATTCAGGGCCACAGACTGTAAGGACAGGATTGAGCAACCACCAAGAGGCCTTCTACCTCAAGAGGTCCATGGCCACACTCACCCTCCAGGAGCACCCAGGTCCTGAGCTCTCTCCCCACAGGAGTGTCACTGTGATCTGGCCAGCGACCCCATTCTCCCAAACTACTCTTCCACCCCCAAAGTGCCCACTTCCAAGTTACTCACAGTTGCACAAACACCCCCAAGGTCTGCAGGCCTCCTGCCTTGCTTTCTCATTCCAGCTGCACACTGACCAATGCTCACCTTTCCCTGGGAGGTCCACCTGGCCCCTGGCCCAGCTTCTCCTTATCAGTGTTCCCATGACATCCTATGCATTATCGTCTCTGGGGACAGGTCTATCTTTCCCCCTAGACAGAGAGTTCTCTGAGAATGAGACCCCCACCCCATTCTTTGTATCCCCAGCACCAGCAGATTGGCTGCACACAGTAGATGCGCAGTAAATACCTGAATGAAAGAATGAATGACAGTGGTTCAATGAGAGGTTACAAGAAAAGAGGCTAATTTGGAGTTACTGACCTCTCACTGGGTCATGGAGAAAATTCTGGTCTGAGAATTGGACAGCTGAGAATCCATGGTGGCCTGGCGGTGGCCACCACCCATGAGCACCCTCTGTGGGCCATGCCCCAGGGCCAGCACTGGTACACATCACCCACATCTCCAAAACCTCACAGCCACCCCATGAGGTGGCAGCCACTTCACCAGGAGGTACGGGTGCCACCCCTGGGCCCACACCTAGCTTGCTGCAAGTGTTGCCCAAGGCCTGACTACCCTCACTCATCCAAGCCGTGTCCAGGAAGTGTCAGAACACTGGGCACTAGGGATGAAGCAGCGAACAGGATGATGTGGCCAGGCCCTGCTCTCCTGGAGCCCTTCCTTGGGAAGACAGGGCTGGGGGTGGGGGTGAGGGGGGCGGAACCAAGACTGTTAAATGGGGACAGTTTCAGCTGCACCACAGTGGGTGGATGTGGCAATGACTGTACAATGTGTGAGTGTACTAAATGCCACTGAACTGCACACTTAAAAATGGTTATGATGAAGTGGCATGGTTAAGGTGCTGGACATTCCCACATGACCAACCATGGTTCAAGTCCCAGACATGGCTTGCTTTCTCTCTTTCCTTCTCTCTCTCTCTCTCTCTCTCTCTCTCTCTCTCTCTCTCTCTCTCTCTCTCTCTCTCTCTCTCTCTCTCTCTCTCTCTCTCTCTCTCTCTCTCTCTCTCTCTCTCTCTCTCTCTCTCTCTCTCTCTCTCTCTCTCTCTCTCTCTCTCTCTCTCTCTCTCTCTCTCTCTCTCTCTCTCTCTCTCTCTCTCTCTCTCTCTCTCTCTCTCTCTCTCTCTCTCTCTCTCTCTCTCTCTCTCTCTCTCTCTCTCTCTCTCTCTCTCTCTCTCTCTCTCTCTCTCTCTCTCTCTCTCTCTCTCTCTCTCTCTCTCTCTCTCTCTCTCTCTCTCTCTCTCTCTCTCTCTCTCTCTCTCTCTCTCTCTCTCTCTCTCTCTCTCTCTCTCTCTCTCTCTCTCTCTCTCTCTCTCTCTCTCTCTCTCTCTCTCTCTCTCTCTCTCTCTCTCTCTCTCTCTCTCTCTCTCTCTCTCTCTCTCTCTCTCTCTCTCTCTCTCTCTCTCTCTCTCTCTCTCTCTCTCTCTCTCTCTCTCTCTCTCTCTCTCTCTCTCTCTCTCTCTCTCTCTCTCTCTCTCTCTCTCTCTCTCTCTCTCTCTCTCTCTCTCTCTCTCTCTCTCTCTCTCTCTCTCTCTCTCTCTCTCTCTCTCTCTCTCTCTCTCTCTCTCTCTCTCTCTCTCTCTCTCTCTCTCTCTCTCTCTCTCTCTCTCTCTCTCTCTCTCTCTCTCTCTCTCTCTCTCTCTCTCTCTCTCTCTCTCTCTCTCTCTCTCTCTCTCTCTCTCTCTCTCTCTCTCTCTCTCTCTCTCTCTCTCTCTCTCTCTCTCTCTCTCTCTCTCTCTCTCTCTCTCTCTCTCTCTCTCTCTCTCTCTCTCTCTCTCTCTCTCTCTCTCTCTCTCTCTCTCTCTCTCTCTCTCTCTCTCTCTCTCTCTCTCTCTCTCTCTCTCTCTCTCTCTCTCTCTCTCTCTCTCTCTCTCTCTCTCTCTCTCTCTCTCTCTCTCTCTCTCTCTCTCTCTCTCTCTCTCTCTCTCTCTCTCTCTCTCTCTCTCTCTCTCTCTCTCTCTCTCTCTCTCTCTCTCTCTCTCTCTCTCTCTCTCTCTCTCTCTCTCTCTCTCTCTCTCTCTCTCTCTCTCTCTCTCTCTCTCTCTCTCTCTCTCTCTCTCTCTCTCTCTCTCTCTCTCTCTCTCTCTCTCTCTCTCTCTCTCTCTCTCTCTCTCTCTCTCTCTCTCTCTCTCTCTCTCTCTCTCTCTCTCTCTCTCTCTCTCTCTCTCTCTCTCTCTCTCTCTCTCTCTCTCTCTCTCTCTCTCTCTCTCTCTCTCTCTCTCTCTCTCTCTCTCTCTCTCTCTCTCTCTCTCTCTCTCTCTCTCTCTCTCTCTCTCTCTCTCTCTCTCTCTCTCTCTCTCTCTCTCTCTCTCTCTCTCTCTCTCTCTCTCTCTCTCTCTCTCTCTCTCTCTCTCTCTCTCTCTCTCTCTCTCTCTCTCTCTCTCTCTCTCTCTCTCTCTCTCTCTCTCTCTCTCTCTCTCTCTCTCTCTCTCTCTCTCTCTCTCTCTCTCTCTCTCTCTCTCTCTCTCTCTCTCTCTCTCTCTCTCTCTCTCTCTCTCTCTCTCTCTCTCTCTCTCTCTCTCTCTCTCTCTCTCTCTCTCTCTCTCTCTCTCTCTCTCTCTCTCTCTCTCTCTCTCTCTCTCTCTCTCTCTCTCTCTCTCTCTCTCTCTCTCTCTCTCTCTCTCTCTCTCTCTCTCTCTCTCTCTCTCTCTCTCTCTCTCTCTCTCTCTCTCTCTCTCTCTCTCTCTCTCTCTCTCTCTCTCTCTCTCTCTCTCTCTCTCTCTCTCTCTCTCTCTCTCTCTCTCTCTCTCTCTCTCTCTCTCTCTCTCTCTCTCTCTCTCTCTCTCTCTCTCTCTCTCTCTCTCTCTCTCTCTCTCTCTCTCTCTCTCTCTCTCTCTCTCTCTCTCTCTCTCTCTCTCTCTCTCTCTCTCTCTCTCTCTCTCTCTCTCTCTCTCTCTCTCTCTCTCTCTCTCTCTCTCTCTCTCTCTCTCTCTCTCTCTCTCTCTCTCTCTCTCTCTCTCTCTCTCTCTCTCTCTCTCTCTCTCTCTCTCTCTCTCTCTCTCTCTCTCTCTCTCTCTCTCTCTCTCTCTCTCTCTCTCTCTCTCTCTCTCTCTCTCTCTCTCTCTCTCTCTCTCTCTCTCTCTCTCTCTCTCTCTCTCTCTCTCTCTCTCTCTCTCTCTCTCTCTCTCTCTCTCTCTCTCTCTCTCTCTCTCTCTCTCTCTCTCTCTCTCTCTCTCTCTCTCTCTCTCTGTGTGTGTGTGTGTGTATGTGTAGTCAAATTAAAATAAATGAATGAATAAATGAAATGAAATAAATAATTCTGTTTAAAAAATGGTTATGATGGCCTGGCCTCTGTGGTACAGCGGTAACATGAGGACCCTGCAGTACTGGAAGCCACATGGTGACTGCAGCTGGGTTCTCGGGTCGGTCTGAAGGACAAGCCAGGCATGTGCACGAGTACCCAGGGCCCTGAGAAGCTGGAGGGGTGAGGGAAAGAAAGAGATCACAGCATGATGAGACCCTGCTGCAGGTGCTTTCTCTCTCCCTTCTCCTCTCTCTCTCGTGTGCACAAGCTTTCTACCATAAAAAGAGAAAAGAAAGGTGGTTAAGGTGCTGGATCCCACATGGCTGGCTGCACGGTTTGAGGCCCAGACTTGGAGGGAGCGTAGATGTGTATGTGTCCAAAATCCCAAGAGGAGAATGAAGGAAAAGGGGTTGTGATGTGGCCATCCCCCTTAGGGGATAATTTCTCACTTTCCTTCTCTCTGTCTCTTTCTGGTGAGTGCATGTGCCCTATAGCAAAAACTAAAATAAAAAGAAAAGAAAAAGTGGTTAAGATGGTAACTTTTACATTATTTTATCTTACCACAAGATTTTTGTTGTTTTTTAGAAAAAAACAAAAAGCAGCATGAAACCCCTAAACCAAGAAAGATTCCCTCCCAGGTGGCTCTTGAGCACTCTGGCGCCTGTTTTGGAGGCCACAGCACACGCCAGGTAATAGGTGTCAGGTATGCACCTTGTGGCTGTCAGAAGTGGGCTCACCCAAACCTGGAGCCCTGGGCAGAAGCACCAGGCCTGCAGAGCTAGCACGTCTCATCTCATACCCACGTTCTTGTGTGACTCTATGTCCAGAGTGTCTATTCCAGTAAGGACAAAATGCTGCCCCTTTGTGTTGGAAGCCATCCAATATAATCAGCTTACCACTAGGTAGTTGGCTGATCACCCCAGGAATGGTGCCACATGGGGGTGCTCAGCATTGGTCTCTGCTGTTCGCAGACTGGAACTCAGTGGTGGGCACAACCAAGTCAGCCTTGGTGAGTGGAAGTCAACGTTGAGCAGCTCATGCATAAACCTCTATCCCTTCAACAATGGCTACTGTGTTCATGAGCCCCAGGGCAAAGCCAGGGGTGAATGGTATAGAGAGAGACAGAAACAGTGAGAGGCAAAGTGAGAAATCACTCCCCAGGGAGTAGGACCATGCAGCAATCCCTTCTCCTCCATTCTTCTCCTGGGATCTTGGGCACACATTCATATGCTCCCAGTGTGATTTTCAAGCCACCGGGTCTGGGACTGGAACCGTGGTTGGCTATATGGGAGTCCAGTGATGTAACCGCTATGCCATCTACTGCCCCTCCCACTTGATTATTAAAGTCCTCCTTTATTGAGCCAGCCCCATAGCTTAGTAGTTAAGAGAGCCAGGTCCCATGGCTGACTGATTCAAGTCCTAGCCCCAGTGGCTTGGAAATCAGACCTGGTGTGTGTGCATGTGTGCACCAAATCCTGACAGGATGGACAAATGGAAGAAAAGGGAGTGCGATGTGAACACAGCCCATGGGGCGGGGATTCTCTCTCCTCCTGCCTGTGTCTCTTTCTGGGAAGTGCATGCACCTTCTGGCAATTAACAACAAAAAAAATTATCTTCTGCCAAGGTTACCCTTTGGTTAGCATTCATATGGGACATAAATATCTTTATGTCCTTTGCCCACTCAAAAAGATCTATCCACAAACCTCTTCCCAAAATTTGTCACCAATTTTCCAATCATGTTCCTTCCAAGTCTCTGACCACCCAGCCAAACCACTGGCTATGGCCCATGGATTGGTTAATCACATGTCTGGCCATTTCTCCTTCCAAGTGCAGTGCACCTCCAGATGCACTGCCCGAAGTTTGGCCTGTTGAGATTTCCACTTTCTAGTGGTGCCTGCACATAGTGCAGAAGCCTCTGAAAAACAGACCCCCATTTTTTATTTTATTTTTAAAGTTTTTTGCCACAGGGCATGTACACTTGCTAGAGAGAGGCAAAGAGAGAGAGAGAATGCGGGAAAGTGAGCAAGTGTTCCCTAGGAGGGATGGCCATGCTGCAATCTCTTCTCCATTCTCCTTTCAGGATTATTTTGGGCATGCACGCACGTGTGCCTGGCATGAGTTTCAAGCTGCCAGGTCCAGGACTCAACCTGTGCAACCAGCCATGTGGGAACCATCATCTTAAACTCCACATCATCTGCTTGCCTGATTCTAATTTTTTCTCCCTTTGTCAACTGACCATAGGGCCATAGGTGCAGGCTGGGAGAGAGAAGGTAGGGTAGCAGAGTAGCAACCATGGCATCTGGGTTACCACTTCAGGACTTGCTTGGGCTGGTCAAACATCCTACTTCCACTTGATGATGGAGTACTGCTGTGCACACCCAGCTTTATGGCTTGTGGGTCAGATGATAGTTCAGGATAGGCAACTCCGGTTACACGGTAACTTGGTGGCCCATCGTCAAATGTTCAGTCCCTACTCTGGCCCATAGAGTTTGGCCCATAAGGCCAAACGCTGTCTCTCACAGGCCTTATTTGCAGATGACAGCAGGGCTTTGTTCCAAAATCCCAAAGGCTTGCACTGCAGTTCACCTATAGGTGTCTGCCTAAGGCTCCAAACAGCATCCCTACCTGTTGCTGACACCTCAAGGACCATTGGATCTGCTAAGTCATATAACCAAGTGGCGGAGCAGCTTGTACAGTGGTTTGGATCTACTCTTATTATAGGCCGTACTCAAAACCAGCAGCTTTTCAGTCACTCAGTAAATGGGCTACAGTAACAGACCCAAATGAAGAGGGTGCTGCCTTCAAAATACAGATAGGTCTACTAGGTATTATGCTTCTTCCTTGATTGTAGAGGGAAGTTATACTTCACCTTTGAAGGAAAATGCCTCGCACCAATGGACTCCTAGAAATTTCACCGAGGTAGAAGGCCTCTGACTGTCAGTAGGAGTTATTTCCCAACCTCGGACATACAAATCTCCTACCAATAAATGTAGAGCAGTTGCTGCTTCTCCATCATTAGGTCAAATCAATATTATGTCAACATATAATGAACCATTTTGACATCCCTTGGAAGAAAAAGGCAAACAAGATCACTTTGAACTAAATTATGACATAGGGTTAGAAAATTGATATATCCCTGAGGCAGGACAGTAAAGATGCATTGCTGGCTTCGGCATCTGAAAGACAACTGCTGTTGGTGAACTGTATGGACAGGAGTAGAAAAAGAGGCATTTTCAAGGTCAATAGCCACATACAGGTGCCAGGAGATGTATGCATTTGCTCAAGCACTATAACCACACCTAGTACGGCAGCTGCAATTGGAGTCACCACTTGGTTAAGCTTATAATAATCCACTGTCATTCTCCAGGATCTGCCTGTCTTCTGCACAGAACAGATAGGAGAGTTAATTGGAGGTGCAGTCAGAATCCTTCAAGTCCGGGTAGTGACATTAGTCTCTGAAGTCCCTCTCAGCATGGAACGCGGCTTCAAATGTACTTTTTTCCTAGGCAGAGGCAGCTCTAATGGCTTCCACTTTGCTCTTTCCACCACAGGTTAGGGAACTAATGTGGGGCTTCTGCCAGCTGCTAAGTATGTCTATTGGAATGATGCTTCTGGAAGCTGGAAAGTAACCGCAGGATGGGTTCAGGGACCCGTGATAAGTGAACCTGAGCTAAAACTCTTTTGATCGCGTGACCTCTGTCAGTCTCTACTCTGACTGATAGGTGGCGATGTTCTGGGTCTCCTGGAATCAATGCCAGGTCAGAACCAGTGTTCAGCAGTCCCCAAAAGGTCTGATGACTTCCTTTTCCCTGATGTGGTTACCTGGGTAGAAGGCCAGACATCCCTTTGGGGAAGAACGGAGGAAAGCTTAACTATAAATTTTCTGTAGTGTATCATGGTCCTTCCTCAAGGGGACCCAGCCTCCCCTTCATTCAAGGGTTCTGGAAACTGGCTCAAGCTTGGGAACTGACTGAAGGGTCATGATTCTTTGTTTTAATGATTCGAGTTAGGCTGTGTCCCTTGACCTGGAAGTGCTCTGCTTATACAGATCAAGGATGAATTTAATAGGCTTCCTATCTGTTTTACTTCTAAGAACACCATCATTAACTAGCCAAGGCCACACAGCTACAAGAGTCAGACTATTCTGACTGTCGTTTGGCCTCTGCTGTGGTAATTACGCCCACCTGGCCTTTGGCAGTCAAATGCCATCACACCTTTAGGGTGAGGCGATCCAAAGGAAAAGACGCTTTGCTCCAGACCACAAGCAGAAGTAGCAGATGCACCAAATATACGGATGCGTATTGCACCATCAGGGTGGTCCCAGAGCAGAGCCGGCAGCTGTAGCAGCCAGAGCTGGAACTGCCTAGCTCGAAGTGTCCCCAGCTGGGGTAGCTACTGAGCTCTTATCACAGGTAGGTCCTCTCACCCCTGGAATCCTAAATTCGTACGCTGGTCCTTTCCCAAGTGTGGAGTTCACATCTCATGCCCTTCATCTTGGGCCTAAGTCACTCCCCACCTCCCTCATTTCCTAAGAGGCGCCTGCAGGTGGCCGAAGCGCCTTGATTCTAGCTCCACCCATCGCCTGCACAGTAACTTCACGAGGGGCGGGCTCAGGCTTAGCCCTGTCCAGTGCTTATTGACAAACTCTTCCAGACCCTGCCACCAGTCCCCACATCCGCACTGCACAAGCCCAGCCCCAATGGCAGCAAAGGCGGGGTGTGCCTTGGCAGATCCTCTTCCCCACCTCCAAGGGAGGCCCAGAGAGCCTGAGCCTGTTGTTAATGTGGTTTGTCTCAGGATCATCAGACTCATTTATTTTAATGTTGGGCAATGAAGGGAATGTTGAAAATCCAAAGCAAGAAGTTTCCCAAAGGCTCCAGGGAGATACCACAAGTCAGATTCCCCAGGTGAGCCCCTAGGTTTTGTCATCTTCCCCTGTCCGACAAGGAACTTCAACGCTAGATCAGAATGCGCATGCTCGACTCCTGTCCCACATGGAGTTAATAGTTGATCTCTTTGAGACTTGATCTTTCTCTTAATTGCTTCT
Source organism: Tupaia belangeri chinensis (assembly GCF_000334495.1). Lineage (NCBI taxonomy): Eukaryota > Metazoa > Chordata > Mammalia > Scandentia > Tupaiidae > Tupaia > Tupaia belangeri. The sequence goes on from NW_006159616.1 coordinate 14,488,915, forward strand.
TAGGGAGTAGCTACAGATGACCTGACATCATGTATTTGCTTCAGAATAACCCAGTGTGAGTGTGTGTGTGTGTGTGTGTGTGCACGTGCGTGCTTTTGTGCATGCGTGTGCACGCGTGCATACATGTGTGCATACATGAGTGTGCATGTGGTTGTGCAGACACTTGAAGCTAGTGAGGAAACCCAAGGGCTCATTATACTCTTCTTTCCACTCTGATATATGTTTGAAAGTTTCCATTAACGATAAAAGCTTTTCATTAAAAACAAAAACAAAAACAAAACACCTCTTCAAAGAGAGGCTAAGGCAGTAGAGATGGCATTCTGTACTGGTTGGGGGCTTGGATGCCAAAATCTGGATTAAAGGTTTGTTCTATTTTTCCTTATTCATAACAGAGCGCACGTGCTGCGCATGAGTGTGTGTGAGAGAGAGAGGAGTACCCCCTACAGGGTCTGACCACGCTGCCATCCTCTGGCCCATCATCCAGCCCGTGGGAGGGACCCTGAGCACTGGCATGCATGCCCAGTGTGTTTCAGGCTGAGTGCACCAGGGATTTGGATCGTGGTTTCCTCTGGCTTCTCTTGAGCAGCACGTTACTGCTGCACCATGGAGCCAGCCCTGGGATAGTGCTGGCTGCACTGTGCAGAAGCAGTGAGCCTCTGGCCAAATCGCCTGTCCACTCTGAGCCCCAGGGGGACACAGATGAAGGGGGAGCCTGCTGCCTAGAGTTCTTAGGAGGGGAATAAGAGTTCATGCGTCAAAAACTAGATCAGAGCCTGGTACTACCACGTGTTAAGAAACAGTTACCCACTTTTATTTATTTATTTATTTTTTTGAGAGGTTTTTGCTATAGGGCACGTTCACTCACCAGAAAGACAGAGAGAGACAGAGAGTCAGAATATGAGAAATCTCCCCCCCAGGGGGAATGGCCACGCCGCAATCCCTTCTCCTCTCAGATCGTGGGCATGCGTACACATGTGCCCGGCATGAGTTTAAGCCACCGGGTCCGGGACTCGAATTGCGGTCGACTACATGGAAGTCCAGTGACACAGCCATTATACCAATCGTTGGTCTCCCCACTTTTTTTTTTTAAAACCATAGGGCATGTGTACTTGTGGGGATATAGGGGTGGTCATGCCACAATCCCTTCTCCTGCATCTTCCCCTCCTTTTGGGATGTTGGGCACCCACGAACACACACCCAGTGTGTTTCATCAAACCACCAGGTCTGGGACTTGAACCCCACAGTCGGCCATGTGAGATTCGGCTGTCTTAACCATTAGGCCATGGAGCCGGCCCCCTCACTATTCTGATTCGGGCTTAAACAAGGTCATGCCCATGATGGATTTAGCAGCACGAATCCTGGCACCTGGCTATAAGCAGAACTGTAATGCAGACGGGGAGGGATGTTACTGGATACCTGGAAAGGAAGAACATAGCAATGGAAGTCCAAAATCAAAGTCCCTTCAAGTTGGATTTCATCCATCTGGCTTGTAGAGAAAAAAAAAAAAAAAGATTATACACCCCCAGGTAGATTGAGGTACACCTATACCTGCCCTTGCACATTTGCCTGATAAAACTTTTCAAAGCAAAACAAAAACCCATTCACTGCAAACCAGTCACAATCTATTTCTTGAGAAGAAGTGGTGACTAACTTTGACTAGCATAAGAATCAGAGGTTTTGCTAAATGTGAAAATACGTCTGCAGGCACGCTTCCACGGACCTGGGAGGAGGTAGAAGCTGCAGGGGAGAGGGCGGGCAGGCACGGCACCGGGACAGTGTGCATCAGCTCAGCAAACAGAGGGGTAGCACTGGCCTCCACGAACTGGGCCCCCATCCCGCTCCCAGCTCTGTTAGAGAAATTAAACATCTGTGCTGATTCCAAGGGGGTGAGTTTTACACGGCAGGGGACCCACTGAAGGGTGGATCCAGCCTTGCAGCAGCCCAAGAAGTACAGCCTCACCCAGCTCCAAAGTGACATCACCCAGGCCCCAGACAGGGCCACTCCTTCCTAAGACCCCTGAAACTCATCGATCCTCAGCAGGGCCTGAGTTCCCTGTAGGACATGCCAGCCTTAGCCTCTGCTTCTGGCTGGCAGAGTCTCTAGAGCCAATGGGCCACTGCTTTGGTTTTCTTTGCTTCTAGCCTGGCTGGTGGTGGCCAGCCAGGGAAAGAAAAGGGAGATTTGGAAAGTTATTGCATTAGGTGACTCTACACTTCCCTGTACACACATCACCAACTGGGTAAGTGCTCCCTGCAGAAGAAAAAAGCAGTAAGAGAACAGCAGGAGTTCTTAAAATGATCTAATCCAGCCCATCACTTCACAGCTGCCTGGCCCATGACCTCAGTGCTGGGGACAGTAACCAACAGCAACAGCCAGGACTTGGAAAGTTTGGTCCATAGCCCTGGCTGTGCAATTTTGGTAAGTCAGCCACCCTCTCTGGGCCTCCAACGGGAAATGAAGGGTTGGCCTCGACAGAGGCTCTGTGAATCAGGTAGGACTTCCCTAAGTGTGGGAGAGGACTGCCTGTGTCGCTAATTAATCGAGTGCTTTCCACCATTCAGGGGGGGTGTTGGGAAGGGGTGAGGTAGAGAACAGAGGAGCCCCCATGCCCTTTCTTTCTTGGTTCCTAGCATCCAACCGCCAGGAACAAAACTGTGGGCCCAGATCCCCTCACGCACAACTGTCCCACCTCCCGAAAAGAAAAATTTCTTCCAAGGACACCAAACCCTCGTCACCAGCGATGGCGTGTTCACCATGAACACCTGTTAAAACTCAGCTCCGGACCAGTTCCTGATGCTACCGGCTGGGGCGCTTAATTAAATATTACTCACTCAGGAAGCGGCCCTGCCAACTCACCCCCCACTGCAGAGCTCATGTTCAGAGAAGAAGCTGGCACAGCCAGGGCCTCCTCTGGTGGGGCTGGGGTCCAGCACCGCCCACTCTCCCAAGCCAGGAAGCAAGGACAGGGTCAGTGACTCTTGGGACCCAGTGCCCCACTGCTGGGTTACCACAGACAAATGGGGTGCACGCGCGCACACTCATACACACTCATGGTCCTTCACTCACAGAGACACTTTCACACACAGACACGCGTTCACGAAGATACAATAAAAGCCTCACAGACACACTCGCAGGTGCACGCGCGGACGTTGCACACACAGACACACGGTGACACACACAAACAGGCACTTTCCAAGACGCACACATTCACTGACTCAGTGACACACTCACACAGACACACCCACGGGAACATACTCGCGAACACACTCATACACAAATACGCAGTGGCAGGATACACAGACACACCTTCACGGCACGGAACTCTCGCAGAGGCAGCAGAGACAGAGACACACACCCACGAGCGCGAACCCTCACTCACACGCTCGAACTTCCTCGGACACCAGCACTCTCACCTGCGAGGAGACGGAGCTGTCCCACCCATCCTTGAACTTGAAGAGGACAATTACTAAATCGCCGCACGCAGCCCGGGCGCGGGTGACCCATCCCGCGGCTCCAGTACAGAACCGGGCTGCTCTTGTTTTTCTGTTTTAATCGATTTCCTGATACAACTCTCGGGCTCTCCCTCGGTTGCCTGGAGAAGCCTCGGAGGCTCCGGAGCGGCGGGGAGGGCGGCGCCGCCTGGGGTGTTGCCCGGCGGACTCCCTGGGGGAGGCGCTGCGGGCCGAGCCTCGGAGCCCGGAGGGGGGCCGGGCCCCGGGGGCCGGGGGGGGCCAGTCAGCCCGAGCCACAAATGCTGGCTCGGAATGGCGGGAAAAGCGAAACTAACTAAGCCGACATTGCGATGCCCCAGTGCGGGAGTGGGTCGGCACCCCAGTCCCGGTCGCAGGGATAGTCGTGGGAACACGGACCTCGGGGCGCCTGGACACCGAGAAGTCGGTGAGGGACGCCGCACGCCCCAATCTTTCTCTCCAGGTCTGCAGCCGCAGAGAGCCAACCCCAAGCTCACCGATGCCCACTGTCGCGCGGACCCTCGCCGGGTTGGGAGGTGGGACCCAGGAGCCGCCAAGACTCGCCTGAGCCTTCAGGAGCAGCAGCGGCAGCAACGCTGGGCGACGCCCGGTCCCTTCTCCCAGGACCCACCCGGAGAGAAGGGCTCCGAGCACCGCGGGAGGAGCCGAGCTCCCGGCGTTCTCCGGCTGGGTCCCCAGCCCGGCCCCCATCCGGTCCCCACTGCCCGGCTCCGAGCCCAATCCTCTGACCCTCCAGTCTCGCGGTCCCCACGCCTACCTCCACCCGTTCCCCAGTGTCCCGCCCCGCGCTCAACGCGTTCCGACCCCCACCCCAAGTCCCAGGTGCCAGGCCCAGCCTGCCGCG
>NW_006159616.1:14493514-14516403 GCF_000334495.1 Tupaia belangeri chinensis
CCGCTAGCTCGGCCGCCCCCAGCCAGGCGCCCTCTCCTCCTCCCCGCGCCGCCGCCCTCTCCCCGAGGCCGCCTGGTGCGCCCGAGGCAGCGGCTGTGCCTGCCCTCCTTCGTGTCTGGAGCCACGGCCTTGGCGTGACAGCCTGAAGCTTTGGTCCCTCCGGAGGCGTCTTTGGGAATCGCCAGGCTAGAGGCCTGGATTGCAGCAACGGGAGGGCTAGGGGGTGGAGGAGCTGACTAATTTTAAAATATCTTTTGGGAGAGCAAAGATCGTTTCAGTAATCTGGGGAGCAAGGCCTTGCTTGCCTCATCTGAGATTCCTAAGAGTTTAAAATTCTGTAACGCTGGGGTGCAGAGGCGAGCTAGTGGGCCAGCTGATAATCCGGAGACTACCCGTCCTGTGGGGTCTCAGTACTGCTGTTTCCATACCGCAGAGACTAGGGTCAGGACCTGGAGACCCTGAGGGCCCCGGGCCTAGGCAGGTTGAGCTCAGTGGTTTGTTGAGTGAATGAGTGCGTGCCTGGTAGGTCCCTCACTTCTGAGGACTTGGGAAGTATCCTGTGGCGCTAGCTCTTCAAAAGAATGTTCCTCTCTGGGCATGCAACAGAGCAGTCACTTACTTGGACTGGGGAGATCTAAAGGAAATCACTGTTTTAAGAGTAAAATCTCATACATTCCTGTCCCTTACTGCGTGTTGTGTCCACTGTGAAGGGTGGGGAATTAGCATTACTCACGAAGCTGTTACAGTGTTTCTGAAGTTAATGAATCTTCCCATAACCCTATGAGGACAGGCCCCTTGTTGTAAGGATGAGGAAACAGGACTGGCCAGAGGCCCGGCTGTAACAGCTTGGAGCTCAACTGGACTGTTAGATTCCAAAGTATGATGTCTTCTTACCTCACTGTGTTGAAAATCAAGTCAGTTTAGTTTTGAACCCAGAATGAAAATATGGAGGATCAACTGCGTGGGCAAGGAGGACCCTTGAGTGGACATCATGGTTTTTCAGTCAACTTTTTTTTTTTTAATTTGTTATAGTGTGCATGAGCTCGCCAGAGAGACAGAGCGAGAAAAAGTGAGAAATCATCCCGCAGATGGGATAACCATGCCACAATCCCTTGTCTTCTTGGGATTTGGGGTCCGCATGCCCATACATACACTCAGTGTGTTTTTCAAGCCATCATTCTGGGTGGGATGAATGCCACGTGGGGTCCTGGTGCCTTAACCTTCACACGACCTGACTAGCCCTCAGTTGCCTTTCCACAGTCAAGTTATCTGGGGATGTTGAGCCCAGACTGGTCAGGTGGGCGGTCCTTGTAAGAAACCTGGGTGTTTCCCATTTAAAAGAGCTCAGGACTCCTTAGCCACTTGGCAATTTGAGAACCGTCCTTGTTTTACAGCATTCAGGAGTGTTTTTGCTTTCTGGGTTTGGGGCTGTAGCAGCACCGCCTGGGGGCATGGTCCTATCAGCTCTCCTGAGGGAACTCCTCCAGGCCTGCCTCTGATCCTGGGGGAGCCCTTCCAGGGCTGACCGAGACATACTTCAGGAATTTCCGTGGCAGGGTCTTGTTCATTTTGAACTAGAGACCCCCACTTTTCATGTGAGCGCCCTGAAAAAGACAGAGGTCTTCAGCACCCAGTCCTATCCCCCTCTAGTATTAATCTTCAAATCTCGGTTCTGATCCAGTTGGGTAATTAGATCTTGCTGACCTGAAATTCCCAGAGGTACCCCTGGAAAGCGAGTCCCCCTCTCCTCCAGGACACTGGGAAGATGGGTCAGATGTTGGAGAGCAGGCCATCAGCAGTGAGCACTGCACAGGGAATGAGGTTGAGCAACCACGGAGGCCAGAATGTGTGTGAAAGCCACTTATCATATCAGGCTGATACTATTGTTTGTTAAAAAGATACATAATCTCACCATGTTGTGACATCGGCTGATAAATGCAATCCAAGAATTTGAAGACTGACCCAAGTCTTAAACCCTGTGTTTGTGTTCCATCCACAGGGACGAGGGAGGAGGAGGTTGCTCGGGTTCCCGGTGGTGCCATGCCCAACTCCACCTCACATACATATCCTCACTTGCACCAGCAGTTTGCTGACTTCTTTTTTTTTTTTTTTTTTTTTTGCTATAGGGTATGTGTGCTTGCTGAGGGAGACAGAGGCAGAGAGGAGAGGGGAGTGAGAACTACCCCTCTGCCACAGGGGATGGCCACATTACAATCCCTTCTCCATTTTCCTTGGGATATTGGGCATACACAAACACACACCTGCCACGATTTTCAAGCTGCTGGGTCCAGGACTCAAACCACAGTCAGCCATGTGGGATCCAGCTGCCTTAACCTCCACACGCTGGCACGTTTGCTCACTCACTTTAATCCGTGTCAGGAAAATTATGAGGGGAAATTGTTAGATAGCAAATGAGCACCAGTTACTTTGGAGTCTGTCTGGAGATGTCTTGGATACCATGTGAGTCATGAGAACAGAATCCTGCTGCCGCGCAAGTGTTAGGAGCTCCCAACTTCTTTGAGTTCCTCTGCTGATCTGAGTGAAGGGACAAAGGGCTTGGAATTAGATAAGCCTAATTAAAATCCCCTTTGTGCCACTCACCAGCTGTGTCACCTTGAGCACATTACTTGGCCTTTCTAAGATTCAGTGTCCTTAACTGTAGAATGGCTCTACAGATTCCCCTGGGTTTAGGGGCAGAGGGTGTGCAACTCTCTAACAGACTTTAATGAGCACATGTGTAGATAGGGCCTTGTGTTTGGGTGGAATCAAAGGGCTTTGAAGAACATTAAGGTAATAGTTTCCTAGAAAGCATGGGGTCTCTGGCAAGTGTTACAAGATCCACTGAAGCATATTAATAAAATGTAGGCCCATGATGCATCCCTAGCATAATATATATTGAACTCATGAAGTAAAACTGAAATAGAGTGGTTCTTATCTTAAAGATTTTGATCTTACAGCATTCACAATTTATTAGGCTCTTGGCCTTAAAGGGCTTCAGGGTTCACACAGAATCATAATTTATTATATAGTGACACCTGCTGGCCAAGTATAAAATTGCAGTGTAGCTCTATCAGACATTGTTAATCATAAGGGAAAAGATTTCAGAGCAAAGTTTCAGTAGCTTTAATTGAAACATTGGATGATAAACAGGCTTGGAAAGAGTTCCTATGACTTTGAGAAGAAAGTAATAAATAGAGGACAATAATTATTGTAAAGTTCTTCAAAAACACTTCCAGCGAAATAATACTGAGTCTCAGCTGTGATCTCGACGTCTACCTTAATGCTTCATCAGATGTTGGTGAGTTTTTTGGTCTACTTTTTTCTATGGAACCACTACTTGAATATTATAGTAAAGCTCCATTAAAATGATAGAAGTGAAAGCTTTCTTAGAGTATTTATTCATTTGGTCCCTCGATATTTATTTATTTATTTTTAGAGGTTTTTGCCTTGGGGCACATGTGCTCATCAGAGAGAGACAGAGACAGTGAGAGGGAAAGTGAGAAATTATTCCTCAGGGTGGATGGCCACCCCACAATCTCTTCTCCATTCTCCTGGGATTCTGAGCAGGCATGTACATGTGCCTGGCATGATTTTCAAGCTCTGTGGTCTATGTCTCTGATTTAGAGAGAGAAAACTTGTATTCTGTGGCTTCTGTCTAAACGTCTTATAAAAATTCTAGAAAAGTCATCTTTTTGTCCCAAACAACAGATTGGAAACCTCCAAAAGCCAGGGACTCTTTCTTTCTCATCCCCCACTGCAGAACTTGCTGTGTTTGGCAGATACCTTGAAAATGAGTTCAGACTCACAGGTCCAGCCTCTCTGCCCCTTCCTCGTCCCAGAGTGCTCCAGGCTCCACGAGGGTACCCACGGCCTCAGTCTTCAGCGAGCATCAATAGAGTGTGAGCTGTGTGCCCTGCCGCATGCTGGGAGCTCACGGGGACAACCTTGATTCCGTGAGGGACTAGTTCGGAGAGTGAGACTGAATTAACTACCATTCTGCCTTACTCAAAAAAAAACCACAAAAACCAAAAAACAAACCTAAAAAACCTCCAAGAGCTTGGAGCATGAGTCCTGCCACACTTCTTCACAGAGATGAACACATCCCAGCTGGGAATTTGGTGATACTGGCTCTGGGAGAGTTTTCTTCAGTGGGGTTGTCCTGAATCTTTTTTTCAAGGAATGATCAGGATGGAAAAAGAAAGAATTAAGGAGTCTAAACCCATAGAATAACCATAGGTTTTTTTTATATTTAAAACTAACATCTATTTTTTTTTTGAGAGGTTTTTGCTATAGGGCGTGTGTGCTCGCCGGACAGACAGAGAGAGACATAGAGACAGAAAGCGAGAAGTCACCTCCCAGGGGGGATGGTCATGCCGCAATCCCTTCTCCTCCATTCTCGTCTCGGGATCTTGGGCATGCACACATACACGCCCGACGTGAGTTCTAAGCCACCAGGTCCGAGACGTGAACTGCGGTCGACTACGTGGGAGTCCAGCGACATAGCCATTACGCTAACTGCTGGTTCCCAAAACTAACATCTATTGAGTGCTTACTATGTACTAGGCACCAGGCTCTGTTCTTTATGTGTGCCATCCCATGAGGATGGTCCCTATGACTATCTCCCTTCACGGTGACACACAGTGGTTAGGTAGTTACTCAGAGTTACCAAACTGGTAAGTGGTAGAGCCAGGACTTGAACTTAAGCTACTTGAAAATCCAAGCTCTGGGGACCATCAGATGGCGTAATAGTTGCATTGCTGGACTCTCACAGTTTGAGTCCCAGACTCAGCAGCTTCAGACTCATGCCAGGCGTGTGTGCGTGCGTGCCCAAGATCCAGAGAGGAGAATGGAGAAGGGATTGCGGTGTGGCCATTCCCCCTGGGGAGTGACCTCTCTGGTGAACACACACGCCCTATAGCAAGTATCTCTCAAAAAAAGACAGAAAAGTGAAAACTGAAACACAAACAAAAAATCGAAGCTCTGTGCTAGCCCAGATCAGATGAAGTGTGACCCCTTTGCGTTCAGGGTACCAGGAGCACCAACTGGCAGAAGAAAGGGTGCACGCTCTCTTTCTGGCTACTGGGAGCCAGAACAATATTTTAGCAGAAGACTCATTGCTGTGTTTGTATGTGTCCTCCTCCACATTCCTGTGTTGAAATTTGGTTGTGCCGGGATTAAGAGAATGGCCACTTAATCTGATTATGTGTTTCAACAATGGGGCCTTTGGGAGATGATTAGGGTTCGATTAGGGTGGGGCCCCTGTGATTGAATCCTGGTGAGTTCATAAGGAAAGGGAATGAAACGGGTGCATGGCCATGGTCCACATGCTCTGCTCCTTGCCCTGTCTGGCCGCCTGATGCCCTGAACCACCTTGGGACTCTGCAGAGTTCTCAGCAATGAGAAGACCCTCCCTAGAGGTGCCCCTTGGACTTCTGACTTGGGACCTCAAACACTGCACACTAATAAGCCTCTGTGATTTAGAAGTTATCCCATGTGGTATTCGATAATTAGTGACAGAAAAGCAGACTAACACCTGTGCAGGCTGGATAAGCCTGACCACATGACAAGCAGACGAGCAGACACGACCATGAGTGGCTTCATAGGCAGGTGGGGATGTCAGGAGGATAATCGAGATGAGAGTGGATACCAGATGGCCTGCAGTGGGCTCTGCTCCGTGTCCCATTCCTTTACTCCCAGGTAACTCCCAAAACTGTCCACTCCTGTCACCCCGTCTACCCCCACCCTAAGTCACTCTGTAATGAGTCGTATAGCATACCCCCAAAAGTCATGTGGCCTTATCGGAAAATAGGGCCTTTGCAGACATAGTCAATGTTAATGAGATGATAGTAAGTTAAGTCCCTAATCTAATGACAAGTGTCCTTATAAGAGGAGGGTGGGGCACAGACACACAGAGAGAGCATGTGAGGAAGGACGCTGAGATTGGATGGCGCACCTACAAGTCGGAGAAGGCGGTGGATCGCCAATCATTAGAAGCTGCAATGGTAAAGAGGGATCCTCCCCGAGGGCCTTCAGAGAGAACAGGGCCCTGCTGACACTTTGAGTTGACCTCGGCAGCCATGCCACCATCACCTCCCACCTGTGTGGTACGGCTGCCCTATCCACCTTCCTGCTAGCATTCAGAGTCCCTTCGACCTGTTTCCCACTTGGCAACAGGAGTGATCTTTGCCACATGAAGAGTTCACATGGACCCATCCCCAACCCCCATTCTTTTTTTTTTTTTTCTCTCTGTTTTTTTTTTTTTGGAGAGATTTTCACTGTAGGGCGCGTGTGCTCGCCAGACAGACAGAGAGAGACATAGAGACAGAAAGTGAGAAATCCCCCCCCATGGGGGATGGCCACGCCACACTCCCTTCTCCTTCGTTCTCCTCTCGGAATCTTGGGCACGCACGCACGCGCGCCCAGTATGAGTTTTACGCCACCGGGTGCAGGACGCGAACCGCGGTCGACTACGTGGGAGTCCAGCAACATAGCCACTACGCTAACTGCTGGTCCCGCCAACCCCCATTCTTTTTTTTTTTTTCTCTCTGTTTTTTTTTTTTTGGAGAGATTTTCACTGTAGGGCGCGTGTGCTCGCCAGACAGACAGAGAGAGACATAGAGACAGAAAGTGAGAAATCCCCCCCCATGGGGGATGGCCACGCCACACTCCCTTCTCCTTCGTTCTCCTCTCGGAATCTTGGGCACGCACGCACGCGCGCCCAGTATGAGTTTTACGCCACCGGGTGCAGGACGCGAACCGCGGTCGACTACGTGGGAGTCCAGCAACATAGCCACTACGCTAACTGCTGGTCCCGCCAACCCCCATTCTTTTTTTTTTTTTCTCTCTGTTTTTTTTTTTTTGGAGAGATTTTCACTGTAGGGCGCGTGTGCTCGCCAGACAGACAGAGAGAGACATAGAGACAGAAAGTGAGAAATCCCCCCCCATGGGGGATGGCCACGCCACACTCCCTTCTCCTTCGTTCTCCTCTCGGAATCTTGGGCACGCACGCACGCGCGCCCAGTATGAGTTTTACGCCACCGGGTGCAGGACGCGAACCGCGGTCGACTACGTGGGAGTCCAGCAACATAGCCACTACGCTAACTGCTGGTCCCGCCAACCCCCATTCTTTTTTTTTTTTTCTCTCTGTTTTTTTTTTTTTGGAGAGATTTTCACTGTAGGGCGCGTGTGCTCGCCAGACAGACAGAGAGAGACATAGAGACAGAAAGTGAGAAATCCCCCCCCATGGGGGATGGCCACGCCACACTCCCTTCTCCTTCGTTCTCCTCTCGGAATCTTGGGCACGCACGCACGCGCGCCCAGTATGAGTTTTACGCCACCGGGTGCAGGACGCGAACCGCGGTCGACTACGTGGGAGTCCAGCAACATAGCCACTACGCTAACTGCTGGTCCCGCCAACCCCCATTCTTAAAATGGAGTCCAAAAATATTGACGTGCCCACAAGGCTGTAGGTGGTCTGGTTCTGCCTACCTGCTCCCAGCCTCATGTGGTACCCTCTCCCATCTCTCCTGGCTTTACCACCTCCTTTCCATTCCTTTCTTCCTTCCATGATTGTCTCAAGGCCTCTGCCCAGATTCCCTTCCTTCCCTGCTACTTCACATAGTGTTCCCTGCTCCAACTCCAGTTCCTGATTTCCTGTTGCCCCTGTGGACCCCTCTCCACGGACGCTTCCCTCATTACATTTGTCACAGGGGCAATTTTGACACTTACTTGCCTAATCCTTTGATTAATCTGCATCTCGCCAGATCATGCTTTACTTGGGAATCACTTCCCACTGCATTCTCAAGGTTTATCTTGGACCCTAGCACATCATAGACACTTGATCAGTCAGCCATTGCTGTGTAACAAATCAGCCCACAAGTCAGTGGCTTCAGATCACAATCATTTACTCTCGCTCCCATTTCTGCAGGGTGCCTGGAAGTCTGCTGGTCTCCTTGGGCTTGGCTGGCTAACTCTACTCTGGGCTCTAGGGCTGCCTTGGCTCACACTTCAGCTCTGAATGTATTCATCTTGGAGCTTGGGCTGAAAGAGTGGCAGAAAGCCTAGGGAAGCTCTTCTGGTGACAGTAGAGGTGACAAGAAGGAATGCCTAATAACACAAGTGCATTTCAGGTCTCTGCTTGACTCTTCTCGGCTCACCTCCCAGCAGCCCAAACAAGTCACGCAGTCAAGCCCTGAGTCATGAGGAGGACACTGCTTCAGTGGATAGGATCAATAAACATTTTCTTTTTTCTTTTCTTTTCTTTTCTTTCTTTCTTTCTTCTTTCTTTCTTTCTTCTTTCTTTCTTTCTTCTTTCTTTCTTTCTTCTTTCTTTCTTTCTTCTTTCTTTCTTTCTTCTTTCTTTCTTTCTTCTTTCTTTCTTTCTTCTTTCTTTCTTTCTTCTTTCTTTCTTTCTTCTTTCTTTCTTTCTTCTTTCTTTCTTTCTTCTTTCTTTCTTTCTTTTTTAGAGGTTTTTGCTATAGGGCACGTGCACTCGCCAGAAGGACAGACAGACAGAGACAGACAGAAAGTGAGAAACCCCCCCCCCCCTCGCAGAGGGGACGGCCACACAACAATCCCTTCTCCTCCATTTTCCTCTAGGGATCTTGGGCACACACACACACACGCACCCAGCGTGAGTTTAAGCCACCAGGTCTGGGACTCTAACTGTGGTCGACTACAAGGGAATCCAGCGATAAAATCATTACACTAACTGCTGGTCCCGTAAACATTTTCTTAACAATAATCTACTCTCCCTAGCCTCAATCAGTATTTATTGGATGAATGAAGACATTTGCTTGAGCAAACTTAGTCATATGGACACAAGTCCTAGCTAGCACAGTGAAGAATTGAAGGACAGTCCTGGAGTTTTGCAGGGTTGACATACTCCAGGGCCTGGCACCCTGGGGTAGCCTTCAGGAAGATATTTGCTGGGGACCCTGCAAAGGTCAACATTAAGGTCCTGTGGAAAGATCTGCCCTCCTTCACTGTGGGCTGAGAAATGCTGGCCCTGCCAGTGGCCACAGACAGGACTCCAGGACAGGAATCTCGCCTACTTTCCTCAGCTCCCTAACTATACGGGCCCAGTTGACCAGACAGTTCTGTTTATAGGGACCCAAAAGCCAAAGGGAAGTGTGGCATGTTCTCCTGGCAGCCTGGCACCTCAGGGGTGGCCTGTTCTCCCCTCCCTCTCCTCATAGCAAGAAAATGATATGTTCCCATGTTTTGGAAGTTACTTTACAGATCCCCCTTCCCAGAGGCAGGCAGGAGTGGTCAACACTATCCTTTCCAAACTGCAACATTGGTGGAGCCATCTTCAGCTCACTGAGTCATCGATGCCAGCACCAGGGAAGCAGATGGATCCTGAAACAGTCATGATGGCAGTTATGACGACTTTTTGCTCACCTTGAGCAAAACTAGCTGGCAACAAAGTCCAGAAATAATCTCTAGGGCTTTAGATTCCAATTCCAAGACTGGAAGCAGAAATATTTATAAAGTCTCTCTCTTGCCACTGACCCCAAGCAAATCCACAAGTCACACTGAGGAAGCAAGCCCTGGGCTCAACCCACAGGCCTTTATGAGTCCATTATTTTTAGGGGCTGGTGACGTGGTGGTTAAGGTGTTTGATCCCACATTGCCAACTATACAGTTTGAGTCCTGGACCCAGCAGCTTGAAAAACACAATGGGCATGTATGTGTGTACCCAAAATCCTGGGAGGAGAATAGAAGAGAAGGGATTATGGCATGGCTGTCCTCCCTAGAGAGGTGCGTGCGTGCGTGCGTTCTTTCTTTCTTTCTTTCTTTCTTTCTTTCTTTCTTTCTTTCTTTCTTTCTTTCTCTGTCTCTGTCTCTTTCTGGCAAGCACACATACTTTATGGGGGAGAGAAAAAGAGTCTATTATTTTTAATTATGATTTCTGATATGTAGGTAATTCACAGAAAGGCAGGGTGGTCAAGTAGACCTTGGCACCAAACTACCAGGGTCAACCTCTTGCTCAGCCGTGACGTCAGGAGAGTGATCTAATTTCTCTTTGGGTGAGGTTTCTCATCTGTAAAACGTGGTGAGAATGGAGAACACACGTAGGCAGTATTGTGAAGTCATCCCCAGCCTTTCCCAGCTCCTGGCCTGGGCATCCTATGCCTTATTGCCTTCTCTCCTCTGAGGGGGCACCAGCAGATTCCCACACGTGTCACCTGACATGATCCCTGGATATTTCTCTAACTGTCCAGTTGATGCTGAGGTTGGTAAATCTCTGGGACTCCTGTCAGCTCCCATGTGTGAGCAGCCCAGAGGTACCGGGTGGTTAACACAGACAAGCAAACCTTTGAACCAGTGGCATATGGGAGTCTGCTATGGGTTGAATGCCCCCCTCCAAAACTCATGATGCAATTTAATTGCTATTGTAGTGGTGTTAAGAAATGGGACTGGGCTGTCCCTGAAGCCTAGCAATTAAGAGAATCAGATCCCACATGGCTGATAGCACGATTTGAAGACCAGCCCTAGCAACTTGAAAAACATGCCGGTCATGTGTGCATGGATACCCCAAACCCCAACAGGATGGAAAAATACAGGAGAAGGGATTGTAGTATAACCAAGCTCCACTGTGAGGGTTCTTTCTCCCTCTCTCTCTTTCTCTGGCTCTCTCTAGAAAGCATATGTGCTCTCTGGCAATTCAAAGAAAAAGTGGGTACTTTAAGAGGTGATTGGGTCATGAGGGTAGATTAATGTCATTATTACAGGCATGGGTTCCTTATCTCTGAGTGGGTCCTGATTTTAAAAAAAGAAGAAAGGTAAGCTTGGCCCTTTTTCTCTCTGTCTCGTTGCTTGCCTGACCCATTCCTTAATACCACCACAGTGGCAATTAAATTTCGTCATGAGTCTTGGAGGGGGGCATTCAACCCATAGCAGACTCCCATGCCCCATTAGTTCGAAGACTTGCTTCTGTGAGTGTTAACCACTTGGTACCTCTGGGCTGCTCACATGTGGTGCTGTCAAGAGTCCCAAGGATTTCCCAACCTCAGTAATGTGAAGTACTGTGCCACCACTGTGTCACCATGGCTAAGCTCACAATGAATATTTAATGAAAAATTGCAATATAGGGGCCAGCAGGTGGCATGGTGGTAGAGGCACTGGATTCCCGCATGACTGACAGTTTTTTGAGTCCCACCCAAAATCCTGAGTGGAGACAGGAGAAAGGAGTGCACATGCCCTATAGCAAGCTAAAAGAGAAAAAGAAGTTTGTGTAGTATTAGATGACAAATGAAATATATAATAAAGAAATGTTGAAACAGTTAATTACCAAAAAAAATTTTTTTTAATTGCAATATTATGTTGGAAGGAAAAGAGTGTGAATCCTTCTTTCTTACACATGGAGGATAATAATCATCATCACCAACACTTATTGAGAGCTGATTATTGTGGAAGACACAAAACAGACACACGTAGCAACTCCTTTCATGCTCACGTGAGTCCTGTGTCTAGGTATTACTCTCCTTACTGCAGATAGAGACACTGGGGTACAGAGAAGTGGCTGTTTGGGATTGGACAGCTAGTAAAGGGCAGAGTCTAGATTTGAACCCCGGTAATCTGGTTTAAAAGCCAACATCTTAATGATTACTCTATGTAGCCTCTTAGATTTTAGACATTTAATCAGTGTCAAAAATGAAAAAAAAAAAAAAGGAAACAAGAATAAGGCTGTTGAGAAGTATAGCCGTATAGGTTAGAACGGCTAAAAGGATAGAATTTCAAGCAGGAACCTCCTATGTGTAGCAACTGAGTGTGAGAGGGGGTGGGGCAGGAAATTGCTGGAGTTTTTTATTTTACTTGAAGCATTATGACATTGATACATATTTTTTTTTGAGAGAGAGAGAAAGAGATTTTTGCTATAGTATATATGCACTTGCTGGAGAGATAGAGATAGAAAGCAGGAGATCACCCCTCAGGGGCATGGCCACATGCAATCCCTTCTCCTCTATTCTCCTCCTGGGATTTTGGGCGCACACACATACCCAATGTGAGTTTCAAGCTACTGGGTCCAGGACTTGAACCACAGTCAGCCATGTGGGAGTTCAATGCCTTAGCTGTTATTCCACCTGCTGTCCCCTGATATATATGTGTATATATATATATATATATATATGTGTGTGTGTGTGTGTGTGTGTGTGTGTCTGTGTGTGTGTGTATTTAGTATTAATTGCTAGAGGGTGCATGCATTTTCCAGGGAGAGACAGAGAGTGAGAAAGAATATCCCCTAGAGAAGTGTGGTCACACCACAGTCCGTTCTCCTCCATTTCTTCATCCTGCCAGGATTTGGGGCATGTACACACACGAGCCTGGTGTTTTTCAAGCCACTGAGGGTCAGGATTTGAACCCTGCAGTTGGCCACATGGTATCTAGGCTCCCTTAATCACCAGGCCAGGGAGTTGCCCTTAGAGTGTATTTTCATGCAAAATTTTATAATCTCTTGAAAATTTTGCTATATTAGCAGTATTTTTTTTAATGGCCAGAGGGCATATGCACTTACCAGAGGGGGGAGGGGAGAAAGTACTCCTCAGTGAGGCTTGTGGGCAATGCAAGTCCAGAGGAAGGGGCTGAGTAGGCCCCGCCTAGGGCTAGGCTGCTGGACTCACTTCTATGCTGATAAATCTGCTTCCACAAGCCATGATTACCACATTTAAGGGAGCTCAGAGCTTTCCAAGGGCTTCCAGATCATTACGTACATGCTCCAAGCCCTGGAAATGCCTTGGGAGTTACAGAGCCTCCGGAAGCTGAGAGAGCAGCAGTTCCACTCCCTCAGCCTGTGGTTGGCCATGAGGAATCCAGCTTCTCAACCACAAGGCTCCGGGGCTGGCCCGAAGCACTCTGACTTTTTTTTTTTTTGGAGAGGTTTTTGCTACAGGATGCGTGCACTCACCAGATAGACAGAGAGAGACAGAGAGACAGAAAGCGAGAAATCACCCCTCAGAGGGGATTTGCCACCTCACAATCCCTTCTCCTCCATTCTCCTCTCGGGATCTTGGACACGCAAGCACACACACCCAGTATGAGTTTTAAGCTATTGGATCCGGGATGCGAATCGTGGTTGACTACATGGGAGTTCAGCGACATAGTCATTATGCTAAGTGCTGGTCCCAGCACTCTGATATTTTAAAAACTACTTGCATGCATCTCAGTCTGTCCAGGATGCTTTAGCAAAGTAACACCATTGGTGGCTTACGAAGAACAGAAACTCACTTTTCATAGTCTGGAGGCTGAGAAGTCCAAGATCAAGGCAGACATCACAGGGGTCTGTTAAAAGCCTACTTCTTTTTGCTGTAACCTTACATAGTAGAAGGGACAGAGATCTCTTTCAGCCTCTTTTACAAGAGCACTAAATCCATTTATGAGGATGCCACCCTGTGACCTAATCATCTCCCAAAGGCCCCACTTCCTAATGCCTTCACATCACTGGGGGGGGGGGGGAGTTAGATGTCAAAGTATGAATTTGAAGGGGACAAGGACACTTTGAACATAGTGACATGCATTATTTTGATTAAAAAGCAAAGCAAATCAAGAAAAAAGGGATTCAAACAGTACAAAAGCTTCCCCAGTCCCCTACTCCAGAGGCAGCCCTGCCAGCCTCCTGTGCATCATCCGGAGACTTCCAGACCCATCTGTGCTCTCTAATGTGGGTGCGCACACAGGGACTTCCAGTGGCTCTTCCCTTAACGATCTGTCTTGGGAAGCGGCTCCCATCAGGGTGCGAGCGTCTCTACCCAGTGTTCCACTGCATGGTGTGGCTCATTATCAAGCAGGGTCTCCCAGCTGCAGGGGGCTCCTGGTGGGCCCTTCCCTGGGTGCCTCAAGGACCCAGATGAAGACAGCCACAGAGATGCGGGAACAGAACCACTGGGCCTCTCCCCCAGAGCCCTGGTGCCCTGCCCTGAGGGAGACGCTCCTGCCTCAGCCCCTGCCCACTGCCTGGCTCCCGTCAGGGAGGCCCGGGGATGATTTGGGGGAAGGCAGGTTCAGTAGGCCTGGTGGCTCTGGATGAAAGCCTCCCTGCACCCTTTCTTGTTTTATGGGTTATCTGGTAGCCCTGGTCCCCTTGTCCTCTGATTTATATATGCCAGGAAGACACCTGTGTTCAGGGTGACACCCAGAGACTGTCCCTCTCTGGATGAATGGTGCTTTGGGGTTTGGGTTATCCAAACGCCAGTCAGCCCACTCCCACCTTCCCTGGGAAGCCTCTGCCCTGAGTGAGCAAGCCCCTCCCTTTCTCCCTTCCTGGCATTGCTCATGCCCAGCCATGGCAGCTCAGTAGGGGACAGCTGAGCCTGGGTGAGGTCCCAGGGTGCTCACTCAGAACCCAGGAGGAGGACTGGGGTGGAGTGAGCTAAATTTCCTTTCTATTTAGAGAAAAAACACAAGTTAATATTTTTAGGTGCCAGCTAAGGATTGCTTCCTTTGCAGAGGGTCTGCTGTGTGGCTGCATGGTAGCTGACCTAGCCTAGAGAGCTAGGACAGGAAGAGGAGGAGGAGGGAAAAGAGGAGGAGGGTGGCCTTCTGACTTTGGGCTGGTTCAGGATAGACACTGACATCTGGTTTTAAATGAGGGGTCTGTTTTTTCCCTCCATTCAACTGGTGGGTTTGCCTGGAGCTCCAGAGGAACTTTCAGGAAATTGGTGGCAATTTGAACCCTGGCTCCTTCTGGCCTCTGGATTTCATTCCGATACCAGACCACCCAGGCAGCTGGCACTTAAACTAAGAGTGGGCTGAACTCTGTCTGGAAGCTGCCTCTGGGATGCCTAAGCCAGGGCCAGCTTCAGGATTGTCAGCTTGTGTCCCTCAAGTCCAGGCCATGGAGGGCCTCCGTGCCCAGCAGGGCTGACCTGCAACAGGGCACACAGATGACTCTGCAGCTCAAGGGCCCTGGGGAAGACACTGCCAGAGAGAACCTGCCTCCCTAGGGGGCTGCCGTCAGGAGTTGGAGTGTGCTGGGGGGGCAAGACCTGGGCACAGGAGCCAGGCAAATGCAGAGGAACTGGGCTGGGCAGGCCCCTGCCCAGGCTGGGCTACTGAACATGCTCCTCTGGTGGTAAATCTGCCTCCGCAAGCCACGATCCCTACACTGAAGAGAGCGCCGACAAAGGGCTGTCAAAGGGCTTCCAGGTCATTAAGTAGGAGTGGATCCTCGGGGCCCCTGGCAATGTCTGGGCAGTTACATTCCTCAGAGCTGCCAGAACCTGGGACAGTGGCAGTTCTAAACCTCTTAGCCTGCAGACCACGAGAGCCAGGTTCAGCTGGTTCCCTATCAGCTGTCTGCTCCTGGCTGAAGTATCCCTTGGGGTGGAATCACATTCCATGCCACTCCTCGGGGAGGGGGATGCCCCTGCCAGGCATCCCACATGGTCTACTCAGCCCAGTGCAGCCCTGGCCCCCACGCTGCTGCACTATCTGGGCCCTTTGTCTCCCCACCAGTCTGGAAACCTGGGACCAAGGTCTTCCTATGTCCTGCAGCCCTGTGTACCCCAACACCAAACAGCGATTGGCACACAGTAGGTGCTTCATAAATAGCTGTGGAGTGATGTGAACCAGTTCATAGCAGTTACTGAACTCCTGGACTATGGCCCTCAACTTGACAGAGATCTTCCATGACTCCCTAACTCCACCCGGCCCCCAACACAACTGTCCATCTCTGCCTGGAGCCCAGCTATTGCCTGTCCCAAGCTCTCTCAGGACACCTGCAACTCCCAAGAACACTCCTCGGCTGCCATTTCCTGTGTGCACAGCTGCGGCTTGGTCATCCTTGTATAAGACTATGCCTTGGTCATCCTTGTATAACACATGAGAGGACCGCCACTGTCAGACAAAGGGGGTTATTGGGTACACAAGCGTGGACTTGAGGCCTCATGACCTGCACCTTGCAGCTATTGAGTGGGAGCCAACATCTGCGTGGCTCATGGTGGGTGCTGTGATGAAGGCCCAGCTTCGTGCCTCCTTCCTGGCGCCCAGCATTTATTACCCCGGCTCACAGAGGAGGAAACCAAAACTCATGGAGGTGAAATCACGTTCACCACTCACTGCTGAGCAGCGAGACCAGGACTTGAACTCAGATCTTTCTGATTCCAGATCCAGTACTTAAACCTTACAAGGTGTGGTCTGCTCTCAGGTGTCCTTGAAAGGCTAAGGACAACAGGGATCCAAGGTCCCTGCTTCTGACAGCCTACAGACAGGCTGGAGAATGTGCCAGACGGAGTCAAGCACCCCTCGCGTGTTTTGGACAGGCCTTGGTTTGAAAGGAAATCGCTCTTGGCAGGAGGCCCCTGGAGTCGGTCAGAGCGGGGGCGTGTGGGCAGAGTGTGGAGCCCGGCAAGGCCAGGCGCAGCCGCTGCAGTCGCTGTGCTGATCAAAAACACATGAAAGGAAACGCCCACAGGCAGCCCAGCACGCTGGTCCGGCTCAGAGGCCTGGCCAGCCATGATGGACTCAGTCCTTGACTCAGTCAACAAACACTTACTGAAGGCCAACTGTGGACCAGGCAGCGGGTTGCAGAGCTGAGTAGCTGGCCCTGGCCCAGCCAGGGGGAAACGGTGTTTCCACAGAGAACTCATAGATTGATGTGGAAAGGCTGGGCTCTGCCTGCTGTGTTCATGTACCCAGCACTCAGTAGTAGCTGTTGGCTGAATGAATGAATGGTCCCAGTGACCAGCTGGCCACTCACACGGCAGTCAGACCTGACAGACCCCCCTCCCCAGTTAGAAAACCTTGGATGATTCCTCCAATGCCCATGAAGTGATTCTCAAACTTTTCCCCAAACCACCCTAGCCCACCTCAAATGGGATGACCTTTGAAGTCTTGCATTTTGTTTGAAAGGAATGGAATTTTGCATTTTGCTGCATTTTGTTCTGGTATAAAAATATTTCCTTTCCACTCTTGGGGCACAGCTTCTGTCCTGGGAGATGGTGCCTCATCGACCTATGGCTTCACATCTCCCCAGCTCTATGAAATGATCAGGTTTGAGAAGCTGGGCCTGCCCAGGACAGCCAGCTCTATGGCTACCTTCAGGCTTTAGGGCCTGGCCTCGGGGACTCAGGCCTGAGTCAAGCTTCTCTCTCTCTCTCTCTCTCTCTCGTTCCCCACAGATAACGTGGAGTGGATGAGTGGGGGCCATCACAAAGCTTCATGCACAGGCATCAGCTGGGCAATGAGCACTCCAGGCTCCCCATCCATGGTGTGGATGGATTGCAGGAATAGCTAGAGGTACCTTACACCATGCAGATACCTTCTCCAGGGCACAGGGATAGGCTTGTGTTTCCTGAGACCCAAGGCTGGGAAGGAGCCAGAGGAGACCCTCCAAGCTGCCTTCCTGCTGGGAGGGACCGGGCCTGTCTCAAGGACACCCCTGGAGGGGGCTGCTAAGTGTGTTCTTGGGTCTGGAAGGAGGAGGGAAGGCAGGCCTGGAGATTGCTGAGGAGAGAAGGAAGAGGCTGGGGGAGCAATAAGAAGGAGTCTCTTTTTAGAAAAAACAGCCCATTCTGTGAGTCAGTGGAACATTCTTCCTCAGTTGACTCTCCAGCAAGGGATAGTGACAATGGGCAGCCAGCATAGCCAAGGCCCCCCATGAGGAGGCTGCTGCAGGACCCCAGCCCATGGTTGACCTCCATGTTACCTAAGGCCTAGCCCAGAGGCTTCCCAAGTCAGATGACCAATCATGTGGCATCTGCAGCCATTGACGACCTGTTCATCGATACCTGAGCCGGCTTGGAATATCACCTGTACCCAAGAAACGGACAATGTGACTCCCTCTTCCCTGGTCCTCTCTGCAGCATTTTAGGATCTTGTGAAAATCCTCCCCAGCAGCACATGAAGTCATAATATTTACAAAGAATCAAACCATGGCAAAGAACAGAGCGGTTGCATGGCCTTGGCATTTCTCAGGCAGTAAGAGTAAATTTAGCACTTTGCTGGGTTGGGAGAGCTAGGTAGGGCATTACAACCAGGTTTATCTCTGAGTGCTCAAGGGTGCTTCCCAGTATCCGTGCCCACTTTGCTCTTCAGCACCAGCAGGCTGCCTGTGACATCGTGGTAAATACACCTCTCAGTTTGATTTTCTTGGGGTATGACTGGCTTCTGAAATAACTTTATGATTAGAAAAACTGTTGGGTGGATGTTCCCTTCTCCGGACATGGAATAACAACTGCTAAAGTGGTTATTTCTATTAGCGAGGCGGCCCTGACTTCCCTGGGCCAGCAGACATTCAGTGACAAGTTCTAAGATCTTGCAGAGGTGGATCCATGAGGCTCTGTGTCTGGCCCCTTCTCTGAGGGTGATGTCTCGGGGGTCTCCCATCCCTGTCTAGTGATTGATTCAGAGAATCCCTAAGAATAGGGGCTTCAGGGCAGGATCTGATGAGAAGAGGGAGCGTGGTTCTTGCCTTGAAACTGTGTTGTCGTAGCACTTGACAAAGACAGAGAAACTATCACTGTTCACCCCAAGAATCGGCAGAGGGTCGGGGGGGTACTGATGGAGATGAGGGAAGTGACGGGGCTCCCAGGCACTTCTTCACATGGCTACTGCAGTGACCCATGCCAGACCCAGCCAAGCCCTCCCCAGGATGTGCTATGGAACCAATGCCCTCTCTTTGTCTGGCATGGTGGGCCATTGAGATGCCGTGTGCTGCTTGAGGCCATGCTCCCTTACAGGAACAGCTGAACACAGGAGGCAAGAATGAGGCCAGGACACACAGTAGGGCTGCCAAATAAAACACAAGACACCCAAGGAAATTTGAATTTGAAATTTTAAGTATCCAGATCATTTTTAGTATCAGTATGTCCCAAAGGTTGCATGGAATATCCTTATACTGAAGTTTTTATTTGTTCTTTACCTGAAATTTGAATTGAACTGGGTATCCTGGAGATTTATTTGTTAATCTGGCAACCCTAGTGAAAAGGGAACTGAACTCAGAGTTTCCTGGCGACACTGCTTGACTTCCCCAGATCCAGTCATGCTGAAGCTGTTTCCACCCCTGTGCCTTCCAAGGAGAGGAGCCAGGGCCTTTCCTTGCTCCTTTTCTTTCTTGCTTGCTTGCTTGCTTTCTTTTTCAACCTAGTTTGAGTTGAATTTCTGTCACTTGCAACCAAAAGAGTCCTGTTTACCTAACAGATGAGGACCAACATTCAGGAGAGGGTACACGTGGTATAAAAATCTCAGAGCTTCTGAACTCTTGAAAGGCGATTGCTGAGCCTGGTGCCATGGCCTCCAGCCCAGCAACCTCCTCTAGCTTCTCTCCCAGTGGGTGCCACGCCTCCCTGCCACGGCCCACACAGTCTGTCACCATGTGGACATGGAACCTCAGGCCTCTACCCATGCCTGGTATATCACATCCTTTGAGCTCTCCCTCTATCCCTTCCTGTGCCATGTTATTTCTGGGATTAAAATGATCATGTTAGTGTTTGTTTTCTGATTAATTCACATTGACCAGGTCATTTTGTTTCATTTTTATTTATTTATTTTAGGTTTTTGCCATAAGACACATGCACTTACCAGAGATAGAAAGAGAGAAAGTGAGGAAATCACCCTTCATGGGGGGATGGCTGCACTGCAATCCCTTCTCCATTTTCCTCTTGGGATTTTGGGCATGCACACACACATGCACAGTATGATTTTCAAGCTGCCAGGTCCATGGCTCTTAGCCATGTGGGAATCCAGCACCTTAACTACCATGCCACTGCTGGTCCTTTGACCAGTTCATTTTAAACCTTATATTACCTTTGTTTTCAAAGATTAAAGGTTTTGTTTTTGTTTGTTTGTTTGTTTTTTGTTTTCTTTTTTGTTTTTTGGGTTTTTTTTGCACTATAAATACTTTGTTGTAGCATTATCTCTAGCAGTTAAATGTTAGAAATCACCTAAATGGGGCCATCTGGTGACATGGTGGTTAAGGCAGCTGGATCCCACATGGCTGACTGTGTGGTTTGAGTCCTAGACCTGGTGGCTTGAAAATCACCCTGGGGAGATTGGCATGTGTGCCCAAAATCCCAAGAGGAGAATGGAGGAGAAGGGACTGCAGTGTGGTTATCCTGCCTAAGGGGTGCTCTCTCACTTTCTCCATACCCCCAAGTCTCTCGCCAGCGAGCACATATACCCTATAGCAATTTTTTTTAAAAGTCATCTAATGTTCAATAAGAGAGGATCGGGAAAAGTTAAATAGGATGCTTTATCCAGTGAGATATTTTACATTTTTGAAACTATAAGCATACTTGGGGAATGTTCATTAAAATACAGAAATAAAATAAAGCAGAATACACAATGTGTGTAGACAGATCTGGGATGATCCTGGGGGAAGAGGGATTGCTAAGCATGAAAAGATTCATAACTAGAGTGATAAGCCTGGTGGATAACTTCCCCTCCTGTTCTTTACGGTGCTTCCTATACATAAACAGAAATCCAAAGGGAAGAAAATGTGGCTTTTACAAACTGTCTCCCCTCTTGAGTAGAAGTGAGAAGGAAGCAGACCTCAACAATTTGGCCCTTGTAATTAAATCCCCGAGCAGAATAAACTAAGAAGATGTAGCAGCACAGCAATAAAAACAAGTCATCCCTCCGGACCTATTTTGGGTGTCGGTAGACATTGTTCCAGTTTCCCAGCTTTGGTGGCAGTTGGCGAGTCTTGGTGACAAGTCCTGCCCCAGCTTAATGATAGTCTCAGCTGTGGATCAGCAGGAGTGAGCCTCTTAGGAGAGAAAGTCACCATTGAACAAAGTGGAGCCCCACTGTAGGCTGGAGCCCTGGCCGACACAGGCGTGAGATGTGGCAGATGGCAGGGGGTCAGCCACTGGCTGAGAGCTGCCGGTTTGCCCAGGGCCCATCATTTCTCTCCCTGGAGCAGCTGCTCCTGATAAGACCTCGTGATGAAGGCAGTGGACATTGGGATCAAGCAGTCTAGCTGCAATCTTGGGTGAGTTAGATAACCCGATGCCTTGGTTTCTCATCTGCAAACTGAGCCTGTAAGAGTCAGCTGTGGTGGTGGCTATGTACCTTACTATGGTGGAGGCCTCTAAACCATGGATGTGTCCAGCCAGTCAGCAGAGGCCTTCCAGAGAGTGCTTTTAATAGTGCAGTGGAGGTGGGAGGAGCCAGGTCACTGAGACATGCTGGTGCAGAGGGGGTGGAGGCAGTCCTGCTTGAGTCCTTGGGTTAAAGTGGAGAGAGGCAGTGAAGGGGAAGGAAGGCTTATTTGAGATGGATGGGTGAACTCCTCCATGGCTTCTGAGAACTAGTGATTTCAGGGAAAAAAGAGAAATGAAGATTTTCTACTAATAATTCAGCCTCCAGCCCCAAACTCGAGTGGTAGGGAGCCCCTCTAGTCTTCTCTCTGTTTCTGTCTCTGCCTCTCTCTTCCTCTGTCTCTGTCTTCTCACTTTTTTGTAAATTTTCCTTTTTAAAATATTTAAAGGTAAAGTATTCCCTTGACTTTCAGCCCCTCCTTTATCTTGCTAATAATCCCCTTTTCCTCTCTCATCCAGGAGAGGCAAGGGGCAGGCCTTCAGAAGAAGTCTCCATGGCACCTCAGAACTAGTGATTTTGTGCAACATGCAAGAGTGCAGCATGGTTTTTTTCTTTCTTTTTTTTTTTTTGGAGAGAGTTTTTTTGTTTGTTTCGTTTTTTGTTGTTGTGGTTTTTGTTTTTGTTTTTGCTATAGGGTGCATGCACTCGCCAGAAAGACAGAGACAGAGACAGAGACAGAAAGCGAGAAATCACACCCTAGGGGGGATGGCCATGCCACAATCCCTTCTCCTTCATTCTCCTCTTGGGATCTTGGGCATGCATGCACATGTGCCCCACATGATTTTAAGCCACTGGGTCTGGGACTCGAACAGTGGTTGACTACATGGGAGTCCAGCAACATAGCCATTATGCTAACTGCTGGTCCCCTGTGCCTCATGGTTTATTTTTTGCTTTTCATTTAAAAAAAATTTTTTTTAGTTGTTTTTAATTTTTTTCCTTCTTTTTCTGTTTCTTTTTTTTTCCCTCTTTCTCTCTATTTTCTTTTCTTTTTCTTTTATCTCATTACTCTGCTCCTCAGTCTCCATTCATTGTGTTTCTAGATGGATCTAAGGGAACCCTAGCCAAACATCTAAATACTATTAGGTTTAACATATTTCTTAATATCCACTGATTCTGTTACAAAAAGGGATAAAATGGAACAGCAAAGAGATTCCAGATCACCTCCTTCTGCATGCTCCTGAACGCTCAGAATGAACTTCAAGAATTAGGAAGAAACACACCATCCAGCATATGAGTAGAAATCAATGCAGAGCTGCAAGAAATATGGGAAAGCAAGAAAATATCTCTCCTCCAAGGGAAAATAATTCCTCTTCATCCACAGACAGTTCATTGGAAATCATGGAAATGTCTGATAAAGAATTTAGAATATTCATGATGGTGAAGCTAACCAGAATGGAAGAGAAGAGAGACAATGAACTGCGGAAGAGGCAGGAGAAAGGAGCTGACGAGTTCCAGGAGGTGAGGAAATTCTTGCAAGATCTAGAAGAGGAAATACACACTTTAAGAAAGAATCAAATGGACCTGTTAGAGATGAAGACTATAATACAGGAAGTCAAAATCTCCCTTGAAAGTATTAAAAGCAGACAAGATTGGGACAAGCAGTTAGCGTAATGGCTATGTCGCTGGATTCACATGTAGTCAACCGCAGTTCGAGTCCCGGACCTGGTGGCTTAAACTCACGCCGGCCACGTGTGCATGCGTGTCCAAGATCCCAAGAGGAGAATGGAGGAGAAGGGATTGTGGCGTGGCCATCCCCCTGGGGGAGGTGATTTCTTGCTTTCTGTCTCTGTCTCTCTCTGTTTTTCTGGCAAGCACACACACCCTATAGCAAAAACCTCTCAAAAAAA
>NW_006159616.1:14516664-14520406 GCF_000334495.1 Tupaia belangeri chinensis
TCCTATTGTAAAAACCTCTCCAAAAAAAAAAAAAATGGATTTTTGTCCTGTCTTGAGCTGTCAATAGGTTCATGTACCTACTATTTGAACAGAATCCTAACCTGTTTCCTGGCTTTGTGTTTTAAGCAAAGTTCCTAAGCATTTCTTTAATTTATTAAAGTTAAAACTGCTTTTCTTGAAATTACCAGCTGAACTTGCTATTGAAAGTAGTTAGATTATTTAAGAAATTATGTGATCAATAAAATGTGGGGGGAAAAGGAATGGAAAACAACTGTAGGCACCAGAGATAGTGTGGAAGGAGGGTGGGAAAGGGCAGAGGGTTGGAAATAGGAGTAAAATATGAAACTAGAAATGGAAAATTATTAATGATAACATGCATGATTAAGCCACAGTGAAGTATATTCTGGATGGGAAATCACATTTTGTATGCTGTAATGATGCTGAGGGAATGAATGTAAATTAATTAATTTTAAAAAATATTTCAGAAAAATAAAAGCTCATGGAAATACATGTAATGGGAAAATTATGTATGGATTTCAAAAAGTTTTTGTATCAAAATAAATTCATACTTTAATTGTTTAAAAAAAAAAAGAAGAAGAAGAAGATGGTTGAGTGAACCCCAGATAAAGGAGAAGTACAGGATTCAAGAGAGCTAAGGACATAAGCTCTGTAAGGACAAGGTCTTTGATCCCTTAATATACCCTGGGCCTAGAATGGTGCCCAGCTCCACAGCAGCAGCTGTTAGGCCCGAAGCCCCTGCAGCTCGTCTGTGTAGGCCTGTGTGGCCAACTCGCCCATCCAGGTGTGTGGGTGGACGGATGGACACATCCAGCCCGCAGTGGAGGCCACAGCTTTGACAAGAGGACACAGAGGGAGGGTGTCCTTTCAGGGAGAATGACAAAGGAGACAAGATAGTGTGCCTCCCTCTTCTTGGGCAGAAGAGAACTCGAGCTTGGGCATCAGGAGAGGTAAGAGGCATCTGGATAAAAAGCCCATAGAAGGGAAAATTTGACAGGGAGTTAAGGACCCTGTACAAATGGTCAAGTACCCAGGCCAAATGGCAGTGATAACACAGCCAGGCCACATAAGAAAGGTCCCGTGTTCATACCCTGGGACCTCTTGGGGTATGCCAGATATGTGGGCCTACTATACAGGCCAGCTGAGATGGAGTGAATTGTGGTGTGAAGGCCCTGTTGAGAGTGCCTATCACTGTCTCTGTCTCTCTCTCATATAAGAAAAACTAAACTTAAAAATAAATAATAACAGAATTCCAAAATTGGGAGATAGGTGATGGGCAGCTGCTTGAAAGTCAAGGTTCATACATGTCAAGGTCAATAGACTCTCCAAATCAAAGTTGAGGCAGGGAGTTTAAAAATCACACTAAAAACTGTTAAGGACTCCAGCCTCTTAATGTTTGCATACACTTCTAATGTTCAAGAGATTTTCTTAGGAATGATATTTATTGTGTGACAAATATTTATTTGAAATTTAGTAATTTCTTCAGTTTTGAACAAAACTGTGTATGCACTATTAAAATTAAAATGAGCATTCAGAGAAAGATTTCCTTTTTTTTTTTTTTTTCTTTTCGAGAGAGATTTTTTGCTCTAGGGTATACTAGGGTATATGTGCTAACCAGATACACAGAGACAGAAAATGAGAAATCACTCCCCAGGGGGAATGGCCACGCTACAATCCCTTCTCCTCCATTCTCCTCTTGGGATTTTGGGCACGCATACACACATTCCCGGTGTGAGTTTCAAGTCACCAGGTCT
Source organism: Tupaia belangeri chinensis (assembly GCF_000334495.1). Taxonomy (NCBI): domain Eukaryota; kingdom Metazoa; phylum Chordata; class Mammalia; order Scandentia; family Tupaiidae; genus Tupaia; species Tupaia belangeri. The sequence continues at coordinate 14,518,437 of NW_006159616.1, forward strand.
GGGTCTTGAACCACAATTGGCCATGTGGGAATCCAGCAATGTAACCATTATGCCATTAATTAAAGGTCTGGATCAGCCCCATATAGCGCAGTGACTGAGTGCTGCTCAGATGAAGCTGGATCCCACGCAGCCAACCAGAGTTCAAGTCCGACCACTAGCAGCTCAAAAAACATGCCAGGCACGTGTGCATGGGACCAGAATCCTGATAGGATACAGGATTCTGAGGAAAAAAGGATTGTGGTATCACCAGGTCCCACTGTTGGAGTTCTTTCCCTCTCTCTCTCTCTTGCATGTCCACACATGCACACATGCATCCCCTTTGATATTAAAAAAGAAATCTTATAGTGGTCAGTTCTGGGTGGAAGTGATCTGCATGAATTACTATTTTCTTTTTTTTTTTAAGAGAGATTTTTGCTGTAGGACACATGTGCCCACTGGAAGGACAGATAGACAGAAAGCGAGAAATCGCCTGCCAGGGGTGTGGCCACACCACGGGATTTTGGGCATGCATGCACATGCACCTTACATGAGTTTTAAGTCACTGGGTCTGGAACTCAAACCGCGGTCGACTATGTGGGAGTCCAGCGATATAGCCATTATGCCATCTGCTGGTCTCTGGATTACTGTTTTCATCTGGGCACTCTTCTATATTTTCTTTTTCTATTAAAAAAAAAAATCTAGACTACTGAGTGGGGGTGGTCTATCTGGTAGCTTGAATCTAGTTTTATTTTTTAAAGTTTATTTATATATTTCTTTTATAAGCAATAGAGACATAGACAAAGAGAGAAAGCCCACCCAACAAGGTCCTAATGCCGTAATCCTCTCCCAGCCTTGGCCAGCCTAGGATCAAGGGCACCCGTATGCCTGGTACACTCAGGGAGATCAATGAACACAAATCCAGAGCCTTCCTATGTGGGTCACTATCACTGCACCACTGTGTGGCCCCAGTTTTACTGTTTTTATTTCCAACAGAGAATAAATGTAGGGATGGGTTTTCACAAGCCAGGGCGCTGGGGATGGGGAAGAGGAATGGGTTGTCTGTGGCAACCAATCAGCAGCATGGCTAGCAAGGCTGAACAGGCAGCTTTCTGGCCCGAGCCTGGCTCCCAGACATGGCAGCAGATGACCTCCCGGCTGCTCTTAGCCTAGAGCCACGGGAAACCGCCAGACGTGGGGTCAGATCCTGCCTTGCCGGCAAGGGTACTGGCTCCATCATGGCCAAACCACCACCTATTGCATTTCTGGCCACTGACCCCCTCTGAACACAGGAGACCATGTTCTCAGAAGCCCCCTTCCCTACAGACAGTGACATGTGATTTCAGGCTCCCCTCTGGCTGCCACAGCCACCTTGTCCTCTACACCTCCAGCCACTGCCTGGTGACTGCTCTCTAGGAAGCTGTGCACCTTATTTTTTTTTTTCTTTTTCCCCTATGGGGCATGTCCACTTGCTGGAGAGACTGAGATAAATAGGGAGACAGAAAATGAGAAATAATCCCCTGGGGGGTGGGGATGGTCACATGACAATCCCTTCTCCATTTTCCTCTCAGAATTTTGGGAACACAAGCAAACGTGCCCAGTGCCACAGGGTCTGGGACTCAGACTGCAGCAGCTGACTACATTGGAGTCCAGCGATGTAGCCACATAGCCTGCTCCAGCCTCCCTGGGTTACCAAGGAGATGGCCCTGCTCCTTACAGGGTTCTGGGATCCAGAGCACGAAGCCCAAGTGTTCAGGCGACCCGTGGTTGCTGACCCCTGAACAATCCCAGAGTTCTCCCTGCTGTGATCAACAGTTCCTGCCTCACTTCAATATGGCAACACAGTCAAACAGTCATTTTGGGACCACGGAGTCTCTGCAGAGGCTGGGTCCTCAGCTAGACAGTGAGTGGGGAGATGGGGTGGGCCTGGGAGAGCACAGGGCTGCTGGGGGAGGCCCTGCTGTTCCCCTCTTCCCCTGGAAGCAGGGGCAGGG
>NW_006159616.1:14521462-14544002 GCF_000334495.1 Tupaia belangeri chinensis
GCTCCCGGCCAGGGCAGCAGATGCCCTCCCGGCTGCTCTTAGCCTAGAGCCACGGGAAACCGCCAGACGTGGGGTCAGATCCTGCCTTGCCGGCAAGGGTACTGGCTCCATCATGGCCAAACCACCACCTATTGCATTTCTGGCCACTGACCCCCTCTGAACACAGGAGACCATGTTCTCAGAAGCCCCCTTCCCTACAGACAGTGACATGTGATTTCAGGCTCCCCTCTGGCTGCCACAGCCACCTTGTCCTCTACACCTCCAGCCACTGCCTGGTGACTGCTCTCTAGGAAGCTGTGCACCTTATTTTTTTTTTTCTTTTTCCCCTATGGGGCATGTCCACTTGCTGGAGAGACTGAGATAAATAGGGAGACAGAAAATGAGAAATAATCCCCTGGGGGGTGGGGATGGTCACATGACAATCCCTTCTCCATTTTCCTCTCAGAATTTTGGGAACACAAGCAAACGTGCCCAGTGCCACAGGGTCTGGGACTCAGACTGCAGCAGCTGACTACATTGGAGTCCAGCGATGTAGCCACTACGCCATCTGCTGGTCCCAGAAGCCGCGCATTCTCAAGCAGCAGCCCCTTCCTGTTCTCTCACCACAGACACCAGGGCTGTGGCTGAGCCTACCTGTCCTGGGTCCCACCTACAGACCCTCCCTGAGCCTTCCCTGGTGACTCACAGATACTGCTACAGCCTCCCTGGGTTACCAAGGAGATGGCCCTGCTCCTTACAGGGTTCTGGGATCCAGAGCACGAAGCCCAAGTGTTCAGGCGACCCGTGGTTGCTGACCCTGAACAATCCCAGAGTTCTCCCTGCTGTGATCAACAGTTCCTGCCTCACTTCAATATGGCAACACAGTCAAACAGTCATTTTGGGACCACGGAGTCTCTGCAGAGGCTGGGTCCTCAGCTAGACAGTGAGTGGGGAGATGGGGTGGGCCTGGGAGAGCACAGGGCTGCTGGGGGAGGCCCTGCTGTTCCCCTCTTCCACTGGAAGCAGGGGCAGGCCAGCTGACCCCTCCCTGGCTCTGGCTGTGGGTCCAAAGAGCTGGTAAAAGACCTGGAAAAGGCTGGCTCAAGCCAAAGCTCCTGAGCACATCTCCACCAAGGAGTCCTCACAGCCCCTCCCTCCGCCCTTCCATTTGTCCCTGCTTCCAGATGATAATCTGTTAGGAAGATGGTTTAAGTTAAGTAAAAAGAAAACCCCCAAAGTTGTATAGTTCTGGACCAACCAGGTAGTGCTGCCACACTGGACTGATGAGATCCTGACCTGACACAAAGCTCTGCCTTCCTGATTAGCCTGCTTGGCTTCCTGAAATACCTAACAAGTTCCGAGCCCTAGTATCGACTCAGTTTTCCTATAACAAGGTATAGCCTGGTTTAACTAGTTTAGACACCTGTAAATGAAGGGCCTGTGGGCAGACTCCAGAAGGGCTAGAATCTGGTCAGCCTGTATGTCATATCCTGGGGCTGCACTTCCCCCTGCCCCACTTCCCAGCAGAACCCCTCCCCAGCAGTCCCCCCAACCCCATGCTGCCCAGAGTGAGCACAGCGGCTCCAGGCCTGCATGGCCTCCAGTCTGAGTCCAGAGAATCCAGGAGCTTAGTCTGGGCCTTGGGGTCACTCTGTGTCAACTGGCGTGGGTCCCAGCCCGTCCCTGCCATCAGAGCTTCCAGACACACATACAGGGTGGTTCTGCACAAGGGGGCTGGGCATCAGGAGGCCCTGCATCATTGCCTGCAGACACTTGGATCCTGGGACTCAGTCTCAAGACTGGGAGGCAGTGAGCTCCCCCGGTCCCACATGTAAGGATGGCTGAGCCAACGGCCATCGCTACAGTAACAGGAGATGGAAACTGACTTCTCCCACTTGGGGAGGAGCATGGAAGGGCATTCCCCTGTGCTTCCCAGCTCATAGGGACAGCCGAGACTGGTTCCATGGCCTCTGGTTTCCAGCCTTCATTTACTGTGCAGTCTTCCTTTCTAGCTTAGAGATTCGGGAATGTTGCACACTTGTTCCCATCTCCTCTGCTGTGGGCTCCCCGTCCGGAGCCCACCACTTCTGGATGGGCATGTCGCTCCTCTTGCCACCTCTCGATGTCACCAAAACTGTGTGACTGTGACAATTGGCAAATTTCTGGCTCTAGAACCAACCTCCAACTCCTATACTCCCAGCAATCCTCAAGTTCTACTCAACTCTCCTGGAACACAGACGCTCCTGGGAACATACACAGGATGGAGGTGGGACTGAGGCCGGGGACAGAGAGGCAAATGATGGCACCAGGCACTGCTGCTTTCAAAGACGTTGCCTTCCCTACATTCCCTCTTGGGCACCACGGTACACGCCTCGCCGCATGGGAGCCTCGGCGCGTGAGCGTCTTCCCCAGCAGTGGGCAGCAAGGAGGTCAGGTGACCCTGCAGACTGTCTGGGAGTCTGGAATTGGATCATCTTGCCTACCTCTCTCCCAGGAGGCCCACGGCCTACCCATTCGCTAGACACTGCCACCTTTGCAATGGGTGTGCACCTGTGAGCCTACTCCAGGGCCACCCTTATCCACCCTCTTCCTCCAACATGAGGTACAAAGACGAGGCCCACAGCCCACCGCCCTCCACTTCTCAAATAAAGAATGAAAGCTCGGATTTTGGCAAAACAATTTTATTGTTTAAAAAATAAATGCTACATTTGAAATATAAAAAGGCATTAAAAACCCTTTTTAAAAGGTTTGAAAGGCATTTGTTCTGAATGTATCTCATCATCTCAGGTATCTTTAAAGTTCCAGTGTTTTATAAAAGTCAGGGGCAGTTACTCTCTCTGAAAAAAGCATGGCACATCCTTGCTACTCAGCAATTGGCTTTCATACCACCTACCCCCCACAAGGGAGTGGCTCCGTCTCCTCATCCGACCCGTCAGAAGCCCAGCCCTGAGGTCACGGTCACAGGGCAGAGTGCACAGCACAGAGTCCACATCTGAGCTCTCCTCGCCCAGTCCCACGGCAGCAGCCTCTTAGCTGCGGCAATTCTCACCTCGGCCATCCCGGCTGGAATCCCAACTCCTTGCCCACGCACAAGAAGCAATGAGGTCTGGGGACCGAGCAGAGGCTGACTCAGGTCTTCCAGGTGGACCGCACAAGTCACATCCCAGAGAAATGGAGGCGAATGGGGTTCTTGATTACAGCTAATCCAGGGCCCTTTCCTCTTGGACTCACACACACACACACACGCACACACGATGCCTTATAACTGACCCTTCCATGGGGGTAAAGGTAAAGGAATGGGCCTTCTAGACTTCCGTGGGGGCAAAGGTAAAGGAAAGGGCCTTTTAGATTTCTGTGGGGGTAAAGGTAAGGGCCCGAGTGGACACATTCATGTAGTGTCTTTCTTTACACTGCCACTTTCAAAGCTAAATATGGACCACCCCAAGGTACCCCAGACAGCAAATGAAATGTGTTAGGCCCTCCCACACCAAGGACAGAAATGCAGTGACCTTTTTAAAACACTCCAGGGCAAGGCTGTCCAAGGTCTCCCGTGGGAATGAGACTAAGCAGAAGTACAATTAAACCACATTCCACATCTCTCCCTTCCTGTCTGTGGGCCACATGGACATGCGCATGCCCAGAAACCTGCTTTGCAAATGCACCCCCAAAGGCTGGCTGGAGGAGAAGCGTCATCTAGGGATCATTTTCCCTGTGGCCTGCTAGGATCTCGGCAGCACGTCCCAAGACCCCCGACACTTCTGTCTGGCTGATAAGAGAGCATTCTCCTTGCTGAGTGATAAGCTAAGGGTCCTCAGGGTTTCTCACTCACCCTCCACCTCAAGCTGCCGACTTCAGTGGCCTGAAGAACAAGCGTGTGGCTGCTCCTGTGTGACACCTGCCGCCAATGTCACTAGTCTCCCAAGAATGGGCAGAGTTGTGAGCCTTCTCCCAGGGAAGACACGCCAGGGAGAGAAGACTGCTATAAGTGGGGAGGGAGGGTTCTGCTCCAGAGAAGGTCCAGGACTAGGCAGTGCCATGTCACAGGGAGGTGACACAGTACGTGTGCAGCAAGAGGGAAGCAAAGAGCATGCCCATGCCCCGCAAAGATGGAGACTGAGCGCGCTGACGGACGCTTGCCTGACACTGCCAGCTAGTGGGCACCGGAGAGGGTAGGAGAGCTATTACAGGAATAAGCCTGCACGTCCAATGAGGCAACTCCAGTTACTGTGACGAAAATGCTGCGGCTCTGACAGCAGGACAGCACCCACCGAGAGGTTCTCACTGCATCATCGGGTTGGGTGCCCTCTCATGTTCTGATTAGCTGCCAATGGCTGATAAGGCTGGAGGAGCTACCTTCCTGCCCATGGGCCTGTCACTTGAACAAAGCGATTAGCACCTTTTCAAGTGTCACTTTCTTCAAGTGTACAGACTATGGCCTCACTTGTCACTCAGCAGAAGAGTGGCAGGGAGGGCTGCAGGGAGAGGGGCTATGTGAGGTAAGTGGACTGCCAGGGGCAAATGGCCTCTAAGGGTTCCATGGCCATGGTGTTTGGAGGTGGCAGCCCTTCTAGGGTCTCATGGGCAGGGCGGACAGGCGTCACTATGGTCACCTAGCATTCATTTCACCGCTGTCCTTTCCCGTGACTCGTTGGAACTCTGACCCTGAGATACCACTAGGTGCAGTGAGGTCTGCAGAAGCTCACTGCTGTGGAGGCTGCTTACATAAGGCTGCGTGTATTTTGTAGGGGAAAGAACAACCTTGCTCCTGAAAACTAATTTAAGGGAATAATCCCTGAAGGTCTCATGGAAGCTTCCTCTTCCCTCCTCTGAGCTCTCTCCCCACTCTACCTGGGCTCTATGACAACAGGGAGAGGATGGAAGCAGAGCAAGAGGGGATGCCCACACCTGAGAGAGCACACCCTGTGCCTGTGGGATGACCCCCGAGGGGACATTTGGGAATGTTGGTTGAAATGATAGGGAACTGATTAAGTTGCTAATGATTAAGGGAGGGCTCAGAAGTGGGGATAAAGCATTGTCTGCAGAGGAACAAGAAACAGGGAGCATTGACAAAGACACTCCTTAAGTTGCTGTTGGCAGAAAAATTAGGCCCCAGATTCAAAATCCAAATCTTGCTTGCAACAACCTGGAAAGTCCCTCAATTCCACCCCCACCACAAATGGTAAAAATGCTTCCTCTAGACAGGCTCACCCACTAGGTCTCCCAGAGGAGGGGCCCTTCTCCACTGCACAGGTCCACATGTCCACATGTGGGCTTCACAGTGCACCACTGGCCCCAGCCAGGGAGCCTGGACTCTGGGAGCTGCTGCTGCACTGAGGACCCAAGGGCTCCCTGTGAGGGGGACATACATCCAGGTGTCTAACAATCTGCTTCAAAACTGGGCTCCCACTGGTCTATGGTCAGTAGACAGCAGTTTTTAAACCTGAACTTCAGTTTCAAAATCATCAGTAAATAAAGATCCAGCCACCTAGGTCCCAAGTCAAATAGTATTAAGCAGGATCACACTGTGCAACGCACCCAGCATTATAAGGCGCTAAGGGTCTCTCCAGCAAGCTCCAGGCTTCTGCTCTCAGCTACCCCATCCCCTGCCTGTGCCCCTCTTGGTGAGCCACGTATCCCATCACAGAGGCCGAGGAAGCAGCTGGCTCCTGCCTGCACCAACCCTCAGGGCAGCCTTTGAAGCCGGGTCTGAGACAAAGCTGGCACCCCCGGCAGCCCTGGATGAGTCTGAGCCGCCAGGATGAAAGGCCTGGGGTTGGGCCCCGATGCAGCTGCAAACCTCCCGTGTGAGCTGGCACACATATCCCTTCTGAGCCTCGCTCTGCTGTTGTCTTCACAGGTGGGAAGTTGGACTAGAGCAGTATCTCTCAAACTCTGTCAACTTAGTGGATTACAGAAGCATTTTTTTAAAATGAAAAATAGAAAATAGAGGGTGAGGATTCCTTTAAGAAACTTGCTAGAGACACAGATGTACATACAGCTGTGATTAATGATGCAAAGCATTTCTTGTTGCAGATTGTGGTCCACGAAGTCTGAAGACCACCAGCTCAGGTGGTTCTGGTCCTGAGAACCTCTCCTTCCTAACATGGCAAAGAAGAGAAGTGGGAGGGCATGGGTGGGAACAGAGGGACAGTGACCATCTCCCAGTTTGGACTTTTCTAATGTGATTTTATGAAAGCACTTGATTCTGGAAAGGAAACCTTTGGCACTGTTGCCCCGACCCCTACTCCTACACACACACTCCACAGACTGAGGGTACATTCGGAGGCAAGTCATCCCTCTGAGTAAGAACAGGACATTCTGGGCTCAGGCCTGCCATGACTCACTATTATTTAGAAACGATGACATCAAGAGCCTGCTCACCCTTCATCCCAGAGTGGAGGCCCCTTTCTCCCTGGTGTTAAAAAACGCAGAGCAGTTAAGTACCTAAACAACCTAGCAGAGAGTGCTGGGCCCCAAGAAGCTAGAGTGACAGACTTCGGAAAAGCAAAAGAACCATCACCGGAGCCAGGGGAGTCCTCGGGCATGTGGTGAGGCATCAGTGGTGATGCACGGGCGCCCCCACGTGGTCAGAGATGGAACTTCGACAGCAATCACCTCTGTCCACCCATGAGCCCGGCCCACAGGATGGAATGGGATGCAAAAAAACGGAAGACGCTCTGATGGAAGGGTCACTTCCCACCCTTGGGCTCTGTGGTTCTGTTCTGCCATGGGTAGCTCTCTTGGAATAGAGAGAGATGTTCTGCCTGTGCTAGGTCACTGGAGATCAAGGAGCAGAATTTTAACCAGAGTGCCTTTTGGACAGGAGCCCTGGCTCAGGTAATCATTTCACATGCACACACCTCAAACAAAAGCAAGAATTCTTTTAAATCTGCAGCCTTGAAAAAAACGTAAACAATCAAAGGTAGACAAATAAATTTCATAATGTTCCTCCTGACCAAGTGCTCTCCTGGAAAATTGCATATCATATTGAAACTTTGTATTTGATACAGAATGTGGCTGAAAATGGGGAGATGTCACAGAAAAATCTCCGTAATCTTCCAGGCATGTCTAGGGGGTGCAACTTTGGGAGTTGAAATGACACACATGTTCTGGGAATTTCTTTTTTCTTTCTTTCTTTCTTTCTTTTTTCCTTTCTTTTTTTTTTTTTTTTTAAAGAATTTCAGAGTCCCTTTCCCACACCGAAGGGTTTCCAAAAACAAAGGTGTTACTGTCTCACAGTTTCTTAAGGCCAGAGGACCCAACCATGCTTACAGAGAGGTACCTATTTATTTACCAACGTCTTAGGCAGAGTATCCCTGGGAAAGTGAGCAGTGAGAGTGGCAGGAGACACCAGCGAACAGGAAGTCCACAGGCTAGAGGCTGAAGAGAGGCAGTGGGAAGGACGGCCGCCACCCCGCAGGGCACTGTGAACAGGCCACGCTGGCCCTGAGAGGCTGTGGGCAGCCGCTGCTCCCTGTGCATGGGTCACCCTATCAGAGAAGCCTCTCCTGTCTGGTGGGGTCAGACGCCTGGGTGGCCTCGTGCCACCTGACATCACCTTTCTCCCCACAAATGAGTTGTCACCATCAGTGATTTAATTGGATCCTTCCTAGTAAATGAGAGAAGCTAATGAGAGTGGGAGTCCCCCAAGATCTAAATGATTCTCTCAGATTGAGGGTCACTGGAATGGCCTGATCATCTATACCCCGAGTGTTTCATGCAGGGAGACTGGTGAGAGAGGAGTGCGGGTGGAGGGCAGGGATCCTCTCTGAGGACGCTGGGGGTACGAGACCCCACCTCTCCACGCAGGGCAGCTCATAGGCTCAGACAGGGAGCTCCAACAACAGCCTTAAGATTTATGGAACCTTTTTCACATCCTAGTTTTTGTTACTGCATTCCTCTAACCACTTCTCCTCTCTCTACAGATGGGGTGTCTGAGGGACAACAGAGAAACAGGGAAGGGACAGAGAAGGCTTCCACGGTCAGGACTGAGGAGAGAGACCCAGAGAGGAAACAGATGGAAGCAGCCTCTAAGAGAAGATGGTAGGTTGAATGTGCAGAGGCTCTGGAAGGACAGCTGGAGGGAGCAGGGGCTCACTCTGCTCAAGGTTTCAGGATGGTTTCCAGCACCCCTGTGCTGCGAAGACACTGTATCCCCATGGGTGCCTCCGTGCCCTTCTCCCTTTCCATCCGTGCTCTTCTTTCACTGGAACTAGAGCAAGGATCACCTTCCCAGGGAAACTTTGATTAACCTCAATCTACCACGTTCCCTCTTCTGAACTTGGGAACTGTCACACCATCGTATGATGTGCTGGCTGATATTAACATGTAGGTCTTGTTCTATGGTTTCTCTTGACCTACATTTGAAGTTTCTCAAGAATAGACATTCCGTTTCTTCCTTGTTCCTGCATCTGCCCACCGCACCTAAACAGGGCTGGCAGTGAAAGAAATTGGAACAAGCCTTGACCTTCCCCCTCTGGGGCCTGACCCTGGGCATGAGATTCCAAAGAGCCAGGGCATCCTGGGATCCTTGGCAGGGGTGGGGCTGAAGGATAGGGAAGAGGACGGGGGAGGAAACACAGGGCAAATACACCTCATCCCAGGAAGGCCTCATAGTCCATGTACCAAACCAGCTGGCCAGAACTAGGCAGGACGCCCGAGATGGGCCACTTCTTGGGCTGGTGGCCCACGCGGCTCACCAGCATGGTTATCTCGCGCTTCATCTTCCCCATGACCAGGACCGCCACCTTCCTGGCACGGTTGATGAGGGGCAGGCTGAGGCTCATGCGCTGGTATGGCCTGGAGGGGCTCTTCGTCAGCACCACCAGCTGTTCACCATCCAAGCCAGTGGGTGACTGCGGGAAGAGGGAGGCTGTGTGCCCGTCGATGCCCATACCGAGCAGCACCAGGTCGAAGCTGCTGTTGGTGACCAGGGCTGAGATTTCCCCGGCGTACAGCTGGGTGCCCTGGTCCTCCTCGGCGCACAGCCGCTGGTGAAGGTGCACGGGCATGGGGTGGATATTGTAGTAGGGGACCCTAATGTGCTGTAGCAGGTGAGCCTGCAGGCCCTGGAAGTTTGAATCTGGATCTGAGAGTGGGACGCAGCGCTCATCGACCAGCCACAGGTGCGTGTGGGCCCAGGGGAAGCCATAGTGTCCCCGGGCCAGCTGCTGGAACAGAGCGATAGGGCTTGAGCCACCCGAGAGTGCCAGGTGGAACCTACCAAAGCGCCGTACTGCCTGCATTGCTGTGGCCTCAATGTCACTAGCCAGCTTAGAGACCAGCTCCTCAGGCCAGGCAGAGATCAGTGGGCTCTCGCGGTATGTGGCCCTGAGGACCTGGAAGTTCCTGGGCATCGGGGTGGCCCCTGGTCCAGGCACCAGCTGCTCCACCTGCTGCTGGGAAAAAGACAACTGGTCGCCGCTGAATACAAAGTCCAATAGATGGCCATTCTCAGCTCCTCCTGGGTAAAGGCGTGGGATCTCGTGGGCCAGGCTATCCAGCAAGGGGGTCCAGAAGACCCAGGATGCCAGCAAATTCTCTGTGGTGATGAAAGAATCCTTTTGGCAGTGGAAGATACGTGACAAGAGGATGGAGTAGGCATCCTGCTCCCTCACAGGGCTGTAGGCATGGTAATCGGACAGGGGGTGGCCAAAAAGGCGGAGTCCTGGTCTCGCCTCCATTTCCTTCCAGCTCTTGGTGGGGAGGAAGGGCCTGAACAGATTCCGGCTGACCAGCACGGCAGGGCTGCCCAGGTCACCATGTCCGATGTAGAAGACAATCTGCTGGGGCAGGCACTGGCTCTGCGCTGTGTCCCAGTGCTTGTCATTCTGGGCACAGTAAGCCTGGTTCTTGAACAAGATCCGAACGTAGCCCACTCTCTCGTCCAGGGCTTTGCCCGACACCAGGATGAAAGGAACGCCCTCCCAGCGAAGGTTGTCGATGTAGACAAGAATGCCTGGGGTGAGGGGAACAGCAGAGGTGACATGCCAGCAGAGGGCTGGGATGTCCCAGTCCACCTTCCATCGGCCAGTCCTCTCCTCTCTGAGCCCCTCCGCTGGGCATTCTGCCACCCCTGAAAAGCCCTCGCTGTGCTCACTCCTCACCTTTCATCCTGTTCCACGATGTCATCTTCCCAGGCAGCGCCTGAAAACCAGCTTCTAGGGCCACCCTGGGGGTTCAGACATCCCCTTCCCTGAAGGTATCTTCTATAGTCATGGCCCCCCTCACAGGAAAACTGAAAGCCTCCAACCCAGAGACTAAGAGAACTTCCTGGCGGGGCAGGCAGGGTGGGGACTCGACTTGGGAAGGTGCTTCTCTCCTGTTTGTGGAGCTCCCAGGATGCGCCCGAAGCATGGCAGATGCAGGGGTGGGAAAGGCAGGGTAGGCCATGGGCAGGGTTTGCAGGGCAAGGAGGACTGCAGGAGCCGGGGGTCCTGGTGGTAAGAGCCAGACACTGACCGCACGTCACACACGGGTCCACGCCTGGTTTAGTGTCATATTTCTCCAGTTATAGATGGGGCTAATGACTGGCACGTAAGGGTCAATGAGATCACGTACATAGAGAGGCTGGCATATCGCACGTGCTCAGTAAGCAGCTGGTGGTGGTGATCACCTGCGAAGGAGCCACCCTCTCCCAGAAAGCCTCTGGAACTTTCCAGAGGATGGCTCTGTGGGCATCTGTTGGCCAGTGAGGTGCTTTCCCACTGGAAGAGCCTCTGGCTATGGCTGAACAGGTTTACAGCCTCACTTGGGAGGCTAGACAGAAGCCCCGTGAGGGCTGGAACCAGGGAAAAGCCTCACACAGCAAATCTTTAGGAAGCACCTGAAGTCCTGAACTGAGCTGAGGTGGTTGTAAGAAGACCACGACTGGGATGCCCAGAGAGTGTCACCAGGGTAGCTGTTGCCTTAAGCTGACAGAAGGACAGAGAGACGGGGAAGGTCACCCTTGCCACCGAGCTCTCTTGTGAAAATCCCACCTCAAGTCCCTTCCACTCTAAACAAAGGGCATCTGGGTTTGAAAAGCTGCTTCCAGCTGGGGGGTGGGGAGAGGGTGGCTAGCAGCCCACGCCCAGCTCCAAGCCCACCTGCGAAGGTCGGCGTCAGGCTGTGGAAGCTGTCCGGCTTCTGCAGCTCTCTGCGCACTTGCTCGCTGTAAGCCTGGTACTGGCCCAGGACGGCGCTGCCCTTCTGCAGGCCCCGCAGTGCCTGGAAAACCTGGAGCTTGTGCTGCAGCACAGCCTCTGAGTTGCTGATGTTGGGGGGCAGCTCCATGGCCACCAGGCTGAGCACCTCGGTCAAGTGGTTCTGCAGGATATCACGGATGACACCATACTTCTCATAGAAGCCCGTGCGGCCTGAGCAGGAGGAGAGGGAGGCCAGAGCATCAGATTTCCCCGAAACACACCGAGGGTCCTGCCCACACACTTGCCCTGGCATCCACAGTCCCCAGTCCTAAGAACCCATAAATATGATGAAGCCAGAGCAAATGAGGAAAGGGAGGGAGGATGCCTGGGAACCCAGCCAGCCCCTGCTCATCCTCCAAGTCTCGGCTTCTAGACTTGGCTTTTCCCTCCTGAGGGGCCCTGTCTTCTCCTAGCGCACCTAACCAACTCAGTGCCTGCTTCTTTCCTAACTGTCACACTTGAGCTCTGGCAGAGCGGGCACACCTCTGTCTGCACACTGCTGCATGCGCAGTGCCCCACCGCACACAGGACACAGTCACAGAAACGAAAACGTACACTGTCCTGGGTCAGCCTCAAACACACACTATCGTGAGAAAGAGACATGATTATTTGATTAAATAAAAATGTATTCGAAAATAGGGTATAAAATGACCTGATGAAAACAGAACTTCAATAAACAAAAAATGTAACTGGAAATTAGAAATTCAACAAACAAATTTGATGAGTTAGAAACAACTGGAAAGTCTGCTAACAGAAGACAGCCCTGCAGAGTATTCCACATGCAGGTAGACGACCAGATCCACACACACATGCACATGATATGTTTCTCTTCCAAACTGAACAAACAGGTTGTTTAGGGAATCAGAAAGACAGGAAGGGATTTCAGAAAGCTCATGAAAAAAGCGGAATTAAAATCTGACTTTATTTTGGTGTAAGAAAGTTTTAAATTCATGCATATTTTTCTTATAATTTTTTAATTTATTAATTTTAATTTTTCTACATTTAATCACTATTATCATTTAGATTATAAAGAGACTTTACCCAGCGTGACACACACCTCAGCCCAGCCCAGTTGAGAATATACTCACGTCCTTGTCAACAAATAATAAACCATATCCACGTCCCACAAATGCCTTACCTCTCTATTTTTTCCCCAAATTTCCTTTCCTACACTCTTCCTCTCCCCCACTCTGTCTACTTCTCAGCTCCTCCTGGGTAAAGGCGTGGGATCTCGTGGGCCAGGCTATCCAGCAAGGGGGTCCAGAAGACCCAGGATGCCAGCAAATTCTCTGTGGTGATGAAAGAATCCTTTTGGCAGTGGAAGATACGTGACAAGAGGATGGAGTAGGCATCCTGCTCCCTCACAGGGCTGTAGGCATGGTAATCGGACAGGGGGTGGCCAAAAAGGCGGAGTCCTGGTCTCGCCTCCATTTCCTTCCAGCTCTTGGTGGGGAGGAAGGGCCTGAACAGATTCCGGCTGACCAGCACGGCAGGGCTGCCCAGGTCACCATGTCCGATGTAGAAGACAATCTGCTGGGGCAGGCACTGGCTCTGCGCTGTGTCCCAGTGCTTGTCATTCTGGGCACAGTAAGCCTGGTTCTTGAACAAGATCCGAACGTAGCCCACTCTCTCGTCCAGGGCTTTGCCCGACACCAGGATGAAAGGAACGCCCTCCCAGCGAAGGTTGTCGATGTAGACAAGAATGCCTGGGGTGAGGGGAACAGCAGAGGTGACATGCCAGCAGAGGGCTGGGATGTCCCAGTCCACCTTCCATCGGCCAGTCCTCTCCTCTCTGAGCCCCTCCGCTGGGCATTCTGCCACCCCTGAAAAGCCCTCGCTGTGCTCACTCCTCACCTTTCATCCTGTTCCACGATGTCATCTTCCCAGGCAGCGCCTGAAAACCAGCTTCTAGGGCCACCCTGGGGGTTCAGACATCCCCTTCCCTGAAGGTATCTTCTATAGTCATGGCCCCCCTCACAGGAAAACTGAAAGCCTCCAACCCAGAGACTAAGAGAACTTCCTGGCGGGGCAGGCAGGGTGGGGACTCGACTTGGGAAGGTGCTTCTCTCCTGTTTGTGGAGCTCCCAGGATG
Source organism: Tupaia belangeri chinensis (assembly GCF_000334495.1). Lineage (NCBI taxonomy): Eukaryota > Metazoa > Chordata > Mammalia > Scandentia > Tupaiidae > Tupaia > Tupaia belangeri. The sequence continues at coordinate 14,534,720 of NW_006159616.1, forward strand.
CGCCCGAAGCATGGCAGATGCAGGGGTGGGAAAGGCAGGGTAGGCCATGGGCAGGGTTTGCAGGGCAAGGAGGACTGCAGGAGCCGGGGGTCCTGGTGGTAAGAGCCAGACACTGACCGCACGTCACACACGGGTCCACGCCTGGTTTAGTGTCATATTTCTCCAGTTATAGATGGGGCTAATGACTGGCACGTAAGGGTCAATGAGATCACGTACATAGAGAGGCTGGCATATCGCACGTGCTCAGTAAGCAGCTGGTGGTGGTGATCACCTGCGAAGGAGCCACCCTCTCCCAGAAAGCCTCTGGAACTTTCCAGAGGATGGCTCTGTGGGCATCTGTTGGCCAGTGAGGTGCTTTCCCACTGGAAGAGCCTCTGGCTATGGCTGAACAGGTTTACAGCCTCACTTGGGAGGCTAGACAGAAGCCCCGTGAGGGCTGGAACCAGGGAAAAGCCTCACACAGCAAATCTTTAGGAAGCACCTGAAGTCCTGAACTGAGCTGAGGTGGTTGTAAGAAGACCACGACTGGGATGCCCAGAGAGTGTCACCAGGGTAGCTGTTGCCTTAAGCTGACAGAAGGACAGAGAGACGGGGAAGGTCACCCTTGCCACCGAGCTCTCTTGTGAAAATCCCACCTCAAGTCCCTTCCACTCTAAACAAAGGGCATCTGGGTTTGAAAAGCTGCTTCCAGCTGGGGGGTGGGGAGAGGGTGGCTAGCAGCCCACGCCCAGCTCCAAGCCCACCTGCGAAGGTCGGCGTCAGGCTGTGGAAGCTGTCCGGCTTCTGCAGCTCTCTGCGCACTTGCTCGCTGTAAGCCTGGTACTGGCCCAGGACGGCGCTGCCCTTCTGCAGGCCCCGCAGTGCCTGGAAAACCTGGAGCTTGTGCTGCAGCACAGCCTCTGAGTTGCTGATGTTGGGGGGCAGCTCCATGGCCACCAGGCTGAGCACCTCGGTCAAGTGGTTCTGCAGGATATCACGGATGACACCATACTTCTCATAGAAGCCCGTGCGGCCTGAGCAGGAGGAGAGGGAGGCCAGAGCATCAGATTTCCCCGAAACACACCGAGGGTCCTGCCCACACACTTGCCCTGGCATCCACAGTCCCCAGTCCTAAGAACCCATAAATATGATGAAGCCAGAGCAAATGAGGAAAGGGAGGGAGGATGCCTGGGAACCCAGCCAGCCCCTGCTCATCCTCCAAGTCTCGGCTTCTAGACTTGGCTTTTCCCTCCTGAGGGGCCCTGTCTTCTCCTAGCGCACCTAACCAACTCAGTGCCTGCTTCTTTCCTAACTGTCACACTTGAGCTCTGGCAGAGCGGGCACACCTCTGTCTGCACACTGCTGCATGCGCAGTGCCCCACCGCACACAGGACACAGTCACAGAAACGAAAACGTACACTGTCCTGGGTCAGCCTCAAACACACACTATCGTGAGAAAGAGACATGATTATTTGATTAAATAAAAATGTATTCGAAAATAGGGTATAAAATGACCTGATGAAAACAGAACTTCAATAAACAAAAAATGTAACTGGAAATTAGAAATTCAACAAACAAATTTGATGAGTTAGAAACAACTGGAAAGTCTGCTAACAGAAGACAGCCCTGCAGAGTATTCCACATGCAGGTAGACGACCAGATCCACACACACATGCACATGATATGTTTCTCTTCCAAACTGAACAAACAGGTTGTTTAGGGAATCAGAAAGACAGGAAGGGATTTCAGAAAGCTCATGAAAAAAGCGGAATTAAAATCTGACTTTATTTTGGTGTAAGAAAGTTTTAAATTCATGCATATTTTTCTTATAATTTTTTAATTTATTAATTTTAATTTTTCTACATTTAATCACTATTATCATTTAGATTATAAAGAGACTTTACCCAGCGTGACACACACCTCAGCCCAGCCCAGTTGAGAATATACTCACGTCCTTGTCAACAAATAATAAACCATATCCACGTCCCACAAATGCCTTACCTCTCTATTTTTTCCCCAAATTTCCTTTCCTACACTCTTCCTCTCCCCTGCTCTCTCCACTTAGGCTCTAGTGTCCATAACAATTTTTAATGCTTGTATGTCCTCCAGCCGTTCAGTCTCTGCCATACAGTGCTGCCAGTCAGTATATGTTAAGGGGAACATGCATATTTTTCCATAATACGCATTTTCCATGAAATTTTCAAAGACCCCTTCATATGAAAACAATGAAGAGAAGCAAGGGAATAATATACCTAAAATTTAGAATAGTAAAGAAGAGGAAATAGGATAGAATTGGGGGCAAGGTGATGATAAAGTTAAAAAACAACAACAACTAGGCAGTAGGTACTTGTTATCATAGGTCTACATCCCTTATATGAAGTTAGAAGGCATTCTTTTTGACCTATCGTAGCATCCAGTTAAATTCAATTCAAACAGACGGAAAGAGTTCAGGTCTGCAGTGTTCACACATCCTTTCCAGCAGCCATCCTAGGTCCTCGAAGGGCTCCAGTGCTGACCACCTGCCCTGACTGGACTTGTAGCGTGCTCACGCGGGCCAGCTGGACAACTAGAGGATCAGGCTGTAGCCGGTGGGACAACCGGCCCTGAATAAGGAACAGAGCCAGCAGCCTGCTCCTAGGAAGGCTCCCTTGTCCCCAGTGGCAGAAGTTGGACTGTTCTGTTCTTAACCAGAACTTGAAGGTGCAGCTCTGGTGAGATGCGAAGCCCTAAAATGCACAGGATAACCCCGCCCAACTATGCCAATCAAAATGCCAAAAGTGGCCCATACCAAGGACACAAGGCTGAGTTCCCTTAGCCCCACAGGGTTCTGGTTGTTAAACTTTTTGCAGTGTTGTCAAGACACTGAGAAGGACATAGAAATGATAACAACGATGCATGTACAGCAGCCCACTTAACTTTCACAATAATGGTATCTGGGAGGTCCTACTACTGCCCTCTTAAAATGGAAGGAAACTGAGATTCAGAGTGGTTAGGTCACCTGCCCAAGGCCACACAGCTGGTAAAGAGGTAAAAATGAGTCAACCCAGAGAGCTGGCTCCAGAGCCTGCAGTTCTTACTAGTAAAACACCTTCCTTTTAACTTCCTACTACGCACCTATGCAACAGAATATTAAACTTGATGTGAAGCTGAGAGGTATGACCTCCCCTAGCCTAGAGAATGATTGGAATACAATGATGATCAAAACTGAAGACTGAACTGGGCTCTGGAAAGAGAAGTCTAGGTCAAAGGTCAGGGGCACCAATGCCTACCACCGTCAGTAAAAGTGTGAGGAAGCTGGAGGAGAGCTTGTGTCCTGGGGGACAGTTAAACCCTTAGCAGTGGTCAGGTGATGCCTCACAGGAGTGTGGGCCTAGGATGACCAAATCTTCCAGTTTTTCAGGAGAATAAAATATTTGAGTTGCTAAGTGTAATTTCAGAGTTTATTTTGTTGCTGCTGCTATTTATTCATTTATTTCTTCCACAAATGAGAGAGAAAGAGAGGCAGAACCCTGAACAGGGTCTTTGTTGTTGCAATCCACTCCCAGCCTCAGCCAGCCCCAGATCTTGGCACACATGTGAGTGTCTGACGCATTCAGGGAGGTCTCTGGATGCAAAGCTGGAATCTTTCCATGGGACTCAGCCTCACAGTGTGTTGCATTTAATGCTGCACCAGCCCCTTGATGATTTTTAAATGTGTAATAAAGTATAAATAATTCAGATTTTTCAAAAATGCTCTGTTGGGCCCAGAGGTTAAGTGCTAAATCTCACATGTCTGACGATGGTTTGAATCCTGGGCCAAGTGGCTTGAAAGGCATGCCAGACATGTGTATGTAAGTGATTAAGACCCTGACAGGAAAGAGAAATGTAGGAGAAGGGACTGTGGCATAACCATGCCATACTGGGGAGTGCCTTCTCTCTATGGAGAGCGTACATGCCCTCTAGCAATTAAAAAATAAACTAATTTTTAGAAATAAATAAATAGGTGGTGCCAGTAGGTGGTATGGTGGTTAAGGCACTGTACTCCCACATGGCTAACCATAGTTTGAGTCCTGGACCCAGCAGCTTGAAACTCATGCAGGGCATGTGTGCATAAGTGCTCAAAATCCCAAGAGGAGAATGGAGGAGAAGATTATGGCATGGCCATCGCCCCTGTGGGGAGATTTCTTGCTTTCCATTGCTTTTTCTGTTTCTCTCCAGTGAACACATGTGCACAATGGCAAAAACCTAAAATTAACTAATTTCTTTTAAATTTTGTATGTCTTGCCATGGGGCATACGCCATCACGCCCTAAAATGTTGTGTGTCTTGAAGAAATGTATGTGGGAGCTATCTTGGCCTGTGAGCCACACCCTAGCTAGGTAAGCAACAGGAGCCAGACTGCAAGGCCTCCAAACGTAGTTCGGATGACAATGGTGAGCCTGGTTGGTGCACACAGCTGGTCTGTGATTCAGAAACCAAGAACAGATAGAAAGAGCCTAGGCAACTAGACTGAGGAGCCTGAGGAACAATTAAGAGTTCCTGACTTCAAACAGTCAAATAGAGTTATAATCCAGCTATTCTATCCTTACGTTTATACCCAAGACAAATAAAAACATCTCTCTTAAAACTATATACCAGTGTCAGGAACCAGCAGCTAGCGTAATGGCTATGTCGCTGGACTCCCACGTAGTCGACCGTGGTTCGCATCCGGGACCCGGTGGCTTAAAACTCATGCCGGGCGCATGTGCGTGTGTGCCCAAGATCCCAAGAGGAGAATGGAGGAGAAGGGATTGCGGCGCGGCCATCCTCCCTGGGGGGTGATTTCTCACTTTCTGTCTCTCTGTCTCTATCTGTCTAGCGAGCGTACATGCCCTATAGCGAAAACCTCTCAAAAAAATTAAAAAAAAAAACTATATACCAGTGTTCACTGCAGCAATATTCATGATAACCAAAAAGTAGAGACAACTCAAATGTCCATCAACTGGTGACTAGATAGATAAAATATGGTATACTCATATAATATTACTGAACATTGATGAACAAAAATAAAATACGTTACAAATGGATAAACTTTGAAAATAAGTGATTAAACCCAAACACAAAAGGTCACATACATGTGATTCCATTTACGCAAAATGTCTAGAATAGGCAAATCCAGAGAGACAAAATGCAGATTAGTGGTTACCAGGGGCTACTGGGGTGAGAATGGGGAAAGGAGGGGATGGTGGCTAAGGGGTACAAGGTTTCTTTTGGGGTGATGACAATATTATAAAATTGATTATGGTGATGGATGCACAACAGTAAATATACTGAACTGTATGGTATGTGAGTTATATTTCAATACAGCTCCTTGAGCGGAACGTGGAACCATGAGGTACCTCTGGAAGACGCTGCTGTCTGCCATTTGCATGATGAACTGACAGAGATGGCACTGCTGGAAATGAAATCAACAAGGCAGCCTTACTGCAGTCAAAGGCCAGAGCAAATCAAGTAACAATGAAACACAAAGATATTGTTTGGTGGAAGAATAAAAATCACTTGGTAACTGGCTGGATCCATCAACAGTTGTGATCAGGGGCAGAGCCTCCAGAGCCTGGCTTCCTGGGTTTAAATACCAGCTCTGCCATCTTTCAGCCCTGTAATCTCAGGCAAGTAATGCTACCCTCCACGTGGAAGAGGAACAAACATTGCATCTCCCTTGCAGAGCTGTCAGGCACCTGTGTGTAAGTCTCAAACTCCTGACCAGAAAGAGAAATGTAGAAGGGATTAGGGTATGACCATGCCACGCTGGAGAGTGCTTTCTCTCTATGGAAAGCATACATCCTCTCCAGCAATTTTTAAACATTAAATGATTTTTTAAAATAAATTAAGAAAAATGCTATAAGTCTTAAAGAAATGTATGTGTCAACTGACCAGGGCCCTTGAGGATTAAGGAGGTAATATATATATACATAGGACTTGGAGCAGTGCCTGGCACATACAAAGTACTGATTAATAGTAGGTAGGTTTTTAAAAAATTATTTATTTTATTTACTATCATTATTATTCAATTTGAGCAGAGAGAGAAAAGAGAGGGAGAGTGAGAAAGCAAGCTACTAGGTCCAGGATTTGCACTGTAGTCAGTCACGGGGGGCTAATCACCACACCCCGATGGCCCTGGTTGATGTTTTTATTATTCTAAGGATGTACAAGAGGGGCTACTTGCCGGGCCACTGAGAGAACACTGTTACCATTTAGAATTTTAAAAAGTAGTTGGTATTCCATGAGAAAAATGCAATGATGATTTTCATTCAAAATCTGCTGAATCTGAAGTGGTGTGACACCCAGGGAAAATGTCTAAATGGAAGTTGGAGAAATAAAACTAGGGCTAGAGAAGAGAGTGAGTGCTGAAGTGAAACTGGATTTCATCAACCCTAAGATGCCATCAGCAGTGCAAGTGTCATTATTTTATAACCACTAATGAAGAATGGGCTGCAGGTCGACCATGTCACCCTGCCCATGGCAGGCCGCACAGCAGAGATGTTCAAATATGAAAAATGTGTGTCTCAGAATCAGCGAATTACAGTAGATTTAAGTACAAAAAGGATAGTTAAAGCTTTCAGAACAGATGAATTTTTGATGGAGGAAACACATCAGAGTGCTTAAAAGCCCCGTTATCTGCTTACTATTCATTAATTTACCAAGTCCCTGAGTGGCCCTTTTCCTATTTTTATCCTATCTCAATTCTAGGGAAGAAAGCATTGCATGAGTTTACTACCTGCTGGGTAAAAGAGAGCTTCCTTTATGCTTTAATTTCAAGCTTCAGGGGATGCACCCCTGTTTAACATAGCTTGCAGATTTATGGGATTTGCTGCTATCCTGGTCAGCTCTTTTCAGTTTCAGGGAGGTGACCAGGAAGAGGCCTGGCACCTCATGGTTAAGTCCAGTACAAACATAGAAAGCCTGGGGACTGGTTCTCCTGATGGCAAAGTGCTGATTGTTCTTAGTTACTACCAGTTACTTTGACCTGATTTGTCTTAAAAATAATCTATACTAGCCTCCCTACTCTCCTTTCCTAAATTGAAAGTTGAGGATTAAGACTCACTGGTATGTGAAAAAGAAAAGGCACCACCAGGGTGTCTAATGGGAAGGAAGAGCGCCCCCACCCCCACCCCTTGGCTCCTGTTAGCAGTTTAGAGCTCATCCAGGGCCACAGGATGACAGGACTGGGGAGACCCACTGCTTTCTCCTTGCCCTGCTGCTCAGTATGACAAGAGGGAACTTAGCCAGAAAGTGCACTTTACCCTTTGGCCTAGTAATTCCACTGCAGAAGTATACTTAAAGCAAAATATCTTTTAAAGGTTCATAAATAATTCTATAGTGGTTATACAATTTTGAGAATATAATAAAAATAATTGTATTGTTTAAAAGGGTGAATTTTATGCTATATGAACTGCATACATCTCAGTTTTGTTTGTTTGTTTGTTTGTTTTTGCCACAGGGCAAGTGCACTCCCCCAGAGAGACAGACAATAAGAATGAAAGTGAGAAATCATCCTCTAGGAGGGATGGTCACAAAATCCCTTCTCCTTCATTCTCCTCCTGGAATTTTGGGCATGCACACTACTTTTCAAGCCTCCATGTCTAGGACTCGAATTGCAGTTGGCCATGTGGGAGTCCAGTGCCCTAACCACTATGCATGTGCTGGCCCCTCTAACTCAATTTTTAAAAATGCTCACACAGTACTATTTAAAACAGAAAAAAAAAAAAAACAAGAACAAAAACAAAAAACCCTGAAAATAACAGAATGCTTAGTAACAAAATTTACACCACATATTCCATAGTATAAACAAAACTAAGCCAAGCTAATAAAAGGTACGTGTTACAAAGGCTGTCATACATGAAGATTTAAGCACACATACAAGTGTGCTGGGGTATGTGTGTGAGAAAAGTACCAGGAAATATTAGGCACACGGCCGTAACAGTGCAAAGACCAATTACAGGTCTTCATATACCAATACGACCCAAGTCATGGAGAACCAAGAAAGATGATAAGGACTCTGTCACTCCCCCTCCTTGTAAACTTGGAAGGAGAACAACATTTCCATTTGTAAAGTATTTCCGTGTACATTATCTGACTCAGTTCTTAAACTCCCTGAGAGAGGGACTAGGGTCATCAGTATTATAGAGGCCGCACTGAAGGTCGAAGTCTTCGGAGCTGGGACCAGAAACCCGCTCCTCACTGCCATTGTGAGAGACCTGGGTTTTCACAGCAACAACAAAAAAGATTTTTAAAAAGGGAAAAGAAAAAAATAAAACAACTTAAAACCAGCTGCAATCTCACCAGTACCTCTGGGACCACTAAAAATAAAAAGAGGTAAGGGCCAAGGAGAGAGAAGGTGTGTTGCTGGCTGGCAAGCTCTCTCTGGACAGGGGCCGGCAGCCACCCGGAGCTCACCTTGCAGGCAGCTCTGCGGATGGGTTGGGAAGAGGAGCTGCCCTGCTGAGCAGTTCCCAGCCCCTCTAGCACACCAGGTAGGAGGGCAGGATAGATGGCATGTACCTGGGAGGGTCCTAGCTGCCCTGGTCCCTCAGCGAGAGGCACTGAACGGTCACTCCAACCCTTGGGGGTGAAGATGCATTGTGCCCCTTCATCAGTAACAGGACAGGGACCCTCCCAAACAAGGGCATCCTCAGGAAGTCTCCTTCCTTCCCTTGCCTAGAGAAGCCTCCTACCTCAGGGGATACTTGGACAGTAAAGACTGCTCCTACACATACCCTGGCAGAAGGGCCAATGCTGAAAGCCTGGCCAGATTGGGAGACTGTGTAGTGCAGTGGTAAGAGGCTTGGGCTCTGAGGTGCCAGAGACACCTGGAGTTCAAATTGCAGAACTCCCAGAAGAAAAGACAGCTAGCCCTTAGTCTGTTACTGATATGGTCCCTCCTCTGCAGATCCTTTCCCGACGCCATGATGAGCACCAGCCTGGGGTCAGCTCCACATGCAGGCTAAGTGACCCAGTCAAGGTCACTCCTTTTATAGCCATGTGGCTGCTTCAGGAGACCCTGGCCGGGGCACCCAGGGTACCCATGACTCGGGGGCTCACTGGACTGGGACTACTAGGAGGAATATCCAGGTCAGGCTGAGAGGGAACTGGCTGTTAGGGTTGGCTGAAGGCTGGCTTTTTCCCCTTTCTGCACCCCCAGCTCCCCCATCCCCTGTTGGTGCAGCAGCGGCTTGACTCTGCAGCAAACTCCTCTGGGCCAGAGGCTGCGGCAAGGAAAAAGGAGAAAAAAAAAAAAAAAAAAAAAAAAAAAAAAAAAAAAAAAAAAAAAAAAAAAAAAAAAACAC
>NW_006159616.1:14544151-14558157 GCF_000334495.1 Tupaia belangeri chinensis
AAAAAAAAAAAAAAAAAAAAAAAAAAAAAAAAAAAAAAAAAAAAAAAAAAACCCAGCCGTGGAGGGGAGGGAGCTGGGGAAGGCAAAGGCAGCCTCCACCAGTTTGGATGTGTGTGAATGGGGGCTGGGGAAGACAGCCAATGACCTTGCAGCTCAGAAGTACCTTTTCAGGGCCTGCTGCACCTCTAGACTAGGAAGGCTCCACTTCCCAGGCCTGGCTTACAGCTCCTTCCCCTCCCAGTCTTTGAGGTGGCTACCCAAGCTGCCCCAGTCCCCTCCTGCCCAGGAGCCAGCTAAGGCTGCACAGCTGCAGAGGAGATGAAAAGCTGGAGGTGGGGGGAACCAAACAGATATTTGACAGGGCAGGAGGGGGTGGGGTGATTGGAGAGAATTTTGTCCTTGCTAAAGTTTAACTGCAGAGGATCTGAGTCCTTCCTGGGACATGTTCTGCTTATGCGGAGACCCACTGCAGTGCACTTGCCTGTAACTCACCAGGAGGCAGCCTTTCCTCCTGCCTACTTTCCATCCCTGTCCCATCTGCCATGGTGCAGTTGAGGCCCTCCACTGTGCTCAGGGTCCTGGCTATGTGGGGTGGGCTGCAGGCCACAGCTCCTGCCTCTCTCTCCAGCCTGAACTACAGAGTGTGGAAGAAAAACTGAGGGGCAGGTTCCAAAGCAGGACTAGGGGCCCCAGAGCTGTATCAGGCCATCTTCTTGAGATGCAGACAAACCTTGTCCTCTGGCATATGCATGTGTGAAAGAAGGGAGAGGGCACGTGTGGGGTGCTCATTCCATTGCCAAAGTACCAGTATCCAGAGGTCTCCCTCACCTGGGGGACAAGCACAGCAGCATGGAGTCATTCCTCATCACCAACTGCTCTGGGCCTATGTCTAAAACTGGCAAATAAACGGGAAGCCCAGGGAGATCAATCCCCAGGATCACTGGTGTCCTGCTATTCATCTCTAACAGGCCACTGGGCTGACCCAGCCCTGGACCACACTCTTACTGGCTATGCACTTCTCAGGACTGGTGGATCTCCCCCTGCTTGTCCTGCTCTGGGTCTCCCTTTGCCTCTGAGTTGAAGGCAGAGCCCAGTCAGCTCAGGGAAATGCACTGTGCTCTGAAGATTAGAAGCAGTGAGACCCTGCCCCACAAACCTACCCTCTGCAGGCAAAGCTAGGCAACATTTCAGTCCTGCACAGCAATCTTGAAGATGGAACCCAATTGCCTTCCTCTCCTAGACCTTGAGGACAGCGAGCCTAGGCTACCATGTTGCTGATTAGACCCAAGATCCTCCTTGCTTCAGCTTGCCTCTGCAAACAGACCCATTCTCAGTCTTCTTTCTTATTTTCCATTCTCTAAAAACCAAGGGTAACTTTGCTAAGATCATCAGGCCTGCAGTCTGCCTAGCCTCTGACTCCACAGGGACACCACAAATGACCTGAGATACCAAGAAAGACATGGGTGGAAGGAGTAGAAGAGCTAAGAGGTAACATCAACTGTAACTCTAAGCCATCACAGCTCCACCCCAGTGGTAGTAGGCACAGGAAGGAGATGCCAGAAAGGGACAAAGAGAGGGTTCCTAGTCTCCTAGTCCCACCAAGGACAAGGCCAAGCTAGGCAGAACGAGGTACAGGCATCTGCCCACTCGCCTGCAGCGGGTGGCCATAGCACCTTCCATTCCACTCAGGCTCCCAGCGCCAAATCCACAGCTCATCTCTCTGCAGAGGAGCAAGGACAGACTTGGCACGTGCTCTCGCCAGGACATCGGACACACACGGGTACAGGAGGAAACCCATGGCCTGAGTCCTTGCTGAGGACTCGAAGGGAAATCTGGAAGGGTTGGGAGAGGACTCCCTGAGAGCTACGAAGGCATACTGCAGGGAAATAATACCTTTCTCTTGTGTGGGTTCTGACGTGGAAGCCCCCAGATCCTCCTCCAGCACAGTGATGCCCTTCAAGGCCTGGCTCAGAAGTCCTGCCTGGCCTTTTGCTCCTCACCTGCCTGCATCCCCCATGTGGGAGTCTGTCCCAACTTCAGAATGTGGTTCTATTATCCCACCTGCCCCCACAAGTCTGTGGGGCATTAGGGGACGAGAGGCAGCATCAAACCTCTCAGTAGCACCACAGCCCTTCATGAACTTTTAGCACTAAATACATATTCAAAAGGGAAAGGAGAGAAACCAGAAGAGAGCAACCAAAGGGAAAAGAAAAAGGAAAAAATGGCAAAGAGAAACAACACAGTAAAAAAAAAAAAAAAAAAAAAAAAAGTGACAGACCTTCCTCCCTAGGTCTAAGGGCTCTGAGCGCTTCCCTCTGGCCAGACACACACTGCGGGGTGGAAGCATGGGCCTCCCACCCTCCCCTGCCTGCCAGCCCTGTGCTGGCTACACCACACAGCACTGCCAGGCCTGGATGTTAGGGCCAGACCATGCCCCCAGCATCAGGTCCCTCCGTCTCCTGCTGTGGGTCTTAGACAGTCACCTAACCTCACCTGTGGGAGAAGGCTAGTAAGAGTGTACACCTCACACGGCTGGTGGGGGAATTTAGTATCATTCAGAATTAGTGTATATTATTACTAGGTAAAAACCAATGCTTTAAATATATATGGTCAATGCTAAAAAACCTTGGTAACATCACAGAATGCCAGAATTCAAAGGGGCCACCACTGTTAGCATCTGCACATTTGCTCCTTCATAGATGAGCAAAGTGACCTGCTGAGGTCACCCAGCTGACGACAGAGATGGGTTTAACACTCAGGTCTCCTAACTCCCTGGTCAACGCTGTTTTTTCGGTATTTCCTTGGCCCTTCACAGGTGTATGCTAGGTACTGGAGAAGAGATGCCCTCCTGGAGCTTACGGTGTGGTACAGACACAGAGGGGTCAAGCATAAGACAGGATGACACTGTGGAGGGAGTAGATGGGAGGTACAGAGTGCCAGGAAAGCATCCAGAGGGGACTGGACCTTGCAAGGTGGTGAACAAAAGCTTGCTGACTCACAAGGGAGCTGAGAACTAACAAACGAGAAGGGGGTCAGGAGGTGAGGTGGAAACCAGGGAGAGCATACGGGTGGGAGTTCATTTAGCCCTGACCGTCCCCAACACGCTCACGTAAAACTCAGGGTGCCTTCCAGCATTTACTGCCAGTTGTTTCAAGGATCTCTGCCAGGTTTATTTAACTGGACCATATGCTCCCTGAGGGCAGCAGTGACTACTTGGGCTTTGCCAGAAATGCCCTGGGGTTTAAACACTGTCCAGAGCTGGGCACTCAGCAGGCAGAAAACCTCCCTCCAAGACACGCTAGCTAAGGTGGGGCCCAGCATCTCAGCACAGACGGCAGCCAGAGACCGAGAGACACAAAGCCTGGCCACTCACGTACCTGCTGCATCCACCGTCTCCTTCATGATGATCTCTACCCGCTCCACATGGTGCCGGTTCCAGATGCGGTCCAAAGCCTGGCGGTTCTGGTCCCGGAAAGGCAGGATCTGAGCCACAGCCTGTCAGGGAAGAAGACCGGCTATGCTGTAGGTTCTTCTCGGGATAAAGAAGGAAGTCCGGCTCCAAGGAAGGGCTGCAGACCTCTCTGTTCTCTGCTCAGAGGACAAGATGCTCTCTGAGCAATGGTCTCGGGACTTCAGGCTTTAACAGCCCGGTAAAGACTCCAGAAACATTTTAGTGACTTCCACAGGCTTACCAGCTTTTAATTTTGCCAAGAGAGAAAATATTTTAAATTACCTAACTTCTGTTACCATCAACTTTTAATAAAATTAGGATAATTTAACACCAAAAATATAGCAATAAATGATTCAAATGAATACATTTATCATTTTTTCTCATTTTGTCATAAACAAGAAAAACAAACCTCACCAGGACTGGCAGAGGTCCAGCATTCCACCATTTGGGAATATTGCTATGGGCAATTCTAAATGGGGTTGTATGGACAACAACGTCTGCGCCTTAGGTAACTATACAGTACCCACCCACACGGCCATGGGCTCATGTCAGCACCAGGGAACACAACTGTTGCAGAGGTTGCTGGGACTGAGTGCTCTGTGGGGCTAGAGGCACAATCAGAGTGAACTAGCCAGTTCACCAGCATCACCCAGGAGGTCAGCCCAAGCTCCTGCCAAGGCCTGGCTGAGAAGCATGGGCCCAGGAATTCACTGCCCCCTATTCAGTTTTAAGATCTCATCACCAAAACAGAACTCCAGAAAAAAAAGGGTTTGAGAAAGGGTAGACGGGAGTATAATTAGTTCTCACAGCAGGCCCAGCTGGAATTCCCAGAGCAGATCGGGCTAGAAGCCAGGTCCAGAACCCGGAAGTCCCAAGCCACCTGTGTAGAGGACGCAGGCCAATGCAGAGACATAGGAGCTCAGACCCTGGCTGAGAGATGAAGAGGACAGGGATGTACAGAGTGGAAGGGAGGCTGGACACACCACAAGAACCAAACAGGCCTGCCCTGCTACTTAGTTTTTCCTTTGCCCGTCACCTGCTTGACTTCTTCCAGACCAGGGGAGCTGGGCCTTTACAGTGCACTCTGGTCTGATTCCACCATTAGTGGTGCGGCCCTGATGATGGGATCTACTGGCACCCAGCTACCCCCAACCCTTGAAGCTCCAAGCTGAGGCTCACCTGCTTGCCCAAGTAATGGTCCACGCGGAACATCTCTTCCTCTTGGAAAAAGCTCCCAAGTTCTGTGGCCAGCTGCTGGGCTGAGAGGTGGTCATGGCCAAAGGGTTTCTCAAGGACAACCCGCAGCCAAGCGCCTGGGCCTGGACGGCAGCTGCTGTTGATGTTGCGGGCAATGTCTGCATAGGCGAAGGATGGCACCGAGAAGTAGAAAATCCTGCCAGCTTCCCGGAGGCCCTCACGTTGGACCTGTGCCTCGATGTCCTTGCTCAGGGCCTGATAGTCCTCAGTCGCCTTCAGCTGGTGGTACTGGCTCAGTTGCACGAACTGACTCTTGAGTTCAGCACAGTGATTGAGTGCCATGTCCTTGGGGCAGGAGAGGGATTCCAGGGCCTTAGCCATGAGCTCTTGGCCCTGCTTGGGGGCTGTTAGAGCAGCCCCGTGGAAACTAAAATTGTGGCCCTTTCCAGCCTCGTCCAGGTACAGCTGGAACAGCCCCTGCCACAAGTACTTCTTAGCCAGGTCCCCAGTTGCTCCCAACAGGATTATGGAGACATGTCCCTGGAGTTCCTGAGCCTGCAGAGAGCCCAGCAGAGCCATCCACACTGCCACGGTGAGCATTTTCCAAACGCCTAGGTTTCTGGGGTGCGTGGGAAAGACAGACAAGGAAGAAGGAAGACATGGTTCAGGTGGTTGTGATGTAGAAGCAAATACAATGTTAGGGTATCAGACATTTCCTTCCTGGCAAGTTAACAGCCACTTGTTTCTTAAGAAAATGTTATAGTCCCACAGCTTCCTCCTCCCTCCTGGGCAGCTTGGCTTCTATGCCAGGAAGCCTGCCCTACAAATAGGGACTGTGTCTAAAAAGGCATAAGCCACTTGCTATGGATTGACCATTTGCTGCCAGAGTATGGAAAAGTGAAACAAGGAGGCCCAAAGGATGGGATGGCAGCCATCCACGTTATGACCAAGGCCGGTGTCATACAGGAGTACAGGTCACCTAAACCAGCAGGACAATCCTAACCCAGGAATGGTAGCAGGCCTTCAGATGACAGCTGGAACTGCGAGAGGACAAGACCACCTCCCTTCACCCTTCACACTGCTTCTCCCATGGCTACTAGGCTCTAGGCACAAAGTGATAACAAACAATTGTTACAGCACAACAGTTAGAAACCCTGGAATCAACTGTCTGAATTTGAATCCCAGTTCAATTCCTTAGTAAGTAGATAATTATTTAACCTTGCGGTACCTCAGTTTCCTCATCTGAAAAGGTATCGACATCACAGGGCCATTATAAGGATAAAACAATGAACATTTATAACATGCTTGGACAGGACCTACCACCTATTACTATGGGATACCAAGAGCAGCAAGCACTGATTACCAGCCTGTACCAAACACTGAATTAATTCCATGTGCATTAGATCTCGGTGATCCACATAAGACTCCTGAAAAGAACCATGTGGGATGAGTTCCATGAAAGCCTTGCCTTTTGCAGATGAGAAAGCTGAGGCCAGGAAAGATGAAGGTCCCACAGTGAGAAAGTGAGGGAGTTAGGACTGACCCATGTTCCCTGGCCCCTAAACTGAAAGAACAGCCATTGCATGCTGAGTTCTACCCAAAGCAAGTCTACCATCTTGGCTAGTTTCTAGCCTCATTTGACCCAGCAGCTGACTCGTAGGAGAGGTCAGAGCCCTGGGACAGGTCACAAACATAGCCTCTAGCTCTCCAATTTCCCACCAAGGCAGGTGCTTTTTATTTTTTATTATTATTATTATTTTAGAGGTTTTCACTATAGGGCGTGTACGCTCGCCAGACAGAGACACAAAAAGCAAAAAATCACCCCCCAGGGGGGATGGTCATTCCGCAATCCCTTCTCCTCCATTCTCCTTTCCGGGATCTTGGGCACACACGCCCAGCGTGAGTTTTAAGCCACCGGGTCCGGACGCGAACGGCAGTCAACTAAGTGGCAGTCCAGCGACATAGCCATTACACTAACTGCTGGTTCCCCAAGGCAGGTGCTTTAAGAGAAGGGTCCAGGCAGTGAAGAGCAAAGTAACCATGTCAGCTCCTCAGGCAGTCAGAAACAGATGGGTAAATGAGGGCCCACCCTGGACAAGCAGTAAGAAAGGAATTAGGACTACTGATTTAGCACCTATTGTATGCCAGGCATTCCATCAGATAAAGGAGGAATGAGATCTGCAACGATCTCAGGAGGTTGTAATCTGGTTAAGCAGCTAGGGAAACTGAGATGTAAAGAGATGGCTGAATTTATAAAAGACTCATAAAAACCAACCAGTTTATACAGAAGGCCCACCTGTCCCTTGACTCTGACATGATTCCCCCTTCCCTCCTCTCCCTCTGCATCTTCCTCATCTCTCTTGAGATCCATTCCCCAAATCAGGACCCAACTCTGGTGTTTGCACCAAAGTCTACAGGGTACCTGGCATTTTCATCTCTGGAACTTTGACTGGAAGATCAAAGGACTTCTTGAGTGGCTCCAGCTTTCCCCTCCTGTGCTCCTTCATCTGCACTCACCGCACCACCACCCCCCAAACACACACACACACACACACACACACACACACACACAAACACAGACGACCCCAGACCCAGCCTGCTTTCTTCCCCTGCTTTCCAATCCCTGTCCTTGGTCCTTCAGGGTTTTTTTGTTTTGTTTTCTCAACTGGCAATCACCTCTGTCTGGAGGGAAGAAAAAGCTGCAAGGTCAGTGATGGAGAGAAGCAGCAAGAAACCTGAAGCCTAGGGAACAGCCTGGAGAAGGAGGAGCCGCCAGCTGGCAAGCTGCGTTTCAAAGCTCCTGATCTGATCCTGGTAGCCAGGGATCTGGATGTGCCTGGTGTAAGGGGAGGTTCTCTGGAACCTCAGAGTGCCTGGATAAGCAGGTGGGGAAGCCCCAAGGGCCAGCACCTCTGCATCCCCCCAGAAGACTGCACTAGCCAGACGGATGGCCACCTGCCCTGGACTGATTCCCAGCCGTCCACGTGTTCCTGTTCTGACTCTGAAATCTTGCGGCAATCCTCCCCTAACTAGTCCTGTTCTGGGTTGCCAGTTCTCAGGGTTGGTCTTCCATATCTCTTGCTTATGTTCACAGCATGTCTTTAAGCAAACACAAAACAAAGCTGTGAGGCATTTCCACACTTGTTGCTAAACAACTAGGGAACAACTATGCTCTAAATCGGTGTGGGTGGTATGTGGTTGCATTTGTTTTTATTTTTATTAGCATGTTTTTCATCTTAACCATGCTTCTTAAACTTTAATGTGTACTCAGATTTCCTGGGGATCTTTTTAAAATGCAGATTCTGATGCAGAAGGAGGGGGCCTGAGGTCCTGATGGCTTGTACAAAGAGAATGCTTTGAGTAGTAAGACTGGAATACTGACTAATGAGTTCTAGAGCAAAGGCTCTCATCACTAGAGGGCACCAAAGGGCCAGCTGGTGACATGGATTCCACATGGACAACTGCGAGGTTCAAGTCTTGGACCTGGCAGCTTGTAAAACACGCCAGGTGTGTTTGTGTGTGTGTGTGTGTGTGTGTGTGTGCCCCAAATCCCAAGAGAATGAAAAAGAAACTGTAACGTGGTCATCCCCTTGCAGGGACTTAGTGATTTCCTTCTCTCTCTCTCAATCTCTCTCTCCCTCCCTCCCTGGTGAGTGCACACACTAAATAGGAAAAATGAAAAAAAAAAAAAAAAAAGAAGAAGAAGAGGGTACCAGAATCAAAGTACACACACCTAATCTCCTATTCTCTTAATCAGGATAATGAGATTCTGGGGCCAGCAGCTGATGTGGTGGTTAAGGTGCTAGACTCCCACATGGCTGACCGCACGGTTCGAGTCTGGGACCTGGCAGCTTAAAATTCACACCTAGTATGCCCCAAAGGAGAATGAAGGAGAAGGGATTGTGGCATGGCTGTCACCCCTGGGAAGTGATTTCTCATTTTCTGTCTCTCTCTCTCCAGTACCCTATAGATAAAAATCTCTGGGAAGAAAAAAAAGATAATGAAATTCTTATTCAGAAGGTCCAAACATGGTGTTAAATAAAAATTATAGGAAGCCACTGTTTTGAACTAAGTGCCTGCTCTAGGCCCCGACAAACCAAATCAAAACGGAGTCACTCATGCTAAAATGTCATATTATCAAACTGAAACTTTAAGGAAGCTGACAGATCTACAGAACAGACTAGTTGTGATTTTTTTTTTCCCTGAAAACAGGAGATTCTGGTCTATTCTAGTTACAGCTATAAAGAAATAAAACTTATGCACACCTGTGACTTTCTTAGGTATGTGTACCTGAAATGGCTCAAAAATACTACCCAGACTCACTGGACCGTTTGCTGTATGAACACCTTCATTGCCCTTTACCTTCCAGGCTCTGTGTTCCCACATTTTGCTTAAGATGAAACACAGGGACCACCAATGACCATGAAGTCATCCTGCTCCCCTTTATCACAAAATTTAGCAGCTCACTAGTGTACAGCCCCATTTGCGACTTTGACCTTTAAAGCCATCCTGGAGCCTGTGACACCTTGGTATGTATTATCCAGGTAACTAATCCTGCGGTATGAGAGTGTCCTAACCCTGGCCCTGCACTTTACATATTAGTCCTTTTCTTTTTTTATGGAGAGGTTTTGCTATATGGCACGTGAGGTCGCCTCTTGGGCAAGCGCACACACACACGTACCCAGCATGAGTTTAAGCCACCGGATCCGGGACTCGAACCATGGTCGACTACATGGGAGTTCAGTGACAGAGCCATTACACTAACTGCTGATCGCACTAATCCTTTTCTTTACTTCCTTTTTCTCGGCCTGTTTTTTTTTTTTTTTTTTTTTAGACTAACAATGGAGTATTTCAAAACATTCTTGAATAGTTTAATTAGCTTGACTCCCTGAAAAAAATAAAAAAGGCTGTTAACTACTGAAGCAGATAATACCACCTATGTTTACCAAGTAGTTAGGGTGTGCCAGATAATTTAAATGCAATACCTCAATCATTCTTCACAGTAGTGTTATGAGGGAGGTTCTGTGATGTTCTCATTTTACAGATGAGGAAACTGAGAAATGAATAAATTGCCAAGTCACAAAGCCTGAGGCCTAGGTCATCATGCCAAACAGCCTCCTTAGTCAAGTGGAAGAACATGGTATTTGGGGCAGAGGACCTGGGCTCAAGACCACATCCTGGCTGGATGACATAATCAAATCACCTAAAGAGTATAGGTCCACATTTCTCCACCTATAAATGCAAACTAAAGTGGAGGAAGAGGGTTGTGAAGATCAACTGAGGATACATGTGATAAACTGCTATACAAATGTTAATTACTTAATTACATGCAATGTGCCTCCTAGCCCCCAAGGGTGGCATAATATCATTGCTGTTAGAAAAAACTTTATCCCTGTAGATCCCTCATCTCCTGGGGCTACAGAACCAAGCCCAGTAGACCACATTCAAGCACAAAAGCTGGTACTTATTTAACACTCCCCCTACCCTGTTTGGTTTTTTTTTTTAAGAATTATTTTATTTAACTTTATTTATTTATTTAAATATGACCAGAGAGGGACAGAGAGAGAGAGAAAGGGAGGGAAGGAAAGAACAAGCTGCCAGGTCCAGGACTCAAACTGTGGTCGGCTATGTGGGAGTCCAGTGCCCTTACCCACTGTGCCACCTGCCAGCTCCTCCCCATTTGTTCTTTATCTGCACTGAAGCAGGTTATCTTCCCTGTTGCCCTGACAAGGAAATGTAAGGAAACTTCGGAAAAGTTCATGAGGAAATGGAATTTATTTTGCTACAAAATTTTTTGAAGTCCATGCATAGTTTTTTCATAATGCATACTTTCCACAGACTTTTTTGAAGATTCTTGTAGACAGGACCAGTGACGTTAGTTTGGAACAGGGAGCAGAGGTGAGTTAAAAGAGAAAACAGATGGCTCCACTATCTACCTGTGCGCTAAACCTCTCTGTAGAGGAGCCTGCAGATGCTCTACTTCGGAAGAGTTGCTTTGCTGTGGCATTTCTCCCTCCTGCCTTTTTAACTGTTCTGCAAGGAACAGGCTGTGAAATAAATCTACTAAAATTGCATACTTGAAGTTAGTCAAAAAGCATAGAAGTTGGCCTTTAACGGCTAATCCAATACATCTCTCTCATTTTTAAAGAAGTTCATAAAAACCCTTTGTGAAAAGTTCAAGAAGCTGGGAGACAGAAGGACAGGGTATTAGATTGGAAACTGGAATGTCTGATGATTTTTGTCCAAGTCCTGCCTCTAAATAACCACATTACTTTGTACAAGTCATTTAACCTAACTGGACCTGAGTTTCATTTAGGAAATGAGTCTGAACTAAAGAATATCTATGATATTTTACAGCCTCTAAGGCCTATTTCTCCAGAAAAGAGATATCAGCCCTATTATCATGGTGATGTCCTCCCTCTTTCTGAAAGGGCAGGTAAGCGCTTAGACCTTAGACCACAAAGCAGGGCAGGGAACTATGGAACCAAAACATGCAGCAAGTTGCTGTCAACTGTTATTGGAACTTAAGACAGAACTCTCTGAAATTATGACTTAAGTGTATGGAGGGTGCAAGTCTATTTATAATTCTTATTCAAGATTCTTCTGGGGAACCAGCAGTTAGTGTAATGGCTATGTCGCTGGACTCCCACATAGTCAACCGCGGTTCGCGTCCCGGACCCGGTGGCTTAAAACTCACACCGGGCGCATGTGCGTGCATGCCCAGGATCCCGAGAGGAGAATGGAGGAGAAGGGATTGAGGCATGACCATCCCCCCTGGGGGGTGATTTCTCGCTTTCTGTCTCTCTGTCTCTCTGTCTCTGTCTGTCTGGCGAGCGCACGTGCCCTATAGCGAAAATCTTTAAAAAAAAAAAATTAAATAAATAAATAAAAAGATTCTTCTGGAAATACACTCACTACAAAGCCCAGTGTGTGGCCCAGTGTGTGGGGGCACCCTCTGGGTAGGTGCAGGAGTTCTGACAGGCTCCTGTCAGGACGAGGACTGGCAACGGCACGTGTACCCAGCCCTGCGTCCTGCACTGCCCAGCTCCAAGTTGGAGAGGTTCCTACCAGTCATCCTGAGAGCCTCGCCTGTCAGAGAGCTCTGCTAACATCCCTGAATATGGGAACACTGACTTGGCCAGCCAGAAGCCAGTCTCTGTTCTCGCCCAAGTGGAAGGGCGACACCCTGCAACTGTCTCTGCCCAGGCCAGGCACAGATAGTTCCCTGGAGCAGCAGCAAGGCAGTTTCCAGTGCCCAGCAGATGAGAGGTAGGAGAAAGGGGCTGGGAGGCAAAGGTCATGGCTGTTGCTGCCTGTTCACCTTCCTGGCCCGTATGGACACCTTTGCCAGCTCTACCTTTTGTGTGCAAGGGAAGAACAGGGACACGTTCTTCAAATCACAGCCCGTGAGAACATGAGGAAGTTAAAAAGTCCAAACTACAGATCATTTTAAGCCACAGCACAAAGCGATGTGCCCATCCTTTTTACAACAGCCGATCCAGGTGTTTTCCCTCTTCCCCTCGTATTCTGGCCCATCTGTGCCAAAGGCATCCATGCAGGTACAAGCCGAGAGCTCCCTGTCACGAACTCTGATCTGCACTCGTTCCCACAGGGCCAGACTAAGGACAAAAGCTTCCAGATACAGCTCTGGATCCTTATTCCGCTCACGTCTCTGAGACTCCACGTTCCCATCACCTCTTTAGGAGCCCTAGGTCACTGTAGGGGTTATGCTGGAGCTACCATGGACCTTTACACAAGATTCAATTGCTAAATCGTTGGGAACTTATCAAACTAGTTGTTAAATACAGCCATTACTTTAAATGCATAACTAAATTATATTAAAAACAATGCTAAGGGACCAGCAATTAGTGTAATGGCTATGTCACAGAACTCCCACATAGTTGACCGTGGTTTGAGTCCCCGACCCGCTTAAAACTCACGCTGAGCGCATGTGCATGCGTGCCCAAGATAGCGAGAAGTGAACGGAGAAGTGATTGCGGCGTGACCATCCCCCCGGGGGGTGATTTCTCACTTTCTGTCTCTCTGGCAAGCGCACGCGCCCTATAGCAAAAACCTCCCCCCAGAAAAATGTTTTTTAAAAATGGTAATAGTAAAACGATTAGGAAGTAACGCGTTTTGCCTATTATCTATATTCCTGACACTATTTACTTCTATGGTAACCATAAAGGGAAGATACCTGATAAAGGCGCACTTGAAATTGGCCAACATGGGTATATTTACAGCAAACACATCAGCAAAGGCTAGAAATCAGGTTTCCCACCGCCAACCTTTACCCTTTGCAGAGTTGGATGTTAAATATCAGCACACAACTGCCTATACCCCACATCTTTATTTCCAGTCTGGAATTCTCCCCCTGAACTCTAGACTCATACCTTCAGTGGTTACTCTGACAGCATTAGCTGGATGTCCACCAGACTCGACATGTTCAAAACTGAACAGGCTTTCCTCCCAACCTGCTCCCAACAGTTTCCTTCACTCTCAGTAAATAGCAACTTGATCCTTCCAGGTGTGCAGGCCATAAACCATGGGGTCAATTGCTCTGTCAACAAATCCTACAGTTTCTATCCTCAAATTTTACTTAGAATACAACTACCTCTCACCACCTGCCAGGACTTCCATCTGGTCCTAGCCACCATCACCTCTGTCTGCACTTTTATAGGAACCTCCTAACTGGCCTCCCACTTCTACCTCAGACCTGCTTCTACCTTGGGTCTCACTTCTACCTCAGGCTCCTTGATAGTGTAGGCTCAACATGGCATTAGAGGGTCTTTTTTTTTTTTTTTTTTGGAGAGGTTTTCTCTACAAGGCGCGTGCGTTCGCCAGACAGGCAGAGAGAGACATAGAGACAGAAAGCGAGAAATCACCCCCCAGGGGGTATGGTCACACCGCAATCCCTTCTCCTCCATTCTCCTCTCGGGATCTTGGGCATGCACACACATGCGCCCGGTGTGAGTTTTAAGCCACCGGGTTCGGGACGCGAACCACGGTTGACTACGTAGGAGTCCAGCGACATAGCCATTACGCTAACTGTTGGTTCCCGAGGGTCTTTTTATAATATCCATCAGATCGCGTCATTCCTCTGTCCTAAGGTCTGCATGGTCTACACATTCTGGGCTTCCGCCCATTACTTTTTTTTTTTTTTTTTTTTTTTTTTTTTTTTTTGAGAGATTTTTGCTAAAGGGCATGTGCACTCACCAGAAAGACAGAGAGAAAGATAGAATGCGAGAAATCAGCCCCCGGGGTGGGGGGTGGGTGGGTATGGCCACGCCACAATCCCTTCTCCTCCATTCTCCTCTCGGGATCCTGGGCACACGCGCGCACACACACACACAAACAC
>NW_006159616.1:14566864-14567291 GCF_000334495.1 Tupaia belangeri chinensis
TGGTCAAATTAAAAAATAATAACAAATAAAATAAAATAAATAAATAATTATTTTTAAAAATAGTTTAGGCTTTTACATATAAGCTTTTGATCATTTTGAGTTAATTTTTGTATTTGATGAGAGGCATGGGCTACAACTTCTTACTTTGACATGTGGCCAATTGTCCCAGGATGCACTGTTTTTTTTGTTTTTGTTTTTGTTTTTTCGTTTTTGTTTTTTGGTTTTTTTTGGAGAGGTTTTCTCTACAAGGCGCGTGCGTTCGCCAGACAGGCAGAGAGAGACATAGAGACAGAAAGCGAGAAATCACCCCCCAGGGGGTATGGTCACACCGCAATCCCTTCTCCTCCATTCTCCTCTCGGGATCTTGGGCATGCACACACATGCGCCCGGTGTGAGTTTTAAGCCACCGGGTTCGGGACGCGCACCG
>NW_006159616.1:14567445-14572771 GCF_000334495.1 Tupaia belangeri chinensis
TCCCCCCCCGTTATTTTTTTTTTTTTTTTTTTTTGAGAGATTTTTGCTAAAGGGCATGTGCACTCACCAGAAAGACAGAGAGAAAGATAGAATGCGAGAAATCAGCCCCCGGGGTGGGGGGTGGGTGGGTATGGCCACGCCACAATCCCTTCTCCTCCATTCTCCTCTCGGGTTCCTGGGCACACGCACGCACACACACACACACACACACACGCACCCAGCGTGAGTTTAAGCCACCAGGTCCGGGACTCGAACTGCAGTTGGCTACATGGGAGTTCAGCGACAAAGCCATTACACAAACTGGTCCCCCGCCCATTACATTTTTATTTTTTTAAGTTTAGTTTACTCATTTCACGAGAAAGAGAAAGATAACAGGGCCTCACATTGCAATCTGTGCCCCAGCCTTTCCTAGACATTCAGCATGTGGCTTACCTGGCTTTCAGGGCCTGGCCCTGGGAATCAAACCTGCTCTTCCACATGGCTTCCAGCACTGGAGAACACTGCGCTACCAATGCATCACTGCAGCTAGGCTAAACCACTCCTTACCTCTTTGACCTCTTCTACTCTTCTGCCCCCCTAGGCACCAGTGGCCCATCCTCCAGCCTCAGGGCCTTTGTACATGCTGTTCTCTCTGCCTGGCCTACTTCTCCCAGCTGATGTCCACATGGTTCAGTCCCTTACAAACTTCAGTTCTTTGCCGAAATGTCACCTACTCAGTGACACTTTCTCAGAACACTCTGTACGACTATAAACGCCCATCTCTGCCTGTCCATCCTCCTCGCCTGCTTTATTCTCTGTGGTACATATCACTTCCTAGCATACTGTTTGATAAATAAGTACATTCATTTTGTTAATTGTCTGCCATCCCTCCCCGCAAGAATGTAAGTGCTAATGAGGACAGGGATTTTTGTTTGTTTTGTTCTCTGCAGTATCTCCAGATGCAAAACAGGGCCTGGCACACAAAAGCTGCTCTATAAATATTTGCTGAATGAACAAATAAATTCCATTTGCACAGGACCACTGTCACCTTGTGTATAAGGTATATGCATTTGAATAATGGCAAAAAGGAACAATCTCTAATGGTGACTTCCCGCACTGTGACACAGCACACAACAGCAGCAGCTTACTACTTGTAACGATACTATTAATAAGAAAAGGGTAAAGGGTTACTTATAGAGTGTTTCACCTATGCCAATGCTAGGCTAAGAGTCTGACACGCATTGTACCATTTCATTCTTGCCACAACCTTAAACAGTAGATACCACGGCTGTCCCCCATTTTAGCAGTAAGTAAAGAAGAAACAAATGCACAGCAAGGTAAAGTAGCTTATTAGAGGTCAAGCAGCTTAGAGGTAACAGGGTTCGAATACAGGCAGTAGGCATCCAAAACTGACTTCTCACTGACCTGTAATATGTGGGACTGCATTCCCAAAAGGCAAAATGTAAAACTGCAGGAGTGTGGATCCTGGTTCTGCTCCTCCCAGAGACTGCAACACAGCTTGATTCTTATAGGCTATTTCTCTTACATAAGTTACTCAAGCTGGGAGGCAGCTCTGCTTCACGAAGTCAAGTGACCCTGAGTTCTAACAGCTGTAACTGGTTTTGCCTCCCAAACCCACTTCTCTTAACAAGCCCTCCTTCTGAAATCATGAAGAGAAGTGTGTAAGCCCGAGTTGTTCTGTTAAAACCTGCAAGGCCCTCAAGGGCTAGTTTCTGGAGAACTGACTAAGTGAGGGAACTTTGGACCTAAATATTTGCTATGCTGCTCAATAGCTGTATGACCTTGAACAAGAATCTTTTTTTTTAAAGAGAGATTTTCACTACAGGGCGTATTTGCTTGCGGAGAGACAGAAAGAAAGCGAGAAATCACCCCCCCCAGGGGGAATGGCCACACTGCAAACCCTTCTCTTTTCTCCCTTACAGGATCTTGGCCATGCATTTACACATACCCAGCATGAGTTTTAAGTTGCCAGGTCTGAGACTTGAACCACAGTCAAGTAGGTGGGAGTCTAGCAACATAACCATTATGCCATCTGCTGATCCCAAGATAAGTTTTTTTTTTTTTTCTGCCATAGGGTGCGTGCGCTCGTCAGACAGAGAGACAGAGAGACAGAAAGTGAGAAATCACCCCCCCAGGGGGGATGACCATGCCGCAATCCCTTCTCCTCTCAGGATCTTGGGCATGCACGCACACGCGACCGGCATGAGTTTTAAGTCACTGGGTCCGGACGCGAACTGCGGTCGGCTACGTGGGAGTCCAGGGACATAGCCATTACGCTGCTGGTCCCCCCAGGATAAGTCTTTTAACCTCTCTGTGCCTAAATCACAGAATGGGAAAGATTAATTACAAGCACAAAATGAGGTAATCCATGTAAGGCACTTAGCGCAATGCTTGGCATACAGCAAGCTCAAGTTACGTTAGCTTATCATTAAGCCATTAGAATCATGAATGGTGCTTCTTCCTAGCTTCTTAGAACTGCTATAAAACCAATAAACTATCCCACAACAGAACAATGCCAAGGGTTCACAGTTAGGTTATTATGACCTTCTGATTAATTAAAAGGATATAGTGTTGGGATAAGGGCCAGAGATAATGCAACTGGAACTACTCGGGAAGGCCCCAGGTACCCTTCCAGCGGCCTCCTTGTGCACATGTCCAAGATCCCAACTGGCTGAGGGTGCCTGTTCCACTCTGTCTCATGGAAGAAATAAATAAACTCTAACAATAATAATAATGCCAGGATAGTTTATAAACCCCCACCTCAGCATTTTTTTTTTGGAGAGTTTTGTTTGTTTGTTTGTTTGTTTGTTTTTTGCTATAGGGCGTGTGCGCTCGCCAGACAGAGAGACAGAAAGCAAGAAATCACCCCCGGGGGGATGGCCACGCCGCAACCCCTTCTCCTCCATTCTCTCGGGATCTTGGGCACGCACACACACGCGCCCAGCATGAGTTTTAAGTCACCAGGTCTGGGACACGAACCGTGTTTGACTATGTGGAAGTTCAGCAACAGAGCCATTACGCTAACTGCTGGTTCTCCCCCCCCACCTTATAATTTGGTCTAAAGCATAAAAAGTAAAAAGGGATACACCTGTAACTCTAAGCTCTCAATTATTCTAGCTTTCTTCTCTTTGGCTGTAAAATGGAGATAGGATATGCCAACCCCGTTTTTACTTTTTTTTTTTTTTGGAGAGGTTTTCGCTATAGGGCGCGTGCGCTCGCCAGACAGACAGAGCAAGACAGAGAGACAGAAAGCGAGAAATCACCCCCAAGGGGGGATGGTCACGCCGCAATCCCTTCTCCTCCATTCTCCTCTCGGGATCTTGGGCACGCACGCACACGCGCCCGGCATGAGTTTTAAGCCACCGGGTCCGGGACTCGAACCGCAATCGACTACGTAGGAGTCCAGCAACATAGCCATTACGCTAACTGCTGGTTTCCACCAACCCCGTTTTAATGTTTGACACAAACGAATCAGATCATGTGAAAATACCTTGAGAGGACCTGGTGAGAAGAGATCTCCCAGGCAGGGCCAGGTGTGGCACAGCAGTCACACAACAGGACCCACATGGGAAAGGCCGTAGGTTTGCACCCCAAGACCTCCCTAAACACATAGGGCACAGACATACATGTGCCAGGCTAGCTGAGATTAGGGGTGGAACACAGAGCAAACTCTCTTCTGGGGTGCCTGTCTCTCTCTCTCTCATGAAGAAAATAAATTATATTAAAAAAATATATAGGGGGAACCAGCAGTTAGCGTAATGGCTATGTCACTGGACTCCTACGTAGTCGACCGCAGTTCGCATCCAGGACCCGGTGGCTTAAACTCATGCCGGGTGTGTGTGTGTGCGCGTGCCCAAGATTCCGAGAGGAGAATGGAGGAGAAGGGATTGTGGCGTGACCATCCCCCCGGGGGTGATTTCTCCCTTTCTGTCTCTATGTCACTCTCTGTCTGTCTGGCGAGTGCATGCGCCCTATAGCAAAAACCTCTCCAAAAAAAATACAAACCCTAGGAGCCAGTGGGTGGCCTGGTGGTTAAGGTGCTGGACTCCCACATGGCCAATTGCAGTTTAAGTCCCAGACCTTGCAACTTGCTTTCTCACTTTCCCTCTCTGTCTCTGGTGAGCACATGTGCCCTGTAACAAATTAAACAGTAATAATAATGATAACTAAAATTAAATAAGTTTTTTTTTTTAAAAAAAAAAACCTCTCTCAGGCAAATGGCCACGTGACACCCCCTCGCCCGGCCCAACTCAGGACAGCAAAGCAAAATCAGACTTCTGTTCCTGGGCAGGTCAGGGCCTGGCAGAAGCCATGATAAGGTCTGGCAATAAGCAATGACATTTCGCCTTGTTCACATTCCATAAATAAAGTGACCCATGACTAGGCCACAGCTGATTAAAGGTGCCTTTCCATTTCCTTTTGTTTGCCCACAAGATTTCTTTCTCTTTTACATGGCCCCACATCACCCCTGTCAATAACAGTAACTCAGTAAAGGCCAGTTCAGATAAAAACAATTTTAGTATGTTTGTCTAAAGTGGTTTCTGCTGAGCTGTCACAGCTTGCGAAGAAACATACACAGAAAGCTATCTGAAAAATGAGCCTGCCTCATGCCAAACAGCATTTTTATCTCAGATGCTCCTAAAACTCACCAGATCAGCCTCATAAGCTCAAGAGTTTATCACCCGTCTACCGCTGCAGAGACTGTGGAATATCATTTAAAACCCGCCACTTCACACCAGTTTCCCTCATTTCTCTCAGGAGCCACTGTGTGTGCGCGAGGCGGGAGCGAGGACCTTAGGCGTCTGCTCTTTGCAGAAGTCCCCATTTCAGGCTAAACATTCAAAGCTGGGTGAGCATGGGAATTTGCAGAGCTCCAGAGCTGACCTCTGGAAAGCCATTCACTGGAGGGTGTGCTGGAAACGCTGTTCGAAACTGAGGGCTTAAGCCAACGATTAAGCGAGATGGGGGCGGGGAGAGGGGGAGCAGGCAGCTCCTTCTCTCCTTGAGCTGCACACCAGGAAGCTTCGGGAAAGGCACGGATGGCTCTCCGTGCTGCCCTGGAAGGGGCCTGGCCACCTCCTGCAGAATCGCTCCTCGACGCTCTGCCGCCCAGGGCAAGCAGTGCTGCAGGGACAGAACGTTGCTCGCCGGCCGCCCGGGCCTGCGCTGCTGCAGGCAGGAGGCGGAGGCTCGGTGACTCTGGCGAGCAAGACGCCCGCGGTTCCAGGCCCACGCGTGGCCAGCCTCCCGCAGGCGGACTGGCCGTCGGGTTATAAATAGCGCGGCGCAGAGCGGCTGGCGAGAAAGCGGGGGGTGGCAGCTTACT
>NW_006159616.1:14576788-14584479 GCF_000334495.1 Tupaia belangeri chinensis
GCTCGCGCTCGGGAGGCGGGGCCCGGGAAGTTTACTGGGTATCCGTAGGTCTGCGGGACTTCGGGGCCCGCCCTCTCTTCCACCTACAGCCCTCTCCCCTCCAGAGTTCTGCCGGTACACAAGGGTTCCTGAGAAGCAGGCGTGCCCCAGACGAGGTTGTGCGGTGGAGACTTGGGGACGGAGTTGCAGACTCCTGCCTAGGATCTGGCACCAGCTCTGGGACGTGGGCCAGGTTACCTTACCTCCCCAGGCTTGATTTCCACATTTGTACTCTGGGTGGCTTGGTCTGTCTTATCTGCAGTATCCAGAGGTAGTGATTTAGGGGTCGCAGCACACACTTGTGCCATGCCTCCACCAGACAGCTTCAAATTTGAGCTTACACCTTATCACTCGTGACCGTGAGACTCAGGGTTCCTCATCTGTACAATGGGGACAACGGGAATACCTGTTCCAGGGGTTGCGTGGCAGATGCTAAGTGTTCAGTATAGGGTAGTTTGTACCCGAATGGCTTTAAGAAAGACAGTAGATGACCAGAGGTAGTATAGTGGATTAGGTGCTGGACTCCCACATGGCCAACCAGTGTTTGAGTCCTGGACCCAGCGGCTTGTACCTGCATGCCCAAAATCCTGAGAGAAGACTAGAGGAAAAGGGATAGCTGTGTATCCATCCCTCCTGGGAGGTGATTTCTCACGTTCTCTCTCTCTCCGTGTGTCTCTCTCAGGAGAGAGCACAAGTCCAATGACAAAAACCTTAAAAAAAAAAAAAGTAAATGTAATGAGGCCTTCTCTGTAGGGTGGTAGATATTTAAATGAGATAACAAGGTCAGCGGCCTCTCTCAGCTCCAGTGGAAGGTCATGCTAGTTGTCCATATTGCCCCTCACCATTATTATTCAATAAGTGCCCCTCGCCCTGCCCCAACCTTGTACCCTTTTTCTTCCAGCCCTTCAGCTATGTCCTACCCTGGGTGGCCCTACCAGTGAAGAGGTAGCCGCTTCTTCCCTCTGTGGTCCTTTATTCAGGGACCTTGGGTCAATCAGCCACTGCACTGGCCAGCCAGACTGCCACCTCCTGGACATAGGTGCCCCATCCCTCTTTTGAAGTGTCCCAGCTCTGTTCCTTCTTCAAACCCACCTCCCAACCACCACCCCAGAGACAGAATGAACAGCCACCTCTGCTGACAAACACTGGGCCACCTACTCAGGAGGAGGATTTCTGACCTGGGAGGGCAAATCCGTAGCAGCTTTTCATTTCATGAGGGTTCCAGGAGGGGTGGGAGTGTCAGGAGATATCAGAGGAAACTTGGCAGAAGCCAGCAGGACTAAGTGGGGCCAATGGGCAAGATTACCACACAGGATGTTGGGCAAGGGAGTTCCGGGAAAGCTGCAGAGGCCAGGGTGGGGGGCTGGGTCCCACTGTCTCTAAGCCCAGGGCCTTCTGGGGGCCTGCAGAGGGCTGCCAAGCCTCAGGGAAGATTTAGGTCATGCTGAGTAAGATTCGGGGAGCTAGAGAGGCAGTAAGCCAGGCACTGTGGGTGCCTCTGCAGCTGCAAGTGAGCAGGAGGGCCTAAGGCAGGCATCAGCCAAACAAGGTTGAAGTGAAGCCAGGACTGGACCGTAACCCTGGGTATTCCATGCACCCACACACCTATGAAAACCGGGAAAGGCTCTGATAGAAATGAGCAGGCGCTCAGAGAGTGAAATGAGCAAAGGGATGTTTCCAGATCTCTATGCAGCCATCACAGGGCAATCTTCTGTTACTTTGAGGGCATCTTTTAAAATATTCCCAAACCAATGAGCCAGCAGGTGGCATGGTGGTTAAGGGCACTCAACTCCCATGTGGCCAACTGCAGTTTGAGTCCTGGACCTGAAAGCTTGCTTTCTCACTTTCTCTCCCCACTCTCAGTCAAATTAAAATAAATAAATAAAGTTAAATAATATAATTCTTTTTTAAAAATTCCCAAACCAAGCCAGCTGTAACCAGCTTACTATGAAAATGCCTGGATGTCCATTTACTTATAATAGGTACCACTGGGGTGGGGTTCGGAAGGCGATGAGCCTCCATCATCATACCTGTTCTCTCCATGATGTCCCCACTTCCGCTGCTTTGACATAACTCGTTTATCTGACCCTCTTCCTCACCTTGTTTTCATCCGAGTCTCATTCCACCATTTAATTTGATCTGAGCAATTGCTTTGCTTTCTTTCAATCGTGAAAATAATGTGGTCATGCTAAACCCAGTCATCAGGGTATGAGACTATCACCCTTCCTCCTCATTCTGGTTTCTTCTGTCGTTAAAAATGAAATGCCTGCATCTGCATAATTTATAAAAATAGAGATTTGGGACCAGCAGATGCCATAATGGTTAAGTCACTGGACTTTCATGTAGTCCACCACAGTTTGAGTCCCAGACCCAGCGGTTTAAAAATTAACACTGAGCATACATGCCCAAGATCCTCAGAGGCTACTGGAGGAGAAGGGACTGTGGTGTGGCCATTCCCCAAGGGGGAGATTTCTTGCTTTCAGTCTCTCTATCTTATTATTTTTTTTTGAGAGGTTTTGTTTTTGTTTTTGTTTTTTTGTTTTTTGTTTTTTGTTTTTTATATAGGCGCATGCGCTCGCCAGACAGAGAGAGACTGAGAGACAGAAAGCGAGAAATCACCCCCCAGGAGGGATGGCCACGCTGCAATCCCTTCTCCTCCATTCTCCTCTTAGGATCTTGGGCACGCCCACACACATGCCCGGAGTGAGTTTAAGCCGCCGGGTCTGGGACTCGAACCGTGGTTGACTATGTGGGAGTCCAGCGATATAGCCATACGCTAACTGCTGGTTCCGCAGTCTCTCTATCTTTCTATCTCTCTGGTGAGTACATGCATCCTATAGCAAAAATCTCTCTTAAAAAAAAAAAAAAGTTTATTCAGCTCTTGGTTTGGAGATCTGAGTGCCAGGGGCCACATCTGGTAAGGGTCTCTGTCTCATTCCCTCTCCTTATGACCCTACCAGAACTCAGTCATGTGGGCCCCACACTGATGTCGAATCATTTCCCAAAGGCCCCACCTTTCAAGACCATATCAGATTAAGGCCCCTATCTTCTCAACATCATTAAAATAGCTCATTCCAGTTTTTAAAAAGAACTGTTTTTATTGAGTTTTTACTTATCATTATTATTTTTCAATTTGCTACAGGACACATACACTCACCAGATAGAGAGAGAGTGAGAGAGAGAAAGTGAGAAAGCAAGTTGCCAGGTCTAGGACTTGAACCACAGTTGACCATGTGGGAGTCCAACACCCTAACCACCACACCACCTGCTGGCTTCATGTCACCAAAATTTTAAGACATGAAGTTTGGGAAGACACAGTCAAAACTATAGCACCGGGGCTGGCAGGTGGCATGGTGAATAAGGGTGCTGGACCCCGACATGGCCAACTGCAGTTTGAATCACATAACCACATACCTGGCGGCTTGCTTTTTCACTCTCTCAAAATAAGTAAATAAATAAAGTTAAAACAAACAAACAAACAAAAGCTATAGCACCCCAAAGAAAACATACATTTAAAGCCTTGTCCGTGTGGGTCTTGTGACTGGTTTCAGCACCTTTGCCTATCTGAAACTTTTCTCATTTCTGGGCTAACTGCAGCTGTAAGACACTCCAGGCCATGTCACAGAGAACCAAGTATGCCCAACATCCCATGAAAGAAGCCAGAAGATAGGAGCAATGTCTGACAAGAGGAGGAGGGGATGTGCTGTAACTAGAATTGTGCCTGCTTTGTCTCGTGCTTGACAAGGATCACCCGGGGGCTCTATTTATGAAGTGGTGTTTTGGGGGATTCGTCTTCATAGGCCTTAAACTGTGGGGTAGACAGAAATTGGGGTTCATCAGCCTGCTTTACGGACATGGAACGTGAAGAGAGATGAATGACTCACAGAGATGCCTGTGGAGTTAGAAATAAAATCACGTTGCAGTTTCTATTTTCAGGTGCCACTCTCTAAGTCAGCTCTTCTTGCTTGCTCCTTGTTTTTTGCAGGGTAGGTGGGGAGAACAGGTGTTGTAGATTTTCAGCCGTGAGTGGATTTTTTTTTATCCCCTTATATGAGAAACCTCAGAACTCTTTTTTCAGGTTGGCTTCATAAAGTCTACATAAAATATCAATAATGGATTCATTTTCTATTGCTGCCATAATCATTTACAATTTAGTCAGCTGAAGAACACACCTTTATTATCTTACGGTTCTGGAGGTCGGAAATCCCACTTAAGTCTCACTGGGCTAAAATAAATGGTTGACGAGACTGAATCCTCTCGGGGGGAGCCACTTTCTTGTTCATTTCTGGCTCCGGCCATTTCCTGCTCAAGGCAAAATTCAGCACCTTGTGGTTTTAGGACTGAAGTCCTTGTTTCCTTGCTGACTTTGGCCAGGGGCCCTCCCAGCTTCTAGAGGCTACCACATTCCTTGGCTCGTGGCCTTCTTCCTCCGTCCTCAGTGCAAGGTTGAATGCTTTGATTCTTCCCTTCTTCCTTTTCAGACTCATCTCTATGACCCCACTGGGGAAGAGTCTCTTCTTTTAAGGACTCATGCAACTCAATTGGAGGCATTTACACAATCCAGGATAATTTTTCTGTGTCAGAGTCCGTACCCTTAATCACATCTACAAATTTCCTATAACCACATAAGGGAACAAAGGCTCGATTTCCAGAATTTAGGGCATCTTTCAGGAGTCATTATTCTGCCTACCACAAGTGTTAACTTTGCAGATTCTCAGCCTTCTGGATTTTCCTGTATCTTTATCATGTAATTTTTTTATAATTTTGTTTTTAGATACAGGGCACATACTATACATTCCACCTATTTAAACTGTACATTTCAATGGTTCTGATACAGGTACAGAGTTGTGCAATCACGTATCACCACAGTCAATTTAGGAATATTTTTGTCACCCCAAAAAGATCCCAATTAGCAGTCACTCCCCATTTCACTTCACCTGTCTTAACCCTAGAAAGTCACTAATCTATTTCCATCTCTATGGATTTGCCTATCCTGGACATTTCAAATGAGTGAATTATATAATGTGTGGTCATTGGTGTCTAAATATGTTATATAGAAACACGTATTTATGATTTCAAAGTTTGTCCACATTATAGTATGTACCAATGCTTCATTCCATCTTATTGCTAAATATTGGGTTGTTGGGGAGCCAGCAGATGGTGTAATGGTTACATTGCTGGACTCCCCTGTGGTCAACCGCAGTTTGGACCCGCTGGCTTAAAACTCATGCCAGGTGCATGTGCACGTGGGCCCAAGATCCCGAAAGGAGAATGGAGGAGAAGGGATTGCAGCATGGCCATCCCCCCTGGAGAGTGATTTCTGTGATTTCTCACTTTCTCTCTCTCTGTCTTTCTGGCAAGCACATACACACTATAGCAAAAGTCTCTCTCTAAAATACACACACACACATGCAGGGTTATCAGAAAAGTCATGATGCATTTTTGCATAGAAAAACAGAAAAATACATCATGACTTTTCCAACCACCCAATAATATTGAGCTGTATGGATATACCACATTTTGTTAACACATTCATTGGTTTATAGACATTTAGGTTGTTTCTACGTTTTGACTTTTTTATGGCTTTTTTTTTTTTTTTTGGTAGAGATTTTTGTAATAGGGAGCATACACTTGCTGGAGAAATAGAAAGATAGAGAGATAGAAAGCAAGAAATCATTCCCCAAAGGAGGTAGCCACACCACAATCCCTTCTCCATTCTCCTTTTGGAATTTTGGTCACACATGCACGTGCACCCAGCATGAGTTTTTTTTTTTGGAGAGGTTTTTGCTATAGGGCGCGTGCGCTCGCCGGAGAGACAGAGAGAGACAAAGAGACAGAAAGCGAGAAATCACTCCCCAGGGGGGATGGCTACACTGCAATCCCTTCTCCTCCATTCTCCTCTCAGGATCTTGGGCACGCACGCACACGCGCCTGGCGTGAGTTTAAGCCACCAGGTCCGAGACTCGAACCGCGGTTGACTACGTGGGAGTCCAGCGACATAGCCATTATGCTAACTGCTGGTCCCCACCCAGCATGAGTTTTAAGCCCCAGGTCTGGGATGCAAATTGCAGTCAACTACCTGGGAGTCCAGTGACATAACCATTATGCCATCTTCTAGTCCCTAGACTTTTTTTAAATGAATACTCAGTTATGAACATACACATGTTTTTGTATAGATGCATGTTTTCATTTCTCTTTGGTATATGCTGAAGAGTGGGCAACCAAGATAATTCTGTTTAACCTTTTGGCAAACTGCCAGGCTGTCTTCCAAAATGATTGTACCATTTTCTACTCCCATCAGTAACATACAGCCATGCGAGTGGGTACGAAGTAGGATCTCATTGTCATTTTGATTTGCATTTCCCTGATGGCTTTGAGCATCTTTTCATATACATAATGGCCATTCATTTGTCTTCTTTTTTTTTTTTTAGAGAGAGAGATTTTTGCTATAGGGCATGTACCTTCATTGG
Source organism: Tupaia belangeri chinensis (assembly GCF_000334495.1). NCBI lineage: Eukaryota > Metazoa > Chordata > Mammalia > Scandentia > Tupaiidae > Tupaia > Tupaia belangeri. The sequence continues at coordinate 14,583,298 of NW_006159616.1, forward strand.
AGAGACAGAAACAGAAAGCAAGAAATCACGCCCCTCCCCCTCCCCACCTCCCCGGAGCTGGGGGGATGGCCATGCTGCATTCTTCTCTTGGGATCTTGGACACTCATGCACATGAGCCCAGCATGAGTTTTAAGCTTCCAGGTCCAGGACTCAAACAATGGTCAACTATGTGGGAGTCTAGCGATGTAACTAACCATTACGCCATCTGCTGGTCCCATTTGTTTGTCTTTTTTGGAGAAATGTCTAATCAGATTTTTTTTTTTTTTGAGAGGTTTTTGCTATAGGGCGTGTGCGCTCGCCAGACAGACAGAGAGAGACATAGAGACAGAAAGCGAGAAATCACCCCGCAGGGGGGATGGTCACGCCGCAATCCCTTCTCCATTCTCCTCTCGGGATCTTGGGCACGCACGCACACGTGCCCGGCGTGAGTTTTTTTAAGCCACCGGATTCGGGACGCGAACCGCAGTCGACTACGTGGGAGTCCAGCGACATAGCCATTACGCTAACTGCTGGTTCCCTCTAATCAGATTTTTGACCCACTTTTCAATTGAGTTATTTATCTATTTTATTTAGTTATTAGAGCTCTTTATATGTTCTGGATACAACTTCCTTACTAAACATATAATTTGCAAATGTTTTCTCCCATTCCGTGGCTCATAATTTTACCTTTTTGGTGGTGTTCTTTAAAGCATAAAAGGTGATGTCCTATAATCTATTTTTTTCTTTTGTTGTTTGTGCTTTTAGTGTCATGAAGGCTTTACCTAATCCAATGTCATGAAGATCTATGCTTCTGTTTCTCCTTAGAGTTTAGTAACAGGCTCTTAGGCTGGCAGGTGGTATGGTGGTTAAGTGGCTACACTCTCACATGGTTGACTGTCATTAAAGTCCCAGACCTGGTGGCTTGCTTTCTCACTTTTTCTTTCTTCTTTCTCTATCTGGTCAAATTAAAAAATAATAACAAATAAAATAAAATAAATAAATAATTATTTTTAAAAATAATTTAGGCCATTACATATAAGCTTTTGATCATTTTGAGTTAATTTTTGTATTTGATGAGAGGCATGGGCTACAACTTCTTACTTTGACATGTGGCCAATTGTCCCAGAGTGCACTGGTTTTTTTGTTTTTTGTTTTTTTGTTTTTTGGAGAGATTTTCACTGTAGGGCGCGTGCGCTCGCCAGA
>NW_006159616.1:14584647-14597737 GCF_000334495.1 Tupaia belangeri chinensis
GCCCGGCATGAGTTTTAAGCCACTGGGTCCGGGACACGAACCGCGGTCGACTACGTGGGAGTCCAGCGACATAGCCATTACACTAACTGCTGGTTCCCCCAGGATGCACTGTTGAACTGTACACGGTGCATTCCTAAAGCATCTGTTTGGGCAGATGTGCAGTAGTGGCATAACCAAAGTGCCCCCCAGTTCAGTAAGACAGAACTTAGGAGATCAAAGCCTGGCAAATACCAGGCTCTTAAAGACAGGTTTATTAAATAAACATGTTGTGAGCTGGGGAGCCCAAGCCATGAAGGCTGGGTGCTGGAGTTCCCTGCGCTCTGCATGACTTTAAGTGTCTGTGAGAACCTTTTCTCCTGGCAGCCACTTGGCCACAGTCTAAAGAGCTGGGGCCCTTAGGTAAAAGGGGCCAACTAGCAGTGCTACCACTGCCTAAGCTGATCTCAGGGGAAAATGTCCCAAATTTTGTTTTGAGTATGCCTGGGGGAGGGGTAGGAAGAGAGAGGATTGGGGAGCAGCTGGCCTGGATATGAACCAACGGGGGACCTTGAATATTGAAGCAAGAGGCACCTGTACTCAAGGTCGACATTTCTTGCCTTAAGCTTTAAGAGGCAAGAGCAGGGGAAAGCTCTTGGCTGAAAGATAAAATGAAAAGATAAAAGTGCTGGCAGCCACCCCAGACAGCTCTGCACCAACAAAAGCTGCATCGTATCATTTGGGCCAAGAGGAGACGCAGCCTGGGGACAACCAAGCAACGGATGAGACTGGGGTCTGGAGAGAGGACACAGCACCCGTGGAGGGGAACTGTGATGGTCAGCAAGACTCTCAGGACGAAAGTGGCTTCCTGCTGGCTTCTCCAGGAAGCAGGCGCTTGCAGTCTTCCCCCAGCCCTGACACTGCAGTGGCCTGGTCTGGGGCCAGGAGTTTGGAAGCCTCTTGGGAGCTGGCAGTTCCCAAGTGACTGCAGGGTCACAGCAGGGGACAAGTCTGCGCTCTTCAGCACCTTGCACTTTTCCCTTCTCCAGTCTTGGAAATGCAGGTAAGATGCCCCTCATTCATTCAACCAATACTCTGTGCCAGGCACCGTGCTAGGCTCAGGGGACACAGGAGGAAACAAAGCCCTGCTCTTGAGGGTCTTATAGTCTATTCCAACTGACTAATTATGTTTAGGTTTCTGATCATTTTTAGTTAATTTTTATGTGCCACGAAAAAATTAAAATGAAGCAACAGAACTGAATGTCTGACAAGTATCTAAGGATGGCCTCACTAGGATATGATGTTTAAGACTAGAGGGAGAGAGGCTGGTCAATGTGAGGAAGAATGTTCCAGGCAGAGAGGACAGCCTGTACAAAGGCCCAGAGGCAGGAAATAGCTTGGAGTCTCTGAATAACTGAAAAGAGGCCAGGGCGGCTACAGCCCTGAGGAGAGGTGGCCCAAGAGCAGGTTGAAGGGGCTGGGACACGCAGGGCCTTAGGGGCCACAGAGAGAAATGGGAGTTATATTCTAATTTTTAACAGGAGGCTCTGGGATATTTTAAGAGTGACATTAGTTTTCATTTTAGAAAAGCCTTTTGGGCTCCAGGATCACAGGTCCAGAGGAGAATCTCACTGGTCGAGCGGGCAGGGAGCTGTGCTAGGGTCCACACAGGCTAGGTGCACATCTCTGGGTGTTTCGACTTATTTATCTGTTTGTTTATTTATTTATTGCTATAGGGTGTGTGCACTCACCAAAGAGAGGCAAAGAGGGAAAATGAGAAATCCCCTCTGCCCTGACCCCAGAGGGGATGGTCACATCACAATCCCTTCTCCTTCATTCTTCTCTTGGGATTCTGGGCACAAATGCACATACACCTGATGTGTTTTTCAAGCCACTGGGTTCAGGACTTGAACTGCACAGACAGCCATGTGGGATCCAGTGCCTTAACCACCACACCACCTGCTGGCCCCTCAGGATGTTTTAAATGCAGGTTATTATTATTCAGGTATGGCAAGGCCAACAGGTCAGGCAGTGATATACACTGGAACAGATCCCAAGAAGAGGAAGCTCATGCCATGGCGGGTGGGGTGGAGGGGGCACTCAGGGAGGCACCATGGTTAGCTGGGAGGACAGAGAGTGAGGGGGAAAGTGGACAGAGCCTTGACCGTGGTTTCTGTGGGAAAGACAAGGCAAGGCAGGGTCAATAGGTTTAGGACTGGGTACATTTCTGAATGATTTCTAGAGGCTCTGGAGCAGAGGGGTCACTCTGAGTTGTCACAGGGTGATTAGGACAGGTACCTTGTGACCCCAGGGTGAGAGCCAGTCAGAGGAGGTATTGGGGATGTGGGTTCTGGGTTGGCTCTTTGCACATGAAAGGTGGGTTGCTTTACCATCTGGCCAGCCCTGGGAGGGACTGCCCCTCCAGGGTTAGCAAGACCTCTGATATCAAAGCATCAGAAATGCATGGTTAATCCACAGAGGGCACCTGTAGTTTGTGGAGAGAGGTTGTGGAGGGAGTTTGCAGGATTTACTGATGGATTGCATTAAGGTGACCAGGGAAGAGGAAGAATCAAAGATGCTGCCTGGGTTTTTTACTTTAGTAATTGGGTCCGCTCTCTGCTGAAGTGAGCCTCTGGGAGACCAGGAGACAGAGTTACCCTTAAGGAGTTTCAACTCTCACAGGGGTTTTCAAGTACAGAGAGCTGACAAGTCATGTTAGTAGTGTTAGGCTCCCCAAAGTATGAGTGAACACATGATTCCGCAATTCCCATCCTAGGTGTACACCCATAGGAATTGAAAGTAGGGAGTTAGGCCAGCCAGTGGCAGGGCGGCTGGATCCCACATGGTTGACTATGTTCGACATGGTTGGCGTTCTGAACCAGGCATCTTGAAAAACACTTCAGACATGCGTGCATGGGTACCCAGCATTCCAAGAGGAGAATGGAGAAAGGATTATAAAATGGCCATTTCCCTGGGGATGATTTCTCTCTCTCTCTCTTTCTCCTCTGACAAGTGCATGTGCCCTATAGCAAATTAGAAAAGCAAGCAAGCAGGCAAGGACTCAGGTATTTGTACTTTGCCTTAAGTGACAGATATGCTGGGACCAGGAAGTGGCATAGTGGTTAAGGCACTGGACTCCCATATGGTCTTCCATGGTTTGGGTCCCAGGCCCAGTGACTTGAAACTGATAGCAGGCATGTGTGTATGCATGCCCAAAATCTCTAGAGAAGAGTTGAGGAGAAGGGATTGCAGTGTGGTCATCCCCTCTGAGAGATGATTTCTCACCTCCCCACTCTCTGTCTCTTTCCAGCAAGTGTACACACCCTATGGCAAAAACCTAGAAATAAATAAATAATAACATATGCTATAAAAATAATTCAGAATGCCAAACTTCTATTAACCATTTAGAAATAATATTTCCCCATATACTTATAACATTGTTTCACCAACCAAAATGTCCTTTTTTTTTTTTAAATTGCCAGTGTGTGCATGTACTCAGCAGAGAGAGACAGAGAAAAAGCACCTCTCAATGGTCCATGGTCACCCCACAATCCTTTTCTCTTCGTTTCTCCACCCCATTAGGTTAGGCATGCACACACACAGCCCTAGAGTGTTTTTCAAGCCACTGGTGCTGGGATTTGCACTGTGATCAGCCGTGTGGGTTCTGGCTCCGCACAGCACTTACCCACCGCGCTACAAGCCCAGCCCCAGTCATGATTTCTTGTTGGCTTTTCCTCCTCCAGGGCCCAGACGCTTCCATGACAAGGGTCTCTGCTGCTGTAGTATAGGAGCTGCATGCTCCTACAGACCAATCCTATTCGTGTCAGAGGATCTCTTCACAGGAATATAAGACAAACCCTTTCAATAACGTAGACTCTTTGAACTATGTGAATAATTGTCCTCAAAGTTTTTTTGTCTTGTTTCATATTACTTTGTTAAACTCGACTATGTATAACAGTATATAACTTATTTTTTTAAATCGAGATTAAGAAAGAGTATCTATACGGCATAAAATAGGTGTTCAGTAAAAACGTCTGTGCTTTGTTTTCACCGTGTAGCCTCCACACAAGACGGGACTGGAGAGAATTTTTTGTTCGTGTGTTTGTTTTTAGTTTTTGTTTGTTTGTTTGTTTTTCATAGTTTGCTATAGGGCACAGACACTTGCCAAGGGGGGGGTGGGGTAAGAAATCATCCCTCAGGGAGGATGATCACACTGCAATCCCTTCTCTATTCTCCTCTTGGGATTTGGGGCACACATGGACAGGCCCTGTGTGTTTTCCGAGCTGCTGGTTCTGGGACTTGAACTGCACAGTTAGCCACATGCGATCCAGCTGCCTTAACTGCCACACCACCTGCAGTCTCCAGGGCTGGAGAGATTTTGTATTACTTCCAAAGCTCCTTCCCCAGGCTATAACTTTGGACTGGTAAGGGATTAAATGAGCCAGGGTGTTAGCACACCCAAAGTTAATGTTCTCTAGTTTTCACTAGTTTAGGTGTCACATACCATCTATCATGTAGATAGAAATATTGATTACTGGTGAGAACTTTAATTGTGTGGCTTGGAGCAGGTGAAGGACCTGGGTGGTTTTCTGGGCTAGTCTCCTATGACACTGGAGCATTCCTATCACCTCAGCTGAAATCCCCATGTTTGAAATGCTCACATGGCACTTGCAAACATCGTTACTGTTTTTTTTGGCCTGTCTATTCTGTGGGAAGTGTCTTGTCAACTAGACCATACATACTTCGCAGGTGAGGTGTCCGCTGGTCACTGTATCTTATAACCCCTTCCCCAGCATCCAGTACAGGCTCTCCTCCATATATGTCTGTTGATTAAACAGATGTATTAATTTATACAGCATAGTTGTCAACTTTGCCAGATCAACTATATTATTTTTTATATATGCAAAAAGTCATATTTGGTTGTATGTCACTATCAAGAGAGTGAAAAGACAACTCATAGAAAGAAGAGGATACTTACAAATTGTCTATCTAATAAGGAACTATATATATCCAGGATACATTTAAAAAAAAAAAAAAGAAGAAGAAAAAAAACACTCCAAAGCCCAACCACAAAATAAAAAATAACCCAATTTGGGACCAGCGGTTGGTGTAATGGCTATGTCACTGGACTCTCATGTAGTCCCGGACCTGGTCGCTTAAACTCATGCAGGGCATGTGTGTGTGCGTGCCCAAGATCCTGAGAGGAGAATGGAGGAGAAGGGATTGTGGTGTGACCATCCCCCCTGGGGGGGGTGACTTCTCGCTTTCTGTCTCTCTGTCTCTCTCTGTCTTTCTGGCAAGCGCACATGCCCTATAGCAAAAACCTCTCAAAAAAAAGAAAAAAAAAATTTTAAAATGGGCAAAGGAGCCAGCAGGTCACGGTGTGGTTAGGGCACTGGACTCCCACATGGCTGACTGCTGTTCAAGTCCCCAGACCTGGTGGCTTGCTTTATCTCTCCCTTTTTCTCTCTCTCCCTGGTAAGTGAACATGTCCTATAGCACATTTAAATAACAATAGTAATAAATAAAATTAGGGACCAGCAGGTGGCATAATGGTTATGTCACTGGACTCTCACATAGTCAACCATGGTTCAAGTCCCAGACTCAGGGGCTAAAATTCATGCCAGACATGAGTGTGTGCACCCAAGATCCCAAGAGGAGAATGAGCTAAAATTCATGCCAGACAACGAGTGTGTGCACCCAAGATCCCAAGAGGACAATGAAGGAGAAGGCATTGTGGCATGGCCAACCCACTTGAGGAGTGATTTCTTGTTTTCTATCTCTCTGTCTCAATCACCTGCATATGCGCCCTAAGAGGACAATGAAGGAGAAGGCATTGTGGCATGCCAACCCACTTGAGGAGTGATTTCTTGTCTCAATCACATGCATATGCGCCCTATAGCAAAAATCTCTCTCAAAAACTAAATAAGTAAATAAATTATTCTTTTTTAAAAATGGGCAAAAGGTTTGAAAAGACATGTTTCCAAACACAAATAGCTAAAAAGCACCTGAAAAGATGCTCCACATCATTAGTCATTAGGAAAATGCAAATTGAAACCACAATGAGACACCACTTCACACTCCCTAGGATGGCTATGATAACAACGAACAAAAAGGGACCAACAGCAGAAAATAAGAACTGCTTGGAAATGGGAATCTTCATGCATTACTGGTGGGATAGTAAAATAGTGCAACTGCTGTGCACTTTCAGCTCAGCAGCTCCTTCAAAAGTTAAATATAGGGCCAGCCCCGTGGCTTAGTGGTCCAAAGAGCCGGATTTCACATGGTCATCCATGGTTCAAATCTCAGCCCCTGTGGCTTAAAAAGCATGCTTGGGGGACCAGCAGTTAGCGTAATGGCTATGTCGCTGGACTCCCATGTAGTCGACCGCGGTTCGAGTCCCGGACCCGGTGGCTTAAACTCACGCCGGGCGCGTGTGCGTGCGTGCCCAAGATCCCGAGAGGAGAATGGAGGAGAAGGGATTGCGGCGTGGCCATCCCCCCTGGGGGGTGATTTCTCGCTTTCTGTCTCTCTGTCTGTCTCTGTCTGTCTGGCGAGCGCACGCGCCCTATAGCAAAAACCTCTCAAAAAAAAAAAAAAAAAAAAAGCATGCTTGGTATGTGCGCGCCTCAAATGCCAACCAGATGGATGTCCCAAAGGTACATCCCAAGTGGCCATCCCCACTGAGGGGTGATTTCGCACTTCCCCCCCTCTTTCTCTACCCCCCCCCCAAGTGAGTGCACATGCCCTATGGCAAAAACCTGAAAACGTTTAACAAATATATGGTATAGCCATACAATGGAATATGATTCAGCCGCAAAATAAATACATGCTATGATATATTACAGATAAAACTTGAAAACATTATGTTAAGTGAAAGAAGCAAGTCACAAAAACGTGAATGCTGAATGATACCACTTTTATAAGGTACCAAAAACAGGCAATTGATAGAGACAGCCCGTAGAAGGGTGGTTGCCAGGGACCAGTGGGAGGGGACTGGGAGTTATCATTTAATGGGGACAGAGACAATTGTTCTGTAGATAAATGGTGGTGATGGCCACTTAGCATTGTGAATACTTACCACTGTACACTTAAAAGTGATCAAGATGATGACTTTTATATTTGTATGCTTTACCACAATAAAAGAAAAAAACGAAACTAAAAGGCTAAAGAAAAGTCACATTTGGAGCAGCAGCCCATGGTGAGAAGCTGAGGACACTCCGCTTGTACAGTATCATTAGAATGATCACACTGCAATCCTTTCTCCTCCATTTCTCCAACCTGTTGAGATTTGGGGCATGCATACACATGTGCCTGGTGTGTTTTTCAAGTCACCAGGGCCGGAATTCCAATGACGGTCAGCCATGTAGGGTCTGGTTTCCTTAACCACTAGGCCACGGAGCTGACCTTTGTGTGGTATCATTTAACCCAGGCTGCCCATCTGACTTTCCTCCGTCCTGGGATTAGGACGAGCCCACCCAGCAGCCAGATCCTTCAATATATGTGACACCTCTCAGAGCAGAGACAGCACCCGTCTCCCCCGGCAAAAACAGGAGTCTCTCGTCTCCCTTTCTGTATCCCTCTCAATGCCTCCCAAGTGCCTGTCCATCTGCAATTTTATTGTAAAGCGTTCTAATGTGTTAGGTTAAGTCATTTTGCCTTCATTACAAGGAGAATGTCCAGTACTTAAGCCCTGATTACAAAATAAAAGGCATATGAAATTCAAACCTGTGCCGAGGCCTCTGAACCCACTGGATTGGCTAACCTGTCTATGATGTTCTCCTGACTCTTCTAGAATTAAGTACCCACGACAAGGCCCCAGATGAGCTCATCTCTGTCTCTGTACTAAGTTCCAAGATGTTGGGTGATGTTAGCACGAAGCTCCCAGGTCCCTGAAGAAACCGGAATCACAAATAGAACACTAATGAGTGCTGCAAGTCGGGGAACTCGCCCTGCATAAGCAGGTAGTTAGAGGCAGAAAGTGTAAGTGGCTCCCTAATTAATGCACTACTAATTAGGCTTCCTTGCAACGGAGAGAAACCCTGACAGATATCTTCAAAGCTTTTGTGTGAAACTGGTACTTGAACAAGCAAGACTCAAAGGATATGAAAGAGAACAACTTTGTCTTCCCCCATTGCTGGTTCAAAATCTGTGTGAAAGCACTTACTGGCTCCTTGGATGAAATCTAAGACAAACTACACACACACACAGATTTCCCTGGCCTCTCTCTCCAGTCTGGATTTAAATCTCCAGTCCTAGGGCCAGCAGATGGCATGGAGGGTAGGGCAGCTGGATCCTACACGGCTGACGGTGTGGTGAGTCTCAGACTCAGTGACTTAAAGATCACGCCAAGCACATGTGTGTGCCCAAAATCCCAAGAGGAAAGTGAAGATTGTGACATGGTCTTTCTATTGTGGGGTCTCTCTCTCTCTCTCTCTCTCTCTCTCTCTCTCTCTCGTACACATGCCTGATTAGCAAAACTAAAGAAAAAAAAAAAAAAAGCTCCAGACCCTCTTGCCACCCTTAGCTCTTGGTGGGGACCCACCTAGGACTAGAAAACCCTTTTCCCCAGGTGTATGCCTGCGCTTGGCCAGCTGCAGTTTCTGCCTCCTCCAGGCTTGCAGCGGGGAAGGAGAAGGTGAGGTTACCGGCACTGGCTGGCCTTGCTGCTATCTGGGTTGGGCTGGTGGTTAAAGGTTACCTCATGGGGCACTTTGGAGGGTCTTTCTAGACTCCTTCAACATTGGGATCTCACAAGTGCAGCTCTTCTGGTTCCAGTGAAAACACCTTCTCGGCTGGTCTTTGTAATTCCATCCAGATCCTAGATGTGAAGTGTTAAGCCCCAGACCTCTTTCTGCAAGGTTGCCTTCCCCCCTGCAGGAGGTCCTGATCAGGCACATTCCTACCCTGTCAGGAAGAGAATTTAAGTGCTGGGGGTGCACTGACCAGGCGTCCCCTCACATTTAGGGATCCCCAGCCACTGGTCCAGGACCTGGGGAGCACCCCTTGGGCGCTCATGCTAAGGAGGAAAAACCTCCAGCTCCTTCCTGGGGGCAATGCTAGCAGACCCTGACCACTTTCTCTTATGATATTCTTCCTCTTGTTTAAAAGTTTGCTAGATCTTTCTGCTTCCTCCAAGTGCCAAATTGTTCACACTTCACTCTAGAATTGAGGATAGTTGGTGTCTAAGACAGGACTCTTGGAGCCTGAGCCCATTTTTAACACCCTAAAAGACTGAGCATGCAGTGAGGATTTCTTTTTCATATTCTAGAAGTTTTGCTGAATACCGAACCTGAAAAGTGAAAAACTCCCAGAACTCAAGCAGAACTCAAGGGCTCGTGAGAATCATTGAGCTAACTTCAGGAGGCCCTGAAAACTGCTCAAAAACCCACAAATCACGGGCAAGAGCTCCAGCAGCACATAACGGCCTTTATGGCCCACGTGGTACATCGGCTCGCTGGAATCCTCCTCTGCCCAACTAGTCTTGTCGGCAATGAATGATCTCACAGGTGCCCGCCTTTGTCTAGGTACTGCAGCACAGGTGCAGTCTTCCTCTCTCTCTCTCAAATTTATTTCTCCCACGAGCAAGAGAGAGAGAAAGAGAGACACAAGCCCAAGAGGGCCTTGATGCCATCTCACACACACACACTTTTACACTTCCCTGGCTTCTCTCTCCAGTCTGGATTTAAATCTTCAGTCCTAGGGGCCGGCAGGTGGCATGGTGGTTAGGGCGCTGGACTCCCACATAGCTGACCATGGTTCAAGTCCCTGACCAGGTGGCTTGCTTTCTCACCTTCCTGATCTCTTTCTCTGTCACTCTCTGGTCAAATAAGAAGTAATAATAATAATGATAAATAAATAAATAAATAAATAAATAAATCTGCAGTCCTGGGCCAGTCCTGGATCACAGACGCACACATGTCCCGAGTACTCAGGGAGGTCCCCACACAGGAACCCACAACCTTCCCACGTGGATCAGCCTTCCAGAACATCACGTTTCGCAGAGGCTCCACCATCCAGCCCCCTACAGGTGTGGTCTCTGTTCTCACCTTGCTGATTATGAAGGAGCCGGACACATCAGGCCACCTCAGCGTGCAGGCAGACACGCGCTGACAGGCAGCCCTCATCCAGTCCCGGCACCATACCAGGGTCTAGACAAAGCTCGATTTGAATTACAATCTAAGGATGAAGTGGGAGATCCACAGAGACCAGGGCTTTATTCTTCTAGGAGTTTTACTCTTCTCCTTAAAAACATTCTTTTTAATTAGATCTTAGATATAAAAAAAATCAATCTGCTGCTTTATTTTATTACTCTTCTGTTATATTAGATTGTGCCCTTGGTGGTTTAGAACTGTAATGAGTGAAGTCAATAAAACAAAATAGCAGGCACATTAAAATTGCCTCTATTTTTAAATAGTGGGTGCCTAACATCCTCAATTACAAAAGGCCGGATTTCCTAATCTACGAAGAGGACAAAGGGTTCTATAGAGGCCACTTACCTATGTAACACCCATCCTCCCTTTTCTCTTTGGTAAGAGACCCATAATGTTATTCAATGTGGCAATGAACCCAGTTATAATAAGCTTCTCTAGCAAGGTCATATGACTACATTCTGGCCAATGAGATGTAAGCAGACGTTGTCAAGAAGTATTCATGAAAAGAGGGACACTTGGCAAGAATGCATTTTTTTCCTATTCTTCCTTTCCCACCTCTTGCTTCTTGCCTGGAATGCAGATATGAAAGCTGGAGCTCCAGCAATGCTGTTGGCTCATGAGGTAACTGTAAGAGTAGAAGACAGGAACCAAGGATAGCAGAAGAGAAAGGTAGAAGGGAAACAAGTTTCCAATGTGGTGGAATCACCTTAAGAGCCTGGGATCTTTGACCTCTGGGACAGAAAGAGAAATAAATGTTGATTTTGTTTTAAACTCTTTATTTTTGGCTTCAGTCATTTACGAGGTTCTTATCAATTTCCTCTGTTAAAAAGGATCACTTAGGCCCCAGTCATTGTTTTAGCCATTTGGGAAGGAAATCTCTGCAGAACATGTTGCATATCCACCTTTTTTTATCTTTCCTTTTTTTTGGGGGGGGGAGGTTTTCACTATAGAGGGTGTGTACTCGTCAGAAAGACAGAGAGACAGAAAGCAAGAAATCATCCCCCAGGGGGGATGGGCATGCAACAATCCCTTCTCCTCCATTCTCCTCTCGGGATCTTGGGCATGCACGCACACACACCTGGTGTGAGTTTAAGCCACCGGGTCTAGGACTAGAACCGCGGTCAGCTACATAGGAGTCCAGCAACATAGCCATTACACTAACTGCTGGTCCCTTGCATATCCACCTTAAACCAAGCATAGAGTCAACGTAGGCTTGCTGGCTAAAACACAAGACAGGGTGCTGATTAAATTTGAATTTCAAAATATTGGGGGGATGGGTGAAAGCATGTCCCATAGACTGCATGAGAGAAACTTACACTGAAAACAATTTGTTGTTTACCTGAAATTTCAATTTAAGTGGAGTCCTGCGTTTGTGTTTGCTTGCTCTGCCAGCCCTCTCAGAGCAGACCCTCGTTCTACCCTTCCCTCCTGTGCGGGGGCAGCGATGTCGCGGCAGCCTGTTGAGGCCTATGTCACTCTCAGCCCTCTGGGCATGAGGCGTGGACCGCCACGTGTTCCTCACTTTGCTCTTCATCCATCCGTCTCTCCCTGAGTGGTCAGTCTATCGTTACCCTGCCGGCTGCTGCCCCACACACGCTGTCTGCTGTGGCCCTCTGCCCGCTCGTGCTGCACCAATCACCTGTGGGCAAGCAATGTCCAGAGCTCCTGTCCTGGGGCTAGAAGCCTGTATTCAACACCAGGCCCCCTCGCTTGTAGCTCTGTGACCTTGAGCATGTCCTCTGACCTGTCAGCGCTTGGATTCCTCCCGGATGACGTGAGAGGAGAGTGGGCGCCATGTGGGTTACGTGAGGGCTAATATGTTTACTATGCAGACTGTGCTAGCCCGGCCAGCGCCTGGCCCTTCGTAAGTGCTCAGAGGACAGGATCCATGGCTGTGTGGAGGCTTAGCAACCGGATAACCGAGCTGGATAAACAGGATCTAGGGAGAGAACTTTTATGAGTAAAACATGAGCAATAGGGATGTTGAGGTTGCAGAGAGGAGGGGCTGGGGAGGGAGGCTGAGAGCTGGGCCCTGAAATCGTGGGAGAGTGGAAATGAGCAGGCCAGGTCAGCCTGTGCCATGGGGGAATCAGAATTTTTTTTAATATTAATTTTTTTCCAGGAGAGAGGGACAGGACCCCGTGCCGGCATCCACTCCCAGTCTCAGTCAGCCCAGATCATGTGCTCAGGGAGGTCCCCAGATGCTAACCCAGGCCCTTTCCATAGGGCCCAGCTGCATCACCGCTGCATCACCTGGCCAGGGCAGGGGTTAGGTGTTACAGGTACTGTTACAGGCAGAACTGTGTCCTCCCAAAATGTGATATTGAAGCCCTAACCCCGAAGGTGGCATCTACAGGCCAAGGTGAGGCAGCTCGAGGAAACCAGCCCTGCCTGTGCCTTGATCTCAGCCTTCCAGACCCCGGAACTGGGAGAGAATGCATTTCTGGTGTTCCAGCCCCGGCCTTGGAATTGTGCTCCGACAGCCTGGGCAGACACAGACATGTGCTGAAACGGAGGTCGTACTCCGCCGAGCCCCTGGCGCAGGTTTGCCCCTTGTACAAGAGATGTTACTGTTACTGTGTTTTCTTATCACTGGTGCCAGGCGCTCTCCAGCGAAGGTTGTTCAGCTACAAATGCTCTCTCAGAGCCATCATCCCTGGGACAAGACCGAGACATAAGTGACAGAAACTAGAGAGGCACAGACAGCAACAGATGCCGGACTGTCTGGGAAGGGGGCGGGGAGAAAGGAGGTGGAGGTCAAAGGAAGGCTCTCTGAGGAGGCGAGAAGGGGCCAGGTGGGCATTTTAAAGGCCTCAAAGGAGGCGGGCACCACCAAAGCTGAGCAAGTGAAGGAGAGAGTGGCCAAGCAGGGGCAATGGGCAGTGAGCAGTGAGCAGTGAGCAGCAGCAGGGCCTTGGAGAGGCATCTGTGTTATTCTAAGCAGGGGGTGGGGGGGGTGG
>NW_006159616.1:14601788-14611734 GCF_000334495.1 Tupaia belangeri chinensis
GTGCAGAGTGAAAGGGCAGGGGTGGCTTCCACCAGCCATGGTTGGGGAGGGGGGCTGTCATGAGAGAATCGCCTTTCAGTAGGAGGAATCCGAAGCCCCCACGTGGTAGCAGTTAGAGGGTTGCCTAGAATTGATGAAGAAAATCTCACTAGGACATAGAGATGGAAGGGAACATGTTCCTTCTTTTCTTCCTTCATTTACAAATGTTTATGAAGCCCTCCTGTGTGCTGGGCACTGCCCTAGCACTGGGAGCATGCCAATCAATGAAACAGCTACCTCTTCTGCTTTGGGGAAGGTGGCATTCTTATGCAGGGAGAGAAATAATAAGCAAATAAATGTACAAAGTTGACGCCAATACATATGCTAAGGTGAGAAAGAGAAAGCAGAGCAAGAGGCAGACTGACAAAGTGGCGTGGGTGTCCTGTTTAAGTGATCACTCAGGGAAGGGGACAACTGGGCACAGACCATGAGATATGGGCTCCCTGGGCAGAGTAAAAGGTGCTCATGGCTAACGTGGTCACTTAAAGGACCCTCGGAGAGCCTTCCTGCAATTAAAATACTTTTCATTTGGCTGCTAGGACTTGAAATTGCACCTGTCATTCCTTTGCAATTCAAATGTCTTCATTTTTTCTGTTCAACATGAACACCCTTGGAAAGACACTCTACTGAAGCCAGCTAACCTCTAGCATTTCAACGAAGATATGTTAGCCATCTCTGGTGTGCAAGCTAGACCTTAGTCTGGTTCAGGGAAAAGGGAAAGACCACGAAGTCTTGGTCCCATGTGGATGGAATTTGTATCTCTCCACTGCTCTGCACACAGTAGGTACACAATAAACAACTTCTGAAGTGAGAAAAAGCAGAGTGCAGATCAAAGCTGGTCAATCCGGTATATGAACGTGTGTGATTCTGCTTAAATATGCCAATAACCAGATATAGAGGAGAGGAGGTTGCCCTGTCATAGCTGGGGCAGAAAAAAATGAGGCCATTTGGGGCAAAAAGATTCTTTTTTTGGGGGGGGGAGGAGAGATTTTCGCTATAGCGCGTGTGCGCTCGCCAGACAGAGAGAGACATAGAGACAGAAAGCGAGAAATCATCCCCCAGGGGGAATGGTCACGCCACAATCCCTTCTCCATTCTCCTCTAGGGATCTTGGGCACGCACGCACACACGCCTGGCGTGAGTTTTAAGCCACCGGCTCCGGGATGCGAACCATGGTCAACTACGTGGGAGTCCAGCGACATAGCCATTACGCTAACTGCTGGTTCCCAGAAAGATTCTTACTAATAAAAACGCATCCTTCGTCACCCCTGTGCCTTCACACGGCGTCACTCAGAGTAGAACAAACTCCACACGCGACAAATACCAATCCGAAAGATGGAAGAGATTCAAGGCGGGGTAAGCCTTTAACTACTGTGACAATGCAAGTCACCATCATCTTGTTCCCCTCCCTGGCAACTGTGGTTTTGTGTTGGTGGAAAAAAGGCCAAGCTCTCTGAGGTCATCAAAGAAGGCTTTACTCACCCGGAAAGAAAAGCCACTGTGATGCATTCAGCTTTCTCCAGTCCCAAACCAGATGTTCTGCTCTCTCAAGGCCAAGGGACTTTTTCTGATCTAAGGCACAGGGAATCTCCTGAGCCTGATAGCGACCTCGAGCTCATCAGGCCACCCCTTGTCTCCAGCAGCTCTACTACCAGCCAGCCAGGTGCTCTGCCTCATCTTAGAAAAAGACAGATCCCACAGTCAACGCTACAGGTAATATTTTCTTTTCTTTTCTTTTCTTTTTTTGGAGAGGTTTTTGCTATAGGGCGCGTGCGCTCGCCAGACAGACAGAGAGAAACATAGAGACAGAAAGCGAGAAATCACCCCCCAGGGGGATGGCCACGCCGCAATCCCTTCTCCTCCATTCTCCTCTCGGGATCTTGGGCACGCACGCACATGCGCCCTGTGTGAGTTTTAAGCCACCGGGTCCGAGACGCGAACCTCGGTCGACTACGTGGGAGTCCAGCGACATAGCCATTACGCTAACTGCTGGTTCCCCAAGTAATATTTCAGAACAACATCCAAACAGGACACTTTCCCTAGGTTTAACTTAATTTTCTCCTGCTGCTACTGAATAAAAGAGACAGTGGGGTTGATGCATATTAACCCCAGATGAGGCAGCCAATGAAATGAACTTGGTCATACTCACCTTCCGCCTCTATGCGAACTGTTCATCGCTGCTGTAGGAGACCCAAACAGGAATGAGACTGCGGGCATTTTTTAATCCAGATCTAAGTTAACAGGGTCATTTGTATGCCAAAGCTCTGGTGATTTAGGGCCTAAGAAGAATCTAACACATACTAAAATGTGTTCTGGAAGAAAGGGTAAGGACCACCAGATTTGTCAGAACATGGCACAGGACGAAACCAGCAGTTGGTGTAATGGCTATGTTACTGGACTCCCATGTAGTTGACCGTGGTTCGAGTCCCAGACCTGGTGGCTTAAACTCACGCCAGGCGTGTGTGCGTGTGTGCCCAAGATCACAAGAGGAGAATGGAGGAGAAGGGATTGCACTGTGGCCGTCCCCCCTGGGGGGGGGGGTGTGATTTCTCGCTTTCTGTCTCTCTGTCTCTTTCTGGTGAGTGCACGCGCCCTATAGCAAAAAACCTCTCCAGAAAAAAAAAAAGAACATGGCACAGGAGAAGGGAGGTCAAACGCAAGGACCTGCAATGGCAACAGTGTCCAAAAGACTACCATTACTCATTAAGTTTTTTCTTCCTTTTTGCTTTAAAAATGAATGCTGGGGGCAAGCAGGTGGTGTTGTGGACTCCCACATGGCTAACCATGGTTTGAATCCCAGATCTAGTGGCTTGCTCTCTCTCTCTCTCTTTCTCTCTCTCTCGTGAGTGCATGTGCCCTGTAGCAAATTTTTTTAAAAAAGTAAGATAAATAAAATAAAGAATTAAGTAAATAATTCTTTTTTTTAAAAAAGAGAATGCTAGGCTCCATGGCCTAATAGTTAAGGAAGCCAGATCCCACGTGGCCTACTGTGTGGTTCAAATCTGAATACCATCAGTTAAAAAAAAACACACCAGGATTGTGCATGCCCCAGCTCCCAAGAGAATGGAGAAATGGAGACGAGATTGCAGCATGAGCACACGCCAGTGGGAGTGCTTTCTCCCTCTCTCCTTTCTCTCTGTCTCTCTCTGGTGACCCCACAAACCCTCTGGCAAATTAAAAAAGGGAGGTGGGCCAGCTGGTGGCACAGAGGTTAAAGCACTGAATCCCACATGGTCAGCGGTGCGGTCCCTCAATCCCACAACTTGAAAATCATGCCAAGTGCGTGTGCATGCTTGCCCAAAACCCCAAGGGAAAGTAGAGGAGAAAGGATTGCCATGTGGCCATGCCCCTGTGTAGATGATTTCTCACTTTCTCTCTCTGTCTGGGAGTACATGCCCCCTATAGCAAAAACTAAAAAAATAAAATATGAAATAAAATAAAAGGCTAAAAAAAGAAAAGGAAAGAAAAAGAAAAGAAAAAGCAATGCTTGCTTCTTGTTCTTCATTGCCTTGGCAGGTGTTTTGCTCAGCATTCCTGACCAGCTTAGATGTGCAGGGACATCTCTCCTCCATTCCTAGGCTGACCTAGTGGGCTGATCTGCACCATTAACTCTACTGAGCTGCTCTCATGTATGAAAGGCAAGAGAGGCTAGCCCTGATAAGGATGGGAAAGGAGGATGCCCCAGGTTAGATCAGCACTGAACCTCATATGAAAACACCCAATAAATATCCAGCAACAGACTCACATCAGAGACATGGGTGGGATAACGCTGAGAAAGGAGAATCTGCAACCTTGCGTGATGAAGCAGAAGTGTGGCTGTGAGCACGGGTTCCAGAGCCAGGGGGCCTAAGTCCTGCCACTCACAAATCATTTAGAGAGGTATGTGACCCAACCTCTCAGGACTCAGTTTCCTCCCCTGTAAGATGGGGTTGTTACCATAACACCCTCTTCAGAGGGCTGTGGTAAGGGTTAAATAAAAACATAAATACAGCAGTGAAAAGAAGCTGTGCGTTCTGTCAATGTAGATAACAGCCTCTTATAACCAAAGGCTTCCATGTTTTCGCACCTCTAAATATCAAGATGCTGGGACCAGCAGTTGGAGTAATGACCATGTCACTGGACTCCCATGTAGTGGACCACAGTTGGAGTCCTGGACCCGGTGGCTTAAACTCACGCCGGGCGCGTGTGTGTGTGTGTGCCCAAGATCCCAAGAGGAGAATGGAGGAGGAAGGATTGTGGTGTGAGCATCCCCCCTGGGGGGTGATTTCATGCTTTCCGTCTCTCTGTTTCTGTCTTTCTGGCAAGCGCACACACCCTGCAGCAAAAATCTCTCCAAAAAAAAAGATCGAGATGCAGTTGGTGGCCCTCGTGTTTCATGGCTGTTGCTCTCACGTGGATGTTTGCAGTGGAAGGAGCTGGATGGCGGTGCAGGCATAACACAGTGCTCTGCAAGGCTGGTCCACACGGAGTGGGATTCGGGTTGGTCTGGAGACCTCTCTGCACAGGCTGGGTGCACATGGGCCCATGGTCCAGGCCTGGCTGAGGCTGGGGATGGATTGTACCATGAGGATCCTGTCCTGGTGACTCTCTCTCTTTCTCTATTTCTCTTGATCATGGAAGAAAAACAAACAAAGCAATTTATTTTTCCACTGGATGATGTGGTAGATTGAAGGATGACCTCCCCTAAAGATGTGATAAGCTGAAACCTGTGAATGTGATTTTATTTGGAAAAAGGTCTTTGCAGATGTCATTAAATTAAGGATCTGGAGACGAGATTATCCCAGGTTGAGGTGGGCCCTAAATCCAATGACACGCGTCTTTATCTGAAGATACACAAAAAGAGAAGGGAAGAAGACACACCCAAAGGAAAACTCTGCATGAAGACAGAGACAGCAATTGGGGTGATGTGTCACCCGCCAAGGGATGCCATGGCTGGCCTGTGACCACCAGAAACTAGGGGAGAGGCCAAAGACAGACCTTGCCTGAGAGCCTCTGAAGAAACCGATCCCGTCCACACCTTGATTCCAGGTTTCTAGCTTCCAGAACTATGAGATGATACATTTCCCCTGTTTTAAACCACCAAGTTTGTGGTAATTTTTTAGGAATAGCCCAAGAGAAAAAAAGGAGGTGACATTCTGAGTTTCAAAATTTAGGTGTCTAAAGAAACACTTTGGGAGCCAGCAGGTGACGCAGTGGTTGAGGTGTTGGATTCCCACATGAGCGACCACGGTTTGAGTCCTGGACCTGGAAGCTTGCTTTCTCATTTTCCCTTTCTCTCTCTCTGTCTCTCTCTGGTCAAATAATAATAATAATAATAACTAAATAAAATGAATACTTCTTTAAAAAAAGAGAAACACTTTCTTTGGATTCCAAGCCTTGTGTCTGACCTTGCCTGCGGTCATAAGAAAACTGCTTGGTATTTTTCCTGATTGCACATGGTTGGACTTCCTTGGGTTAGGTCTGCACATCAGCTTTCCTATCATCTATGGAGAGGAAACTAAGTCAGAGCAGACGGATAATCATCAAGGTCATGCCAAGAGGGCATAGTGACAGCTACATCAAGAAGATCACAGGACCAAGCCAAATCCTAATGCAAGCTCTACAGCTTACTGGCCAGGTGACCTTGGCCTGACTCAGGCCCTGCCATTTCTCAGGAGGGCTCAGTTTTCCTCTCTGGAACATGGAAGAATTGGGCCACATACCCTCTGGAGTCCCTTCCACTATGGCACTCCATGAATCTTGCTGCCTGTCCCTTCTGTAGCCAGGGGTGCAGCGAGGAGGAGAGTCAGACAGCCTGGTCACGGCTGGTCCTTGGCTCTGTTCGCCAGCATAGCGCACGCTGCACAGCCTTACCTGTCTGCCAAAGCCCTGGAGCAAGGAAGGTAGGAGAGGGCAGCGGGGACGCTGTGCCCACGTTGGCCGTGGTGCACTGCAGCACTGTGCCTGAGTCCCAGGCAGGATGCGGGCAGCAGTGCCTCCCTTCTAGTCTGTTTAGAAACAAGTCACACACTCCTTGTCTTATTTCGATAACGAAATGTACAAGGAATTGATGCAATGGGTCTTTCTGAACAATTTATTTAGAAGAGAAGTCTTAAAAACTCCCTTCCAAAACGTGCGCGCACTCGCGCGCGTGCACACACACACACACACACACACACACACTTGATGTTTTGTTGTTCTTTCCCAGACTTTAATTTATAATAAATTCAAACCTGGGAGTACCTACTTCTCAACTTCTTCTACCTCTCAGAGTATCTATTCTGCATTTTCTCTTGTGAATTATATTATAATGTGCTATTTTAACCATGTCTGCATTTGAAGTGCTTCTGTCTCTTGGAAATTCCCCAATTAAATTCCTACCTCAATCTTAAATGATCTTAACTTGCATACAGGCAGGAGCAGAAACTTGAATCACAGACATGTCAGGACAAAATTGACACCTGAGTGACCATCCGGTGCATTTCACGTGCATGCTAATTTTTTAAATGGGGTTTTCTTGCAGTAAAGCAAAAACAGAGATTTCCCCAACTGTTGAGAATTTGCCAGCAGACAGAGAGGAATTTTCCTCTTCTTTTTATCCTGGGCCCACCTCCGTCTTTCTTGAGTAAAGCAATGTTGGCTCGTCTGAAGCAAGGCAGACAGTCATGTGTTGCCTCTGCTCCTTCCTGGGCATTAGGCTGCAATTTTCAAACTTCTGAACAAGTCTCACCTTCCCCAAAATTAAGGATGAAGAATTCTGCAGAGTCTCAGTCTTCTTTTGTGCAAGAAAAGCATCTTCAGGTGAACACATCTAGGAGGTGGAGCAAAGTCTTGGACCTAGTTGTGAGGGAGTGTGGGGAGGGAGGAGGCTCTTTGGAGATCTGTCTCTGTAGGAGTGGGCATCTTGCAGTGTCAGGGGTTTAAATTAAACTGGAGGGAGGGAGAGAGACCATCCCCACCGCCCGCAGCGTTGACTCCCCGGCATCATTTCGGTGCAGGGACCCAGCTGACACTTCTTATTTTGGGTCCTGCCTCTCCAGCACAGTCTGCAACTTGCCAGCATCCAGGCAGGACGGCAGCCGCTGAGCAGAAGAGAGAGGTAACTTTCAGGGAGGGGTGTGTTGTTTTCTGGATGCTAGATCCCCTCATTTATTCGCTCCTTAGCTAGCCGGCAGCAAGATTCCCTTCCTCAGGGTTTTAAAATGCTTTCTCCTCTAAGAAACTCGAGTCCTCTCCCTGCACTTTGCAGGAACTCTGGGCTCAATGAACTCTATCCAGGTCCTACCCTAATGGCTTTCCGGCAGAGCCATGTAGGCAAAGCTGAGTCAGTTGCTCATAGGAATACATTTTTAAAAATAATTTCAAAATGCTGGTCGAATTTTAAAAAATGGTTTTGTTTCCCCGTTGCTTCTATGTCTGCACCTTGTGTTTTAATTAAGCTGCAAAGAATATAAGTTCGTGGAGGAAATTCTGGTTATTTTTTTATGATTAAAAAAAAAATTCTACTCCATTGCAGTCCCGCTGCAGTCCCGGCAACCTGGTTTAACTGCAGAGGCTATCACGGTGCAGCCTGCCTCTCCTCTTTACCCTTGCCAGGGTCTGCCTGTCTGGTTCCCACCCGCCCGACTTCTCCAAGCCCCCGTCCCTCATCTCCTCGCCCACCTACCCTCTGCAAAGGACCCCGGTAAGTGAGCTGATGTCGGTGACAGTTTGGGCTTGAAGGAGAATTTGGACACTGCAGCTTTAAGAATGCCGTACTGCGAAATCTTTCTCCTTCAAGTGACTGCAGAACTGCAGCAGCCCAGGGAGGAGGCAGCTGGAGGAAGAGGAGGAGGAGTGGGGGAAGGAAGGAAAGGGGATGCCCACTCTCAGGTCAGCTTGCTTGGTGCCTCTGACCGGAACGCTCAGCCTCAGGCCAACCCAAAGCACAACCAGGACGCTCACTTTCGGCTAGTTTCCCTCTCCCACATGCTGGGGGCGGGGATCCCGCATACTTACTGATGAGTTTAAGCTTAGTCCTTCCTCTGTGCGTGTCATCCTGCCGCGTGTGTTTGTGTCTAGTTAACTGACTCTTTAAGCCGTATGGAATTGGGCTGGAAAATGCGAGCCTTATCTTCCTTATGATCTTTTTCCAGCCTGGCTTGAACCCCAGGAACACAGATGCAGCCTTCCGTGTCTTAATAATCAGGGGGTGGAGGTTTTCTTCTTTTAGGATTCCTGAGATGAGCTTTGGAGGGAAACTCAAACAGAATGATTTGTGACCATAGGGGCAGACGCTGCAGCATTTAAGAGTGGGGTGAGCCCAGCTGGTGTCCGTGGCAGGTGCTGGATGATGATGCATGGGGTGCCAGACCGTGGGGGAGGGGCTCCGTAAGGGGCTCCTCTAGACGGAACTGCACAACAGCCGAGAGCACACTTTGTGCCACGGTTCTTTCTGGGGAACTGCACCAGCAGGCAGAGGCGCCTGAGCTCCAGTTCGTTAGACCCACTCCTGTGTGCCCAGCCAAAAGGCCTCCCCAAAGCCCATTGCTGCCTCAGTAGGTGCCTGCTGGAGGCGCTCCCAGGCTAGCCCTGCTCTGGTGGCATTTCCAGACATGCGGTGCTCAGCTCCAGGTCTGCACTGGGGGTGATGTCATGCAGTGCCAATAGTGGCATCTGTCCAGGTGATTCCAGGTGCTGGAGGGCTGAGCGTGTGGTTCCTCCCAAAGCAAAAAGGTATCTTTTACCATAAAGAAATAAACTAAATCTAGTCTCACGCTAAATCAACTCAAAGGGTATGCAGAAGCAAACCTCTCAGATATAAATTATCCAGGCAAACCCCTGAAACAGCAACTGGGCAAGAACAGGCGAGGTTGGTGGGGACACATGACCTATGAGGGGCCATAGAGCGTGTTCTGGCTCTCGTTATGGACAGGAGGCAGACCTGAAGGCTCATACTTGGAAAACCTACCTGCATTCTGGCAGGGGGCAGCCAGCACTGAAGCTCCTTGGGGCATGAAGTGCTCAAACCAAGCACTGCAGGCATTTGAGGAATTATGCTCAGAGACAATATTTTATAGGGCCTTAGACTGCAGGATCTCTTAGCCTAAAAAACGACTCTACAAACCAAATGTACCCCCTCCCCAAATTAGGAGCCTCTTCCTACTGGCTGCTTTCATGGTCCCCTTCTGTCTTCATAGCCCTTTCCTTTGCCCCATTTTTATACATTACCCATAGATGCAAAATCATTTTTAACTTTTGCCCCTAAATCTGCAGCAACTTTATTCCACAGGCAAAGATCCTTGGGAACACGTAATTTTTAACCCATGAGTTGAGTCATTGGGGTCTCACCTGCCGGGTTCGGCACTGCGTGGTGCTAAAGATGGAGCCTTGTGCGTCAGGCCAAGCCCTGCCCCACCCAGACCTCTGACTCCCAGCCCTGGAAGCTGCTAAGACGGGTCATTTTTCTCTAGACACAGCTTTCCCTCATCAGTGGGAATGAGGTATCTGTAATCGTGCCATCTTGGGGAGCAAAAGCGGCATGCCCAGGCAAATGCCCCTCCCATGTGGCGCCTTCCTTCCCAGGACAAACAAGCATCCTTTCTGTCTGGAATTAGTCAAGAGAAAGGCCTGCCGGTGATA
Organism: Tupaia belangeri chinensis; assembly: GCF_000334495.1. Taxonomy (NCBI): domain Eukaryota; kingdom Metazoa; phylum Chordata; class Mammalia; order Scandentia; family Tupaiidae; genus Tupaia; species Tupaia belangeri. The sequence continues at coordinate 14,611,427 of NW_006159616.1, forward strand.
GTTGCAAAGCAAATGCCAGTCACGGCCCCTAGCATCGTGTCCACATCTGCTAGTCTCCGGTCACCTAGGGGCAGCTCAAGTGAGACAGGAGCTGCACGAAAGTGCTCTGATGGGGAGCAAATGACCCCTGAGCCCAGCACCCTGACACTGGTGGGGCCAGTTAAATGAGCTGTACGTGCTGCCAGCATGAAATGAACAGGGGGCAGCCGCCCTGGCTCCTTCCACAAGCTTCTTATTGTAAGAGGCCTCCTTTCCTCATGCAGGCACTTGTCTGGCAAAGCACCTGCATGAGGTTGGTTGGGAAGAGC
>NW_006159616.1:14612503-14625887 GCF_000334495.1 Tupaia belangeri chinensis
AGCGGGTGCCAAGTGATAGGAGGGGGGTGGGGACAGGTGGGGAGGGGAGTTTAGCTCCTGCAGGACCCTGGCCCCCCTCACTGCTCAGGCAAAAGAGGGAAGCAGCTGCTGATAGCCTGGAAAGGCAACCCAGGACAGTGAGCAGGCCCAGGTTTTCTGAGGCAGCAAACCCAATGACTGAGTGAAATGACCCCACACCACCCATCGCCCCCATCTCAGACAGGCTAGCTTCGGGGCTGTGCTTGCCCCTGCCGTGTCAGATCCCCATGGCCGACCCCACCGTGACTTCTAGAGAGTTACATGGGCCTGGGTGAGCCTGGGAAAGAATTCTCATCTTTCCATTCCCGTGAGACCTCAGAGAAGGGGGCATTGCAATCCAGTAATTGTGTTGAGGGGGAAATGAAATGAAGCTAGAGCTGGTCCCCAAGTCAGGAAGGAAACGCAGAAGGGACACTTTGTCGGAGGTCTGAGGTGTCCCCGGGACACTTCCCAATGCACCATTGCTGACTCAGGGGCCTTTTTCGGCTCTCTCCTCTCCCACCCCCATCAACTGCCCCAGCATTGGCCAGTCGGGCCCTGGCTCTGGGTTCTCCCGGCCTCCTTGCGCAGGGGCAGTTGGAACCCAAGCTGCTGCAGGCCCTCCCCCGCCCGCCGCCGCCACTGCCGCCGCCCGGGCCAAGTCAGCAGTGCTGACTGCTGCGGGGCTGCAGCAGCAGCAGCAGGCGATGGGCAGACCCTGCACCACTGCTCCGGGCGGGCGGCGCGCCTCTGCCGGCGCTCGCGTCCCGACGGCCACCTCCTGGCGGGCGCGCGCCGCGCAGCCAGCCAGCGTCGAAACCCAGACCGGGACGGGCGGCGCTGATTGGTGCAGTGAGTGAGTCTCTGGCTTTATTTAGACCACCTTTTCTTGATGACTGTACTTCATGAGAGTTGAGGGCTAGGGGCAGGAGGCAGCCTGCCCCCGGGGGGAAGGATGACAGATGGGAAGTTCTGCTTCTGGGGCTTTGTATGGACCAGCTTTGCGCATCCTCCGACCGTGCTTTGAGAACGAGCACCACCAAGTGTGGATCGTACTTCTGAGAAACTCCAGGGAAGAACAAGAGCAACCCTCAGAAGGACTGGGAAGGCTTGGAGACCAGCCGCAGCAAGCTGTAGTCCCGGCCCTGCTTTCCATCTGCTCTGACCGTGGACGCCAGTTTCCAAGGCGAGACTGCCCTTCTGGTTGGGGGTAAGGAGGGGATTCCGTCTCAGGCATCTTTTTTGGGTGACAGCAAAGGGACCATATTCTTTAAGCTCCCAGTCATGATTTCTGGGACAGCCCCTAGACACAAATCAAGGCTGGAAGGTGGTGGGAGTAAGGTGTGTTCTTGATACGGTGTAGTTAGTTGCCGGACGATTGAACTTGGATGTGAAGGAAGTCCAGCTTCCCCTGCAGAGGGAAACCCAGCCAGCAAACGTGGGTGGGGTCCAGTAGCTGCTGACCTTCCATGGGGCTTAGGTGCCAGGAACCAGGAGCCCAGGGACAGAAAGGGCAGCCCTGGAGGTCCAGACGACATCTTCTGCTCAGAATAGCAGCCTCTGGTACAAGGCTGTATTAATGCCAACGGCATGAAGATGCTGCCCGCCTAACCCCCAGGGCCCGTTCTTGGCAAGAGCCATGTCTCCTGGCAAGATGGGAAGTGATGTCACTCTGCACACACGGCTGGCTCCTCTGGGGTTCACAGTTGGGAGACAGTTTGGAGACTGATACCTTTCACTGTCCTGCACCCTGAACTTCTGCTGGAAGAACCTCCACCCTGGTGGCTGCTTTTTCCTGTCCCCACACTGTAGGTTGACCGTCTATGCCTTTGCCTTCGAGGCTGCCCTTGGAGCCTGCAGTGCGCTGGGAGTGGGAGGGAGATCAGAGCTGGGGAAGAGTAGGAGACAGCAGGGGTGGCAGAAACTGCAGACCCTGCTCAGGCCTGTGGCTGCCCTAGGACTGACACTGGCTGCCTTCTTTCTCTGCCTGGGATGGGCACAGCACTGCGGCTGCCAGTCTCCCTGACAAGGACATGGGAGAGGTGGCTTTTCCAGGGACAGCCTGCACCCTCTGGGCAGAGCCAACTGGCTAGCTGGGTCCCTGTTGGCTTCACCAGGGGCTAGGGCAGAGGGAAAAGTTGAGAGCTTTAAGAACAAATAGTAGGACTGGCCCTCAGCTGGCAAAAGGGTGGTGCTCCCTCGGCAAAGAGAAGAGCGGGAGTACCGTACAAGCCTGGGGGAACTGCAGGAAAAGACTCCAAGGTGTGGGGGGGACCCTAGGGTTTCAGCCCCAGATCCTGACTCCGGGAGTTCCCCACTGACCATTTTTCCTTTTCACCCACTGCAGAGTCAGCAGTTTCTCTACTGTGCTCTCTCTGCAGATCAGATCCTGTCATTGTTCTTAGGCGTTTCAACTTTAACTCCAGCCACACAAGGCAACCTTGTAGACACTCTAGTCAAAGCCAGAAGATACTTTGAAATCATTTGGTCCAAACCCCCAAACTCAGACGAGAACGGCAAAGCCTAGAGATTAACCGACTTTCCCAAGGACATAGGAAGCTCAGGGCAGACCTGGGATTCCCTGGGACAAGTTCCGACTGGCATATGGGATGAGGATGAGATCATCTGTGCTGGACCCATCAGGCGCTCCGACTCAGGCAAAATAGGACAAGGTAAGGGAACTGGGAACTGGGAGGTGACACAGAGTTGGGGTCCTAAGGATTCTGAGCAAAGCTAACTGGACACCAGGCAGTGATGCTCTGGGAACTGAGCGCTGCCTTGAGCTGGTTTGCAGCACCTCTGGTTTACAACTGTCACTAGGAAAAGCGCCAAGGGGAGAAAACATGAGCTGTCTTTTATAGTTCCTCTTCTTTTCAGTTCTGGAAAACCGAAGCAGCTTGAGCCTGGCTGCTCGGGGTCCGGTTATTAGTGCTGTAATTCAGAATTTGTCCAGCAGAGGGCTCCTGAGGACATAGAAGGAAACCAAGCAAGGGGGCTTGCAGAATGGGTGTTCTAGTTTTATTCCGTCAGGCAGGAAAGTTTTTCAGGATTTTGTTTCAACTAATAAAAACAGAACATGTACTTAGAAATGTCTCTGTCTTTTGGCATCTGTGTCCTCTCTCAGGTTATCTCACCCTATTGTCGCAATGCAGAGGTGTGCACTGTGGCTTTCAAGGCTGGTTCTCATTCCTTAGAGTAGGCCCGATTATTCATTTGTTTATCTGTCATTTGAGGAAATTTGGCAGTTTTTCCAGGGCGGGCAGATGATCCTTGGGGGTAGGGTGGTAGGAAATAGGCAGGGACAGCCGACCAGCAATGGTGAGCTCAGCATCTAGGCCACTTTCAAGACTGTCAGGCTCTCTTAGCATTTCAGGTTGGCCTGTGTTCACCCTTTGGGGATGTTACAGAATGATGTGACAATCCCAGGCAGGAGTCCACATGCTTTAGCCACGAGTTTTGGTCCCATTTGTTCTTCACGAGCCTCTGCCTTGATAATCCGTGTCTCTGTCCTTGTTGGGAGGTCTCTCTGTAGAGTCTCGGTGCACTTCGGTGCCCCGTGAGCTCCTTCTTTCCTCTCAGGGGTCCCGCTGATTCCATGTATCCAGTGACCTTCAGCTAGTCAGGGTGAAATCTGTAATTAGCCAGGAGCAAGCCCATTTCCTGTGTTAGGAGACTGCCTCTCTTCGGCATGGTAAATCAGGTTTCATGGATCACGTGTGGAGTTCTCCATTTGCGAACTTGGTTCTCCAGCTGAGGGGGAGTACGAGACTGTGTTGTGAGGGTTCATGTGCGTGCGGCGTATGCTTGCGGCGGAAGTGCTGCAGAGCGGGACAGCTGCCAGCCCCCGTGCTGCGATTTAGCTGGTATTTTAGATGAACTAGACAGAGGTGGAAGAAGTCAGGAAATCTGACCAGGGCTATCTCAGATGGGACCAATAAGCAAAACAGTTTTGGGGCCCTCTGATGGTATAAAATTATCATATATCCCAAATATCTTTTTTTAAGCTTATTTATTTATTTCTTCTATGAGTCAAAGACAGGGTGCTTTTTGTTTTGTTTTGCCTTTTTTTTGGGGGGGGGGCTATCAGGTGCATGTGCTTGCTGGAGAGACAGAGACAGAAAGCAAGAAACCACCCCTGCCCGAAGGGGAATGGCCATACTGCACCGCAATCCTTTCTCCTCCATTTCCCTCTGGGAATTTTGGGTACGTACACACATGCACCTGGTGTGAGTTTCAAGCTGCCGGATCCAGGACTTGAACCTCAGTTGGCCATGTGATAGTCCAGCAATGTAAGCATTCCACCATCTGCTGGTCCCAAAAGACAGGATCTTAATGTCACAAACCACCCCCAGCTTTGACTAGCCTGAGATCACAGGCACACATGGCTGGGCATATTCAGGGAGGTCCCAACATGTGACCCTGGAGCCTCCTCATGTGGGTCAGCCTTACCGCGTTACATTTTATCACCGTGCCACCACTGCCCCCTCTCCCAAAGAGTTCTTGATAGTAGCTTCTTGATTAATTCAATTCAACTCAAAAAGAACTTGTCAGGCATCCACTGATATAAGAATCATGAGGGTGAGTATGTTCAAAAAGTGTCTTGTCCCTGCCTTTAAAAATCAATAGCAAGGGGGCCAGCGGGTGGCGTGGTGGTTTAGGTGAGGACTCCCACATGGCCACCTGTGTTCGAGACCCAGACCTGGCAGCTTGAAAATCATGCCAGGCACATGTGCAAGCATGCCCCAAATCCTGAAAAGAGAATGGAGAAGGGATTGTAGTGTGGCCATCCCCTCGAGGAGTGGTTTTTCACTTTCTCTCTCTCCGTCTCCTTCTGGCAAGTGCACACACCCTATGAGGAAAAAATAATAATTTAGCAGGTCCAGCTGCTGTAGAGCAATGGTAACTCTAGGGCCCTGCAGGGCTGGAAGCCACCTGATGACTGTGGCTCCAATACCAAGTTGGTCTGAAAAACGTACTGGCCATACATCTGAGTGCCAAGGGGCCTGAAGAGCGGCAGAGCTGGGGGGAGGGGATCACAGCATGACAAGACTCTGCCAGGCTGCTTCTCTGTCTGTCTAGTGCATGCCTGTGCTTTTTATCATCATAAAAGACATCAACGCTTCACTTTAGGGTGGCAAAGCACAAAGGTGTAGAGGAGCACTTCTCGATGACAGAGGTGACAGCTCAGTGTCTGCCTTTTCCTCCTTCCTCTTTGGTGCAAGCCCTGGTCAAGAATGGAAACTCGAACATTTTGCCAGTGTGCGAGATCTCCTGAGTACAGAGGCACTGCCCCACAACCCGTCTGGTCCTAGGGCTTAGATGCCCAGTGCAGTGGGCATACTGTCAATATGTCCTCTGCTACCTGGGGCACCTAGTTGCAAGGATTGTCACTGGGCTTTGTGTTTGAAAGAATCTTCAGATGTTTTATGTCATTGCTAGTAAATGGCACAATTGTATTATTTGGGTTGTGTGTGCATTAGAAAAGCATTCTGCTTCTACATTTTAAATATACAAACATGCATTTTTCTAAAATGTTTTGCAATGTCTTCCTTTTGTAAAATCCCAGGTGGTTGCCTGGGTGGCTCATGTCCTCTGAAAGCCCCTGCCTTGCCACACACAAGGCATTGCCCCTTTGTCATCTGAAGGTCACCTTGTCCTACAGCTGAAATGTTGTAAATAGTCTGTTCTAAGTCTCGGAGATATCAGGCTTCCCTCTGTGTAACAAATGTGCTTATTTCACAACAGGGAGTAGACCAAGCACGAACGTTGTATATGTTTAATTAAGTGCACGTTTGGCTATTCTTCAAAGCAGAAAGGGTAAGATGGGGCCGGCTCATAGTAAAATCGTCAGCCAGCCACGCTTGTCTTTAATGTGCTTTGCTGACCCCCACCCCACTGGTCTCTCAGGCTCCCCACAGTCTCGAAGGGACCCTCAGTCACCAAGGAGCTTCTGCTCAGCGTCTCCACTCAGCCTGGTGGCCCGGGAGCCTGTCGTGCTGTGTTGACCCATCTCGCACTTCTATCTCAGAAGTTGTCAGTCTGTTGGTTACACTGGTGCACCTACAGCATTGCTAAGGCGCGTGGTCTCTCAAGCATTTCCCGGGACTGGCGGGAGGGAGAGGTTAGTGAGAGACTCTTTGAGTAGACCAGCCAGGTGCACAGCAAGGCTGATTGCAGGGAGTCGGTTCCATTTTCCTAACTGCTCTGCCTCTTTGATTTTTTAGGTCCCCGAAGGCCAAAGTGGCAGCTCTCCCAAGGTGTTCCTTCTGGGCAAGTGGGGGACACAGCCCAGCAGAGAAGCCCTGTGAGTGCCCTTCCAGCCAGGAAGAGTGTCTCTTCCAGCCAGGAACCCGGATGCTTTCAGCTTGTAGGTTTCCGAGGGCCCTGCAATCACTCTGCCTAATTATAGACTAAGTCTGCAGCTTCGTGCAATGAAAGGGGTGAGGCTGCAGACATGTAACTTTGCAGGATCAGTCAGTAACTTTGTAGTATGTATTGGAAGGACAGAGGACAGATAGAGAAGAAGGGATCCGACCAAGAACAATGACCTACATTATTCATATGAGTTGCCCCTTTGGTTCTCATGTAGGAAGTGTTTTTATATTGTAGAATCTGACTGCCTTTCTTTCTGGCTTCTTCTCTTGAGCTCTGCCATCTTTTAGAAAGATTTATCTTCCATGGCAACTCAGTCCACCAACCCCATACTCAGTTTAATGAGCCTCCCCGCTCCCGCCCTGTCTCCAACATCTCTATGGCCTCTCCACTCCAGAACTCCAAAGCCTAGGTGTGCTTTTTTTTTTTTTTTTGAGAGTTTTTGTTTGTTTGTTTGTTTGTTTTGTTTTGCTATAGGGCGCATGCACTCACCAGAAAGACAGAGAGAGACAGGCAGAAAGCAAGAAATCACCCCCCATGGGGGATGGCCACTTCACAATCCCTTCTCCTCCATTCTCCTCTCAGAATCTTGGGCACGCATGCACATGTGCCCGGCGTGAGTTTAAGCCAGGTCCGGGACTCGAACCATGGTTGACTACATGGGAGTTCAGCGACATAGCATTACGCCAATTGCTGGTCCCCCTGGGTGTGCAATTCTATTCAACCCATTCTGCTCTTCTGCAGAATGATTTATACTATTGGCATTATTTCTCTTTTGAATAATCAATAGAATAATATTATCCGCATGAGAAATGAAGTGTTTATGTTAATATCTTCAGAACTAAGAGAGAATATTACTTTTCTCTTCCTTTCCCTTTGGCTATAAGAAATGAGTATTTTCACCAGGGCCTAGGAAACTCCCTAGTACCCAGCCCCGCGGTTTCCCTGTGGGTCAGGGATGTCAAGCCTCTGGTACGCACTTCCTGTTGCTGCCACTGGTGGTGGTGATTAAAGCTGGCCCCCAACGCCCCGGTCTGTCTGGTTACTTGGGCCTCAGGGATAGGGAGAGGATTCCTGGAAAACTCTAGCTACACAGGAACAAGAAACAAAAGCAGTGGGCCCAGGAGAGGAGAGCTGGGCTTCCGAAGACAGAAGGCAGGAGCCCCGGGCCACAGGGGTCTCTGCAGTCATCCGTGGCCACGGAGAGAGGGAGAGAAGAAAAGGGAACGAGACAGAGACAGGTTTTATTTTATTTTATTATTTTAATTTTATTTTCTTTCCTGTAGGACATATGCACTTGCTGGAGAGAGAGGGAGACAGACACATATTGCAATCCTTTTTCCTCCATTCTCATCTCAGAACTTTGGGCATGTACACACGTGTCTATGGTGTTTTTCAAGCATAAGCCCAGAGCCTTATGCTACAGATGGAATGCTCATCCAGTGCTGACCTAAGCTGGGAAGCCATGGCTCAGTGGGAAGAAGATTTTGGGTGGAAGGATAAGATGCACAAAGCGGGAGGCTGGGCAGCCAGGGCTGCTGTGTCCCTTTCAGTAAATGTTATGTTTCACTTACTAAGTGTCAGACTATTTCAGATGCTGAGAGACAGCAGGGAACAGCCCAAAGTCCTGCCCAGCTGGAGTTTATACTATAGTGGTTATTAGGGGGACAGGTAAGGAAGAAGCATACAGACAGACAGAATGTCGGATAGTTAATCTGTGGACAGACAGCAGAGCAAGTGAGGGGGCTGGGGAGTGATCTGGGAAGACTTGGTCAGCCTGATGGTATCTGCTCAGAGATCAGGGAAAAGGGGGGAGCAAGCCACGTGTTATCTGGAGGAGCACTCCTGCAGGGATACCGCAGAGTAAAGGCCCTGAGATAGTCCACGCCTGGTGTGTTCCAAGATCAGCAAGGGGGCTGGGACAGAGTAAGCGAAAGAGAGGGTAGTAAAAAGTGAGGTCAAGAGCTAGTTGAGGGGGGCTGCTCCTGTAGCCTGGTGGTTAAGGGAGCTGGAGTCCACATGGCTGACTGCAGTTTGAATCCTAGCCCCAACGGCTTGAAAAACACTCCAGGCATGTGTGCATCCAAGTCCCAAATCCCAACAAGATGGAGAAATGGAAAAGAAGGAGTTACGACGTGACCACAGCCCATGGGAGATTGCTTTCTCTTTCTCTCTCGCACGCTCTGTCTCTCTCTCTGGCAAGTGCACACACCCTCTGACAATTGAAAAAAAGAGTTAATTATAAGGCAGTGCATCTGAGCTTTTGAGACCACAGAGGGGGTTTTGGCTTTGACTCTGAGTGCGTGGAGCAGAGGAGTGATGTGCTCCGACGTCACCTTAGTTGATCACTCTAGGATGTTGTGCTGAGAATGAACTTTGGGAGCAAGGGCCAAGTGAAACCAGTTAGAAGACTGTGACAATCGTCTAAGCAAGAGAACCGTGGTGGCTTGGACAATGGTGGAAGCAATGCATGTGATGAGAAAAAGCATTGAGGTGTTTGGGTTCTGGATGTATTTTGAAGATGGAGCCAGCAGGTTTTGCTAGGTGGAGTGGATGTGGAGTAAGACAGGAGTCAAAGATGGCCTGCAAGGTTTTCGGCTAGACTGCTGGAAGGATGCAGTTTCCATCTATGGAGATGGGGAAGACTTCAGAGGAACAGTCTGGGTAGGCGATGTGCAACCAGAGCTTTAGTTCTGAGATCACTATTAGACATTTGCAAAACTGAATGGGTATCTGGTTCTCGCATCTGAAGGTCAGGGAGGGGTCATGGCTGCAGAAGAAGGATCCTAAGGAAAATGAAGAGAGTTTTGAAGATCAAGGAGTGTCAAATGGGATTTGGAATAGACCCTTGGATTTAGCAAGGTCTGTTGCTCATACGCTATATGACTTTAGACAAGGCTGTGTCACTGAAGCTTCTCTGAGACTCGGTTTACCATCTAAATGGGCATAGTGCCAGGTATTTTATAGAGCTACTGGGGGATGCAATGAGATAAGATCTGTAAGATACATAACTATGCATAACACATATAATAAGGACTTGACAAAACATAGCCTGTAATATTTATGTATGTACATGTAGTAAATATCTATCCATCTATCTATTGATTGGTAAATCAATAAATATGTTCTACTTACAAGAGGCATGGAGGTTAAGGCAGCTAGATTCCACATGGCCAACTTTATGATTCAAGTCCTGGACTCAGAAGCTTGAAAAATTCACACTGGCTACATGTGTGTGTGTACCCTAAATCCTGAGGGATGGAGGAAAAGGGATTGCAGTATGGCCATCCCTGCTCTGTGTTGTGTGTGTGTGTGTGTTGGGGGTGAATTCCCATTTTCCCCCTCACTCTCTCTGGCTAGCACATACACCCTATAGCAAAAAAAAAGACTTAAGAATAAGTTGAACTTGAGGCCAGCAGGTGGCGTAATGGTTACATTGCTGGACTCCCGTGTAGTAAACTGCAGTTCAAGTCCCAGATCAGGCGGCTTAAAGCCCAGGCTGGGTGCACGTGTGTGTGTGCCCAAAATCCTGAGAGGAGAATGGAGGAGAAGGGATTGAGGCATGGCCATCCCTCCTAGGGGGTGATTTCTCACTACTTTCTGTCTCTCTCTGTCTCTCCAGTAAGTGCACATGCCCTACAGCAAAAATCTCTCTCTCAAAAAAAAGAGGAATAAGTTGACCTCAGGGCCAACAGGTGGCATGGGAGTTAAGGTGCTGGCTTCCCACATAGCCAACCATGGTCTGAGTTGGGGACCCAACAGCTTGAAAATAATGCTGGTTTTGTGTGCATACGTGCCCAAATCCTGAGAGGAGAATGGGATTGTGGTGTGGCCATTTCCCTGGAGGTGATTTATCACTTTCCCTCTCACTGTCTTCCTCTAACTCTCTAGTGAGCACATGCACCCTATGGCAAAAGTGTAATTGAAAAAAAAAAAAAAAAGAAAGAAAAAAGAAAAAGAATTAAGTTGACCTTTCTCTGTCCTCAATTAGGAAAAACGATTTGATGCATAAACCACAGTGGCTTTAAGAGCTAGAAACACACAGATCCATGAAGCTACATTTAGTTAAAATGTCTTGTCAGCATAGCAATGAGTAAACACTCCCAACTAATTCTCTCACTTGTTGAGTATTTTGACTTATATTTATTTGCTGTCTTTGATCTGGTGGCAATTTCTTTATAACTCTAGAAGTCAAGTTTCCTTATTCAAGATAGGCTTTGAAGATTGTGCTTGCGGGGACCAGCTGATGTCATAATGGTTATGTTGCTGGACTCCCATGTAATTGACCATAGTTCTGGTCGCAGACCCGGCGGCTTAAAAACTCATGCCAGGTGAGTATGCGTGCATGACCAAAATCCCAAGAGGAGATTGGAGGAGAAGAGGTGTGGTGTGGCTATAACCCCTGGGAGGTGATTTCTCACTTTCTGTGCTCACTGTCTCTCTGGTGAGTGCATGTACCCTATCACAAAAATTTCTCTAAAAAAAAAAATAAAGAAAAAAAATTGTGCTGGATGTGTGTGTGCATGTGTGCCCAAAATACCAAGAGGAGAATGGAGTAAAAGGGATAGCAGCATGGCCATCCCCCTGGGTGGGTGGCGACTTCTCACTTTCTCTGTCTGTTTCTGGTGAATGCACACCCAATGGCAAACACCTAAAAAATATGCAAAACAAAACAAACAAACAAAAAGAGCCGGAGCCAGTGAGGGCAGGAGAGTTCGACTGAAATGCTCCCAGGTGCTCAGCTCATGGAGAGGAGGATTAAAGCTTCCTTGGGCCTGGTCCACAGCAGAGCTCTACAGGGTTTCACTAGATGAGCAATTGGACGCATCCTGAGGTGAGTGAGTCACTCATTCTCTCACTCACGCATTTGTTCCACAGTTTTGTTTGTTTGTTTTCTGTTTTTTGCTATAGGGCGCGTGCACTCGCCAGAGAGACAAGAGAGAGACAAAGAGACAGAAAGCGAGAAATCACCCCCTGGGGAGGATGGTCACGCCACCACCCCTTCTCCATTCTCCTCTCAGGATCTTGGGCACACACGCACATGTGCCCAGCGTGAGTTTAAGCCACCGGGTCTGGGACTCGAACTGCAGTCAGCTACATGGGAGTCCAGCAACATCGCCATTACGCTAACTGCTGGTCCCTGTCCAACAGTATTTATAGCTCACAGGTATACTGTGAGTATGATGCTGTCTGTATAGGTGAGGACACTCTCTCCAAGTGGCTGAGCAATTTGTTAAGGCAAGGTGGCAGGTGCCAGAGGGCGTAGAGGTCTGACAGGCATGGATTTGGGTCCTGGTTCCACTCCACTCACCTCCTTGTGATGGGGGCCTAGTTCTACTTTTCTGGTCCCCAACTTCCTCACCATTAGTGGGACAGTACTAGTACATGTTCCAAAGGGCTGTTGTGAAACTGAACTGAACTGAAGGAGATTATCCGGGGAGGGAGGGGGGTGCCTGGCACTCTGAACTGTTACTGTTGTTGTTGCCCAAAGGTCATACAGTGAGTCAGGACTGGAGACCACTGCTGTCCAATGCTGAAAACAAGCCCTTTTCCTGGCCAAGTGCAGCCTCCAGAGCTCGGCCGCCTCACTTCATCCTTCCCAAGTCTTTGAGGACCTTCCAAGCCTTCTTCACCTCTGCTGCCCTCTGCACCCTGGTGGCTACCCAGGGCGCCCCCCTCACCATGCTTCTCTGGGCTGAGTGCCAGGAAAGGTAGGCCTGACCTGCAGTCCACCTGGACATGCTCACCTGCTGGCTGGCTCACTCCTGTAGGACTGTTCTAGAATCCCTGGAGTAGTCTAGGAAACAGGAACTCCACACAGTCTCATCCCTGTGAGCCTCAGGAACCTCATTTGGTGGCCAAATGTTATGATTCCAGTATGCCCAAGTGTGGCAACACATCTGGAGGGCTCTAGCTTCCCTGTCCTCCCCTCAAAGAACTGCTCTCTCCTGACACAGGAGGACCGAGCCTGCTGCTGTCACTGCAGGTGGCTGCTTGCCTCTCGTCGCCTAGAGCGTCTGACGTTTTGTGCATGCGGAGATCTCTGCTAAGCCTGTGGAGCTCTGCAGGCTGAGTGTGCGAGTGAGGCTGCGAGGAGGGTTTATTTTTCACGAAGCGATTTTGGTCCTGTAACAATCCGGAGGGCAGAATCATTCGCAAAAGGAGGCAAGGAGCGACCCTGTCTGCTTAGTATTTGGGCGCCGCAGCCTGAAAGGGTTCCGGGGTCAGGACTAGATCGGACTGGTTTGGGCGTGACAGTGCAGAAGGGTTGCGAGTCCCTTCCTCACACCAGAGGGGGTCTTTAGGGCTGTCCCTGCACGTGCCTCTGCAAAACCCGAGGGCTTCTGCAGCACGCAATAGGTAGCGAAAAACCGGGAAGAAACGCGAGGCGTGCGCCTCGAGGGTTGCCCTGGCTCCTTCCCACAGCTCCGCGTTGGGGACCCGCGTCTGATTTTGCCTCTCCGGGAACTTTTAAGGCGGGTGCGGGAGCTGCGCCCGGGTCCTCGGCTGAGCCAAGCCCAGCCCCGTGCATGGTCCCCTGACCGCCTCCTGGGATCGGCCATCGCGGCAGGGTCGAGCCCCACGCCCCGGGACGCGCCGGCCGAGTTCGCCGCTGGCTGCGCCGGAACTTGGGGGCGCGGAGAGTGGGGGCGGGGCTCCAGGCGGGTGGGCGGCGGCAGCGGCCGGGTGCCGGTTCCTGGCACTAGAGTCCCTTCCCGTCTTCTTGAATGCCAGGCTGCATGGGTCGTCCGAGCTGGCAAAGTCTCCGAGAGGACAGGTCCAAACCCTGGACGCCCTCCACACCCGCGTCCAGGACGCGGATTTTGCCTTCTCTCGCGGGCTGGACTTCACGGCAAGCGTGCCCGTGGTTTGTGTTTTCCCTTTTACAGGCCCCTGGGCGCCACCCGGGCTCCGGTCCCACCGCTGAGGGGTGAGGAGGCCGGGAAGGATGGCGACGGCGGGCCATGGGCTCCCGGGGGGGCGCCTCGGACCC
>NW_006159616.1:14644651-14645652 GCF_000334495.1 Tupaia belangeri chinensis
GCCCCCCCCACCACCCGACCCGACCCGACCCGACCCCGCGCGTCCTGGCGCCGCCCTGCCGTCCCGCCTTACCCCCACCGCGTCCCTTTTTGTTTCCAGGTGGAGGTGCCGCCGCCGTCGGTCTAAGGCGAGCCCAGCCCCTGGGACTCCCGGCTGGAGAGACGCGTCTCACGTCCCAGGGCCGGGTGCTGCGGGCAGCAGGGAGGTCCCCGCTGCCGACTCCGCCTGGGCTTGCCTGGGCTTGTTCAGAGCCGGGCGGCCTCCCTCGGTGACCGCGCAGATCCGGGGCATTTCGAGATTTTAAGGGACTCTCGCAGCCAAGCCTCGGGGCCGGAGGGGCCTGGGAGCCTGAGCAACCTGCTCGCCCCGTGCAAAGGTGAGCTCAGGTAAACGCGTGTGTTTATCAGGCTGTGGGAACGTTTGGAAAGGAGGAGGCGGGAGTTAGACCGGCTGCTTTAGTAATAGTCACGGAAACCCCGCGCCGTTGTGTAGCCTCCGCGTCCTGACGGGAAGAATTTCCAAGAAGTAACAAAATGCTCTTTGATTTCATAATCTCTGGAGAGAAAGGATTCCTTTTCTTGGGTTTTGCTGGGTTGGTTGGTTCTTTCTTCCTCACTCTCCCTTGTGGGTGCGAGGGTGGAGGGGTGGAAAATGGGGGCCCTGGCTTTGCTGTGCTTTTTATCCTTGTGAAGTTGGAACACACCCAACAACCTCCCCGGGTTCCTTTTCTCTTTTTCCAGTCTTCTGGGGACCAGCAGTTAGCGTAATGGCTATGTCGCTGGACTCCCACGTAGTCGACTGCGGTTCACGTCCCAGACCCAGTGGCTTAAACTCACACCGGGCACGTGTGCGTGCGTGCACGCCCACGATCCCGAGAGGAGAATGGAGGAGAAGGGATTGCGGCGTGGCGATCCCCCCTGGGGGGGTGATTTCTTGCTTTCTATCTCTCTGTCTCTCTCTGTCTGGTGAGCTCACGCGCCCTATAGCAAAAACCTCTCAAA
>NW_006159616.1:14645863-14646726 GCF_000334495.1 Tupaia belangeri chinensis
AGTCAAAGACCCATTGGCTTGGAAAACACACTGGATGCGTGTGCATGCGTGCCCAAAAATCCTGGGAGGAAAATGGAGAAGGGATTGTGGCAAGACCATCCCCCCCTTGAGGGTGATTTCTCTTCTCTCTCTTTCTCTCACTCTCCCTCTTTCTCTCTCTCTGACGAGTGCATCCACCCTATAGCAAAACTTCTTTAAAAATAAAGTTTTAGCTTTCCTGTCCCAAGGTGAACACAAGTACTCCCACCCCTCATCCCCAGACCTGAGCTCTGTCCAGCCTTAGAAACTGCCAGTCAGTATGGAGAATGCCGGGGAGGGTGTCCTTGGAGCTCCTGCAGCAGGTGGCAGTGACCCTCAGGGCCTCCCGCCTGGGTTAGGTGGATGTGGCCAGTAGCTCTAATAGGCATGTGTCCTAGCACTTCCCTGTTTCTGTGTCAGGTGGGGCATGGGAGCCAGGCTCTGCAGGAAGACTCAGGGCATGTGCCCTCCTTGTCTGCCCACGCTGGGCCCCTGGAGCCAAGGAGTGGCTGAATTTCCTGCACAGAAGCCTGAGAAACTCTTCAGCAGATACCAAAGCCTCGTTGAGAGGCACACATGGCCTGCTCTAAGTTATGGAGGACCATAACTTCTGCTCAGTAACCAGAGATCTTTGGGATAAGCGGCCGCTCCCCGAGCCTGTGTGTCTTTCATGAACCACAGTGCTGTGCATTAGTGGTCAAGAAAGATGGTCCAGGGAAGGGGAGAGGCACCTGTACTTGCCATTATTCCCCTTGAAGTCTGTCTGCGATCCGAGAGAGCCACTGGGGGCAGCCACAGCTGGTACCCTGGAACCCACTGGCATCTGCTGCTGTGTGGGGTACTGG
>NW_006159616.1:14647691-14690416 GCF_000334495.1 Tupaia belangeri chinensis
CCGGGTTTCTTTTTTCTTTTTTAAGGGGGGGGGGGGGGGGCATTGGTAATAGCCACCCAAGGTTGTAGTAAAAAAAAATCTCATAAGATTTTAAAATGCTGCAGCCACTAAAGTAGCATTGTCTAAGAAGTCCAGTCTTCTGGGGACCAGCAGTTAGCGTAATGGCTATGTCGCTGGACTCCCACGTAGTCGACTGCGGTTCACGTCCCAGACCCAGTGGCTTAAACTCACACCGGGCACGTGTGCGTGCGTGCACGCCCACGATCCCGAGAGGAGAATGGAGGAGAAGGGATTGCGGCGTGGCGATCCCCCCTGGGGGGGTGATTTCTTGCTTTCTATCTCTCTGTCTCTCTCTGTCTGGTGAGCTCACGCGCCCTATAGCAAAAACCTCTCAAAAAAAAAAAAAAAAAAAAAAAAGTCCAGTCTTCTGTAGACTTTTATTCTAAAGAGAGAAACAGAAGGGGTTTTAGGGTCAGCCAGGGCATAGTGGTTAAGAGGGCTGGATCCCTCATGGCCGACTACTCGAGTCCAGTCACAGACCCATTGGCTTGGAAAACACACTGGATGCGTGTGCATGCGTGCCCAAAAATCCTGGGAGGAAAATGGAGAAGGGATTGTGGCAAGACCATCCCCCCCTTGAGGGTGATTTCTCTTCTCTCTCTTTCTCTCACTCTCCCTCTTTCTCTCTCTCTGACGAGTGCATCCACCCTATAGCAAAACTTCTTTAAAAATAAAGTTTTAGCTTTCCTGTCCCAAGGTGAACACAAGTACTCCCACCCCTCATCCCCAGACCTGAGCTCTGTCCAGCCTTAGAAACTGCCAGTCAGTATGGAGAATGCCGGGGAGGGTGTCCTTGGAGCTCCTGCAGCAGGTGGCAGTGACCCTCAGGGCCTCCCGCCTGGGTTAGGTGGATGTGGCCAGTAGCTCTAATAGGCATGTGTCCTAGCACTTCCCTGTTTCTGTGTCAGGTGGGGCATGGGAGCCAGGCTCTGCAGGAAGACTCAGGGCATGTGCCCTCCTTGTCTGCCCACGCTGGGCCCCTGGAGCCAAGGAGTGGCTGAATTTCCTGCACAGAAGCCTGAGAAACTCTTCAGCAGATACCAAAGCCTCGTTGAGAGGCACACATGGCCTGCTCTAAGTTATGGAGGACCATAACTTCTGCTCAGTAACCAGAGATCTTTGGGATAAGCGGCCGCTCCCCGAGCCTGTGTGTCTTTCATGAACCACAGTGCTGTGCATTAGTGGTCAAGAAAGATGGTCCAGGGAAGGGGAGAGGCACCTGTACTTGCCATTATTCCCCTTGAAGTCTGTCTGCGATCCGAGAGAGCCACTGGGGGCAGCCACAGCTGGTACCCTGGAACCCACTGGCATCTGCTGCTGTGTGGGTTACTGGCCTGTCTACCATGTTTCTGCAACTTGAGGACTGGCTAAGACTGCCCTGCTCTTCCCAGCCAATCCAGCTTTCTTGTGGGCCTCAAGGATCTCCTGGCTAACAGGCTTGGCAGCCACAAAGACCGCATTTTTACTCCACCCGAGCCCTTGGCACTCATCATAAATCAATAATGCCAAACTCAGATGAGTCCTGGGGTCCTTACTGTAGCATCCAGGCAGCACGTTCCATTGGTCGTGTCACCATTGCCATCCCAGCTCTGTGTGCCTGCCCGCCCTTGTAACTGGCCCCTGGACTGGGAGGTGGAGGAGGAGGATGCAAAGGTGAACAAGATGCTGCCTCTGGTTATAGGACACACAGCTTCTGTGCAGAGGACATCAAACATATGCATAAGAAAATAACTGGGCAGGACTCATTCACTCATTCTGCAAATATTTACTGAGTCCTTGTTATGTGCCCTGAGTCACTGAGAAGAAGCCCAAGGAAAAAAAAAAAGCAGGAGGGGCTTTTCAGGCAGAAAGGTGAGTGCAAAGGCCCTGTGATGCATTTGAGAAACTGTCAGAAAGCCAGCAAGGCTGGAGCTAAACTCGCATGACACTCATAACGAACGTCAGTTGAGAACAAGAGGTTAGGCCTTGGCTCTGAGGTGTGCTTTGGTTTGTAGACTCCTCTTTTCCCGGAGAGCACAGATCAGCACTGCAGCTACTTCTGTCTGAGCACTTGACATATTTGTAAGAACCGGCTGTTCAGTGCAGGCAGTGGGAGGCAGCATCATGCGGGTAATGGACATACCTGCTATGGGTAATTTTTCTCTATTCGTAAGGCCCCCAGGATGCCCTGGAGCCTCAGTGTTCCAGTGAGCACATGGCTTTAGGGTGCAAGTCCCTGCCTTCTAGCCCCATCTCTGTTGCTAGCTCTATGAACTGGGATACAGGACTGAACCGTCCTGGCTTTGGCTCCTAATGTGTAGTCGTGGTATAAAATAATCAGAGGGTGTACATGAACTGTGGAGCAGGGTACTGAGGCAGCAGTTAGGTGGCATCAGCGATAAAGCACTTTGCTTTCATAGATGTTTAGTGTTTTCTCTAAATCAGAAGAACCTTCCTCTACACTGATATAATCTAGTGAGATTTTGAGTTTCTTATTTGATTTTTGCATTGCAAGTATCCCTCTCCTCTTCCTAAAAGTCGGTGCTTTCTTTTTTTTTAATTGACTAATATTACAAATAATTAAATGGGATAAGATTCTTTGGGTTCGTGTATAAGGAAAAAGAAGGGGCGATGGAGGGAGCCATTTTGATTGTGATATGACATCATTTGCATACTCACTGCTCTCACATCTCTGGCTGTGGGCACGTGAGTGGGCAGATAGATGGTACTTGCCCGAGAATGCTCAGGGGAAGCTTCTGGCTCATACATTCACAGGCCCTTGGCCCACCATGCTCACTCAGGCACTGAACTCTCTGACACTAGGTGGCCTCTTCCTCTGCACTGTCATTTAATGCTTGTCTTATCCCTTCTTGGGAATAGCGCCAACTTACTCCTGCCAGCCTCCACTTCAGGAGCCCAGGACCAGCAGTTCCAGCCTGATTCCCATCACCTCCTCTGGACAGAGGGCTCGTCCTTTTCCTGCCAGGTCTTGGTACAGGCTGGGTGCTGCTCAGCCCTTTCTGGGCACAGTGGAGCTCCAGGGCCCAGCAGATGGGACAGTGGGCTGAGGAAAGGGAGTGCTCACCAGAGGAGAAAGAGCTGGCCTGACAGTTGGGGATGGAGGTGTCCATCATACGGGAGGGCTGTTAGCTGATTTATTGAACCAAATTAATTCCTAATCTGGCATTAAATATCCTCTGGTTTTGTCACATCACCTCACAACAAAATTAATTCACATAGATTTGACATGAAAATGGATAAGACCACTCTGTCTGTCACCCTGTTGTGACCACAGAGAACAGGTGAAACAGGTTTAAATTCCTAGACCCAGTGATCGACCACTGATCCATATAGTCCCTCCTCCAGGATTACCACCAGGAGTGGGCTGGTAAATGATTCACCCGAACCCCAAAACGAATATAAATCTCTGGGCTCCGTCACCAAGAGAGAAATCATTCTTGATGATCTGCTGAGGGGGCTGTGTGAATTTATCGCACCCAAGATACCACCCAGCCATCTCCCTGCCTTGGACACTCACCTTCCAGTCTGGGCAGAGCCAGGCAAGGCGTGTGGGGTGGAATGCAGAGGGACCCTGGTGTGGTCAGAGGACAGCTACAGTCCTTTTAGGGAGAAGGTAGGACAGGCCCACAGTAATATTTCGAAATTCAGGGAGAATTTGTATTTGGTCTCTTCCTTTTTGGTCTTGGGCATCACATACCTCTTACTGCTCCTCAGCTCTCCAGAAACTCTTGCTGTGGCACCTGCCAAAGATTGTCCTATTCCTACAAAGGCTATTTAACCCCCAAATGCTTCAAAACTTCTATTCCCTTACAGCCACTCATAAGCCACATACATCATTCCACACTGAATGTTTAAAAAGAAAAAGAAAAAGGAAACACTTCTCCCTGCCTCTTCTGTTTGCCAGAGAATCACACCTTCTCCAAATGCTTCCAGAAATGCAGGCTCTGACTGTGTACACGAAGTGCTAATTACGTTCATTTATGTGAATTGTTTCTGTTTAAGCCTAATTACTGTACTGGAGGCTAACACTTGTGCTTATCCTTAAATATGTGCCAAATTAACTTTGTTAGAAGTTGTATTTAAGGCAGTGGAAAAAATATAACAACCATGGTCTGGGAATCAAGTGGCCTCCATTTCCCCCTTGTCTCCGTGGTGGTACTGGGTCAGAATTTAACATCTCTTCACGCGTTTTCTTGTTTTGAAATCGTTCCTGCCTTGCCTACGTCCTGGAGTCTCCAGGAGAATCACATGGGACAGGTCGTTCATTCTCAGTACTCCTCAATCCTCCACGTAGTCAAGGCTCTGTGCTCCAGAAACGATAGCAAGACCATCCATCGCTGCCCTCCTGCTCTTTACAGACTGGTCGGAGTGACACAGTAAGTAAATAATGCATAAGTAATAAGCGTTCATTGAGCTCTGGCTGTGCTAAGCACTTTTCAGATATTGCCTTTAATCCTTATGTAGCCTATTTATATAACCACAAATGATGACCGTTGTCCCCATTTTTACACATGAGGAGGCCGAGGTGAGGTACACGTGTGGTTAGGGCAGAGCCTGGCCTGAACGTGAAGAGTGTGACTTGAAATCACTATTGTTACCAAGATGGGGGCTGATGGGCGCTGAGAGGGGTATAAAGGTACTTCGAGAACCATGTATTTTTTTTTTTTCAATTTTTGCCATAGGGTGTATGCATGCACAGAGAGACATGGGGGGCAGTGGAGTAAGAAATCACCCCCTGGGGGGATGACCACACTGTAGTCCCCCCTTCTCTCTTCTCCTCTTGGGATTCTGGGCACACACGCACATGTGCCTGACATGTTTTTCAGGCCACCAACTTTATGTTGGTGCCAAAGTAACGTGTTCAGTAGAAACTGTACTTTGAATCTTGAATATTGATCTCCCAGGATACGCAGTGCAATATTCTCTTGCGATGCCAAGTGGCAACAGGGAGCCTGTCTGTTTTTCACGTTAGTATGAGAATTCCATAAATTACATGAGATGGTCAACACTTGGTGATGGAACAGGCTTTGTGTTCGATTATTTTGCCCAACTTTAGGTTAAGTTAGATGTCCCGAGCATGTTTAAGGTAAGCTAGGTGAAGCTATGATATTTGTAGGCTAGATGTAGTAAATGGATTTTCAGCTTATGACGTTTTCAATTTATGAAGGGCTTATTAGGGCACAACCCCATCATAAGTCGAGGAGTATCGGTACTAGTTTTCTATTACTGTGTAGCAGATTACCACAGACTCAGTGGCTTAGCAAACATACATTTATTATCTTCGTGTCTGGGGTCAGGAGCCTTGGCACAGCTCAGCTGGGTCCTGTGCAGAGCTGCCATCAAGGTCTTAGCCAGGGTGAGGTCTCATCTGGTGACTTGGCTGGGGCAGGGGCCACTTCCAAGCTTACTCAGGTTGTTGGTGGACTTCATCTTTCAGCAGTGGGATAACGGAAGTCCCTGGCTTCTTGCTGGCTATACGTCAGAGGCTGCTCTCAGCTCCTGGAGGCTCTTTGCGGTCCTGTACCATGAATACTCTCTCATGTGGCAGTTTACTTACTTTCTTTTCTTTTTTTTTCTCTTTTCATTTGCTATAGGGCATGTGTGGTCAGAGACCATCCTTGTGGGGAATTGTCATGCTGCAATCCCTTCTCCATTTCTTCTTTCCAGATTTTGGGCACACACGCACACATGCCTGGCATGTTTTTCAAGCTGCCAGGTCTGAGACTCTTAGTGTACAGTTGTCCATGAGAAGTCCAGCCATCTTAACCACCACACCACTGGCTGATGGGCAGTTTACTTCCTTAAGGCCAGTAAGGGCAACATCCCTAGCACTGTTTTGCCAGGAAAAGAGGGCATCATATTATGTGACACGTCTGCAGGGTGATATCCTACTACCTGTGCCACATGCTGTTGGTTTAAATCACAGGATGCTCATATTCAAGGGGAGGAGGTCACCGGCCGCTGAGTCTGCCCACCACAATTTCTAACTCCATTCGTAGCTCTTTTGTCCTTACGGTTTCTTGTAACATCAACATTTACAAGGAAAGTTAGGGCTCCTGCAGCAGTTTTCCAGATCCCCTCCAGACTGCAAAGACTTGCCTGCCATGGTTGTTTCTGCCATGATTGTTTCTGTGATTCAATGGCCGCAGGGATCTTATTAAGAGAAACTGAACCATGGGACTTTGAGAAAGAGTCGCAAGGGAAGAGGGAGCCCAGTGAAGAGTTTAGGCATTTCGTCAAAACTTCAAAGCCCATGTCTTCATTTATTCGGTGAGTCGTTCATTCATGTGTGTGCACATCTGGCTCCGTTCGGTGAGTGCCTGCTGTGCTGTGTGCTCAAGATGGTGCTGGGTGTTGACCCAAACTAGGATATATCCCCACCATGTGCAGGGCAGAGGTAACAAAGAGGAGAGAGTGGAACACCCTCTGCCCAGGATGTCATGGGTGGCTTCGCTCCCCTGAGTGTGGGGACCACCCTGGAAACCACTGTGGAGACAAGCAAGCAAAGGGGACAGTGTGTGAGGGCACAAACGAGGGAGAGGCAGGCATGTGGGGGCCAGGGGTTGGGTGAGCTTGAGAGACAGCGGCTGCTGGGTGCTACCTCACTAGGAAAGGGCACCACACGTCACCTCTTGCAGGCGGTTTGTCATTTAGGCACAGGATTACCCCCCCCCCCATGGGACCCTCATAAAGCCAGGTAGATTCTCAGGACATCCTGAGTGTTTTAGATAACTGATGATTCATGCCTTTGTGTTCTGGAACTGTTCAACTGTAGCATTTTGGTTTGGAAATTTTTCTAGAATGTAACTCACACTTCCTTTGCTTCTTAAACAGAATCGATGTCATTTTACTGTCTCCTGCTGAGCCAGGTGACCGCTTTGAGCATGCATTGTTGTGTATGTCTGTGGAGAAATGGCCAGAAGGCCCAGCCTCAGACCACAGGGCTTTAAAGTGTCGGAGTGTCTGTTATAGTATGTTAATTCCACTTCTTCTGCTGTTCTCTGCCTCTTGCTTATCTCTCTTTGGTGTTGTCAGTGAATCTGATGTCAGCAAACCTTTTCTTCCCTTCTCAATTGGTGCTTCTGAATTCCTGTGGGGTCAGAAGCCCCCGTACAGATTTAGGTAAGCATTGTGTATAAAGCGCAAGTTAATACAGTGCATTCCAAGGGAAGCTTGCTCCCACCACAGTAGCATGATAATGAACAGGTGTCATTGGAAAACAAAGCCTTGCTTTGATTCATTGCTTTTGTTTGATGTTAGTTGTGTTATTGACTTGGTACTGAATTTCAGCTAACCGTAAAGTGGGGAGGAGAGGAGCACTTTTACTAGAGGAAAGTATTGTCAAACAGAATATGAGCATTTAACAAAACACGGTGTTGGGGGGGTAGCAGTATGTTCTGAAGAAGGGCAGGAACTGGGTCATAGGAATGTGGACTGCTCAAGCCTCTTTCTTGTTGTCCCACCTTGCCGTCCCCCATTCCAGTTGTAGTCATTTAATGAGCCCAGACATGTATGAGTTTCCTATAGCTGCTGTAACAAATGACCACACACTAGAGGGCTTAAAACAACAGAAATTTTTATTTCTCACAGTTCTGGAGGCCAGAAATACAAAATCCAACAGGGCCACAGTCCCTGTGGGAAGCTCTAGGGGAAAATTCTTCCTTGTTTCGTTTTCAGTTTGGCCGGCTGCCCCAGCATTCTTGGGCTCGTGGCCACATCACCGCCATCTCTGCCTTCTTTCAGAGGTAGCCCTTGTGTGTTTTTGTCTTCTTCTCTTCTGTCTACCTCAGATCTTCTTCCACCTCTGTTTTTTAAACTTTATTAATTTTTTTAAAATTTTTTGTTAATTACCAGAGAGTGTGTGCACTCGTGAGAGAGACAGAGAGAGAGAGAGACTGAGAGAGAAAAAGTATCCCTGGTCATCCCTGGTCATGCCACAATCTTTTTTCCTCCTTTCTCCATCCTGTCAGAATTTTGGACATGGATATATGCCTGGTGTGTTTTTCAAGCTCCCAAGGCCAGGATTCTAATCATGGTTGGCCATATGGGATCCAGCTTCCCACACAGAGATTAACCACACTATAGGGCCAGTCCTTTCTGCCTCTGTTTACATTCGTCACTGGTTTCAGGGCCCACTCAGATAATCCAGGACGATCTCAAGATCTTAACTTAATCACCTCTGTCAAGACCCACATTCACAGGTCTAGCTTTTCGTTGTTTTTTAAATTTTGCTATAGGGCACATGTGCTCCTTGGAGAGAGACGGGGGCAGGAGGATCACCATACCACAGTCCCTTTTCCTCCACTCCCTCTTGGAATATTGGGCACACACGCACATGTATCCGGCATAATTTTCAAGCCACTGGTCTGGGAATCGAACTGCACTGTTGGCCATGTGGGATCCAGCTGCCTTAACCACCACACCACCTGGCTGGCCCCGGCGGCTATTTTTCTGGGGCATTGTGCAAGCTACTACAACGAGTGATGCAGCCAAAGGGTGAAGAACAGTGCCTGATACAGAGGGGGTCACTACTCATGCTGTCTCTGCTGATCTGTCACTCATCCTTTCATTCATTCATCGAGTCCAGGTGTTGCCCTGGCCACCGTCGTGCTAGGTGCCAGTGCTACAGAAGTGTCACGTGAGGCTTGGCTATCACTCCTGAGGCTACCACTCTCTGTGTCTCTGGGTGTCTGAGGTCTTCCCCGTGCACTAGCACTCAGCTAAGGGGACTTCTGCCCATACAGAAGGTACTGTGACTTTGGGGCACGGCATTTCTAGTTCCAAGGAGCCAACTAACAGATATACAAGAAAAGTCCAAATCACTGTTAACTTACACATTAACTGTACTCCAAGACAGCCCAAAATGTAAGCTTAATTTCTTAAATTTACAGCTGAGGACACACTTTCCCCTCTGCTGCCTCTGCCTCTCCTGGGTTGTCCATCCTGCTTTTCAGACAAAACCTGAGGCTTTGCTGGGTCATTAAGCTGATGGGGTCTGCTGCTTGAGTGCACTCTGGCCATCAGGCCTGCCTATCTTCCTTTCTCCTCATTCTTCCTTGTTCTTCTAACAGATCTTTATTGGCTTCTAATGCATCCTGTCCACAGACACCTCTGCCTGGGAGCCTGTATCCCAGGCAGGACTGCCTAAGGCCCAAAGGGTAAGAGTTGGTGAAGCTGGAAAGGAGGGTGCTGAGGGCAGAGAGACCAGCTGCTGGATGGTGCAGAGACAGAGAGTCAGTATCCCTCTGAGCAGAGGGCGCTGGCCTGTGGTCTCCAATCTCCTCGTCCAGTGCCTGCCTGTGCCAGTAAGCTGGTTTGTGCTTCAGATTTAAAAATTAGAGCTTCATTTTTTTTGGCTTAAGCCATATAGAAAATTTATTCTGTACTCACAATCAGAGTCTGAAAGGGACTATGCCAACCTTTGTATGTGGCAGAGTATCTGGAATTCACCTGAGGGCAGGTTTTGCATAGTGAACCAGGCAAGGCCTAGGACACCCAATGCTTGCAGATGTAGGTGGAAAGTGAGTTGTCAGTATACAGGAACAGGAGGAATAAAACTTTTGAGGGCCCATGACATCCTTCCTTTTGAATTTCCTTGGGCTGTCCGACCACACTGAGACACTGGGTCCTGATACTCTTCCTTCCTGCCATCTTTGGATGGCAGAAGGTAGATTATCTCCATTCATTTACTGCCCCGTGTCGCGAATTCATACCTCCTTGGCTCCCGTATCTTCCACTGCCTTCCTTCCTGCATCCTTGGTCACCAGTTGGTCTCCAGAGCTGGCAGCCTTCGCAGAGCAACAAGACCAGCCTGGGACTGGAGGGAGCTTCTGCCCCCCATGTGGCCCTGCGAGGCAGCATCTCCATGGCAGCCGAGTGCTTTCTTCACGAAGCCACGGGGCGTGTTACTTTGATCTGCATTTGCTCCAGTCAGTTCTTGAGCTAAAGACATACACACGCATTAGACTATGATTTTGAATATTATTTTATCACTCTTCCATTTTCCTGTACATCTGATAGCCCACGCTACATCGCTAACGTGGGGTGTTGTTATACCACACGTCGCGTTTCTTGTTTTACATTGATGTTAATGGGGAAGTCAGTGCTGTTAATGTCAGGTCACGTGAGCCGTTCCACTGAACTTTATTGCAACCCAGAAAAAAACTCCACTGGGGCAGCCCCATGGCCAGCCAGCTCCTCTCCTGTCTTGTTTCAGAATTCCCCGTACAGCACAGGGGGCCTGGAAAGGTGGAGATCTCGGGGACACCTGTGTATCCATGCTGGCTGTAGGTAGCAGAGCCAGAAGAGGGAAGTCCATGCTGGGAGAGAGGTCGGAAGTTAAAGCTAGAGAAACAATGCCAAGCCTCAGGCCTGAGGTTAAGGCAAGATTGAAAGCAAAAAACCCAGTGGCAGTTTTGAAGGTCAGGAATTGGGGTATGATGTGGGTCTACAAGGGCTGGGCCTTATGGAAACTGAGAATTGGGCGGTGGTGAGGCGGCTCTGAGCTCAAAGGTGCAGGCCGGCAAAGCACTTTACAGTGTGGGACTTTCCTCTTGTCACCAGCCTCAGGCGAATTTGGATCCAGGATCTCGTCGTGATTTTGTCAGCCTTTCTGTGTGCGAGTGAGGCATCTCTGCGCTAGGGCAGCAATGTCTGTCCTCATCCTAGAGTGAGAGGCTCCTGCCCACCACCTGCCTGGTGGTTCCTGCCCTCCCTTTATTTGCCCAAGCTTCCAGAGGGCGCTCCAGGCTCTGACCTCCAGGGGCTTGGGGAAGAGCTGGTGTCTTCCTGTGTTTGTCCCCTCTCCAACTGGGAGCCAGCAGTGGTGGTGGGTCACCAACTCAGGTGGGGTGCAGACAAAGACATGCGGTGTCAGGTGGGCACCTCTCTCCCACCTGGGTGCGTGGCCTGGAGCATGGACTTGTTTCTCAGTTCCTGAGAGGAGTTGTAGGCAGGTGCTCACTTAGCTCAGCGAGCCGTCTCTTATGGCCTCTGGCCTTTGGTCTTCTCAGAGTCTCATTTGGGGCAATTTTCTGGGGTCTGCTGACAGGGATTCTCGGCCAACTCTGCAGTGGAGAGTTTCCTTGGAAAGTGGGTGTGGATACAACTATTTTGCCCTCGTTCTTTTTTATTTTTAATATTCTTTTAGAATTATAAAATAAGTAATAATACAAAACATTAAACAATTCAGATGTACACAGAGTTAATGTGCTGGGTGGGCCTATTTCTGTCCTTCTCCTCCCTTCCCACCAGGTCCCCAAAGATGGCCACTGTCCACCCTGGGTGTGTGTCCTTCTCTTCCACCCACCTTCAGGGGATGTTCTCTGTTGACTATTTGCTGAATTTTATTGCAACCCGGGAGAAACCTCTAGTGAACGAGTTGTGCTTATATTTCCAGAGCCTTACTCTTGGCAATCAGGGTTAGACCCTCCATGGCAGGAGCCTGCAGTTGGGCAGCCAGGAGCTTAGCTTGGCCCAGGTCCCCAGGCAGACTGCTGCCATCTCTGGACTCCAGGGACCATCGGCCAGGGACCAAGGCTGTCCAGCTTGGAGTTTCAGTCAGCTCTGGGCTTCCCTCCAGGCACTGCCTTCCTCTCTGTGAAGGAGAACTCGGGGCTCTCCCACTCCCCCATCATGGTGAGCTGCAGCCAGGTGGCTCTGCATGTTCCACTGGTCTGGAAGGTCAGGAACGCAGAAAGATAGCTTTAGCAGACAGGCGAGGCTGTTGTTTATTCAGGTGTGACCAAGAATGTGAAAGCTCATTGTCACCTGTAAAGCACTTGCCACATGTGAGGTCATCCTGTCTGTCAGACGGGAAGCACTGTCATCACTCTTCCCTTAGCTTCACGTGGGACTTTCAGAGCTTGGTAGAGCTGCAGGGGTAAGTTCTAAGGGCCCAGCACCGCAGGCCAGGAGCTGGTAGGGGCCAGGATCAGACAGGCAGCTTGCCCAAGATGGAATCTCTTCCCAGAGATCCCTCCAAAGACACTGCCCCTCACCCTGGGCCTGAGGGGCATATCAGTTAACTAAAGGTAACCATTAGCCCAAGACTTACAACAAAGAGAGAAATACTTTTCAGAGTATTAGAGTTTCTCAGTCCCCATGCTACTGATTTGTGGCCTAATAACTTTCGGTGGTGGGTACCATCCTGTTTTCTTTAAGAAGAACAGTCCCCCTCCCCTAATCAGGACAACCAAAAAAAAATGCCCCCCGGCATTGCCGAATGTGCCCCGTCGAGAAGTGCTGGGTTGGAGACTTCAGAGGTGGGCTTTGTTCAGATGCCCCTGGTCCCTGTGGCCACCCCTCCTTCAGCACCCTAGGCTGCCTTCTCACTTGGGTGCAGTCCTCTTTGTTCCTTTTCCAAAAGGCTGACCTCATCGGGCTCACTTGTTTGTTTCATTGACTCACCCTGCGCTAACCACAAGCAGCCTCCCTACTTTAGGGGATCCCAAATGACTTATCATGGGACTTTGTATGTAAATTTAGAAGATTCTGTTTTACTAAATTAGAGACAGAGGTCCCCAACTTCTTTTTTAGCACTGCTTGGCACCCACTTCCTTAAAGTATGTAAGGGCGCACTGAGCCCCACTTAGCTTCACTGATGATTACATTGTGAACACCTTTGCGATGCAGTTTTCCAATGTCGCCAAACATTTCCCTTTTCCTAGTTTGGGTCTTAGCCCAGTGACTAGCATGTGATCTCAGGGCCAGAGTGATCTGAAGTTGGCTAGTGCCTGGGGGATTTTTGTAAGAACTCTGACCCAGGCATTGGCGGAGGAGGAAGGCAAAGGCCAGGCTGTTCAAGAGCAGGGAGGAGCCGACCTCCAGGATCAGTCCACCAGAGCTGCTGCCCTGGTCCTGGCCTGCTGCTATGCATCAGGCTCTTTGAGCAAGACCTTGCGTGCTTGCCAGCCCCTCTTGGGCAACACAGCAAGTTGTGGGCTTTGAGATGGGGCTTCATAAAGCCCAGTGTTGCTCTGGGGACAGACATAGCCCCGAGGCGGGCAACTGAAGACCTGTCTGGCTACTCTGGGTAGCAGGCAGCCCTCTCTTCCCCGCCTTGCCCTCAGTCTGCTGTCTGTAACCTGGAGTAAGGTTGGACTCTGTCTGAGTTTCATCTCTGGTCTTTTCTTGGGCTCTTTTCTTGGGCTCTTTGCTCTGCCCCACTACTGTCTCCTTAGGAAATGGGCTTGATTTCTTTTTTTTTTTTTTTGGAGAGGTTTTTGCTATAGGGCGCGTGCGCTCGCCAGAAAGACAGAGACAGAGAGATAGAAAGTGAAAAATCACCCCCCAGGAGGGATGGCTACGCCACAATCCCTTCTCCATTCTCATCTTGGGTACACACACACATGCCCAGCGTGAGTTTAAGCCACTGGGTCTGGGACTCAAACCGTGGTCTACTACATGGGAGTCCAGTGACATAGCCATTATGCTAACTACTGGCCCTAGGCCTGATTTCTTACCTGGGGCTTTATGTATTAGCTTCTACCTCACACCCCAAAACCCTTGTCATCCACCCGGCTCACCTGGCTGCAGCTCTCCTCTTGGGCCCTCACCGTTTCTGTCCTACAGTGACTTCCAGAGGCTCTAGTTAATTGGCCAAGTCAGCATGTGATTGGACTTGAGCAGTGGCGGGGGCCTGACAGTCAGATTGGATGCCTGGGCCCGCCCCACTGCAGGCATAGCATCTGTGACCTTCCACCCAGACAGTGCTGTGTGCTGATGCTGGGTCTTCGTTGTTCTTAAAAGGGAAGAGACGCTAAAGCTGACCGCTGAGGGCTCTTGGTCCCAGAGGACAGGCCATTAGCTAGTGAGGCTGCTGGGCCAGATGTCACTGGCTCCTCAGGTGTGCCTACTCACTCATGGTTA
The DNA here is from genome assembly GCF_000334495.1 of Tupaia belangeri chinensis. Classification (NCBI taxonomy): domain Eukaryota; kingdom Metazoa; phylum Chordata; class Mammalia; order Scandentia; family Tupaiidae; genus Tupaia; species Tupaia belangeri. The sequence continues at coordinate 14,661,621 of NW_006159616.1, forward strand.
ATACTCACACCAAGTCCGCGGTCTCCCAAGCTGGACAGTATGCCAAGTGCTCAGGATCCTTCATGAAGGGCGGGGACAAGAGGGATGGGTGGCTCAGAGCACAGCTGGGACACCTGCAGCAGCTGGGACGTGCCTTGTCTCCCTGGGGCTGTTCCTGCTCTACCTGTGCTGGGCTGGCAGAGCTCTGAGTGGTTCACATTCCAAGTTCATAGTAACCAGCCTGTCAGGTGCTGGAGTGAAACTGCTTTCCCAGAATAACCCACCCCGAGGGAGAGAGTAGCCCTGGAATTTGCCCCTGATGCTCGCCATGCCCGGCTGGCCCAGTTCCTGGCTCCACCATGCTACACTTCCATGACCATCACCCAGGTTTGCTGGGTGGGTGAGGGGGCCACGATCAATCTTCTCTCCCTCTGCTGCTTCCCTTTGTTCTTTCTCGGCACCAGCTTTGGGTCTAGAGTCCAAATGACTCAGAGGAGAGATGTTCCTGTGCCTGGTTTGCTGGGAGGCAGGTCACAGTGTGGGAGCAGAGAGGGAGGGTACCTCTCGATAGGTGAGCGCACACCTTGGAGGGACCTGGGTGCTGGCAGCAAGCCCAGCCCCTAGCAGCTGTGCCAGGCCCAGAGGCGGCAGGGAGCCTAACAGGTCAGACAGGTGGAGCCGGCCCACTTGGTGGCTGTGGGGCCACCACCGACCATCCGTCCCAATCCGAGGCCTCCTTCAGCCGACAGAGCAGGTAACCCACCCAAGTTCTTTTTCTGCTGGTTTAGTTTACGGGCTTCAGGGGACATTTACAACTTGAGGGATAAGCCTTTGGGATTAGGGGGAAATCATTAATTTGCTTAGAAAGGGACTGGTTGAGTTTGTAAGAAATTTGGCCTTGGCATTAGAAAAGCATTTCTAATGTTCAGGTTCTTAGTTGTGAAAAGTACATTTCTTTGTTTGTTTTTATTTAGAGAGATTTTTGCTATAGGGTGTGTGTGTTCACCAGAGAGAGATAGAGAGAGAGAAAGCAAGAAATCACCCCCCAGGGGGGATGGCCATGCTGCAGTCCCTTCTCCATTCTCCTCTCGGGATCTTGGGCACGCACGCACATGTGCCCAGCGTGAATTTTAAGCTACCGGGTCTGGGACTCAAACCACAGTCGACTAAATGGGAGTCCAGCTACGTAACCATTACGCCATCTGCTGGTCCCAAAAAACAGATTTCTTACAGGGCCTGGGTGCCTAATGACAAAGTGGAGGGGCAAAGGCCAGAAACCGTGAGGGTGTGTTGTGACTACAGATGGAACGCTTGGGGAAGGCTTTGTCATGGTCAGGTGGGCGATTTTTCTTCTCCTTCATAAGGAGAGCTTGGGCCGAGGGAAGGTGGGTGGGGGGCTGCCTCTGCTCAGCAGCAGGACACAGCTTTACTGGGGTGGCTTTTAGTTCCTTCCCAGAGAAACACAGCGAGTGCTTGGCTTTGTCCAAAATTCGGATTCATGTTGCAGCCCTTACTGGCGCTGGATTTTGCTTTGAAATTGTTTGAAGTGTTGAAATCGCCTCTCCTGTAAAGAAGACTAGATTTATGAAGCCCACTCTCCTGCATTTTTACCCCCTCTGCATCTTGGCCAGTGGTTGTTCCCTGAGCCTTGTGGCGGGGGTGATGTTTCTGGCCTGAGAACAGGGAGCGGAGTGGCACAGGTCTGTTGCAGTGAAGAACAAGTCAGGGACGTCCACCTGAAACGAGGACGGTTTTATCCTATTTGGCATCGTGGAAGCTGTATTTGCCGTCACCCTCTGCAGGTTGTGCCTTCTCCTCTCTGCTACCGCCATGGAGCATCACCTGAACTTGGTGAGCACCGGCGTGTCGCGGGAAAAGGGGCCTCCATGTGAAGTGAGAGGCTGAGAGCATATTCTATGATGCTCCGAAACCCCTGCGTGGTGTGCTCTGTGGGAGAGGACAAGGAACTTGTTTTTGCTGTTAAGTGAATCCTTTGTGACAGGAATGCTGTTTGTTAAATGGTTTGCCTTTTTAAATGATTATTTCAAGGTAAATGTGATGCTCAAATTGCTTAGGTTATGGGATATACTAGTTAAAATTCCTGAGTCAAAATGACTTAGACAATCAGAACTTTAAACATTTTATAAAACAAGCAATCTGGAGGTGGGTCCCAAATGGGACCTAACATCAGGAAATCTGCTCCATTCTGAATTTCTGTACTGCCATCTTCAACCTTCTTGCCCCAGCTCCTGCCAGCTCCCACCCTGTCTGGCTCTTCCTAGGGTCTTTGATTATAGGTGGGAAACCCTTCCAGGGCCTGGATGACTTTCCAGCACATTTCATTGGCCAGAACATGTCTCGTGCCCAGCCCAAACCAAGCAGTGGCGTGGGCAGGGGTACCTCGGTGGGCTTCACGAGGCACACACATGAGTTAGGGGGAAGAGGGTAAATTAACTGAACCAAACCAGGGTCTGTGAGCCGAGAGGAGTAGGGCATGGACCTGGGGCAGCAAACACAGCATCTGCGACACTGGAAAATTTACATGTATTCACATATCTCACTGATTTGGAGGTAATGCATTAATTATTGCTCCTCAAATACATGTGTATGTTTTTGAAATTCTCAAGGCAAGGGTGGCTTTAGATAGTCCTCACCTTTCACTACCCAGGCAGACCCCCTTTCCTATAGCATTTGAGCTTTTATTCCTCCCTCCCCCCTCTTTATTTTTAAACAAATGTGCTGCCTCTTCAGAATTAGCTACTTAAAGCCCATTCCCTACAAACAAGAAAAGGAGAACACAGAGTCCTAAATATTTTTTTCAGTAATTATTTTACTTAACTTTATTTAGTTATTTATTCATTTATTTTAGTTTGACCAGACACACACACACACACACACACACACACACACACACACAAAGAAAGTGAGAAAGCAAGCTGCCAGGGCCAGGACTTAACCTGGTTAATGCACGCGCCCAGGGCCAGGCCTGATCCTGGTTGTCCATGTGGCAGTCCAGCGCCTTTAACCACCACACCACCTGCCTGTCCTGAGAGTGCTAAGTATTTAGAAGTGTTAAATAAATGAGTTCCCTGGTTCTGCAAAGGTCAGCAGCCCCAAAGAGCCGGCAAGCCTGTCTGCCACTCACACAGGAACACTTAGAAGCTCAGCAGAGGAACAGGTATTTGCTGACATCATCTACTAGGGATTGCTGGAATTTTCTCTTTTCTTCACGGCAGACACTGCTAAGTCCTGAAACCCAGAGAGTGGTGGGCAGGCATGAAGGTAGTGGCCTCCTGCTGGGAAAGCTTGTTCTGATAGACACAGCCTGACTGCCATTTTTGAGGCTCAGAACTTCCAAGGCAGTCTTCTCCTCGGGGGCCCATCCCCAAGACAGCCACTCTCAAAGTGGGCTTCTCTCCTCCCTGGCTCCAGCCCAGGTGGAAGTCACTGCAGACCTGATGGGGTCTCTGAATCCCTCTCCGCTGCCTTCCTGCTGCGGAATGGGCAGGTTTTAAGAATGAGATTGAAGCCAATGGCAGAAAGAGTTCTTAAGCTTTTTATTTATTTATTTATTTATTTTTTGAGAGATCTTCACTGTAGAGCACGTGCGCTCGCCAGACAGACAGAGAGAGACATAGAGACAGAAAGTGAGAAATCACCCCCCAGGGGGGATGGTCACGCCGCAATCCCTTCTCCTCCATTCTCCTCTCGGGATTTTGGGCCCGCACGCACAAGAGCCCGGCGTGAGTTGTAAGCCACCGGGTCCGGGACACGAACTGCGGTCGACTATGTGGGAGTCCAGCGACATAGCCATTACGCTAACTGCTGGTTCCCGAGTTCTTAAGCTTTTGATGTCATTGTGAAGTGCAAGAGGGCCCCAGCTGGTGTTAACCTCTGAGGATTCCTTTTGCCTTGTTTTGTTTTGTTTTAATGTGCTAGAGGGTGCTCTGGAAGCTGGAGAGAGAGAGAGGAAAGTGAGAAAGTACTCCCCATAGGAGCCGGTCATGCCCCATGGCAATCCCTTCTCTTCGGTTTCTTCTTTTGGGATTTCAGGCATGCACATGCACCCTGAAAGGATTCCTTTCAAAGCCTGGCAGGAGAGCGTGTGATCAGCAAGCCCACGACTGTCCATAATACTGTCCTGCCACCAGGACAGGCACCTAACCAGCACTTGTGCTTGTGGTCTCAAGGGATTCAGATGAGATGATTGAATTTCCCTGCAGAGTGAGGAAGACTTCACTCTGGTGATGTTTGACAGATTACAGCCCAGCCTTACCTGGTCTCTTTCATGAAAGCGGCTTTTCTTCCAGAGGCACCGACTGCAGCCCTACCTCAGCTGTGCTGCCCTTTAACCTCATTAGAGGATATTAAAGCAGGCTCTGTTCTCATATAGTGTATTGTGTTGGGATGAGAGGGACATCTGAGTGGTTTTCTCACACACTGTGGCAGTGAGAAGTGCCTCTCAGGTCTGGGTGACCTTCAAAGGAGATGCCTACGACACATGAGATTCTTGGGATAGACTCCTGCATCAAGGGCATTAGTGCTATTAGGGAAACAGAGCAAAGGATGAGGCCATGACCCCAGACACTCCCAAGCTGGTGTCTGCTCTCAGTGGAAATATAGGGGGGTGGCTTATGGGACAGCTGGAGACATCTCCAAGAGTGAGTGACCAGAGCTCGCCTCCAGGTTTCTCTCCCTGTGCTTCCCACTGCAACCAGGAGGCCACTAGAACCGATCTGGCAAGATCTCTGGGCCCATACAATACGCCGTGGCATCTGTTGCTCCTGAGAGGCAGGTTTGTGAGGTTTGCACACCCTGCTCCTGCCTTGCCCTGTTCATTCTTTGCTAACTTTGCCAATGCAGCCTGCTTAGCCACCTAAGCCCATCCCGCTCCCCTGCCTGGGTAGGTTCTTCCTCCCCGAGCTCTGCTGTGCTGTGCAGGCTGGCCTTCCATGGTGTGTTCTGTGTTAATCTTCCTTGACCTGCTTCACAGGGCCACAGGAAGTCGTCCCAGAGCACCTCCTCAGGCCGGGATCTTTTGTTTGCCACACTGCTCACAGTTGTAATTTTGCACATCTGTGGTTTCTAGCCTGTGTCTCCTAGTGTGGACGTTAGATCCCAATGGCACAGGACGTCTGCCTGTCCTCCCTGTTGAACTGTGAACACCAAGCACAGTCTGCACACCAAGGCTCCCCAGTGATATGTGTTGGATTCATAAAGGGCGATGTTCATGCATTCTGAGATGTGCTATGGAACTCAGAGATTCCTGAGTAAGTGCCCACCTCTCAGTGGGTGGAGAGAACCTCTGTTTTCCTGGGAACCATCATATCCAAGAGCATCATGACCAGAATCCACTTTGTCTTTAGCACTGAAGGAGCTTAAAACTCCCCCGGTGATGACAGCTCTGGTTTCTCAAATTTCTCTCTGTTCCTTGAGCTAGGGGTGCTGGCTCTGCAGTGGGACATGTCGCTGAGGTGCAGAGAAATGAAGCGAAGGCAACACTTGGGCTCAGAACTGAGCTCCGGGCCTTTTCCACGTCTTCTGTTACGGAGCAGAAGCCGGGTCTGATAATTCGACCAAGGGCTTCCCTGTAGGAAGGAACATATATTTAACTCATGAAATGCTCACTCGGACCTCAGGTTTTGATTCTCCAGGAAAGTCTGACTTGGTTAAACCAAGACTGCTGACTTGGTGTGTGTTGTATTTCTTGAAGCACAATCAGATTTCATGCAGTGACTGATTATTTGCCATTGTTGCTCCAAACCCAGGCCTCCTCTCTCTGACTGAGGAGATTGTCTTTTCTGGGAGCCAGCAGGTGGCATAGTGGTGCTGGACTCCCACATGGCCAACTGTAGTTCGAGTCCCAGACCCAGTGGCTTGAAACTCATGCTGGGCACATGTGCGTGCATGCCCGAAAATCTCAAGAATGAGAATCTCAGGGAGGAGAAGGGATTGTGGCGTGGCCATCCCCGAGGGGCGATTTGTCACTTTCTCTCTCTGTATTTCATTGTCTCTCTGATGAGCACACACACCCTATAGCAAAAATAACCCTTAAAAAAAAAAAAAAGATTGTCTTGTCCAGAGAGTGCCAAGCTCAGGAGGAAGAGTAGGGCCCCCTGCAGACCACCAGAACTGCCAGGCCAGCCCTGTAGCTTTCAGACTCACCTAGCCAGCTCCCACAGTCCCGTAAGCCAATTCCTTGACATAAACTTAATCTACACCTGGTTCTGATTCTCTTGCAGAGAGCTGGGATACACTCTAAATGGTGCCTGGGATGTGGTGGGCTGGGTGCTACTTTCTTCTGCTGCTCTCCTTCCAGGCCACCAGGCTGACTTTGAAACTACCAGCCTTTCTCACTTTTTCTCTTCCAGGGCAAGAAGTGCCTCCAGGATCCACACAGCACCTTTCCTTTCTTTCCGGCCCACTAGGGCAGCGCCAGCCCTGTTTGGGTCTGCCGTGGGTCTTGCTTTCTCTTCTCCCTTCTCTTCTCTCTTCCCCCTCCAGATTCCCACTTGCCAGCAGGTCCCCGTCTGGATGGCATCACAGGCCAGCTGTGAGTGTTTCTTTGGCAGTGTCTTAGCTGGTTGTTGTGAGAAATAGTGAAGGAAGCAATCAGCAAGTATACTGCCCTAGAAGTGCTGCACGTTGTTGGGCCCAGAGGGAAGAGAGAGGTGCCAGAGGCCCGGACCGGCGTGGGACATCACAAGTGGGCTCCGCGTGCCGGATGGTGAGGGCTGCCGGGGGACATGAGCTCTGGGGCCCCTGGAGCATCCTGCTCGTGGGTGTTGGAGGAAAATGGCACAGAGCTGGGGTGTGGGCCGCTTCTGGCTGGGACAAGTTTGCACACAGGGACCAGAGTCGTCAGCATTTATAGAGCACTTAGCAAGTCCGAAGCTCTGTTTCAAGCATTCTGAATGTATTATGTCATGAGCAAGGGCCTGTTATTATCCCCATCTTACGGAGAAGGAAGAGAAAAATGTCACTAAGGATGCAGTTAATAGTGAGGGCCAGGTTTTGAACCCAAGCAGTCTGACTCGGGGATCTGCACTTCTAACTTCCTGCTCATACCCTTCGAGATGGGACCTGTAGACCTGCTTTGCAGAGACTTGAACGTGAACACACACTTTCCATTCCCCTGAGACAGATTTTGAGTGCAATCATAGAAAATGCCTGTATGGGCTTTGGGGGATGTGTGTGCCTTGCAAAGAATTTTCCTTTTCAGCTACCGCCAGACCCGGGATGTCAATGGCAATTAAATGGTGGTGGCATTTTCTGCTCCAGTGACTGATGAGAAAGGTCTCTCCGTTAAGTTGCAAAAATAACCCTTAAAAAAAAAAAAAAGATTGTCTTGTCCAGAGAGTGCCAAGCTCAGGAGGAAGAGTAGGGCCCCCTGCAGACCACCAGAACTGCCAGGCCAGCCCTGTAGCTTTCAGACTCACCTAGCCAGCTCCCACAGTCCCGTAAGCCAATTCCTTGACATAAACTTAATCTACACCTGGTTCTGATTCTCTTGCAGAGAGCTGGGATACACTCTAAATGGTGCCTGGGATGTGGTGGGCTGGGTGCTACTTTCTTCTGCTGCTCTCCTTCCAGGCCACCAGGCTGACTTTGAAACTACCAGCCTTTCTCACTTTTTCTCTTCCAGGGCAAGAAGTGCCTCCAGGATCCACACAGCACCTTTCCTTTCTTTCCGGCCCACTAGGGCAGCGCCAGCCCTGTTTGGGTCTGCCGTGGGTCTTGCTTTCTCTTCTCCCTTCTCTTCTCTCTTCCCCCTCCAGATTCCCACTTGCCAGCAGGTCCCCGTCTGGATGGCATCACAGGCCAGCTGTGAGTGTTTCTTTGGCAGTGTCTTAGCTGGTTGTTGTGAGAAATAGTGAAGGAAGCAATCAGCAAGTATACTGCCCTAGAAGTGCTGCACGTTGTTGGGCCCAGAGGGAAGAGAGAGGTGCCAGAGGCCCGGACCGGCGTGGGACATCACAAGTGGGCTCCGCGTGCCGGATGGTGAGGGCTGCCGGGGGACATGAGCTCTGGGGCCCCTGGAGCATCCTGCTCGTGGGTGTTGGAGGAAAATGGCACAGAGCTGGGGTGTGGGCCGCTTCTGGCTGGGACAAGTTTGCACACAGGGACCAGAGTCGTCAGCATTTATAGAGCACTTAGCAAGTCCGAAGCTCTGTTTCAAGCATTCTGAATGTATTATGTCATGAGCAAGGGCCTGTTATTATCCCCATCTTACGGAGAAGGAAGAGAAAAATGTCACTAAGGATGCAGTTAATAGTGAGGGCCAGGTTTTGAACCCAAGCAGTCTGACTCGGGGATCTGCACTTCTAACTTCCTGCTCATACCCTTCGAGATGGGACCTGTAGACCTGCTTTGCAGAGACTTGAACGTGAACACACACTTTCCATTCCCCTGAGACAGATTTTGAGTGCAATCATAGAAAATGCCTGTATGGGCTTTGGGGGATGTGTGTGCCTTGCAAAGAATTTTCCTTTTCAGCTACCGCCAGACCCGGGATGTCAATGGCAATTAAATGGTGGTGGCATTTTCTGCTCCAGTGACTGATGAGAAAGGTCTCTCCGTTAAGTTCTTTGGGTCCCACCAGCTCTACCTACAGATGCCAGCTTTGGGCCCAGTGAACTGTGAAGCCAGCTGGATTGTCATGGCAACAGGAACTGGACCAAGTCACCAGAGGATGGAAAGGGACGACACAGTGGTAGCTTCTCCAGGTCTGGAGCACAGCCCTGGCCTCCAGGAAGCCCAAGATAACCCACTGGGGGCTGCCCTTTACCCAGCCTTGGGTTCCTGCCTTTCTTCTGTTGGCATCCTGCTCTCCGACACTGAACCGCGAGTGCCCTGGTTCTCCGTCTCAGTGGTTCTGTCCGTTGTGTTCCAGTCTAGTCCTTGCTGAGATCCACCCAAGCCCAAGGGATGGAGCCCAATGTCAGTGCTTAGTCCTTAGGCCCCACTACAACAAGCCTCCAGGGTCCATGGCACCGAAGGTGGGAGGTGCTGGTACCTTTGATGTAGGCCAAAGACAGCACCCACTGTGATTCCCAGCCTCAGCATCTTCCCCCTTCCAGATAGTGCCCAGGGCAGCACCCTGCTGCTGCCCACCTGCACCCCTGTCTTTCTGCCCTACCTTACCCATCACAGTTCTTCCTAGTGCTGGAAGGGGGAGCAGTCTGTTCGGTTCTTACCACCCTGTGAAAGTCACTGGGAATCAGAGTCTAACCTTGACCTTGACACCTTCCAGCCAATAAGTCCCTCCTCCGGTCTAAGCCAGACTTTTTTGATACTAGCGAGCAAACAGAGCAAGTAGCTAGATTCTCTTCAGCAAATCTGATCCCTGTGGGAATCGTTCTGTTTTTCCTTAACTACACTGAGTGCCGAGGGCTAGCTTCAGAGAGGTCCCTTTGTAAAACACTTTGGATGGGCCGTGCTCATGCCCACTCAGCCGCAAACTCCCCTGGATTCCCCAGCACCGCGGAGCCAGGCGTGGGCTGAAGTGGGACTGATGAAATGCCTGGAATGCTGGCCACAGTGACACCAGCACTGGGATTCCTCACGGGGGTTCTGACTGAAGCAGCACTTAGGGTCACTGCAGAGCCGAAGTCTTTACATTTTTTCCAGTTTTCAGAAATAAAGAATGTCTGCCCGCCCCGACCAATTGATTCAGGGTCCTGAACTTTGACATGAAAGGGACAGTACTCGTGGTGTCTGATCCGGCCAGCCTGTTACCTTGAGTTCAGGTGAAATCATTCACTTATTACCTCTTTTCCTATCTAGCTTTACTTTTAGTTATGGCAACACAAAAAGGAAAATTGTCCTTCTCAGATCGAGTTCACCTATAGACGTTCCTGGATAATGAGTAAGGAAACAGAGACAGCTGACATGTTTGCTTCAGATAAAACTGATGTCTTCAGGCCAGCAGGTGGTGTGGAGGTTGGGGCAGCAGGATCCCATATGGCCAGCTGACATAGTTCAAGGGCCGGACCCAGCACCTTGAAAAATGCCAGGCACGTGTGCATGCCCAAAATCCTGAATGGAGAATGGAGGACAAGGGATAGCAGTGTTGCCAGTCCCCCCCACCTCCCTCCCTCCTTCTCTCTCTCTCTGTCTCTCTGCAGCAGACACATGCAAAAAAACAACAATAAAAGTAAAAACAAAACAAAATTGATGTCTGTGGTATTTTAATTTACTTCATGGTATTTTAATTTTACAGACTTCAGAGCAGTGAGGGTATATTTTGTCATTTTAGTTCTGATAATAGAAGGAGAAATGTACTTAGATATATGAAGGGACTTCAAAAAGTTGACAGACAATGAAACTAAAGTACACATTTATATTGGTGCAAAAAGTTTTGAAATCCTTACGTAGTTTTTTCACAATACATTGTTTTTCATGAACTTTTTGACGATCCCCTCATATATCTAGCTCTTTTAAATTTCTAAAAGTCCAGAAATTGGGAGGACCAGTGGTCACTCCATGGGAATGATTTTAGGCTGGATTAGAACAGAAGGGGCCTCTCATACATAACAAACACACACACACAAGCCATAAATTAAGTAGTTCAAGGCCCAGTACATTCAGATCATCCAGACCTGTAGCTGATGGCTTTGGGGAAGGTATGGGCAGATTCTATGCAGTGGTTGGAGGGTTAGAGAGAAGGATTGAGAATTTTATTGCTTTATTTGGGACCAGCAACTAGTGTAATAGCTATGTCACTGGACTCCCATGTATTCGACTGCTGTTCGAGTCCTGGACCCAGTGGCTTAAACTCACGCTGGGTACGTGTGCATGTGTGCCCAAGATCCCAAGAGGAGAATGGAGGAGAAGGGATTGCGGCGTGGCCATCCCCCCTAGGGGGTGATTTCTCACTTTCTGTCTCTCTGTCTCTCTCTGTCTTTCCAGCGAGTGCATGCGCCCTATAGCAAAAATAAAATAAATCCTATCCATAAAAAAGAAAAAAATTTTATTGCTGTTTTTGAGTTTAAAGCTAAGGGAGCTAAGTGCAAATTTTGTGTTTTGGGGAGAAAGTATTTGATCTTGACTGTGAGGCAAAATGAAGTTTAAGAATATATTTGATTGGACCAGCAGTTAGTGTAATGGCTATGTCGCTGGACTCCCATGTAGTCGACCACGGTTCGAGTCCCAGACCCAATGGCTTAAACTCACGCCGGGCGCATGCGCATGCATGCTCAGGATCCCTAGAGGAGAATGGAGGAGAAGGGATTGCAGTGTGGCCATCCCCTCTGGGGGGTGATTTCTCACTTTCTGTCTCTCTGTCCCTCTCTGTCTTTCTGGCGAGCGCACGTGCCCAATAAGAAAAAACTGTCCAAAAAAAGAATATATTTGATTGGGGACCAGCAGATGGCCTGATGGTAACATTGCTGGACTCCCATATAGTAGACCACAGTCGAAGTCCCAGACACAGTAGTTTAAAACTCACGCCAGGTGCATGTGTGCATGTGCCCAAAATCCTGAGAGGAGAATGGAGGAGAAGGGATTGCGGCGTGGCCATCCCCCCTAGGGGGTGATTTCTCACTTTCTGTCTCTCTGTCTCTCTCTGTGTTTCTGGCGAGCACATGCGCCCTATAACAAAAATCTCTCTTAAAAAATATATTTGATTAAAAATATATTTGCATATATATTTAATATGCCTGTGGATTGTACCAATATTAGTTTTGTAATTTATATATTGTACAGGTTGAACATTCCTAATCAGAATCTGAACTCCAAAATCTGAAATTTTTTGAGTGTCAGCGTGACACCACAAGTGGAAAATTCCACACCTGACCTTGTACAACAAGTCTCAGTTGAAATGATGCAATACAAAAATATTGTGTCAAATTACCTTCAAGCTATGTGTATAAGTATATATGAAGCATAAATTAATTTTATGTTTAGACTTGGATCGCCTCCCTAAGATTGCTTAATTATGTATATGCGGATATTCCAAAATCCTTTAAAATCTAAAACACCTCTGATCCCAAGCATTTCAGATAAGGGATACTCAACCCATATAATTATACAAGATGTTATCTGGTAGACTGGGTGAAGTGTACATGGGATCTCTGTACTTTCTTCCCCCCAACTTCCTGTAAGTCTATGATTATTTTAAAATAAAATGTTAAAACAGAAGTATTTACTTTTGACTAACAGCAGTGTGATATCCTGTATTGAATTCTGAAACAAAAAAAGAATGTGAGTAGAAAAACTGTTAAAGTCCAAAATAGTCTTTAGTTCAAAGTAAAACTCTAGTGTTAGTTTCTTAGTTTGGACAAATGTACCATGGTTGTGTAAGATGTTAACACTGGAGGAAACGGGGCGGGGGGGGGGTATGAGGGAACTCTCTGTACTGTCCTTTGCAGCTCTTCTGTAAGTCTAAAATTATTCCCAAATGAAAAGTCTGTTAAAAACCATAATATGCATACATATTCACATATGACTATGCTTATATTTGAACATATCTAAGCACTCAGTGCCCTTAAAGAATATGCTTTCTTCAAATGATTAAGGGCCCTTCTGACAAATGATTTGCAAAATCGTGTTATTCCTTCATTAGGCCATATGGTTGGAGGGGACCCTACAGGACTCTTAAAACCCACTAGGAACAGTTCCAATCCCTGACCCAATAGGTCAGCCTGAAACATGCCGAGCACTCCAGGGTCCTATGGGCTGCAGGACTGGAAGAAGGGGACCTTGTAGAGGATGCTCATTTCTCTCTGTCTCCCTCCACCAAGAAGAAAAAGACTTTAAGACCCAGTATGAGCCCTGATCACACACCAGTGAGACGTAATTGCAATACAATTCTGTTTTCCCAATCATAAAATGAAGTATAGATGAGAATTTACACAATTATAATTTCCTAAAATATTTAAAATCAAATTCTTTTGTTTCCCAAGTATGTGCTTGTATACATGCAAAATTTGTAAACTGTAGCTCTTACTTTTTTTTTTTTTTTAAGTAAGTGACCTTTGCCACGCTTCCTGGGCTGTCTTCGGATCAGTGGTTAAACTGGTGGGTGGGATGAGGAATCCAGTCAGAATGAAAGTATTAAACCAGCATCTGGGTAGTGCCTGGTGTTGGCAGGGTGCCAGCAGGGGTGCCCGAGGACTATATGAGCATCAGGTATTTTCACTGCCCAGCCTCTGAGCCCCTCCCTAGCAGCACCTTCTCAGTCTTTGAGGGAACCACTTCCACCAGATGTAGCCAGGGGCCTTCCTCCAAGATGCCTGTCCTCCCCTGGTCCAGATTAGCTGTGACTCCAACTTTCTAATAGAAAGTCATCCAGAAGGGGCACAGACAAAACATGCAGCTCACTGACCCCATTGTGAGCCTTAAAAGTTGGTTCTGACCACCACCTGGGTCCCCCAAGCTCCCTGGTCCCTGTCTTTGCCTCAGCATTTCCCTCTATCCTAGGAGCTGTTTAACCTTTTCTTTCTTTTCTTTTTCTTTCTTTTTTTTTTCTTTTTGAGAGGTTTTTGCTATAGAGCACGTGCACTGACCAGAAAGACAGAGACAGAGAGACAGAAGCACTAAGTTACCCCCCAGGGAGGATGGCCACACCACAATCCCTTCTCCATTCTTCTCTCGGGATCTTGGACACGCACGCACATACTCCAGTGTGAGTTTAAGCCATTGGGTTTGGAACTCAAACCACAGTGGACTACATGAGAGTCCAGTGACATAGCCATTACACCAACTACTGGTCCCGCTGTTTAACCTTTTCAATAGGTCTCGTTTTGCGTGGGTTCTCCAGAATCCATTCTGTTGTTCAATGCTCACGATCTCTGATACCCCTCCCTGTGTGTAGAAGGAGGGGGAGGGAGTGGGCAGAGGGATGGCCTCACTCTTCATTCCATGTGCCTCTCATTTTGTCCAACATCCGCCAGAGCTTGGCGTTATCAGGAGCCACTTTGGAAAACCCCTTTCTTCCTCCTTTGTTAGAACTAGAAATGTCAGAGCAAAGGAAGGGGAGAGCCAGTGGTGTGGGGGTTAAGATAATTGGATTCTATGTAGCCAATTGCACAGTTCGAGTCCTGGACCGGGCGACTTGAAATACACACCAGGTGCATTTATGTGTGTGCCCAGAATCCTAGAGAAGAATGGAAGAGAAGTGATTGCTGTGTGGCCATCTCCCCTGGGGGGTGATTTCTTACTTTCCCTCTCTCAGGCAAGTATATGCGCCCCACGGGGCGTGTGGGGTGGGGGTGGGGGGGGGGGGGGGGAAGGGGGGCGTGGTATTAAAGTACTCTGTAGAGGTTGTTCAGGCTAGTACATCTCTTCTCATTCCCAGGATTCTTGATGTTGCATCGTTGCAAAACAAAACCATTTCTTAGTCTAATTTTAATAACTAAATTGAAATCACGGATGATTTTTTCTGTTTCTAAATTAGTAATGTTGAATCAGAGTTGTCTTTCTCTGAAGTCACTTACTCAATGTAAAACATGCAATCTGGTTAGGAGAGGAGAGGTGAGATAAGACTTAACAGCATAGAATTTGAATAAAAAGACCCTCCCGAGTCACAGTCTAGAAGCTTCCACATGGTTTAGATCAGAGGCCTCATGATGACTCAGGGCCTCTGCAGGCGTCACTGTGCCCTGGACTCTGTGACCTGCTACTCTTCTCTTTGCAGTTCCGTAACATCGGAGTCGGCTTCCTGGGCACGTGACCTGTATAGTCACGTGGGCTTAGAAGGCTCTGCATCTGGGCTGTCACTGTGTTGACTTATCTAAGGATTGGACAAGGGCCCCATGTTTTTATTTGCCCTGGGTCCCAGGAATTGTGTAGCCATTTCTGCCCAATAGCCTTCCACAGGGCTTCAGGCTGCAGATCACAAGACCTCTGCCATCTTGCATCAAAGTTCAGGACTGGGCACCTGCTTCCCAAGGAGGTCAAGGTGAGGAGGGCAGAGTCAGATCAAAATCCTCACTCCAGCTGAACCCAGGGCTTTCCAAGGACACAAACAATAGAGAACCCCAGGTTCCATGCAGGGCACTGCATCTTGTCAGAAATAGCACTGGGAACTGGCCCACAGCCTGGTGGTTGAGAGAGCTGGGTTGGGTGTGGCTGAATACACAGTTTGAACTCCAAACCCAGTGGCTCAAAAAACATGTCAGGTGCATGCA
Organism: Tupaia belangeri chinensis; assembly: GCF_000334495.1. Lineage (NCBI taxonomy): Eukaryota > Metazoa > Chordata > Mammalia > Scandentia > Tupaiidae > Tupaia > Tupaia belangeri. The sequence continues at coordinate 14,676,731 of NW_006159616.1, forward strand.
CCCAACTGCCCAAGTTCCCAAAAGAATAGAGAAATGGAAGGGAAGAAACTGAGGCATGACCATGCCCCATTGGGAAGTGATTTCTCCTTCTCCTGCTCCTTCTCTCTGTCTCTGTTTTCTCTCTCTCTCTCTGAGAAGCATATGTGCTCTGGAGCAAATTAAAAAAGAGGAAGAGGGACCAGTGGATTGCATTATGGTTGTCACTGGACTCTCACATAGTCGACTGCAGTTTGATTCCCAGACCCAGCGACTTAAAACTCATGCTGGGTGTGTGTGAGTGTGTGCCCAGAATCCTAAGAGGAGAATGGAGGGAAAAAGATTGCAGAGTGGTCATCCCTGGAAAGTGATTTCTTACTTTCTGTCTCTCTCTCTCTCTCCAGTGAGAACACACGTCCTATAGCAAAAATCTGTCTTAAAAAAAAAAAAAAAGAAAGAAAAGAAACAGTGCTTGTGTTTCATTAGACTCCAGGAAAGGACTTGGTTTTGAGTATCTATTTGGGGGTAGTAATAGTTTGCTCAAGCTGCCGTAACAAATTATTCCAGACTGAGAGGCTGAACAGAAATGTACTGTTCCACAGTTCTGGAGACTAGAAGTCCAAGATCAAGGTGTTGGCAGTGCTGCTTCCTTCTGCAGGCTGCCAGACAGTATCTGTTCAGACCATTCTCCTTGGCTTGTAGATGGCTAAGATGGCTATTTTCTCCCCGTGTCTTCACATGGTCTTTCCTCTGTACTTGTCTGTGTCCAAGTTGTTCCTTTAGTTTTTTGGTTTTTTGTTTGTTTGTTTGTTTTTACTTTATTTATTCCATGATAGAGAGAGAAGCAGTCACAGGGGCCTTTCCACTGTGATCCACCTGCAGGCTCTATCCATATCTTGGGCAGACACCATCATGTACAGGGAGGCCTCAGGACACGACCCAGGACTTTCATATGTGTCTAGCATTGCAGAGTGTTACATTACTGCTGTGCCATGTCTGACCCCCAAAGTTCCTCTTCTTCTTTTTCTAAGATTTTTTTTTAACCGAATGGAGCATGTGACTTGCTAGAGAGAGAGACAGAGACAGAGAGAGGAAAAGTGAGAAATCACCCCCAAGGAGGGATGGTCATGCTGCAGTCCTTTCTCCTCTTGGAATTTTGCACATGCACGCACACATGCCCAGTGTGATTTTCAAGCTGCTGGGTCCAGAACTTGAACCATGATTGGCCATGTGGGAGTCTAACACCTGCCTGTTGGTCCTGCCAAATTTTCTTCTTAAAAGTTCACTGGTCATATTGCATTAGGTCCTGCCCTAAAGTCTTCATTTTAACTTGGTTACCTCTTTAAAGATCCTATCTCCAAACACAGGCACATCCTGAGGTACTGGAGGTTAGAAGCTCACGAGTTTGGTGGGGACACAATTCAGCTTATGATGGGGATTTTTCCAGACACTTCAGAATCAAGTGCTAATAACAAAGTCTTCCCAATCTAAACTGCTGAGAAAGTATCGATGCCGGGCCTGCTCTCCATCTGCAGGAAGAGGCCGCGTTGGAAGGCTCAGCTACCAGCGAAGCAGAATGCGGCTGTGGGTGGTTGCTCAAGGGCGTGAGGCTGTTGCGAGTTACTTAACACTGGCATTCAGATAGCCACAGGAAGAGAAGCCGCACAGCGAATAGGAGTCAGCTGTTCCCCAATTCCAGCGGGGCCTGAGTAAGAGGAAATGAGTGTGAGCAGAAGGATTTGGTCAGACATGGGAAAGACACACAGGCTGGCAGGACTCGGGCCGAGGTCATGAGAGCCAGGGATGCCTGCTGGAGACCCGCGCCTGGAGACAAGGCCCAGCTCAAGACAGTGGTTCCCAAATGACCTGGGAACCCCGTAAACCTGAGATTCTCCTTCCCTATTGGGCATCTGGGCCCTTACAGAGTGCCCCAGGCAGGTGCAGATGAACGGAGATGGGTGGCTGGCTGATGGCTCCCTGGGAGTTCACATACTTGGGTACATGTTTGAAACTTCTTATAATAAAAATGGTTTTCTAAAGTGAAAATGAGAAGAAAAGCTCACAGGAGATTCTGATGCTCGGCCCTGGTTAGGACAAAGATGAAAGGGAAGAAGTCCTAAACCTGCCCCAGGAGCTTCCTTGGGGGAAGCAGCACCTCCTAGTGGCTGTCAGGCAGCACTACCGGCACAAATGGGTGTTGACCTGGGAGGGACTCTGAGATCAGCACCCTGCGTGTGGGAGGGATGACCATGGGAGGGAAGTGAGGCAAATTCTTGGGGCAGGCTCTTAATCTTGGTTTGATCACCCAAGTCTATTGAAATCTATGGACTTTCAGCACAGAGGTATAAATTCAAGTACTTTGGGATGGAGAGTGGCAGGCATAGAAGTATGGTGGTACAACACCATTTTCTAAAGTGAAAATGAGAAGAAAAGCTCACAGGAGATTCTGATGCTCGGCCCTGGTTAGGACAAAGATGAAAGGGAAGAAGTCCTAAACCTGCCCCAGGAGCTTCCTTGGGGGAAGCAGCACCTCCTAGTGGCTGTCAGGCAGCACTACCGGCACAAATGGGTGTTGACCTGGGAGGGACTCTGAGATCAGCACCCTGCGTGTGGGAGGGATGACCATGGGAGGGAAGTGAGGCAAATTCTTGGGGCAGGCTCTTAATCTTGGTTTGATCACCCAAGTCTATTGAAATCTATGGACTTTCAGCACAGAGGTATAAATTCAAGTACTTTGGGATGGAGAGTGGCAGCCATAGAAGTATGGTGGTACAACACCACTGGACCCACATGGGGTGCACATCCTAAGGCCTTCTTGTACACATTGGGCTATACACACATGCCCATGATCTGGGCTGACTGAGGCTGGCGGTGGATCATGGCCTGGCGACCTGGTTGAGGGTGCCTCTGTCATTGTCTCTGTCTCTCTGTCTCTCCAACCAGCATAGGTACCCTAAGGCGAAAACCTCTTTAAAAAAAAGAAGTACATGGCATTACAAAGCTAAGCAATTACAGTAAAACACAATTACCAAAATACTTGATAAAACCACATTTGATGTAGAGCAGTACATGTGCCCGTTATTAGCACGTAAATGAGATCCGGCAGCAGCTGGTCTGAACGGTAACGTAAAAGCAGCAATGAGAATTAATGATATTTCAAGAACTCTCAACAACTGCAACAGCATATGAAAATAATCTTTGATTTCTATTACCAGAATGACTGCTGGTGCTGCTGAAACAAAACCCAAAAGTCTCCCGAGGTGTGCTGCTTACATTCATAGAGAAAATTTCTGTTTACTGTGAGAAGTTGGGGAAAACCTGGGGCTGGCAGGTGACGTAGTGGTTAAGGGCGCTGGACTCCCACATGGCTGACTGCGATGTGAGTCCCGGACTTGGCAGCTTGCTTTCTCACTCTCTTCCCCCACTCCTCGCTCACCCTCCCTCCCCCACTGTATCCCTCTCTGGTCAAATTAAAAATAAATAAAGTTAAATAAAATAATTCTTAAAAATAAAAAAAAAGGAAGTTGGGGAAAACAAAGCTGTGCCTGGTTGCCCCCTGGGTTGTTAAACTACAGGCCAAGAACCTGCCTTAAAAAGGCCCCCCTTGGGACCAGCAGTTAGCATAATGGCTATGTCGCTGGACTCCCACATAGTCGACCGTGGTTCGAGTCCCGGACCTGGTGGCTTAAACTCACGCTGGGTGCATGTGCGTGTGTGCCCAAGATCCAGAGAGGAGAAGGGAGGAGAAGGGATTGCGGCGTGGCCATCCTCCCTGGGGGGTGATTTCTCGCTTTCTGTCTCTCTGTCTGTCTCTGTCTGTCTGGCGAGCGCACACGCCCTATAGCGAAAAACCTCTCCAGAAAAAAAAAAGGTCCCCAACCCCCAGGTGGTGATGGTGTGGTGGTTAAGACACTGGACTCCCACATGGCCAATCATGGTTTGAGTCCTGGACCTGGTGGCTTGCTTTCTCACTTTCTCTCTCTCTCTGGTCCAATTACAAAATGAATAAATAAATAAATAAATAAATCTTTAAAAAATAATAATAGATAAAGTAATTTTTTTAAAGGGCCCCCTGTGCTTCCCTATCGTCTGGTTACTCCAGACTCCTGTTATTGTTCCACAGATATTGTCTAGGCCTCTTGCGTGTGTGCAGGTACCACGCACAGAGTAGACCAGGTACTTTTCCTTATCAAGCATGTGAACTACAGGCCCAGAATAAGCAGTTCACAGAGCAGAGTCTGTAAGCTCTGGTTAGACATGTGCTTGGACACTTTATTTAATATGTCACAACGTGCATAATTGATATGTAATTCTTACGGAAAGTTTGCTTTTAATCTCATTTGCTTTGGGCCAGCCAGTGGTGTGGTGGTTAAGGTAACTGGATGCCACATGGCCAGCTGTATAGTTTGAATCCTAGACCTGGTGGCTTGAAAAACTCGCTGCGTGTGATTGTGCACATGCGCCCAGGATCCCAGCAGGGAGAATAGAGGAGAAGGGAATATGGCGTGGTCACCCCACCACCACCAGGGGATGTTTTCTCACTTTCTTTCTCTCTCTCTTTCTGCCTCTCTCTGCTGAATACATGTGCCCTATAGCAAAACTGAAAAAAAAACTTGTTTGCTTTCAAGCTAGGATTGTCAATCTAGTTTAGCTCATGTTTGCCCCCCTTTTCTTTTCTTTTTGTCACTTTTAAAAAATTTTATGTAATTGGGACAGCAGTTAGCGTAATGGCTGTGTCACTGAACTCCCCTGTAGTCAAACGTGGTTCGAGTCTCAGATCCGGTGGCTTAAACTCACACTGGGCGTGTATGCATGCATGCCCAAGATCCTGAGAGGAGAACGGAGGAGAAGGGATTGCGGCGCGGCCATCTCCCCTGGGGGGTGATTTCTTGCTTTCTGTCTCTCTGTCTCTCTGGCGAGCACACAGGCCCTATAGCAAAAATACTCTAAAAAAATTTTATGAATTCAGCAATGAGCTTTACATTTTTCTGTTTGTCAAATGTCTCCTCCCCTTACACCTTTTATAAAACAAAAGAAACCTCGTATTCTCTGGAAGACTCTGAAGAGCTTCTAAAGAGGAAGGTGCTCTGCCTTTCTCTTTCCTCCCCCGACCCATATTAAGAGTTACTGCTTTGGGCCAGTCTGTGGCCTGGTGGTTGAGGAAACTGGATCTCATACCATGGCCCGCCCCATGATATGAGTTCTGGACCTGGTGGCTTGAGGGTCATGCCAGACATGTGCGCATGCATGCCCTGAGTCCCTACAAGTTGGAGAGATAGAGAAGGGATTGGGCCATGACCACACCCTATTAAGGGATGCTTTTCTCTCTCTATCTCTCTCAGGTGAGTGTACTCTCCCTTTGGCAAAAATAAAAATGAAACAAGAGTTACGGTTTAAAGTCAGGTGCAGTGGTGCACCTCTGTAGTCCCAGTTACTCAAGAGGCTGAGGTGGAAGGATTGTGACACTGCAACACACCCTAACACACACACACACACACACACACACACACACACACACACATCACTGCTTATTCATAGCAGAAATTATTCATGTAGCCAACAGATGGAAATAGTCTAGGTGTACACCAACAGATGGATAGATAAACAAAATGTGGTCTACCCGTACAGTGGAATACCATTTGGCCATAAAAAGGCATGGAATTCCAGGCCAGCAGGTGGCGTAAAGGTTACATTGATGGACTCCCACGTAGTCGACCGTGGTTTGAGTCCTGGACCCAGCAACTTAAAATTCACACTGGGCGTGTGTGCATGCATGCCCAAGATCTCACCAGGAGAATGGAGGAGAAGAGATTGTGGCATGGCCATCCTTCCTGCGGGATTATTCCTCTCTTACTTTCTCTCCCGCGAACGCATGTGCCCTATAACAAAAATATCTCTTAAAAAAATAATAATACTTGGGAACCAGCAGTTAGCGTAATGGCTATGTCGCTAGATTCCCACATAGTCGACCACAGTTCGCGTCCCGGACCTGGTGGCTTAGAACTCACGCCGGGCACGTGTGCATGCGTGCCCAAGATCCCGAGAGGAGAATGGAGGAGAAGGGATTGCAGCATGACCATCCCCTGGCGGGGTGGGGTGGTGGTGGTTTCTCGCTTTCTGTCTCTATGTCTCTGTCTGTCTGGAGAGTGCAAGCGCCCTATAGTGAAAACCTCTAAAATATATTAATAATAATAATACCAGCAGTTGGCGCAATGACTATACTGGACTCCCATGTAGTCGACTGTGGTTCAAGTCCCAGACCCGGTGGGACTCTAACATGCATGCGTGCATGTCCAAGATCCCGAGAGGAGAATGGAAGAGAAGAGATTGTGGTGTGGCCATCCCCCCCGGAAGGTGATTTCTCGCTTTCTGTCTCTCTGTCTCTCTCTGTCTTGTTGGTGAGCACACGCACCCTATAGCAAAAACCTCTCTCAAAAAATAAAAAATGAAATAAAATAAAACAATAAATAAGCCATGGAATTCCAAAATCTGCTATAACATGGATGCCGTTTTAAGACATTAATGGTATGTGAAATGAGGCAAACGCACAAGGACAAATATGGTGGGATTCCACATATATGAACTATCTAGAATGCACAAACACAGAGATGGAAAGTAGATTAGAGGTAACCAGGGGAAGGGGGCAGGGGACAGGAGACAGTGAGAAGTTATTGCTTAAAGGGTGCAGTGTTTCTGTTGGGGGTGATGACAAGGTTTGGACAATTGTGGTAATGGTTGCACAACACTGCAAGGCTCTAATGCCAGTGAACTGTACACTAAAAACGGCTAAGATGGCAATCATTATGTGTATTTTACCTTAATAACAACGATAGAGTCACTCCTTGCAGAGATCTTCCTAGTTGTACTGACTCATTCCATCCCTGGTCACTGGGATGCCCAGCTTCCACCTCTCTCCACACTTGGTCCCTGGGAGCTTTTAAGTCTCATGGCCTAACACCAGCCTTACACTAACAACCTCCTAATTTCTTTCTCAGATCGAACAGGCTTCCCTCCCTTCCAAAATTCTAGACACTGGAACCAGCAGTTAGCGTAATGGCTATGTCGCTGGACTCCTATGTTAGTCGACTGCGGTTTGCGTCCCAGACCCGGTGGCTTAAACTCACACCAGGCGCGTGTGCGTGCGTGCCCAAGATCCTGAGAGGAGAATGGAGGAGAGGGGATTGCGGCATAACCATCCCCCCTGGGGGGTGATTTCTCGCTTTCTGTCTCTCTGTCTTCTCTGTCTGTCTGGTGAGCGCACGCACCCTATAGCAAAAAACAAACAAACAAACAAACAAAAACAAAAAAAAACCCTCTTCGAAATTCTAGACACTGCCCCTTGCCCTCCCCCTACACACACACACACACACACACACCTACCTGGCATGTCTAATGAATCTAATGGCCCAGAGCTCCAGCTGCCACCTCCCATAAACCTGGCGCCAACATTGAAGAGCAACTATGACCCTGGCGAATCCTAGCAACCCTGCCTCCAGAGCATAGCCCCCACCCCCAACTCTGTCACCCCACACCCGGGTGCACGACCGCACCTGGGCTGTAGCCCCTGCTCTCTGGTTTTCAATGACAGTGAACTCACAACACGCTTCCGCTCAGCCCTCCCGTGTCACTTGCGTGTCAAAGCTGAAGTTCTGTCAGGGACTGCTGGCCCCAGTGGTCTCCTCGCCTTATCACTGCTGGCAGCAAGATCTTCATACCAAATCTCCCTTTGTACAAAGTTCCTCTCCCTTTTCACATCTCTGACTTCCTTTTCTGCTATTGGCCAAAGAAAAGTGCTTTTAAATGTGTTCGCCAATCAGGTGAACCGGGCCAGGACAACCTGGGTACTTTGTGTATGTTGAAGTCCACCGACTTGGGACTTAACACCATCCTCACGATGACCTCTTATCAGCACGAGATTAGCGTGTGGCTGAATGGGGAAGACAAATGCTGGTTTGGCGGGGGATGCCTTTACAATCCTGCCCATCATACGTGGCCAGGATAGAGGTACAAGACCAGGCCCTGGGTCTTCCATTAGATAATAGATCCTTTCAGTTTCCGGCAGTGTATTTTAATCTGGTCCTGAGACCCTGCCTAGAGGTACAGAGGAAAATAACCTTTCCTTTTCGTGGCTTATTTTATATTTGGACCAGCTCTCCTTAACCCGGGAGGCTCAGAACTGCGTTGCCGGGAAACAGCAGTTAGCATAATGGCTATGTCACTGGACTCCCACGTAGTCAACCGTGGTTCACGTCCCGGACCTGGTGGCTTAGAACTCACGCCGGGCGCGTGTGGGTGCGTGCCCAAGATCCTGAAAGGAGAATGGAGGAGAAGGGATTGCGGCGTGATCATCCCCCCTGGGGGGTGATTTCTCACTTTCTGTCTCTATGTCTCTCTCTCTCTGTCTGGCGAGCACACGCACCCTATCACGAAAATCTCTCGAAAAAAAAAAAAAAGAACTGCGGTGCCGTGACCACCCCAGGGGTCATGGCAGTGGAAGGGCCGGCCAGGACCAGGTCTTGTCAGGCTGTGTGCAGGGAGGAGGGCCAGTGCACAGCAAGCTGGGAGGAACAGCCTGAAGAGTGTGCAGTGGGAGGGGGGATGCTCCAGACTAATGGGGGAGAGTTCAGACACTTCTCCCTGGGCCCTGAGGGTTCCCGTGGGAAAACACAGCCTCCCGTGGTGCTCCTAGAAGAAAAGGACCCCTGAGTCCAGAAGGGTAGCCAGTTAGGCTGGTCCTATTCGTTCACCTGTGTGACCCAGGAGTCACGTGAACATGCCACTCAGGGGCTGGACATCTCCTTTGGAGTGGGGGGTGGTCAGGAGAGGGGCCCACATGGTCAGGTTCCTCCTCCACTGCCAGCGCTCGCCAGGGTACCTGGGTATGGGGGGACAGGTATGCTCTTTCAAGTGGGGATTTGGGCGGTGTCCAAGGGCTGATCCTGTACCATGTTCATCTTTAAACAGGGAAATGAGAAAGGTGGCCAGCCCGTGTTTCTCTCAAAAGCAGGAGGAAAGTCCCTCTTCAGTTTTTAAACCCACAGATGTGGTGGCTTGTCACTTACATTGGAGTTGACCTTAGAAAATCATCTGGGGTTTCTCCCAAAGACACCGAATGGTCACCCCGTTGGCAATTGTCAGAGGAGGAGAATCCCGTGTCCGTTCCTGGATGAGAAGACAGCGAGGGCACATCTAGACCACCTCCTCCTAGACCACTAGTGGAAGCCATGGGGCCTTTCTGGGTCTGGGCCTCTGGCTCTTCTGCCAGACAATTATGGTACAGCGGAGGCTGTCACAATGTGACGCTGGATGTGGAAGCAGACTGTTGCCAGCTGGCTTGGTACAGCTGTCGAAAGAAGAGTCGTCTGAATTTCTTATCAGTTTCCCCAAAGATGAGGAGGAAGACAGAACTGAAATTTTAAGTGTAGCTAATGAAACATCACACAGCATACGGGTGGGAGTCATCAGAGGCAGCTCAGAACCTGGTGTTCGTCCTGGCTTGCTTTGGGTCAGGCCTCCCTGGAAGACCAGCAGCCCTTGGAGTAGGAGAAGCAGAGCTCTAGGAATTCTACTGAGATTTCCAGTCTCAAGACTGGAGATCCCTGGCTCCCTTTGGTGAAGGCCCACCCTGGGTGGCTTAAGATCACCTAGAAACTTGGGAGCCATGATTCTTTCCTCCTGATTAATGCTGGGACCCATCTGGGTAGCATCAACAAGCTCAGACTGTAGAAAATTATCTTCAAGCTTAAAGCTAAGCAATTCGAGGCTACATTATTGCATATCTTTCCTATTTTCCCTAGTAGTAGAAGTATGAACGTTCTCTGAATGCTATTTTCCATTGCAAAGAAAACCAAGCTACCTTCTGATCAAAATCATCTATAGGGAATAGCAGTTAGCGTAATGGCTATGTCGCTGGACTCCCCCGTAGTCGACCGTGGTTCGAGTCCCAGACCCAGTGGCTTAAACTCACGCCGGGCGCGTGTGCATGCGTGCCCAAGATCCCGAGAGGAGAATGGAGGAGAAGAGATTGCAGTGTGGCCATCCCCCCAGAGGGTGATTTTTTGCTTTCTGTCTGTCTCTCTATATCTTTCTGGCGAGTGCACGTGCCCTGTAGCAAAAACCTCTCCAAAACAAACAAACAAACAAACAAAAATTTTCTATAAAATAGCCAACTACTCACCTAGTTTGGTGCGTGGGGTGGGTGGACAAAGCATTTTAATCTCAGTAAAACAGAAAGGTGTAGTCAAGCTGGATCTGCTACAAAGCAGCTCGCTAGAAGACCTTGCCTGCCCCCCTCCCCCTGCCCCTGGTTCAATACCCTAAAGACTAAATGACCATGATCTGGGGAGCGAGTCCATTCCAGCTTTTCCTTGGGCACATGCCAAAGTCCAGGGACTGGTTGCAAAATCCAAGCTAGAAACTATTTATACCAGTAAAAAGCTGAGAGGCATCAATGACAGAACTCTTGGCCAGGGTCTGTCTATGGTCTGGGGTCCCCTCAGGAGGAGGTCAGGGGATGTTTGAACAATCAGAAGTGACTTAGAAAGGGAACAGCTGCCCTGCAGCTCTCTGCAAATCAAACTCCACAAAGTATGCTTGCTCATACTGCTGAAATTTGTTTTAGTAACTTTTTTTCTAATTAAAAATTATTCTAGCCTGCTTATAATTAGTCAAAACCTGAAAACAACCCAAATGTTTAAAAATAACAGAATGGATAAATATGTATTTATACAATGGAATACTATACAGCAATGCAAATGGACTAGAGCTGTAAGAATGTGGATAAGTCTTACAAAAATAATTAAACAAAATATAGAAAGCACTTTAAAAGGAAACACAGAGTATGGTCCCATTTATATTAAGTTCAATGATAGATAAATACCTTATTTTGTTTAGGGACACATACATGAATGGTTAAAAGAGTAAAAAAAAAAAAAATGGTGAACCAGCATATGGCATAATGGTTATGTCCTGGACCACATAGTTGAATGTAGTTCGAGACCCAGACCTGATGGCTTCAAACTCATGGGCTGCATGTGCGTGCATGCCCAAAATCTGAAGAGGAGAATGGAGGAGAAGGTACTGTGGTGTGGCCATCCTCCCGAGAGGTGATTTATTGCTGTCTCTTTGTCTCTCTCTGTCTCTCAGGTGAGCACGTGTGCCCTATATTAAAAATCCCCCCCCCCCCCAAAGTAAGGAAATGACTGAGGAGGAAGAACAGGATTTAGGGAAAGTTTCCTGTGTCCTGGTAATGTTATATCTCTTGCTTTGGGTGGGAATTTGCTTTATAATCACTTGTTAAATTATACATTTGTACTTTAGGTACTTTTCAGTATGCTTATTTCATAATGTTTTAAAAAACTAGATACACAAAAATAATATTTGCTTTCTATGAATCAAATGCAAAATCAAGCCTAATGTATTCCAAAACATCATTGAAAGAAGTTAAAGAAGACCTACATAGATAGAAAACCATCCCAGGCCCATGGGTAAGGAGATTTAATATTAAGATGGCATTATTCTCTGAATTTATCTATACATTCAAGGCAATTCCTATCAAATTCTCAGATAGCTTTTTTGCAGAAATGGAAAAATTGATTCTCAGATTGGTATAGAATTCCAAAGGCCCTCAAATAGTCAAAACAATATTGAAAAAGAAAAACAAAGCTGGAGGACTCACTTCCAGTTTCAAAACTGACTACAGAGCTACAGTAACCAAAGTAGTGTGGTATCGGTAAGAACAAAAATACAGGTGCAAATCTTCATGAGCTTGTATTAGGCAATGGTTTCTTAGATGTGGACACCAAAAGTATAAGCAAAAGTAGAAAAAAAAATACAAAAAGTACTAAAAAAGATAAATTGGACATCCTCAAAAAATATTTTTGTCCTTCACTATGAAGGGTGAAAAGTCAACCTACTGAATAGGAGAAAATATCTGCAACTTGTATATCTCATAAAGGCGTAGTAACCAGAATAAAGAACTCTTACGACTCAACATCAACAACAAAACAATTTATAAATAAGCAAGATAAATGAACAGACATTTCTCCAAAAAGGGTATACAAATTTCCAATAAGCTCATGAAAAGATGCACAACATCGTACTTCATTAGAAAAATACAAATCAGAACCACAAGGAGGTACCTCTTTACATCCCCCAGGATGGTTATAGTCACAAAGATGGATAATATGCTGTGTCAGGGGGAGCTAGACAATATTAGAGTGGTGAAATATGGTGCTCAGTAAAGCTGACACTCGTGGCAGAGTACTGGGTTCACATCCACAGACCTCCCTGAGTCTGGCAGGCTGCATGTACCCATGATCTAGGGCTGGCTGGGACTCGGGGTGGGGTGGATCTGAGTCAAGACACTGTTAGGGATGCTGTCTGTCTCATACATGGAAGAAATAAATAACTATGCTTAAAATAAAAAATGTTGAGAGGATACAGGGAAACTGGAGCCCTTGTACATTGCTAGTGAGAATGTAATAGCCACTTTCAAACAGTCTAGCAGGTCATCACGAGATTAAATATAAAGCTACTAATAATCTGTCAATTCCACTCTCAGATATCTATCCAAGAGAACTGAAAGCCTACATCCATACAAAACCTTGTACTCATATGTTGGTAGCAGCATCATTCATTTAGAAAAATATTATCATGTTACTGTTCATCTAAAAGGTGGTCTATTCATACAATGAAATATTATCCTACCCTAGGAAGAAATGAAGTACGGATACAACTTGTATAAACTTTGAAAACATTATGTTCAGTGAAAAAAAGACAGACACTGAAGCTACATAGTATATGATTCTATGTATGTAAAATGTCCAGAATATAAGTATATTCATAGACACAACAGTATGTTAGTGATTGCCAGGGCTAGAAGGAGGAAGCTTGCTTGGTAGGGGGTTGGAGTAACAGTTACAGGATAAGAGTTCTTTTGGGGATGATGCAAATGTAGACTTAGATAATGGTGATGGTTGCACAAACTTGTGAATATAAAAACCACTCAATTGTACAAGTCAAGGGCCAATTTTAATGTATGTGAATTACATTTCATTTAAAAATTTGGAATTTTTAAACAAGAACTAAAACCCTGTGAATTGGGAATGTTTCACTTTTAAATACCATACCTAATAATCTACATTTAAAAAAAAATTTTTTTTTTAAAAAAAGCTGTAAACACCCATTTCCCCAAGTCGTGAAGACCATACCCTAGAATTGTTTTCGCTATGGTGGAAAGAACGCCTCCAACACCCCACCATCCACACGACACACACACACACACACACACACACACACACACACACACAAAGCTGGCTGTAAGGAAGGAAAGTGTGTAAGTCCTAAAAATGCCAGTCCTTCCCCGCACAGCACAAAATGTACCAGCCATTTGGCCAGAGAAACGGATAGCTCTAGGAGAAGTCTTAGGGGACGCGGACCGGACGTGGGGACACAGGTGCAGAGGGCGCAAGGGTGTGGTGTGGGGCGTGGGCGGAGCGTGGTGGGCGGGGCGAGACTCAGGGGCCGGACGCGGGGGCTACCGGGCGGAGCAAGTAGGGCGCAAGGGCGTGGTCTGGGCTCCCGGGCAAGGGGTAGGGGCCTTGGGCGTAGGGGCGGGTCCCAGGGACTCCGGCCCAGATGGGCCGGGAGGGAACGGGAGCGGTCCGGAGGCGGGAGAGCCGGGAGGCGGGTGGGGCGGGCGCAGGGGCG
>NW_006159616.1:14690554-14696531 GCF_000334495.1 Tupaia belangeri chinensis
GCCTCCGGCGTTGCGGCAGCCCCCACCAGCCACCGAGCTGTTGCCGTCGGAGCGCGCCGTGGTGCTGCTGTCGTGCGCGTTGTCCGCATTCGGCTCGGGCCTGCTGGTGGCCACACACGCTCTGTGGCCCGACCTGCGCAGCCGGGCGCGGCGCCTGCTGCTCTTCCTGTCTCTGGCCGACCTGCTCTCAGCCGCGTCCTACTTCTACGGAGTGCTGCAGGACTTCTCGGGCCCCTCGTGGGACTGCGTGCTGCAGGGCGCGCTCTCCACTTTCGCTAACACCAGCTCCTTCTTCTGGACCGTGGCCATCGCTCTCTACCTGTACCTCAGCATCGTCCGCGCTGCGCGGGGACCCCGGACCGACCGCCTGCTCTGGGCTTTCCACGTTGTCAGGTGGGTGGAGGCCGCGCGCTTTCCCCCCACCCCCAGCCCTCCCCACTCAAGTCGACCCTCCTGACTCAGGTCGACCCCTCCAGGGCCCTGCTTGTTGCTCCTGTGGGCAGCCCTTTCGGGCGGCCGCGTCTGGGTTGGGTGCCCAGCGGGCAATGTCTGCTTATGTTCCTGGGCAACCCTAGGCCAGCCAGAGCTTTGGATCTGGCCTGAGCATTGCTACATCCAGGGAGTGCCTGGGCCTAGCCCTTTGTAGGGGCAGGGGCAGAGGCTGCCTTTAGAGCATCACCCAGCTCACTGGGCGAACAGCTCACTGGAAAGAGCTGGGGAGAACAATGTGGACCCTTTGTCTCTTCTTTCTTGTGTTTTGGACATCTCTACTGCATTGGGGAGGAGCACCCGGTCTCCAGGCTGGGAGATAAGTTGGGTGTCTACCCCCGGTTGCAGTGACTCCCCATCCCAGACCACTGCCACCACCCCATGCCACAGTGGGTGTGGCGCATTCAGTCACTCCCAGGCTGCCCTTCCCTAAAGCCCTCTGCTAAAATGTAGTGCCTTTGCTGTAAAGTTTGCAAAGGACTGCCTGTTTATTTTGTCATTGGTCATTTTTAGACTTTGGGCCCATCTCATGTTTCTGTCCTAGATGGTCTTTACTTTCTAGAGTTTATCGCCTCTAAGATTGAGGTCAATGGCAGGGGGCTGTTGTGGAGGGAAACAGCCAGCTGCCTGGCCTCTGAGAGTAGGGAAAACCAAGGCCTTGCCCTGCCCTGCCCTGCCATTCAAGCATCTAGCCAAGCAAGCCCCCACCCACCAAAGAAGATTGGCCCTTCCCTGTGTAACTTCAGGATTTGAAAAGCTCGTGGTGTCCTGTGTTGAACCACGGGCAGGAATCCTAGGGCTCTTCTGCCCTCAGATCAGAGCACCAAATACTGCCCTAATTATAGGTCCCTTCTATTAAAAACTTGAGTACTTTCCAAGGACTGAGAGGACAGTCAGCACTTTGGCAGAGACAGGTCACCTGGGTGTCACAAGCTAAGGCTACACTCTGGTAAGAGTCACTTGACCTCCAGCTTTCCTAGCAGCTGGACGGAGCCCAGCTGGTCCCCAAGAATCTAAGTGACCTGCTTTTCAGCTGGTGAAGTCAAAGTCTTTGCGTCAAACAGTGGGTGGGTGCTGCAGGGACCCGTAAGAAGGGGGCTGCCTTTCCTCCCCCCACAGCATCCCACCTGACTGCTGGCTGTGTCAGAGACCGAGGTCCTGGGTGGCTGTGTGCTACGTGGACCCCAGAGTTGAGAAGAGTTTCAAAAGGAAACTAAGTCCAGACCTTTCTTTGTATGAACCTCCTCTCTTTTTCCTTTCTTTTAAAAAAATATCCATTACAGGGGCCAGCAGTTAGCGTAATGGCTATGTCACTGGACTCCCACGTAGTCAATCGCGATTCGAGTCCCGGACCTGATGGCTTAAACTCACGCCGGGCGCGTGTGCGTGCGTGCCCAAGATCCCGAGGGAGAATGGAGGAGAAGAGATGGTGGCGTGGCCATCCCCTCTAGGGGGTGATTTCTCGCTTTCTATCTCTGTCTCTTTCTGTCTGGCAAGCGCACGTGCCCTATAGCAAAAAAAAAAAACCTATCCAAAAAAAGAAAAAGAAAATAAAATATCCAATACAATATGTTTTCCAAATGATAAACAGCACATGGTGCAGTCCTATGGAAAAGACCGATTTCCTGGCCCAGTCACTGTGGTACAGGCAATAGGAGCATTGCTGTGTGATGCTGGAAGCCAGCTGGGAAGGCTCCAGGTTCAAGTCCAGCAACTTTCTGACTTGGCACACCTCTGGTCCTGGCTGGCTTCAGGACTCAGTGGAGGATCCTGGCACGAGGACCCTGTTCAGGGTACCTTTCTCTCCCCAATGAATGAATAAACTTTGTTTTTCCTTTAAGGTGGATTCTCTTAACAACTCCTCATCAGGGACCCTCTAAGAGCATTCCCTGTGATGCTTAGGAAAGGCTTCCTTCTACAAAAGTCTCTGTCCCCTTCTGGCCATGAGAAAGTAGTGAATTGTTCATCTGGTCTGTTCCATGTGATCTACGTGCTTTTTAAAAGAAGAAAAACAAAAAAATTACCTCTGTCCAAGCTAGAAAGGGAGTTTGACAATTTACTCCCCATGGTTCTCTTTTAGAAGTTAGAACTCAGACTTTGCTAGTCTAAGCAAATTGGTAAAACCAGCCTAACAGGTTCATTTATTGACCTAGATCCTCCCAGACTCTATTGCTAATGATCTTGCAAAGGATTTTCCTGTGTAATTTTTTTGGTATATTAATTTATTATTGCAGAAGAATCTGTTGATGTGAGAAGTCTTGTTTTCAGGCATGGACTACATAGAAACATCATTCACTTTTTTTTTTTTTTAACCATATGGGATCCAGCTGCCCAAACCTGCATGCCACCTGCTGGCCCCCACCTCACTCTTTAACTATTTCAGGCTACTGAAAACCAGTCTTCTGCAAATCTTTCAGTCTTTGGAAAGTATTTTAAAACATAACAGCACATGTTGGCTCCATGGCACAGTGGTAATATGCTGCTAAAGAGGTGACTATGGTTCGAGTCCCTGACCTGGTCAGCCTGAAACTTGCTAGGCACATGTGCTAGTGCCCAAGCTCTGATGGAATGGAAAACTAGAGAAAGGAGATTATAGGGTGGTCAGATCCTGAGGAGGGTCCTTCTCTTTCTCTCACGTGCACATGGATTCCATCATGAATAAAGGAAAACAATTCTAATTGCAGGGCTGGCAGGTGGCATGGTAGTTAAGGGCATTGGACTCCCATGTGGCCTGACTGTGGTTCGAGTCCTGGACCTGGCAGCTTGCTTTCTCACTCTCTCTCACTCTGTCCCTCTCTGGTCAAGTTAAAATAAATAAAGTTAAATAAAAAATAATTCTAAAAAGAATATTCTAATTGCCAGAGGGTGCTCACCAGAGGAAGAGGGGGAGAGAGAGAGAAAGCAGCCCCCATTGGAGCATGGTCACATTGCAGAACCTGCTCCTCCATTTCTTTATCCTCTTGGGGTTGGGGGCATGTCTGCACATGTACCCAGTGTGTGTTTTCAAGCTTCCAGAGCTGGGGTTCAAACCTTGGCTGGCATGTGGGATTCTGTTCCCTGGACAGCTTAGGCTTTTTTCCTTGGAACTGACCCAAGGGTATTTTTTTTTTTTTTAATATGACATGTAAGAGGTTAATATCTCTATTCTGTAAAGAGGTTTTAGAACTGCTGGGGGCGGTAGGTGGTGTGGTGGTTAAAGGCACTGGACTCCCATGTGGCTGACCACAGTTCAAGTCCTGAAACTGGCGGCTTGCTTTCTCGCTTTCTCTCTCTCTCGCTCGCTTTCTCCCTCTCTGGTCAAATTAAAACTACTAAATAAATACATAAGCAAATAAAGTTAGATAAAATAGTTCTTTAAAAAAAAAAAGAGTTTTTAAAACTGTTTTTTTTTTTAATAAGCCACAAATATCCTTAAAAATGGACAGAGGACACATTCAGATAAAGTATTAAAAGCAATTGATAAATTTGAGAGTTTTCAAAAAGTTCACAGAAAATGCATATTATGAAACAACTATGCATGGATTTCAAAATTTTACACCAAAATAAACTCATTATAACTCCATTTTCTGTGAATTTTTAAAAGACCTCTTGTATATAGGGAAAAAATGTTGAGCTCCATTAATACTCAAAACAATAAAAATTATAAAAACAAATTACTATCTTCTCATTAAATTAGAAGAAAAAAATAGCAAGACAGGACTAGTATTGTGATAAATGCCAGTGAATCTGGTGTTTTCCTACAGGGTTATTGGCAGTGTAAACTGAAATAATCCTCGTAGAAAGTATTTGGTTCGTACCCTCTGACCCACTAATCCTATTTATCAGGACCTCGGCTAAAGAGATAATCCAAAGTACGTACAAAGCTGTATGTACCAAGGAGTTTGTGAGGCATGGTCGTTGTCGTGAGAATTTGGAAACCCCCTCAATGTCCAACACTAGGGGAACAATTTATATAGACTGTATTCTCCTTCCAAAATGTTATGCAACTATTCAATTACTGCTTGTGAACACTGTCAAGTTTTGAAAAGGTGTAATATAACGAGAAGTTAAGAAAAGTCATCTTGGGACCAGCAGATGGCGTAATGGTTACATTGCTGGATTCCCATGTAATTGACTGGTTCAAGTCCTGGACCCTGGGCTTAAAACTCATGCTGGGCACATGTGTATGCGTGCCCCAAATCCCAAGATGAGAAAGGAAGAGAAGGGATTATGGTGTGGCTACCCTTCCGGGGGTGGGGGGCATTTCTCATGTTCTATCTCTCTGGCAAGTTCATGCATCCTGTAGCAAAAATCTCTCTTAAAAAAAATAAAAAGGTCATTTCTTAAACTGTGGTTAGAAGAACTGCACATGGGGGCCAGCCTCTGATCTGTTGGTTAAGGTAGCTGGATCATACATAGCTGACCATGTAGTCCAAGTTCCAGACCCAACAGCTAAACAAACAGGGCAGGTGTATGTGCATGTGTGCTCCAAATCCCCAAAGGAGGGAGAGACAGAGGAAAACGGATTGCACCATGACCATCCACCGTGAGGGGTGCTTTCTCACTTTCCCTCTCTTTCTGTCTTTCTCTTTCCCCCGGCAAGTGCATGGATTTGCACCTTCTGGCAAATTTTTTAAATGAAAGAAAAAGGAAAAACTGTACATGCCCAAGTGCCCAGGAAAGCATCTGCATGGGCCCTTGGGACTCTGTCGTAATACCTAACATAGTTCCTTCTGCAGTCTTTTTCCCTCCCTGTTGAAGGAGGACAGGTTGGACTTCATTCTCAGGGAAATTCCATCCATTATCAGGCATCCGGCTTTGGACATTTTGCAAAGCGCTGTCCTGCTGTCCCATTTATCAGCCCACTGATCACAAGTAACCCTACAGGACAGGCAGGTGCTCTCCCTCCTCTCAGATGAGCCGGCCCGAGGCCACGTGGCTACTAAGGGGGAGGTGCCAGGCTAGAACCTAGTTCTGACCCCTCCGAGGTCAGTGGCCTTTTATGATGATTCTATGTTGTCTCTTGGCCTTGACCATTTCTTAAACTTGAGATACAGTTTCAACAATAACTTGGTGTTAGCTTTCCATATTTCTCAAAAGTTTGATCACTTTTGAGACCAACAGGTTGTGGGATGGTTAAGGCAAGGCACTGGACTCCTACATGGTCAACCGTGGTTCAAGTCCCAGACCTGGTGGCTTGAAATTCGCACCAGATACATGTGCATGCCCAAAATCCTAGGAGGAGAACGGAGAAGAAGGGATTGTAGTCTGGCCATCCTCCGAGGGGATGATTTCTTACTTTCCCTCTCACTGTCTTCTCTCTCTGTCTTTCTCCGGTAAGTGTACACACCTTATGGCAAAACCTAAAAAATAAAAAATAAAAAATTTTATGGAACCCTTTAAGAGTAAGTGACAGACATGACGGCCCTAACCCCCAAAATACTTCAGTGTCTGTTTCCAAAGGATGAGCACACCCCCTGAAGGAACCACACACACCTATCATCAGCAG
>NW_006159616.1:14696545-14697823 GCF_000334495.1 Tupaia belangeri chinensis
GAAGAGCACCAGATTAGGGGACTTCATCGAGATTTTGTCCACTGTCTGACAGTGTCCCTGACAGCAAAGGGAAATCCCAGCTTATTTGTTGACTTGGTTTTCTCGTCTCTCTATTCTCCTTCAGTCTGGAACAATTCTCTTACCTTTCTTGGTGTCTTGTGGCATTGGCATTTTTGAAGAGTCCAGGCCCCTTGTTGTGTAGACCGGGCCTCGGTTTGGGTTTGGCCGATGCTTCCTCATGAGTAGTTTCAGGTCTACACTTTGCAAGATGATCCCAGAAGCCTGTTCTCGTTGCTCTGAACGAGGGAGACAGTGACTCTGACTTGTTCCCTCACTGCTAGTGGTAACTCTGATCACGCAGCAAAGGCGATTCCTGCCAGGCTCCTCCACTGCAGTTACCGGTTTTGCTTTTGTAATTAGTAAATATTTTGTTGAGAGGTATTTGGAGCTGTAGAGTATCATGTTACTCCTGAAGCTTTCATCCAAGGGTTTACTATCCACTGACTTCTTTCCCTTTTTTAAGAGTGTCTGTTTAAAAAAAAATATATATATATGCACACACACACATATACATATACATATATATATATATAAAATTATTATTTATTTAATTAATTTACTTCAGAGCACCTGTGTTCATGAGAGAGAGAGAGAGAGAGAGAGAGGAGAGAGAGAGAGAAGCTACCCAATCTGGGACTCGAACTGCAGTTGGCCATGTGGGAGTCCTGCACCTCAACCATCACAACACCTGCTGGCCCCAGGTGACTGTGACAAGATTACTGATTCTAACAGTATTATGAAGTGGATTTTGAGTGTTTGCTGCCTTTTTAAGGTTGTGTGAGATTCTCCAGCATTCCCGTATTTAGGACGTCCCTTTCCTCTATCATCTGTGGAGGTGGCTGCTACGGACAATGTACATTTCACTTTCATGTGGACATGCATCTGTGGCCTCCTGTTTTTCGCTTTTTTCTGTAGGGGTCTGGTTTGCCATAGGGCACATGAAGTCACCAAAGAGATAGACACAGACCATAGGGTGGTGAGAAATCACTCCCCAGGGAAATGGCCATACCCTTCTCTTCCACTCTCCTCCTAGAACTTGGGGCACACATGGGTACATGTACCCTGTGTGATTTTCAAGCCACCATGGCTGAACCGTGGTCCACCACATAGGAGTCCAGTGCCTTCACCACCACGCCCCTGCAGGAGGGGGTTGGGATCCTTTATATTCTACAAAATAAGTACAACTGATGAGCCTAAAGCCCCCTCACCCACCCTCCT
>NW_006159616.1:14697856-14705501 GCF_000334495.1 Tupaia belangeri chinensis
TGCTGAAGTGACCCATCTTTCTGAGAGCACCCCAAGGGATGGGCTTCTTCCAAGTGATGGCAGAACAGGGTCATCAGGGGCCAGTTTACTGTCTCCCATGAAGGGTCCCTGTAGTGCCAGGCATCAGTCCCCATGTCTCGTGAACCTGGGGGATGGCTCACCTCTGAGGGGCAGAAGAGAGGGCTTGGCCATGCTGGCCTGCCTTCAGCAGTCTCTGAATTTATTCTGGCTCCTCTGAGGTGAGAGTGGGTGTGGGCATGACTGGAGCCCCTGTCTCTCTCACATACCCACTCACCTACCTGCTCACCCTCTGGAGTTTACTTGGGTGACAGCAGGTGAGAGTCTGTGGCACCCCAAGTTCATCATAGAAACCCTGCTCTGGAGGAGTAGGAAGTCCCAACGCAGTGAAAGGGGAAACGCCTGAGAGGGAAGCTTCTCTGAGTTCTCTAATTTGAAACAACAAGTCGCTGGGGTGAGTGACAAGGCCGGGCAGAGCCGGGTCATCTAGGAAGTGCTCCCCAAGCAGGTGGCTCTGAATGAGGAGTGGACACAGCAGCCTCATGAGCAGCGCCCCGTGTCACTCGGTGCTCCCAGAATGACAGCAGCTGTGCTGCTTTTTTAAGTTTGTTCCCCCTGCCACTGTGCGGAGCCACAGCGTGGAGCCTGTGTGTGTGGTGGGAGGCCCACGGCTGGGGCTGCAGGGTAAGGGCTGGCCCCTGACCTTTCTTCAGAGGCAGACAGTGGCTCCGGGCGGGCAGAAAGCATCTCTGGCTGAGAGCTGCAGATGGTGGCCCCAGGGTGTCAGCGTGCGTGTGCCAGTTCCTGTGGACCTGCCTCTCCTCTCTCTGTATCAGAGCCCCAGAGTGACGTTGTGGTGGCCTGGCCCAGGGGCTGACTTCTCCCACATCCTAGTCCTCTGCCCATGAGCTGAACAATAAGTGTCCATTGTTCCCGGAAGAAACCTCAGGACAGCCTCTCACCCTCCTCGGGCTTGCAGCTGGGCTTCCCTGGCTCAGCCCTGTCCTGCTCCAGAGAGACTTCTAAATTCACACATTGTTGCACATGAGCTTTGTTCCAAAGCATTTTTTTGAGTTATGTCAACGTTCAAGGTTTTCCATAGCTACTGGGCATTTAAATCAGGCTCTGCTCTTTGGCCCACAGAAGGGGGAGAAGACCCCAGTATTTCTTTCCTGGCAGTGGCAAACCCCCAAGACCTGTAGGGAGGGTGAGGTTTCTGGGAGGCAAAAGTGCAGGATTCCAGTTGTGGACACAGACGATGGCAGCCCCTGCGGTCGGAGCCCTCCGTGCAGTGGGGAGGGGTGTCAAGGATCTCTGAACACCAGTGGGCAACCTGTTAGCAGGACTCGTGTCTCTGCAGAAGTGGAAGCTGTCTCCCTTGCTGCAGATGTTCCCTGCCCAGACTCTGGCGGGGAGAAGTTTCAGGGACCTTGTGATAGGAACTCTCCAGCTGGACAGAGCTGGGTTCCCTCGGGGAGAGCTCGGGAAACCCAGCACCCCACTATTCTGGGATGGGCTGCTGTGTGTGGTCATCTGACAAATGCCAGGGACCTCAGGTGTGCAACATTGTTTACTCACATTGTTTACTCACCCCTGTAGTACTTCCAGTTCCCGTTCTCTGAGAGAGATTTACAAACCAAAGGAAGCCAAGTTCCAGGGAGGGCTGAGCTCCTGACAAATGTGAATGGCTTTTTGTCAGCTTTCCCCTCCCCTGGGCTTACCGAGGTCGCTTGCCCAGCTCTGCCAGAGTAGGTGTGGTGGGGTTGGGGAGTTCCCAGTTCATCCGTTCACCTCCAGGATCTGGGCCCCAGGGGTTAAGGAGCATCCCCTGCCAGGGCTTGCGTCTCTTCCCTGTAGTTGCAGAGGCCTGTCTGCATCTGCCTTGGTGCCATAACAGCACTATAGACTCGGGGCGAGAAGGCCAGAAATGCGTCCTCTTGGTTCCAGAGGCTGGGGGTTCCTAGATGGAGCCATGGCAGGGCTGGTTTCCCTGAGGCCTCTTGCCTTGGCGGTAGAGGCTGCCTTCACCCTGTGCCCGGCCAGGTCTCCCTGTGCCCGGCCAGGTCTCTCTCTGCCCCGCCAGGTTTCCCTCTGCTCGGCCAGGTCTCCCTCTGTTCATGTCTGTCCAGATCTCTTACAGGGACAGTAGTCACGTTGGATTAGAGCCTACCCTTGTGACCCCATTTTAATTTAATTGACTCTTGAAGACCCTATCTCTGAAAACAGTGACATTCTGAGGTTTGGGGGATTAGAACTTCCACAGACAAATTTGGGGAAGGGGGTAAGACCCAGTTTAGCCCATAACAGTCTCCAACGGGGGAGGAAGCCAACTCAGTCCACCTCGGCTTCGAGGTAATCACAAACCAGAGCTGGGGACTGGGTTCATCTGGAAGAAGCTGCCAGGTTCCCCTCGGAGTAGGGAATTCTGCTCAGAGTGTAGTGTTTCAGGCCTCTCCATCTGGGCAGACCCCAGGCCTGACTCCCCCAAGCTTTAGAGCTTCAGCTTTGGAGAGGAGGGACCTTATTGGTCACCTGATTTAACCCAGGCCCCTGCCCCTCAGCATCCCCTTGTAGGCCCTCAGATTTAGGATTGAACAGAACTCTCACCCTGTCTTCAGGCCATCTAACTCCTCCACTGCCAGGTTCTCTTCAAAGTTTCCCCAACGTTGGATGATTGCTGAAGGCCCAGTGCCACCTCCCCTGTCCCCTAGGTCAGCCGGCTCTGGTGTCAGCTTGCCAATCACAGGTGTCCAGCAGAGGCAGACAGGACAGCACCCACATCTGGGCATCTGGACAACCCCTAATCGGCTCTTCTTCACGTGTGCTCTCAGGAAGCCAGATCTTACTTGTTCTTGGTTACTTGTTTGGTGACCTTTTTTTGGAGGGGAAAAAACTCAGGTGGCACATGTTGGAATTGGAAGTACACATTCGTGGAAAGCAGAAATTATGCCACACATGTCTCTGTGGAACACCCGCCAGATTCAGATTGCCTACAGCTCAGGGTGACCATGTAGCCAGGGAATGGCTCAGCTTTTTCTTTTGAAGTTACCAGAACCTGGGGCACCTTCATGTCCTTATCTTCTCCATCCTCTGTTCAGGGTGTCCTGGAGCCAGCTCAAGAGACCCACTGATTACATGTTACAGAATTTCGTGAGCTTATGGTTACATACAACCATTATTATAATTTTTTTCAGGTAATAAGTACTTAAAGTGCTTATTATTTCATTAGATCTCTGGAAAAATCATGCCTTTTTGTATAGAAAACTACTTCATGACTCTTCCAATGACCCAATACTGTTACCTGTGTGATCGGGGTCCTCCCTATCTATTGTATCTGTGCGGTAGAAATATTGTATGATGCTGTGTTACTGAGCATCTGTTCCTCACCCCATGTGTTGGTGGCTTGAAATTCATCCTAGTGGGATTTTTTATACCATGAAAATTAACAACACTACAAATCAGGGCTTGATTTATTCTTTGTTGACTATGTAGCACAGAGGTTGGCAAACTTACCCTGTCAAGCAGCTGTCTCCAACCTTTTTGGCACCAGGGACCAGTGTGTGGAACACAGTTTTTCCACAAACCCCAGGAGAGTGTGGTTCCGTGATGATTCAAGTGTGTTACGTTTATTGTGCACTTTATTTCTGTTGTTACACTATAATATATAATGAAATAATTACACAACTTACCAGACTCAGTGGGAGCTCTCAGCTTGTTTTCCTGCAACTATATGGCCCCTTCTGGGGGCTCCCAAAGTCACTGCTGATCTGACAGGAGGCGGCACTCATGCAGTAATGTGAGCAATGGGGAGTGGCTGTAAATACAGATGAAGCGTCGCTAGCTAGCCGCTGCTCACCTGCAGTTCCTAGTAGGCCCTGGTCCAGGACCAGCCTGCTCTAAGAAACCAGGTAATAGGTATTTTGAGCTTCGCAGGCAAGGGGTCTCAGCTGTAACTGTCCACCTCTGCTGGAAGGCTACCGTAGGCTGCATGTAAATGAATGGGTGTGACTGTATTCCAGTAAAACTTTATTTAAAAAAACAGACCCTGAGCCAGATTTGGCCCGAAGGCCACAGTTTGCCCACCCCTGATCTAGACTTAAGAAAGTGATGGAGGGGCTGGCGGGTGGCGTGGTGGTTAAGGCACTAGACTTCCACATGACAAACCATGATTTGAGTCCTGGACCTGGTGGCTTGTTTTCTTACTTTCTCTCTCTCTCGTCTAATTTAAAAATAATACAAATAAAATAAATAATAAAAAAAAAGTGATAGAGAAAACATTGGTAGGACAGATTAAATTTAAAAGTGTTGGGACCAGCAGATGGCATAATGGTTATGTGGCTGGACTCTCACATAGTCGACTGTGGTTCGAGTCCTGGACCTGGTGGCTTAAAACTCACACCAGGCATGTGTACATGCATGCCCAAAATCCCAAGAGGAAAATGGAGGAGAAGGGATTGTGGCATGGCCAATAGCCTGGGTGTGTGTGATTTTTTGCTTTCTGTCTCTCTGGCAAGCACACATGTCCTATAGCAAAAATCTCTCTAAAAAAAATTGTTTAAAAAAAAAAGTGTTACTTATCTCTGAACTAGAGCAGAGATGGCAACCATATTGCCACTCAGGAAGCCAAGTATTTATGGGGAGGAGATGAGAAGAGGCAGTACATGCCAGGGAGAAGAGAAGAATGAGGAAATGCCCTCCCAGTGTGAGAAAACTCTTACCTGACTCAGCACAAGTGTCCCTACCCAGTGACATTCCAGCAGATGTCTTGGTCTCTGTCTTCCTTATTTCACTGTCATGTTGCTTGTTAAGGAAAACAAAAGCCTCAGCCAGCTTCGAGTCATGGGACTGCTCTCATTCATGACATGTCCATAGGCTGGGCTGGGCCATACCAGGGCTGGGCAAAAGTCAGCCAAAGCTTCCTGTGACAATCAGATGGCTACATGGAATGCACAGTAAGGAGCTTGGTGTATTTTATTATTATTGATAAGTTATGTGCATCACTACCTTTCATCAGGGAAGTTTATAATACATTCGTGTGTGCGTGTGCATGTGTGAATGCACGTGTGTGTGCATACGTCTGCATTGTCTGGGAGAGCCCCTGTAAAACGCCTCCAGCACAGCGTTCATTGCTCCCATAAATGCACGAGTCCGGTCCAGCCTGCTTTGCGGCATCGTAAGACCATTCCTCCTACTTCATTCCTGTCTGCTCCCTGACAGCGTTCGGCTCCTCCCACTTAAATACTGCCGGAGCAGCTTCTGGTCTAGCTGCCGTCTGTGCTCAGGTCCCACCACCCTTAGCCTGTTGAAGCTCGCGAAGCCCTCGGCCTATTTGGTTTCTTCTCTGGCTGTTCCCCACTACAGGCTCAGCTCCAGGCCCGCCCAAGTAATGCAGAGGAAATAGGATTCCTTGTAGCTTTAGGACTAAAACCTTAGGTTGAGAGCCTGGGCCTGGCAGGTGTGGTCCTTGGGCTTCCCATAAGGCCCATCAGGATGCTGAAGGAGTGAAAAGGAGGACTGCCTTCTACAAGGGAGCCGCTTCCTCCCTCCTGCTCACCTTGCCCCACCTGAACAGGAATTTCAAAGCTTTTACCTCTTTTTTTTTTTTTTTTTTTTTTTTTTTAATTGCCAGAGGGCATAGTTGTCCACCAGAGAGAGCTGGAGAGACATGAGTTAGAGGGGGGGGAATCACCCTCCAAAGGGGTGTAGAGACCCCACAATCCTTTCTCCATTTCTCCATCCTGTTGGGATTTGGGGCATGCACACAGCATGTTTTTCAAGCTGCCAGGGCCAGGATTCGAACTGCAGTCAAGTGGGATCTGGCTCCCTTCGCCACTAGGCTATAGGACTGGCTCTTGAACCTCCTTTCCAATAATGTCTCTACAGTGACTAAGGACTGGCCTGAGGATGCCAAATCAGTTACTTCGTTCATCCAGCAGGCCCTTCCCTCGCCCTCCCCCTGCTGGGCTTTGTGCTGGATGCCACAGGTGAGCAGAGAGCCGATTCGGCCTGGCCCTCACGGAGCACAGAGCAGTGGCGTGTGCTGTCCTGAAATCCTGGGGTGTCGTGAGTTTTAAATTGACAACCCTCTTAGAACACCACAGTTTTGCCCTAATACATGTTAACATACCAGATAAATAGCTCTACATAGAACAAGCATTTAAAATGGACAAGCTCCTCAGGGGACCAGCAAATGGCATAATGGCTGCGTTGCTGGACTCCCACATAGTCGATAGACCGCAGTTCAAGTCCCAGATCCAGCGGCTTAAAACACAGGCACATGTGCATTTGTGCATGCCCAAGATCCTGAGAGGAGAATGGAGGAGAAGAGATTGCGGCGTGGCCATCCCCCCGGGGGCTGATTTCTGTCTCTGTCTATCTCTCTTTCTGGTGAGCACATGCACCCTATAGCAAAAACCTAGCCAAAAAGAAAAATGGACAAGCTCCTGGGACCAGCAGATAGTATGGTGGTTACATTGCTGGACTCCCACATAGTCGATAGACCGCAGTTCAAGTCCCAGATCCAGCGGCTTAAAACACAGGCACATGTGCATTTGTGCATGCCCAAGATCCTGAGAGAATGCAGGAGAAGGGATTGTGGCATCTTTATCTCTTCTGGGGGTGGTGATTTCTTGCTTTCTGTCTCTGGCAAGAGCATGTACCCTATAGCACAAATCTCTCTCAAAAAAAGAAAAGAAAAGACAGAGGAAAAGAAAAGGAAGAGAAAGAAAAAGGACAAGCTCCTGACGTAACTCCGTACCTCGCTTATTGCCCTTTAACTTGTGGGCCTTTTTGCTCCTTCTGTGCCTTCGTGACTTCAAGGAGGATGTGCTGCTTCTTGCCATGAAGGTTGCTGAGGGTGACAGTGACTCTGTCCTTGCACTCTTGCCCATCCTGTAGAGGCCAGCAAGGAGGGAGGGGACAGTCGGCCACACACCTCTGCTCTAGAGCAGCCTGCACGGAGGCCTTCCTGGTTCAAGGGAGCTGGCTTCCATCCCCCGCCCCAGGCCCACCCCTGCCTGCCTCCTCGCCCTCCTGAGGTATTTGAGAAGAGCCTGTGAAACCACAGAACTTCTCCTAGCTTGGTTTTATAATGACCTCACCATTGCTCTTCAACTTCTCTTCAGAAAGAGCCCATATTCCTGACACAGAGCTCTCAGAATAACAATACCAATTCAGAATTGGTATTATTATTCTCAGAAAAATAATTATTATTATCAGAATACTACTACTAATAATAGTACCAACACCAATTTCAGGGGACGGGAGGTGGCGCAGTGGTGGCGCAGCTGGATCTACATGGAGAAGGCCCCGGGTTCACATGCCAGGGCCTCCCTGTGTGTCATGGATACAGACGCCCATGATCCGGGCTGGCGGCACTGGGGGTGGGTCACGGGTGCTGTCCCTCTGTCTCTCTACCTCTTTCCCCTCTGTCTCCTTCCCTGTCCCTCTGTCTCTCTCCCTCCCTGTCCCTCTGTCTCTCTCCCTCCCTGACCCTGTCTCTCTCCCTCCCTGTACCTCTGTCTCTCTCCCTCCCTGTACCTCTGTCTCCTTCCCAGTCCCTCTGTCTCTCTCCCTCCCTGTACCTCTGTCTCCCTCCCAGTCCCTCTGTCTCTCTCCCTTCCTTCAT
>NW_006159616.1:14706788-14715452 GCF_000334495.1 Tupaia belangeri chinensis
TGGCCATCCCCCCTGGGGGGTGATTTCTCGCTTTCTGTCTCTGTCTCTCTCTGTCTGTCTGGCGAGCGCACGCGCCCTATAGCAAAAAAAAGAAAAAAAAGAAGCCGGCTCTGGAGTGACACTGCCCCTTTATATTTTCCAAGGACACTAGGGAAATATGATCTAGGTTTTGGGGAGTGCTGGCCCCCCTCTCTAAGGCGCGTTCCTCATCGCTGCAGCCTGTGTTTCACTCATCGCCTCAGCCTGGTCTCAATGGCTCCTGTTTCCTCAGCTGGGGGGTTCCTCTGGCCATCACGGTGGCAGCTGTCATCCTGAAGAAGATCGGCTATGATGCCTCGGACGTGTCGGTGGGCTGGTGCTGGATCGACCTGGAGGCCGAGGACCGCCTCCTCTGGATGCTGCTGACGGGGAAGCTGTGGGAGATGCTGGCGTATGTCACCCTGCCCGTGCTGTACCTCCTGGTCAGGAAGCACATCAACAGAGCGGTAGGTCCCCCCACTGCCCTAGCCTTCTGGGGACCCCAACTCAGAGCTCTGCACAGCCACTGCGCCCTCAGGGCCTGGCCCTGTGCCTCTGGTTGGCTGCCTCTCTTGAGGCAGAGCAGTGACAGGCCAGAGGGACCGAGGGTGGTGCACTCTGTACAGCGTGGATCACGGATCTGCTGGTTGGCCAACCCCGCCGCCCTGTCAGGAGCCTGGTCCTGTCGTAGAGGAGGAAACAGGCCAACAGGTTAAGGGGTGGTTCAACCTCCTGGGCTTCTGAGGACTGAGCCCCAGTCAGAGCCAGCAAGGAGCAGGAGCCCGTGTGTTCTCAACCGCGGCCCTTTACTGCCCCCTTGTGGACAGACCCTGGTGGTTGCTTAAACTTGGATTTAATTAAAAGATGCCCCTGGGAAGGGAGCTCTGTGGACTTGTACAGTGATATCAGTAACTCACCTGATTAGCCCTGGTGATGAGAATTGTGTCCTAACTGGTAGGCTTTTCAGGAACTCATAAATCAATAGGCTGGCCGGAAAGTCCAGGAAAGAGTAGTTTTTCTCTGACAACTTGGCCTCATTATTCTTTGTTCTTGACTGCTAGTTCTGCAAAGGTAGAACAGGGGTGTCCTGCTAGCCACAGGCCAACGGCTACAGAAAGGCTCAGACCGAACGCTCCAGTGATGCACTGGGCCCCTCGCTCATTGCCGCGTTGTTGAGCGTCTGCTAGTACGACCATGCTGTCCAGTGGTGGGAGCTGATCATGAGGACGGAGCCATAGACCTGCCCTCCCCAGAGAGCAGACATGGAAGTGATTGCTGTGAAAGAGAAAGGATGACAAGGGGCTGGCGCAGACAAGCCCGGGGAAAGCGCCCAGTGCTCTCACACGGCAGGGTTGCGGGGGCTTCCCTGGGCCGCTTTTTGTCCCCTGCGTTCTCAAGGCTGCGGTTGTAGGAGGCTGTGTCCCAGCTTTCGGGATGTGCAGGTGGCTCCTTGGCCTTCTCTGAGTTAGGATGCTTTTTGCAGCTGTGTGTGGCCATTGGGACATTTAATCCCCTCCCTGTACTCCACTTGTGTCTTCTCAAGTCAAGACTTCCGGTTCTCCTTTTCTTAAGAAAGTTTGTGTTTGTGTTTTTGTTTTTGCTTTTTTGGAGGGAGACAAAGAAAGTGAGAAAGCATGCCCCATGGAGGATGGTGCAGCACAATCCCGTCTCCTCCCTCTCTCCCTCCTTTCAGGATTTTGGGTACACAGGCACTGAGGCCCAGTGTGTTTCTCAAGCTGTTGAGTCCAGGACTTGAACCACATAGTCAGCCATGTGGGATTCAGCCACTTTCACCACCAGGCCACAGATTGGCCCCTCTTTTTCCATTTAACTCAGAAATGGCACTGATTCCTACGCTGCCCCATTGCCCACTCCGCTCCTCTGGCTTGGCTAGAATCCTAGCTAGGACTGGTCTCAGGATGACCCACTGCTCTGAAATCCTCTTATAGCTGGTCCCCTGCCTGGGCTGTGAGGCTCCTCACCTCCTCTTCTTTTTTTTTTGAAGAGGTTTTTGCTATAGGGTGCATGCTCTCACTAGAGAGACAGAGAGAGATAGAAAGCGAGAAATCACCCCCCAGGGGAGATGACCACACCACAATCCCTTCTCCTCCATTCTCCTCTCGGGATCTTGGGCACACACACATGTGCCTGGTGTGAGTTTAAGCCACCGGGTCCAGGACTCGAACCGCGGTTGACTACGTGGGAGTTCAGCAACATAGCCATTACGCTAACTGCTGGTCCCACCTCCTTTTCTTTTCCACTGCCCTGGGAAGGTTCTGTGCTCCCTGAAAAAAGCTTATCAGGGGCTGGAAGGCAGGGGCTCCTCCCGGCCCTGCCCAGGACTGCCCTTTGAGGGGACCTGTTGTGTGTGTCCTTCTTCCTGCCTTCCTGCAGCAGATAGGAAATCTGGGGACCCTGCCAGGCTGACCCCTGACTGACAGTGGGTGATCTTACAGCTCAGCAAGTGTTTTCAGAAGGGAGTAACAGTAGGCAGAGAGTGGGGTGGACAGACCGTTCCCTGCCTCAAGCAAGGAAGGAGAGCTAAAAATAAGTGGCCAAGGAGCAAGAGGAGCAGGCCAGAGCCCAGCCTGTGCCCGGCTGTCCAGCCCAGCCCAGGCTGAGCTGCTGCTTCCAGGGGCAGTGGAGGGAATCCCTCCCTCTGGGCTGCTGCGAAGGCCCCCAGAGGAGGAGGCAGGTGCTCCAGGCAGGTGAGCTGCAGAAGCTTGAATGCTCAGAGGTGCCAAGGGATGTGGCCATTCTGGGCACCGTGTGCTGGCCGTACACCGTGGGCTCCTCCCCTCACCTGGGCCGTAGGCATCCCAGACACATGGCCAGAGCAGACCGTATATGTGTTGTGAGCTGGTTCATCTGCTTTCACAAATTCAGTTTTGATCTGGAAGTGAGCCTCGTCCTTCCTCTCAGGAGTGGAGAAGCCCAGGCTGGTTCGAGCTTACCTTTTCTCTTTGCTGTCCCCCCACCCCCACCCTGTGTGACCACCTTGGGGGGCTTGCATTCTAGAGAGGAGGGTGATCACAGCGGTAAGTGTGATAAACAGGACGGGGGGCATCGTAGGCTTGAGGATGAGAAGGACTCTGGAAACACACGGACAAAGATGGGTGTGGTGGACTACCTAGGAAGGGCCTGCGCAGTTTACAGAGGGTGGGCAGACCTCCACCAGAGGTGACATTTGACAAACACTGAAGAGGGCGAGGGAGTGAGCCTCACAGATAGATGGGGAGGAGCATTGCAGATACAGGGGCCAGGTCACACACAGGCCCTGGGCAGGGGTGTGCATGGCACGCTGGGGAACAGTAGGAGGCCTGTGTGGCCAGCAAGAGGGAACTAGGAGGCCTGTGTGGCCGGCAAGAGTGAACAAGAGGGAACTAGTGTGATGCCCTGGGGTGTCACGACCCTGTGTGGTGGGAGCCACCTGACGGGCCGGGCCGGAGTGAAGCATCACCTGACCTGACTTAGGCTTCTGTGCTGAAAATGGGCTGCAGTGGGGAGGAGGGGCCGCCTGGGGGCAGGAGAGACCCAGTTAGGAAGCGGTCGCAGCAGTCCTGGGGAGTGGTGGCATTGCTGAGACCCGGGGGTGGCAGAGGTGGCACAAGTGTCCAGGCCTGGACCTGTTCTGAAGGGGTACCCACAGTCCTAGCCTGTGGATCAGATGTGGACTCTAGAAAAAAGAGAGGCATCAGAAACGACTCCCCAGTTTTCTGCTGGGTAACTGGAAGGATGAGGTTTTCCATTAGTTGAGAAAGAAAGCGTGCAGGGGGCCTGGGGCCAAGGTCAGGCATTTGGTCTTGGGCGGGAGACATTTAGGACACCTTTGAGACACCCACGCAGAGCCCTGGAGAGCGAAGTAGATCCCGGAGTCGGGATTCTGGAGAAGGCCTGGGCTATGAACCTGGGGCTCTTCAGCATACGGTGGAAAGGGTGCTGGACACTCCCTTCCTGAGCCAGATTAAGTCCCTGGGAAGACACAGGCAGCCACGGGTGGATGTGGGGGGAGGGTGCCCATTCCACTCACGTCTGTTCTGGGCCCCACACAGCACGCGGCGCTCTCGGAGTACCGGCCCATCCTGTGTAATTCTCACCGGCTGCAGCGCGGCACCTCCGTGGCTGACAAGAAGCTGGTCCTCATCCCGCTCATCTTCATCTGCCTGCGGGTCTGGAGCACCGTGCGGTTCGTCCTGACCCTCTGTGACTCCCCCGCAGTGCAGGCACCGGTGCTGGTCGTTCTGCACGTAAGTCACCCTCTCTGGCCCTGGCTGCCTGCAGCACTGCATGGCCAGACTCCCTCCCTGGCAGAGGGGGTGCATCCCAGCGTCCCAGCCCACAATCCCACCACAGCTTCCTCCCTGCTGGAGACAGGGCATTGAGGAGAGAAGGTAGGGGTCAGTTGGCTTAGAGGTGGAGGAGTAGCCCCAGGAGAGTTGACTGATCCTAGATTCTTCCCAACCTAGAAGACCTGGACACGGGTCTCCACTAACTCTGCTGAGTCAGGCCTGGAGCTCTGCCACATGCCCACATGACTGGGGTCAGCAGATGACATAGTGGTTACGTCGCTGGACTCCCACATGGCCAATTTATGGTTTGAGTCCCGAACCCAGTGGCTTGGGCACGTGTGCATGTGTGCCCAAGATTCCAGGAGAATGGAGAAGGAACTGCAGCATGGCCAATCTTCCCGGGGGGGTGGTTTCTCACTTTCTCTCTCACTGTCTCCAGCAAGTGCGTGTGCCCCAAAAATCTCTAAAAAAAAAAAAAAAAGAAAAAGAAAAAAGAAAAAAAGAAAGAAAGAAAGAAAGAAAGACAGACAGACAGACAAACCCCACATGGCATGGGCACCCAGACCAGCTCTTGGGGGTAGGTGGGAAAAGTGTTGGGCACACAACAGTCTCCAGCCTCCCCACTTGTGTTGTTAAGACCGGCTTTAGCCCTGCGCTCATGCCTCCTCTTTCCTCTTGACAGGGTATTGGGAACACGTTCCAGGGCGGTGCCAACTGCATCATGTTCGTCCTCTGCACCCATGCCGTCCGAACTCGCCTCTTCTCTCTCTGCTGCTGCTGCTGCTCTTCTCAGCCCTCCGCCCAGAGCCCAGCTGGCCCTCCCGGGGCTCCTGCACCCTCCAAGACAAGAGCATCTCAGGAATCTAGACAGACTCCGGAGCTTCCAAGCACCTGAGCTCCTGTCCGCTGTGTGCAGAGGTGCTGCCTTCCCAAGAGCATTCTGTGGTCCCTGCTGCCGGGAGTGGGAGTAGGTGTCCGCGGCACAGGAGGCCCACTGTCAGAGTCCTCCGCCCCAGCAGCAGAACAGCCACCAGCTCAGCTTCTACCTCCTTGACCCTCAGGTGGCATGTTCCACTCACCATGTCCTGGAACCCGCAGGGATTCGTCTGCGTGAGAGTAGCCGTGAGGTCCAGGAAACAGTAGTACATGGTCACGTCGATGCCTCTAATCCAGTTTACTGTTTACAATTCAAGGGACCCACACCTGGGCGGCCATTCTCTGTGCAGTTAATGTCAGGGGGTCCCAGAGGTGTGTCCCCGACCCGAGATCACAGAGCAGATTCTCGGTTTGTCAGATTCCCTGGAGCGCCCCCATTTTCTTGAATAGCTTTGCTGGTCAGCGAAGGAGCTGGTAAACTTTAACCAGGTTGCAGGTTTGCCCGGGTCGCCTGGTGACTGCCATGGCTGGGCACAGTCCAGCACGACTGCTCAGGGATAGCCGACCTCGCGGCCTCCTGGACTCTCGCTGTCCGAGTTTCCAGCACAGGCTCTGCGTCCACCTAAAATACAGGTCCACGCCACCAGGACCAGAACTGGGACCAGGGCGAGAAAGGCCAGCTCAGGGAAGCCTGAGGACACCCCACCCTGTGTCTCTCCAGGTCTTAGAATCATCCTGTTCTTAGGAAGATCAAAATGAG
Source organism: Tupaia belangeri chinensis (assembly GCF_000334495.1). Lineage (NCBI taxonomy): Eukaryota > Metazoa > Chordata > Mammalia > Scandentia > Tupaiidae > Tupaia > Tupaia belangeri. The sequence goes on from NW_006159616.1 coordinate 14,712,732, forward strand.
TGTGAGTCGCGAGGGAGTCTGGGTTATTCACTTTCTAGTTTCGTTTTTTGTAGTTAAGGTGAACAGAGAGTTAGTGGATGGTCCAAATACAGATCCTTCCCTGAAGGTGGAGGTTTTAAGATTCAGCCAGTTTGGGTGGTTGGTTGGGGGAAGTGGTGACATGGGCCATGGGCGATAGTTAAAAGAAAAAGAAAATTAAAATAATCACCTGAATCTCTATTTATATTCTATGGACCTTAAGTCACAGAAGCTTTTGGCCAGGCATGGGGAGGCATGGCATTGGAGAGTACAGTTTTCTCTGTGGGGGTTTCCCTCGGATTCCGTCAGAACTCTGCAAAGCTGTGGTGATTTTCTGAGCCTAGTAAGGTGGTTCTGGATTAAGACAAAAGCCATGCTGTACTATCAATTCCTGTTTTATTCTCATAAACAAAATCCCTCTCAGGAAAGGAATGGTCATGTAGAAGACTTGAGTTCAAAATGCTCATGTTAGGTTTCTTTTATAAACAGATTTCTCCATGAAACTCAGCAAGAGGTGAACGTCCCCTTAGAACTCAAAGAAAGCTCCAGGCTGCTGTGCGGAAACACACTTGACAGGACAGTCTCCTGCTCCAAGTGGCCTGTGTAAGGGAACCCTAAGTCCCCCTAAAGACAGCACAGCCGGTCTCCTAGCACAAAGCCAATATAAAGACTCACGCTTTAGCTTCTAGAATGGAGCAGAAATGAAGGAATTTGCTTGCTGCAAAGGGAGAAAATGATTGACAGGTGAAGTACTGGGTCACAGAGGAGCCATGTTAGAACAGCCCTGCTCAGCAGCGGGGTAGGGAGCCCTTACTGCCTTCACACAGACAGCAAGCTGAGTGACCCAGATTTCTGCTTTCCAGATTGGCCATGGTCAGGAAAGGCCTGTAGGGGGAGTAGGGAGCTCAGAGAACACCTGCTGCAATGACAAGGCCTCCCCATGGGGCATGGTCACACAGCAGTCCTTTCTCCATCTCTCCCTCCTGTCGGGATTTTGGACACGCACGCGCACACACCTAGCTTGTTTTCCAAGCTGTGGGGTCCTGGTCGCAAACAGCACAGTTGGCCATGTGAGATCCAGTCACCTTCACCACCACACCTCTGACTAGCCCTCGAGTTCTTGTTCCACTGTTGAGTGCCACTGTTGTGCCGCCTGCCTCTGTAAAAACCTCTCAGATTTACACGGTGGCTGTTTCCATCCCAGCTTCCTCTGCTGCCCACCCAGCACTGCAGAGGAGTGGTCACCGTGAATGGTAGTGACCATATGGGCAGGTGAGGGGAGGGGCTTGTCCAAGTGCCTTAACCTGGGCCCATGGCCCGCCCACCTCAAGACTATGAATGGCTTCCTTGGGAGACCCAGGAACCGAGCCGAGCCCAGTGGGTAGCGTGCACTGAGGCATGAGCAGGATGGAGGCACGGGCTGACAGTCTAGGAGGAGCTGCTGCTCAGGTCAGAGCAAGATGAGCCCACGACCCTTTGACACTTGGCCCAGCCGGCGGCTTCGTTGTCTCTTGTTTGCGTCGTTAATGTTTACCCGCCTGCATCCCTCAGTGACCCAGGGGCGGCCGCGGCCTTCCCGGTGCTGCAGCCGGCCAACGTTCTCCCGTGCTCTGTCGGCACTTCCTGGACCTTGGTCTGTGTTCCTCAGGTTCACCAGCCGCTTTCTGCCTCTTTGTGCTGCTGAGGTTTTGTTTTGTTTATTCTGCTTTGTTTTGTTTTGTTTTTAAATCAGGGTGGTTATTTGGCCTAGGCTCAGGGTACAAACAAAATTCTTCATGTGTCTATGACAAGAAAAGCTGTTTTTATAAACTTCCAGTCATGGCCTAGTAACTGAGTTTTAGCATGTGCAAAATGATAACAAAAACCCAGACCCTCAAAGAGGAAGCTAAAGTCTTGCTATTTTAAATTAAATAAATTATTTTTCTTCGGTGTATTTAGCAAACTGTCTGCTGATCAGTCGGGGAGAGGGGAGGAGGCGGGTTGGTGACTAGCAGCTCAGACTGGCCGGTGCTGTGGCAGGGGAGGCTCCAGAGCCTTCCAGGAGACTGAAGCCTAGAGACAATGTCCCTGTCCTTCATTGGCTAATGTCAGGGTGGTGGCCAGCCCACTGGCATAGCCAACCTCTCCTGAGTTTGCTTGATGAAGATTGGGGAGGGGGGGTTGCTTAGAATACACATTCCTGGGCCCTGTCCACAATGAGAATCAATAGGTCCAAGTTCCAAGCACCCATGACTTGGGGCTAAATTCACATCAGGACTGCTCCAGGGCTCATCTGCCAACCCTGTCGCCCTACCTGTGTCATTTTTTTAAAAATTATTTATTTATGTATCTATTGTGATTTTCAAGCCACCAGGTGCAGGACTAGAACTGTGATCAGCCATGTGGAACCCAGCTCCTTAACCACCACACTAACTGCTGGCCCCCTTCCTGTGTCATTTTATCTCAGCCACGGCCATGCACTGTAACTGTGTGGACTTCCAGGTGATCAGGGCCTGCTGGACACGCGGGGCTCTCCTCTAAAGGGAGCACTTTCCACTAGGAGCCCGCTACCTGGCTCTGTGGCTGTCCGGCTGCCTTGGTCATTTATTTTTAAAAGCTCCATCTTGGGAACTTTGCTCCTTAAAGCTCCCAAATTTTGTTTCTTTTTTTTTTTTTTTTTTTTTTTTAAAGTATTATTTTATTTAACTTTATTTATTTATATAT
>NW_006159616.1:14719178-14723820 GCF_000334495.1 Tupaia belangeri chinensis
GGAGGTTGGGGCTGAAGGATTGTAACATGGCGAGATCCCCCTCCCTGCCCCCCCAAAAAACTTAGCCATCTATGTGGTTCTGGAAAGACTGAACCTGAGAAACAGATATGACCTGAGCATGCATGAAGCAGAGGCTACTGAGCAGGAAGGATGGAAGGGTCCCAGGGAGCGGCCTGCTCCGTCCGCCCGGCGCGGCGCTCGCTCAGCGCGCGGGGTCCCCGGGGCTGGCCCCAAACTTTGTTTCTTTGCTCTACTTTCTGGGTTTTGTGAAGGTAAAACTGCATCAATTAGCTTCAAGAGGTGACAGCCTTATTTATTTATTTATTTATTTATTTATTTATTTATTCATTCATTCATTCATTCATTCATTTTGCCAGAGGGCGTGTGTACTTACTAGATCAAGAGGCAGAGAGAAGGGAAAAAGCACCTTCCTCTCCCAATAGGGCATGGTCACTTTGCAGCCCCTCCTCCATTTCTCCATTTCTCCATCTGTAGAGGTCTGGTTCATGCATACATATGTGCTTGATATTTTTTTTAAGTCTACTGGCTGGGATTCGAACCACATGGTCAGCCATGTGGGATCTGGCTCCTTTAATCACCATGCCACAGGGCCAACCTGAGGTGGCATCTTTTTAATACTGATTTTGTTATTAAGATGCAACATGCATAAACTTAAGTAATTCTGGAATAGCTTCTTTGGGACTATGACTTTAAAAGATTTTTAGCTACTCTCTCTTGCATTCCTCTCTGAATCTCGAAATTCAACACTTGGTGCTTCTCTGGGAAAAAAATGGAAACCCCTCCCACCCTGCCCTTGACCCTCCACTCTTCAGTAACTGCCATGCAGTCTCCTTTCTGTCCATCTTCCCTCAGTGACCCTTCATCACTTCTTTTCCTTGTTGTTTTCTTTTTAAGGTTATTTATTTTTTCCATGGGGGAGAGAGCAAGAGAGACAGTGAGTCAGGCACCCCCAGTAGGGCCGTCATGTCATCGTCTACCCCAGTCTTGGCCCGCCTGCACCACACATGCCCCTGGCATGCTCAGGGAGGTCCTAGGACATGAACCCAGGACCTTTTCCATGTGGATCCCGTTTCCTATCACTGCGGCACTGCCTGGACCGTCTCCTCTTGTCCACCCTGCCCACCAGCTCCCCTCTGAATGCAGCCTCCAGTCCCCTTGCCCTGGTCCTTTGCACCACTCAAAACTCAAAACCACAAGTCTGTCCAGGCAATGTCAGAGCTGCCCCTGCAGAGGACAGACAGGTGCTGGGCATGGTGCCCCAGGCCTCCCCGGGCCTGGCACCTACTCTCCTCTCCGCAGTACTCTTTGCCCTTCTCACGCCAGCAAACGCACACTGTCCCACCCGTTCCCTTTCTTGCCAGCCTCCTGCTTCCATCCTGACCCAGCTGACACCCCTCAGGGTCACCTCTCACTGCCACAGGCTTCTAAGCAGACCTCCAGGATGCCACAGTCTCCACAGAGACCATCAGTTCAGGGACCACTGTACTGGGTATGTTCCCCCAGAGCCCACCCGGTTCTGGGCAAAATCAGACTCTACCCAAGGGTCAGCCCGGCATGCACCTGAGGCTCAGGCCTTTCACAGCTGAAAAGCTAAGGGAGGGGAGGGTTTGGGGGAAAGGTGGCCCACTCTCTGAATGAAGCCTGTGGGCTCCCCCATCCTCCCAGAATTACTTAGAACGACCTAGTGAGGAGAGTTCGGAATCCAGGCTCCATGAGGAAAGGGTCCACCAAATGCCATAGGGCCAGGCCCCTGTTAGTGTTAGCCCTGATGGTTACTGGGCGCTTCCTCTGTGCCAGCCCCGAAGAGGAAATCCTGGGCACGGGCTCTGGAGTACTACACAGGTCCTGCGTGTTGATAAGACCGATGGGAGATTGCTGCTCACCAGGGTGGGAGAAGATTCCTATGACGGGGCCTTCACAGAGTCTCAGAGTGGGGGAAGGCAGTGCTGGTATTTTTATCACTATTTTTTCATATCAAAATGTGTTTCAAGGGGCCAAATGGTAGCACAGTGGTCACACAACTGGATCCACAGGGGAGGGGCCCTGGGTCCACACCCTAGGGCCTTCTAGGAGGTGTGCTATGTGTCCATGATCCGGACCCACTGAGAGAGACTATGTGTGGATTGCAGCATGAAGACTCTGTTGGGAGTGCTGTCTCTCTGTCTCTGTCTCTGTCTGTCGTGGAAGAAATAATAAACTTTGGGGCCAGCATGTGGCACAGTGGTGAAGGTGTTGTACTCCTACATGGCCAACTATGGTTCAAGGCCTGGACCCAGTGGCTTGAAGCCCACACTGTTTGTTTAAGTGCATGCCCAAAACCTGAGAGGAGAATGGAGAAGGGACTGCTGAGTGGCCATCCCCCTGGAGGGTGATTTCTCACTTTTGCTCTTTCTGTGCCTCTGGTGAGCACACATGCCCTATAGGAAAATATCTCTCTAGGGAAAATCTCTCTAAAGAAATAATAAATGTTTTTCTTTCTTTTCTTTTTTTTTTCTTGGAGAGGTTTTTGCTATAGGGCGCGTGCACGCGCCAGAAAGACAGAGAAAGACAGAGAGATAGAAAGCGAGAAATCACCCCCCAGGGGAGATGGTCATGCCATAATCTCTTCTCCTCCATTCTCTTCTCAGGATTTTGGGAACACACACATGCACACACACACGCTTGGTATGAGTTTTAAGCCACCAGGCTCGGGACTTGATCTGCCGTGGTTGACTACGTGGGAGTCCAACAACGTCATTGTTATGTCATCCCAAGATGGTCCCAAGAAGTAATACGCTTTAAAAATGTGTTTTAGCTGGGTCTTTTAGTGTTCTTGGGATTGGCAGGGATCCTGGTATGTGTAATCCTTTCAAAAAGGTGAGCAGAGCAAGATGAGGGTGAGACTTCTGGGTCTGAGCTGTCTGCTGCTTTCTGCTGAATTGCTGTCTTTGCGAGTGTCCTGAGGTGAACACTAACATTATTTGCAAGAATGTCCTGGAATCGTGAGGCGATGGGTGTGTCCATCAAGTCACATTAAAAAAGACGAGTGGAGAGCGTGATCTCGATCCTCCAAGGAGAAGAGAAGCAGCTGCGCCCCCAAGGTCAGGTTTGTGAACAGTGAGGGTCTGGAAGGAGAGAGACTGGGTTCCAAATAAGGCTGATCTCAGCCTCAGTTACAGCTAAAATGGGCCAATGAGAGCCTGAGATGCGACCCGGTGCTTCGCACGCTGACTACGCTGGAGGATGAGCTCTATAGACCAGGCCTGTCTTCCTCACTGCCAGGTAGCTTTTCCCGTGTTATCAAAGTGACACTCGAGTCTGCTCCCTGCCCCACCTGCTTCTTGTTTCTACTCCCTGACAGACAGCAGAGCCCTGGGCTTGCCCGGGCCCATTGCATAGGGAAGCCTGCTTGGATATCAGCAGGGAGAACCTCCCTGCATTCAGCATTTGTCTTGGTCCAAAAGGGAGCAATCCTGCCCCTTCCTGCCCCTCTGTGGGCCCATCACCCCAAGTCCCAGGAAGAAAAGCAGACTGGCGAGTCAGACAGCAGGTGCTGAGACACCCAGCACCACATGAGCCCCAAGGAGAGCCCTGGAGACACTGTGGCAGGCCAAAGGTTGTGTGTGCCTGGCTGGCCCTTATCCAGGAGGCCTTAGCGGAGTGTCCAGGGAGGCCTCCTTGATGGGGTGCATTTGGGGAAAACGGAGTAGTGCTTGCTAACATTGAACGTGAGCCTGAATCAGCCAGGAATCTGGTTCAGAGGCACGCCCTGGTTCTGTAGGTCTGGGTGGAGCCCGAGTTCAAACAAGCTTCCAGGTGAGGTGGCTGCCACTGCTGTTCTACACACCAGGTGGAGGAAGCTTTGGTTCTGGTGACTTAGGGTGTTAGCCGAAGCTCACAGGGTTTGGCTGCAAGGTGAAGCTTCGTGTGGGTGCCCCGCTAAGGCGTTGAATTCCGTAACGTGCTCCTCGACCCCGGTGGGAGTGTTAGATGCTGGTCTGGTCCTGGTGTCCCCTGGTGTGCTGGTGCGTGTTCAGTCAGCCTGGGACTCGGGGAGGAGGCTGTGTTATGTCGTGTGCTGTTTGGTACGGTCCCTCCACCGTGGCCCACTTCAAACAATTGTAGAGAAAACCGTGTGCTCCAGCTGACACTGCAAGGCTTAGAGCAAACTCTTCCTGACGTCGCTGGGGATGCCTTTGCCTGGAGTTTACGGTTGTGTAAGTGGTAGATAACGAATATCTCTGCAAGATCATTCTTGTCTATAGACATGCGAAGAAGCTGCCAGGGGAGGCTCAGTTGTCTTCCCTCCCACCAAGAAGCCAGTCTGCATCTATTTGCAAACATATTTTGATATTCCTGATCTTCAAATGAGTCTCTGTTTCAGGGACCAGCAGTTAGTGTAACGGCTATGTCGCTGGACTCCTATGTAGTCGACCGCGGCTTGAGTCCCGGACCCAGTGACTTAAACTCATGCCAGGTGCGTGTGCGTGCATGCCTAAGATCCAGAGAGAATGGTGGAGAAGGGATTGCGGTGTGGCCATCCTCCCTCCCTCACTTTCTGTCTCTCTCTGTCTTTCTGGCGAGCACTTGTGCCCTATAGCAAAATCCTCTCAGAAAAAAAAAAAAAAAAAAGAAGGGTCTG
>NW_006159616.1:14723849-14731791 GCF_000334495.1 Tupaia belangeri chinensis
ATAAAAAATCCTCAAAAAAAAAAAAAAAAAAAAAAGAAGTGTCTGTGTTTTGATTCTCTTTTAAAGCAATTATAATATCTGCCCGGGTTCCTCGTTGATAATGAGTTATCTGGGGCTGGCAGATGGTGTGGTGATTAAGGGTGTTGGACTTCCACATGGCTGGCTGCAGTTTGAGTCCCAGAGCTTGCGGCTTGTTTTCTCACTTTCTCTCTCTCTCTCTCTCTCTGATCAAATTAAAATAAATAAATAAATAAGTTTAAAAAATCTTTAACACATATCTGTTTATTTATCGGGGGGAGGGGATGAGGAAGAGAGAGACAAACGGAAAGACCGAGCTTCTTTTTAAAAAAACTTTTCTGTAAAGTGCACACACTTGCCAGAAAGAATGAGAAAGTACCCTTCCTCCCCCAAGGGGGATGGCTATACTGTAATCCCTTCTCCATTCTCCTCTCAGGATTTTGGACATGGATGCAGTGTGACCAGCATGTTTCTCGAATACCAGGTCCAGGACCCAAACTGGAGTGAGCCAGGTGGGATCCAGCTGCCACGCTACCGGCTGACCCCAGAGAGAGACATTTTTGACAGAGTCTCTGTGTCCTGATCCTCCCGCCCAGCCTCCCACTCAGGATCTCCAATCAGCCAGAGTGTTCGGGCTGACCAGGAACCAAACCCGGGCCTCCCGTGCAGTTTCTAGCCTCCCAAGTAGTGGTGTTATTTATGTACCATGGAGACGGGAGTTAGACCCCATTTACAGGTAGCTAGGGCAGGGACCCCTTCCTGACACCCCAGAGGAGAGCCACGGTTCTGTGTAGTGCCTGACAATTCCTCTCCTACCCTAGTCACCATATTGCTTTGCCCTTCCATATGCCAATCTTGTCCTTAAAGAATTCATGACCCTTTGCAATGGGACTTAATTAGAAAAGACATAATCCAGGACAGCAGATAATGAAAGGCATTATCACAGAGATGGGAATGGAGCAAGGCACTTTCTGATGGGTGGGACCAGCCCTGACTCTGGGATGAATTCCAAGATAGGGATTACCAGGCCTCCAAGTTAACTGAGATAATGACCTTTTCCAAATTCACCACCTCTGAACAAATCAGTCTCCGAGAGCCATCATTAGGCAGGGCCTCAGGACTACGAGAACACCCTAAGATACAGCAGAACCCATAGGATAAGTGACCTCCTACCTTGAGGAGAATGTGTCTGATTCCACCCAGCTGCAACATAAACCTGGAGCCCCCCACGCGGCAACCCATGTCGGAAACCTCCCTTCTCCTTGGGACATCTGATCATCCTTCCACCTCTTTCAGTAAACTCTGTTGCTATCCCCTCTGCGTGCCCACATCTCTAATTCTTCCTGGGTGAACAGGAACTGGCTGTGGATGCTGGGCCTGGTTACCACTGTACTCCTGTGTCACCACTGTGGCTGGGCCAGCAGGTTTATTTTAAGAGGTTTTTGCCTTGGAGTGCATGCATGGGGTGGGACAGAGACGGTGAGAGGGAAAGTGAGAAATCACACCCCAGGGGAGATGGCAACATCGCAATCCTTTCTCCACTCTTCCCAGGATCTTGGGCACACACGCATGCACATGCAGCCAGTGTAAGTTTCAAGACCCAGGGTCAGGATCAGAACCATGGTTGGCCATGTGGGAGTCCAGTAACTTAACCCTTATGCTATCTGCTGACCCTAACTTGTTTATTTTTAGTTTATACAAAAGTCGCAATTTTTAGCTTTTTTGGAAAATTGTCCTTTAACACTTTTTTTTTTTTTTTTTTTTTTTGCTATAGGGTGCATGAGCTTCCAGAAACAGACAGACATAGAGAGACAGGGAAAATGAAAACTCACACCTGGGGGTGGGAGTGGGGGTGGGATGGCCACCATAATCCCTTCTTTTCCATTTTCCTTTCCAGATTTTGGGCATGCATGTATGTGCACCTAGCATGTCTCTCAAGCCACCGCATCTGGAACTCGAACCACACAGTTGCCCATGTGGAATCTGCCTTAACTTTCACGCCACCTGCTGGCCCCCCTTACAGCACTAGAAATGTGATTTTTCTGAATACAGAGTTGGAAAGACTTGCTCAATAGCACCCACTATATTTACTATTTATTCTTTTTTGCTAATTGAGATAAAATTAACCTTGTAAAGTGAGAAAATCAGTGGCATTCAGTATATTCACAGTGCTGTGCAATGACCAGCTCTGTCTAGTTCATCATCCCAAAAGGCAAACCCTGTATCTGTGGGCGATACAGGGTTTGCAAAATGTTTTCCACTTTAATCCCCCTGCCCCCTAACCCCTGGCAATCATCAATCTGCATTCTGTCTGTATGAATTTACCTTTTCTGGATTTTTTGTTTAAATAGAATCGTACACTATGTAACCTTTTTCCATCTGGCTTCTTTCAGGTAGCCTAATGCCCTGAAGGTTCACAGAGCATGTATCGGTACTTCATTCCTCCGTGTGGCTGCATGTACTCCATTCTGAGTATGTCGCAGTTTATCCATCCATTCACCGGTGGACATTAGGGCACTTTCTCCCTTTTGGTTGTCGGGAATAGTGCTATTATGAACGTAGGTCTGCATGTGCTTGCTGAGTACATATTTTGAATTATTTTTGGGTTATCTATCTAGGAGTAACATACATGATAATTGTACATGTTTATGAGGTATGGTGTAATTTTTTTGGTACATGAATACAATGTGTAGTGATCAAATCAGAATAATACGCATTTCCATCTATCAAATCTTTATCATTACTCTTTTTAAAGAATTATTTATTTAATTCTATTTGTTACCATTATGTTTCAGTTTGACCAGAGAGAGACAGAAATAAAGGGAAAGTGAGAAAGCAAGTTGCCAGGTCTGGGACTCAAACCGGGGTCGACCATATGGGAATCCAGTACCTTTAACCACCACATCACCTGCCAGCCTCTATCGTGCAGGGCTCTATGCTCAACTTTGTGAGGAACCACCAAACCGCTTTCCACAGCAGCTGCACCATTTTACATTCCCACCAGCAATATTTCAAAGTTCTGATTTCTCCACATTCTTGCCTGCACATATTAAATTTCCATCTTTTAGCGGTTGTTTTAGTTTTAAATTACGATAGCCTTGATATATAGATATGGATTTGAAGTGCGACTCTTCTGACCAACAGAGGGTCACCTGACACATGCACAGAAGTACTACTCAAGACATAGAGATCTGGGTTCAGAGGGAGAGGGAGAGGCTGTACCAGGGATGTGCCTGCTGACCTGCTAAGCCTCATCCTCCGTCCTCCATATTTATTAGATGAAAGAGGAACGGAAGTTATTTTTACAGAAAGTTGCTTCTTAATGGATTAGAAAGATAAAGGTAATTCCTGGAACAGGTTGGCTTCAGGACCCATAAGGGATGGATGGCTAGATGATGTCAGAGGCTGGACAGCACACCTTGGAATTTAGAGAATACATCAGACCCCACGCCTAGCTAATGATCTTGTGTTTTTGAACAGGAAGGCAAGAGGTCAGGCGTTTTCACAATTTCCCTGCACTCGTTCATTCGGAGTTCATAAGTCCAAGGTGTTCTAGAAGGATGGTGTTTCTGCCGTTTCCTAACAATAATACTGCGTTGTGCTTTTGATTTGCATTTTCCTAGGGAGTAATGACATTGACCATATTTTGGGTGCTTTTTGGCAAATTGTATATCCTCTTCAAAGAAAATATTTCCTCAAGTCCTTTGCCATTTTGAATTGAATTGAATTGGGTTGCTTGTCTTTTGGCTGCTAAGAATTGTTTATATATTCCAGACTCATCAGATAATGATTTACAAAATTTTTTCTACTCTATTGAGAGTCTTTGTACTTTCTTGATAACGTCCTTTGGTGTACAATTTTTTTTTTTCGGAGAGGTTTTTTGCTATAGGGCTCGTGCGCTCGCCAGACAGACAGAGACATATAGACAGAAAGCGAGAAATCACCCCCCGGGGAGATGGTCACGCCGCAATCCCTTCTCCTCCATTCTCCTCTCGGGATCTTGGGCACGCACGCACACGCGCCCGGCGTGAGTTTTAAACCTCTGGCTTCTTTCAGGTAGCCTAATGCCCTGAAGGTTCACAGAGCATGTATCGGTACTTCATTCCTCCGTGTGGCTGCATGTACTCCATTCTGAGTATGTCGCAGTTTATCCATCCATTCACCGGTGGACATTAGGGCACTTTCTCCCTTTTGGTTGTCGGGAATAGTGCTATTATGAACGTAGGTCTGCATGTGCTTGCTGAGTACATATTTTGAATTATTTTTGGGTTATCTATCTAGGAGTAACATACATGATAATTGTACATGTTTATGAGGTATGGTGTAATTTTTTTGGTACATGAATACAATGTGTAGTGATCAAATCAGAATAATACGCATTTCCATCTATCAAATCTTTATCATTACTCTTTTTAAAGAATTATTTATTTAATTCTATTTGTTACCATTATGTTTCAGTTTGACCAGAGAGAGACAGAAATAAAGGGAAAGTGAGAAAGCAAGTTGCCAGGTCTGGGACTCAAACAGGGGTCGACCACATGGGACTCCAGTACCTTTAACCACCACATCACCTGCCAGCCTCTATCGTGCAGGGCTCTATGCTCAACTTTGTGAGGAACCACCAAACCGCTTTCCACAGCAGCTGCACCATTTTACATTCCCACCAGCAATATTTCAAAGTTCTGATTTCTCCACATTCTTGCCTGCACATATTAAATTTCCATCTTTTAGCGGTTGTTTTAGTTTTAAATTACGATAGCCTTGATATATAGATATGGATTTGAAGTGCGACTCTTCTGACCAACAGAGGGTCACCTGACACATGCACAGAAGTACTACTCAAGACATAGAGATCTGGGTTCAGAGGGAGAGGGAGAGGCTGTACCAGGGATGTGCCTGCTGACCTGCTAAGCCTCATCCTCCGTCCTCCATATTTATTAGATGAAAGAGGAACGGAAGTTATTTTTACAGAAAGTTGCTTCTTAATGGATTAGAAAGATAAAGGTAATTCCTGGAACAGGTTGGCTTCAGGACCCATAAGGGATGGATGGCTAGATGATGTCAGAGGCTGGACAGCACACCTTGGAATTTAGAGAATACATCAGACCCCACGCCTAGCTAATGATCTTGTGTTTTTGAACAGGAAGGCAAGAGGTCAGGCGTTTTCACAATTTCCCTGCACTCGTTCATTCGGAGTTCATAAGTCCAAGGTGTTCTAGAAGGATGGTGTTTCTGCCGTTTCCTAACAATAATACTGCGTTGTGCTTTTGATTTGCATTTTCCTAGGGAGTAATGACATTGACCATATTTTGGGTGCTTTTTGGCAAATTGTATATCCTCTTCAAAGAAAATATTTCCTCAAGTCCTTTGCCATTTTGAATTGAATTGAATTGGGTTGCTTGTCTTTTGGCTGCTAAGAATTGTTTATATATTCCAGACTCATCAGATAATGATTTACAAAATTTTTTCTACTCTATTGAGAGTCTTTGTACTTTCTTGATAACGTCCTTTGGTGTACAATTTTTTTTTTTCGGAGAGGTTTTTTGCTATAGGGCTCGTGCGCTCGCCAGACAGACAGAGACATATAGACAGAAAGCGAGAAATCACCCCCCGGGGAGATGGTCACGCCGCAATCCCTTCTCCTCCATTCTCCTCTCGGGATCTTGGGCACGCACGCACACGCGCCCGGCGTGAGTTTTAAGCCACTGGGTCCAGGATGCGAACCGCGGTTGACTACGTGGGAGTCCAGCAACATAGCCATTACGCTAACTGCTGGTTCCCAGGTGTACAAATTTTTTTCTGATTGATAGAGGATGCATAAACTTACCACAGAGACAGAGAGAGAGGTGGGCGGGGGGAGAAAGCACTCCCCACAGTGGAGCTCAGTCACCCTGCAATCCCTTCTCCATTTCTTCATCTTTTCAGGACTTGCGGCACACACGCACATGTGCCCAGTGTGTTTTTCAAGCCACTGGGGCTGGGATTCAAGCCACGGTCGGCTATGTGAGATCCGGCTCATTTAGCCACTAGACTACAGGTTTGGCCCAGAAGTTGGCCAGGCCCTTTACAACACTGGATACATTTTTGACCTGTCTGGTCTCACTGTCTGCAACCAGAGAGTTGTCTAATAGGGAAAGGACTTGGATAGACATTCCTCCTGTGTAGATGTACAAACGGCCAACAAGGCTGTGAAAAGATGTTCAGTATTACTAGTCATTAGGGAAATGCAAAGTCACAGTGAAATATTATCTCACACCAGTTAGGATGGCTACTATCAAAAAGAAAGGGGAGGAGGAAGAGGAGGGAAAGGAAAGAAAAAGAAAAAACAAAGCAGGTGTTGGGAGAGTAGAGAAATTAGAACCTCTGTCCACTGTTGATGACAATGTAAAATGGAGTAACTACTATGGGAAATAATACAGCGATTCCTAAAAACATGATTAGCAATCCCATAAGAATTAAAAGGAGTGTCTTGTTGAGATATTTGCACACTCATGTTCAGTGCAGCATTTTTTATAGTGGCCAAAAGGTAGAAGCAGTGCAAGTGTCCACTGATGGGTGAGCAGATAAACAAAATGTGGTATATCCATTCAGTGGAGTGCCATTTGCCTTAAAAGGGAGGAAATCTTGTCCATGTAACAACACGGATGAACCTTGACAGCATTATGCTAAGTGAAAGGAGTCAATTACAAAAAAGAGAAATACTAGATTCCACTTACATGAGGTATGTAAAGTAATCAGACTTACAGAAACAGACAGTAGAATGGTGGTTGCTGAGGGCTGGAAGGAGGGTAAATGGGGAATTGTTATTTAATGGGTACAGGTTTTATTTTTTTAAATAATTATTTATCTTATTTTATTTATTCATTTATTTTATTTTGACCAGAGAGAGACACACAGAGAGACAGAGGAAAAATGAAAAAGCAAACCACCCGGTCCGAGACTCGAACCATGGTTGGCCATGTGAGAGTGTCTCGCACCTTACCTACCATGCCAACTGCTGGCCTCATGTTTTAGTTTTTAAGATGAATACGTTCCAGAGATCTGTTTCATTACAACGTGAATACACTTACCACTATTGAGCTGTACACTTCTAAATGTTTAAGATGGTAAATTCATGTGTTTCTTTTTTTCTAACCTTAATTTTAAAAATAATGATATTTTTGAAAAGAGAAGTGTCTACCCAGGATAATGTGTAACCAACAGAAGCCACTTGGGTCCTGGAGGAACCTTGTAACAACCTTGCTTTCACGCTTTCGGTCCATGCTTCCCCAGGAACACACCCTTCTGTGCTCATGTACTCTCTGATAGATGAGGTCAAATTCTATTCTTGGTAAGAATTAATATGAAGACCTTGTCATGTCTGAAGTTTGCACATCAGGTGTGTCCGTGTTATCAGCAGCCTCCCTGCCATGGGACATCTGATAGAAGCTTGGCTAGGCGCTCGGATGATGATACAGCATGGAACTGGCTCTTGGAGGAAGGACATTAACATGGGGGACCAGAGATGGCTTAGCAGTTACATCCCTGGACGCCCACATGGCCCACAGGGTTCTAGTCCTGTACCCAGTGGCTTGAAAATCACGCCAAATGTGTGTGTATGTGTGCCCAAGATCCTGGGAAGAGAATGGAGAAGACACTGTGGTGCGACCATCCCCTCTGGGGGGTGATTTTTCTTTCCTTCTCACTGTCTCTGTCTTTCTCTCTCTATGGTAAGAGCACATGTCCTAAGGCAAAACCTCTTAAAGAAAAAAATAAAGAGGGAACCAGCAGTTAGCGTAATGGCTATGTCGCTGGACTCCCACGTAGTCAACCGCTGTTCGCGTCCCGGACCCGGTGGCTTAAAACTCACGCCGGGCGCGTGTGCGTGTGTGCCCAAGATCCCGAGAGGAGAATGGAGGAGAAGGGATTGCGGCGTGACCATCCC
>NW_006159616.1:14733697-14744588 GCF_000334495.1 Tupaia belangeri chinensis
GAGAAATCACCCCCCGGGGAGATGGTCACGCCGCAATCCCTTCTCCTCCATTCTCCTCTCGGGATCTTGGGCACGCACGCACACGCGCCCGGCGTGAGTTTTAAGCCACTGGGTCCAGGATGCGAACCGCGGTTGACTACGTGGGAGTCCAGCAACATAGCCATTACGCTAACTGCTGGTTCCCAGGTGTACAAATTTTTTTCTGATTGATAGAGGATGCATAAACTTACCACAGAGACAGAGAGAGAGGTGGGCGGGGGGAGAAAGCACTCCCCACAGTGGAGCTCAGTCACCCTGCAATCCCTTCTCCATTTCTTCATCTTTTCAGGACTTGCGGCACACACGCACATGTGCCCAGTGTGTTTTTCAAGCCACTGGGGCTGGGATTCAAGCCACGGTCGGCTATGTGAGATCCGGCTCATTTAGCCACTAGACTACAGGTTTGGCCCAGAAGTTGGCCAGGCCCTTTACAACACTGGATACATTTTTGACCTGTCTGGTCTCACTGTCTGCAACCAGAGAGTTGTCTAATAGGGAAAGGACTTGGATAGACATTCCTCCTGTGTAGATGTACAAACGGCCAACAAGGCTGTGAAAAGATGTTCAGTATTACTAGTCATTAGGGAAATGCAAAGTCACAGTGAAATATTATCTCACACCAGTTAGGATGGCTACTATCAAAAAGAAAGGGGAGGAGGAAGAGGAGGGAAAGGAAAGAAAAAGAAAAAACAAAGCAGGTGTTGGGAGAGTAGAGAAATTAGAACCTCTGTCCACTGTTGATGACAATGTAAAATGGAGTAACTACTATGGGAAATAATACAGCGATTCCTAAAAACATGATTAGCAATCCCATAAGAATTAAAAGGAGTGTCTTGTTGAGATATTTGCACACTCATGTTCAGTGCAGCATTTTTTATAGTGGCCAAAAGGTAGAAGCAGTGCAAGTGTCCACTGATGGGTGAGCAGATAAACAAAATGTGGTATATCCATTCAGTGGAGTGCCATTTGCCTTAAAAGGGAGGAAATCTTGTCCATGTAACAACACGGATGAACCTTGACAGCATTATGCTAAGTGAAAGGAGTCAATTACAAAAAAGAGAAATACTAGATTCCACTTACATGAGGTATGTAAAGTAATCAGACTTACAGAAACAGACAGTAGAATGGTGGTTGCTGAGGGCTGGAAGGAGGGTAAATGGGGAATTGTTATTTAATGGGTACAGGTTTTATTTTTTTAAATAATTATTTATCTTATTTTATTTATTCATTTATTTTATTTTGACCAGAGAGAGACACACAGAGAGACAGAGGAAAAATGAAAAAGCAAACCACCCGGTCCGAGACTCGAACCATGGTTGGCCATGTGAGAGTGTCTCGCACCTTACCTACCATGCCAACTGCTGGCCTCATGTTTTAGTTTTTAAGATGAATACGTTCCAGAGATCTGTTTCATTACAACGTGAATACACTTACCACTATTGAGCTGTACACTTCTAAATGTTTAAGATGGTAAATTCATGTGTTTCTTTTTTTCTAACCTTAATTTTAAAAATAATGATATTTTTGAAAAGAGAAGTGTCTACCCAGGATAATGTGTAACCAACAGAAGCCACTTGGGTCCTGGAGGAACCTTGTAACAACCTTGCTTTCACGCTTTCGGTCCATGCTTCCCCAGGAACACACCCTTCTGTGCTCATGTACTCTCTGATAGATGAGGTCAAATTCTATTCTTGGTAAGAATTAATATGAAGACCTTGTCATGTCTGAAGTTTGCACATCAGGTGTGTCCGTGTTATCAGCAGCCTCCCTGCCATGGGACATCTGATAGAAGCTTGGCTAGGCGCTCGGATGATGATACAGCATGGAACTGGCTCTTGGAGGAAGGACATTAACATGGGGGACCAGAGATGGCTTAGCAGTTACATCCCTGGACGCCCACATGGCCCACAGGGTTCTAGTCCTGTACCCAGTGGCTTGAAAATCACGCCAAATGTGTGTGTATGTGTGCCCAAGATCCTGGGAAGAGAATGGAGAAGACACTGTGGTGCGACCATCCCCTCTGGGGGGTGATTTTTCTTTCCTTCTCACTGTCTCTGTCTTTCTCTCTCTATGGTAAGAGCACATGTCCTAAGGCAAAACCTCTTAAAGAAAAAAATAAAGAGGGAACCAGCAGTTAGCGTAATGGCTATGTCGCTGGACTCCCACGTAGGCAACCGCTGTTCGCGTCCCGGACCCGGTGGCTTAAAACTCACGCCGGGCGCGTGTGCGTGTGTGCCCAAGATCCTGGGAAGAGAATGGAGAAGACACTGTGGTGCGACCATCCCCTCTGGGAGGTGCAGTCACCCTTTCTCTCTATATGTCTCTCTCTGTCGGTCTGGCGAGCGCACGTGCCCTATAGCAAAAATCTCTCCAAAAAAAAAAAGAAAAAGAAAAAAATAAAGAACGTTAACTTGCATTGGGCTGGTTTTCCTTCCTCTGCCTCCTCCTCGCTATTTAGGTTGCAGACTTGGGTTCTGATGGCAGGTGAACGCCCAGGGCGTGTGGCTGTGGGTGTGGGTGAGCAGAGAGCACAGGCTGAGGGAGACACACCATCTGGGTGCTGGGCTTAAGAGTATTTGTAATGTCAGAGAGACAGAGACCGAGAGATGAAGCATAACCCCCAGTGGAGCCTAGTCACACAGCAATCCCTTGTCCTTCTTTCCCTCAAGCTGCTGGGCTGGGATTTGGACCACAGCTGGCCGTGTGGGCTCCAGCTCCCACTGCACGGAGCTTACCCAGCACACTACAGGACCAGCCTACGCGGGGAGGTTTTGCATCAACTGATTGGACAGCCCACTCTCTCTTCATTAAACTAGGAATGCAGCCTGTACCCATTACAGAACCTGTTAACTACTCCTTTCTTATCGAAACCTGAAGGGTTCCTCCCTTCCTGCCCCTCCCTTCAATAAGCAAGTCACGTACATGCCCCACCTTGGCAACTTGTAGTGCCCTCTAAGGCACATGTCGGCAATTCTGCCTTAACGGTGGCACGGAAGAAAACAACGCTCTGCGAGGCTGACCCACGTGGGAAGGTACTGGGTTCAAGTCCGGAGATCTCTCTGAATACACCAGGCGGGCACGTGCCCGTGATCCGGAGCTGGCTGAGTCGGAGTGAATCACAGTGTCATGACTCTATTGGAGGTGCTGTCTATCTCTGCCTCTGACTAAATAAACAAATTAACTTTAAAAAAGCCCTGGCATTCTGCCTCATGGAACATAAAAATAATAGGGCTTAAGGGGGAAAAAAGGGCTGGTACAGAACACATGAATCCTATAAAAGTTTTTAATTTGAATGTGAACAAAAACAAGTGCAGTCCTGACAAACCAGCAGCCCAGGGAAATCGCCACTGCCGTTTGCACCCAGCAGCCTAGCAGCATGGGGGTTCATTCTTTCTAAGTCAAGGGTCCCTAGGCCACTCACTTCCAGTAATGAGCTAGTTCATTAAAATTTAAGAGCCAGCCAGTGACCTGGTGGCTGAGGAGCTGGATTATTCTGTAAGGCTGACCACACAATTTGAGTCTCAGACCTGGTGGCTTGCAAAACATGCTGGGATGAGACCAGCAGATGGTGTGGTGGTTATGTTGCTGGACTCCCACATGGCCAACTGCAGTTTGAGTCCCAGACCCAGAGGCTTGAAACACACTGGGCACGTGTACATGCATGCCCAAGATCCTGGGGAGGAGAAGGAATTTTTTTGAAATCGCCCCAGGGGGTGATTTCTTGCTTTCTGTCTCTATTTGGCGAGCATGCACACCGTATAACAAAAATCTCTCTCAGAAAAACAAGCTTGACATGTGTGCATGCATGCCCAAAATCCCAAAAGGAGAGAGCTGGAAGAGAAGGGATTGCTGTGTGACCATCCTCTCTGGAGGGTGCTTTTCGTTCACCCCCCCCCCCAAGCACATTTGCTCTCTGGCAAAAATTTTTTTAAACAATTTGAATTGGGACGAGCAGGTGGCATAGTGGTTAAGGCACTGGACTCCCACACGGCTGACCACAGTTTAAGTCCCAGACCCAGCAGCGTGAAAATCATACTGGGTGCCTATGCATGTGTGCCCAAAATTCCAGGAGACGAAGGGATTGTGACGTGGCCACTCCTCCGGGGGGGTGGTGATTTCTCACTTTCTTCCTTATTGTCTCTCTCTGGAGAACACACGTGCCCTATGGCAAAAAGCTTTTAATTTTTTTTAATTTGATTTAGGCTATATAGTCAATTAAAACAAACTATACTTATGAAAATGTGTTCAACCATTTTTGTGGCTCCACCAATCAATTTAAGGATTTCGTGAATTAGAAAGTGCTTCTTGAAACTCAAAACTAGCCTTCGCGTCCTTCTGCAGGATTTTCAGCTTATCCTCGCTAACGTCTTCAGAGCATGCTTGCCCCCAACACCTCAAACTGCCTCTGATCCTAAGGAGCTGGTAAGCGGGGTACACTGGCACAGTCCCGGGTTTACAGTCCCACAGGCACTGGGTCGCAGGCCGGAGCGTGTGCTGAGAACGTACAGCACCGCTGCGTGAGCAGAGGCGTCGGGAGCCCTCTTCCTGCTTTCGTCCTAACAGACTTGCAGGCTCATGCTTACTGGTTGTATCAGTAAGAATCAGACTTAGTTGCCAAGGGACAGAAAGCAAAGTGGAGGGGCATTTTTTCGTATTAAGTCTGGGTGGTGGTCTGGGGCTGGTATGGTGTTCCACAGGGTAGGGGTGCTTTGTAGAGAGACTGAAGCACCGTATCCTCCTCTGTCTTGTTGCCTGGTTCAATGTGACCACAGTCTCATGGCCCAAGCCGGTGCAGCAGGATGGAGGAAGGGGCAAAGAAGAGAGCAAGTCTCTGGTGGCCACCGCGTGGCGTTTTTGCACGCAAGGCCGTTAGACGACTTCGGCATACATCCGTACCAAGCACCAAGCGCAACGGTGACCGGGAAATGTGGTCTTTACTTTGAACAGCCACAGGTCCTGCCCCTTCGTTATCACGATAGAAGAGTAATCAAATGGACTTGGGGAAGGGCATGCGCCCCCCCCCCCCCCCCCCGGCAGTCCTTACAGTAGAGACTCATGGCAAAACTTCGAAATTCCAAAACCTTCTTTGTGGAAGACTACCAATGATGTGAAGTCCTGGTACCATTAGAGCACTGTCTGGTTTCAGACAGTCTGATGCTTGCTTTGTGGTGCTGATCCAACAATTTATATCCCTATGAATTTTTTTAAAATTTTAAATAACTTTATTTTAATTTTACCAGAGCAAGACAGAGAGAGAAAGTGAGAAAGCAAGCTGCTAGGCCTGGGACCTGAACCACGGTCAGCCATGTGGGAGTCCAAGTGCCCTTAACCACTAAGCCACTTGCCAGCCCTATATCCTGGTGAATTTTTTCTTATATGTAACATTTGCATGTAATTTGGACCTACTCCCCCTCCCTAAATCCACTGGTCTCTTGTCCTCCTTCAGTCCTCTAAGAACCAGAGCAAACTTTAAAAACATGGATCTGGTGCTAGTGGGTGGCACAGAAGTTAAGGCAGCTAAATTCCACATGACTGACTTTGCGGTTCGAGTCCCGGACCTGGTGGCTTGAAAAACATGCCAAGTGCATGCATGTCCACGCCCAAAATCCTGAGGAGAAGGGATTGCAGTGTGGCCATCTCCTCTGGCATCTCCTCTAGGGGGTGATTTCTCACTTTCCCTCTCTCTGCTTCTGGCAAATGCACATGCCCTATAACAAACTTTAAAAACAAACAAACAAACATGAATCTGATCACTCTTCCAAACCCTTAATGTCTTCCTTCTGCTCCTAGAACACAAATCAAGCTCCTAACCCTGTTTCACAAATGCTAACTGTAGCCTAGCCTCGCCCACCTCAGCCTCCTGCTCACCACGTTCCTCTGCTTTGTGCTCTTCAGCCACAATGGCCCTGCAGTGTCTTCATGGCACCCCACTGTCTTCTACCACAGGGCCTTGGTACATACTGTTCTCTATCTGAAAGGCTGTCTTCCCATCCTCTTTGCCCAGTTTAATTCTGTTTATCGTCTTTCCCATCTCAATTCATTTCACATTTTTTTTTAAATGAGAGAGGGAGTACACACAAAAATTTTTTTTCATTGCCATAGGGCACATGAGAGAGAGAGAGAGAAACTAACCAGAGAGAGACAGAGACAGACAGAGACATGAGGAAGAAAGCACTCCTTGGTGGGATGTAGCCACACAACAATCTCTTTTCCTCCATCTCTCCATCCTGTTGGGATTTGGGGCACACATGTATGCCTGGCATGTTTTTCAAGCTACCAGGGCCACAAACATGTGGGATCTAGTTTCCTTAACCACTAGGCTATATGGCCAGCCCAGGACAGGTACTTTTGACAGGGTCTTGCCAGATCAAGATCCTCTTACTCTAGCCTCTCAGCTAGCGAGGACCATAGGCATGAGCCCCTGTGCCTGGCCTGTTTAGAGTGGACCAGGAACTAAACCCAGCCCTCCCATACAGCCTCCTACGTGGCCTCAGTCACCAAGGAACGGTGCCCTCCCTCAGCTGGGCCTTCTGCCCACTTGTTCAGGGAGGCCTTCCTTGATCCGTTCCACCCCGCACCTCTCCACACACACACACACACACACACACACACACACACCCCTTCAGGGCCCTTTTATAGTTATAAATTCATCGGTGTGCTTGACTCACTCTGGTTGAACTCCATGAGGCCAGGGCTATTTTTGCACCTTCTTGTATCTTCCCCCTTGTATAAGGCTCATAAATACATTCTAAAATTAAAATCATCCATAATCTCACATCCCCCAATGACCACTGTTTTCAGATTCTGATTGGTTTTCTAAAAGTGTATGCTAACATTAATATTTACACTTGGTGTTAGTAACAATGATTCTGGAATCGAGATCTGGGACCCAGTCTTCATACCAGAATTCTTGGCCAGTGCCTTCCCCATTTTAAAAATAACCCAACGTGAGAGGTTAGAGAGGACAGAAGCACGACCCTTGGGGAGAGGAAAAGTCTCTTGATTTGGATCCTTTTTGCCCTCAGTGATGAAATTCTGGTATAATTTCCTCATGATGAGTCAAACTGGATGAAGTTAAGGCAGCTAAATTCCACATGACTGACTTTGCGGTTCGAGTCCCGGACCTGGTGGCTTGAAAAACATGCCAAGTGCATGCATGTCCACGCCCAAAATCCTGAGGAGAAGGGATTGCAGTGTGGCCATCTCCTCTGGCATCTCCTCTAGGGGGTGATTTCTCACTTTCCCTCTCTCTGCTTCTGGCAAATGCACATGCCCTATAACAAACTTTAAAAACAAACAAACAAACATGAATCTGATCACTCTTCCAAACCCTTAATGTCTTCCTTCTGCTCCTAGAACACAAATCAAGCTCCTAACCCTGTTTCACAAATGCTAACTGTAGCCTAGCCTCGCCCACCTCAGCCTCCTGCTCACCACGTTCCTCTGCTTTGTGCTCTTCAGCCACAATGGCCCTGCAGTGTCTTCATGGCACCCCACTGTCTTCTACCACAGGGCCTTGGTACATACTGTTCTCTATCTGAAAGGCTGTCTTCCCATCCTCTTTGCCCAGTTTAATTCTGTTTATCGTCTTTCCCATCTCAATTCATTTCACATTTTTTTTTAAATGAGAGAGGGAGTACACACAAAAATTTTTTTTCATTGCCATAGGGCACATGAGAGAGAGAGAGAGAAACTAACCAGAGAGAGACAGAGACAGACAGAGACATGAGGAAGAAAGCACTCCTTGGTGGGATGTAGCCACACAACAATCTCTTTTCCTCCATCTCTCCATCCTGTTGGGATTTGGGGCACACATGTATGCCTGGCATGTTTTTCAAGCTACCAGGGCCACAAACATGTGGGATCTAGTTTCCTTAACCACTAGGCTATATGGCCAGCCCAGGACAGGTACTTTTGACAGGGTCTTGCCAGATCAAGATCCTCTTACTCTAGCCTCTCAGCTAGCGAGGACCATAGGCATGAGCCCCTGTGCCTGGCCTGTTTAGAGTGGACCAGGAACTAAACCCAGCCCTCCCATACAGCCTCCTACGTGGCCTCAGTCACCAAGGAACGGTGCCCTCCCTCAGCTGGGCCTTCTGCCCACTTGTTCAGGGAGGCCTTCCTTGATCCGTTCCACCCCGCACCTCTCCACACACACACACACACACACACACACACACACACCCCTTCAGGGCCCTTTTATAGTTATAAATTCATCGGTGTGCTTGACTCACTCTGGTTGAACTCCATGAGGCCAGGGCTATTTTTGCACCTTCTTGTATCTTCCCCCTTGTATAAGGCTCATAAATACATTCTAAAATTAAAATCATCCATAATCTCACATCCCCCAATGACCACTGTTTTCAGATTCTGATTGGTTTTCTAAAAGTGTATGCTAACATTAATATTTACACTTGGTGTTAGTAACAATGATTCTGGAATCGAGATCTGGGACCCAGTCTTCATACCAGAATTCTTGGCCAGTGCCTTCCCCATTTTAAAAATAACCCAACGTGAGAGGTTAGAGAGGACAGAAGCACGACCCTTGGGGAGAGGAAAAGTCTCTTGATTTGGATCCTTTTTGCCCTCAGTGATGAAATTCTGGTATAATTTCCTCATGATGAGTCAAACTGGATGAAGAATAGGGAAGAGAAAGTCTGAGAAGGCCTGTCAACACCCGGGGCCTCCAGCTATCTGCTTTCCCTTTTTAAGTGATTCTTTGGCTCTCATCAGAGATGGTTTCAAAACACAAGTCAGTTTCTTGGAAATATCAGTACGCGTTCCTTCTACAGGCCTCAGCTTGCCATCTATAATTAGCCAAAAGTCCTGGGTTAATCAGTGTTATTATTGCCATTTAAAATCCCAACGTGAAAAATAGGCTTCCACTGGCGGGTTCGCTGGCGGCCCCGGTGGGGCATGGGCGTGGCTCAGCTGGCCCGAACCCGGAGATTGTTGAGTTACCAACATGGACAATCCGAAAGCTAAATAGAATCTCACCTGCAGTGGGCAGCCCAGGCTACACACCTCAGGTCAGTCTGAGAGCAGGACCCCAGGGATCGAGGCCAGGATGCGACAGTGCCCGCCGCAACCCCTGGCACCTTCCCCGCTCTCTCCCCGGAGCCCTGCCTCCAAGACCAGGTTCCTGGGCTCAGCCTGAGCTACTGGTGGGCTGGCGGGAGGAGCCTGAGGTCCCAGGGCAGAGAAGATCCCGGGCAGGGGGCATGGAGGACCTGGGTGAGGCAGTCCCTAAGTTGCACGCCTGTCCTGGGCCATCCCAGGTGCTCTGGGAGCCTATGGACTTCCTGGAGTCTAATGGTGGCCCGAGACAAGGAGAAGGGAGGTCGCTCGGCCTACAGCAAAGGTCGGGGGTCCTGGGCCAGAAGGAGGGCCCCAGGCACAGGCTCAGGAGGATGCGGGCGTGGACAGTGCCTACTTGGGCGGAGGAGCTGCCAAGCCCAGTTCTGCACCGCGGCCCCAGGACAGCGCGCGCCCCACCCAGCGTCCTGGAGGCCTCCCTGCCGCACCCCTGTGCACCCAACGTCCCGGAGGCCTCCCTGCCGCACCCCTGCGCGCTCCTCTCGCCTGAGGGCTGTCGGTGCCGCTAGGGCAGAGACCGCAAAGCCTCCGGATAACCCCCTCTGATCCCCGGGCCCTGCCGTTGTCCCCCTGCCCCCAGGTGGGGAAGTCAAGGCAGGGCCTGGGATGGTCCGTGCCCGCCGTGGACCCCACGTTTTAGAGCTCTCCTTAGTCACCCCAGACGCGGGGAGATGGGGAGGGTCCCCGCCCAGCCACGGGTCTCCTCTGAACCTGACGTGACTGTTGGGTTTTTATATTAGATTACACAACCTGCACCCTTCTCTTCACTCCCCAGTGGTTGACCCCCGGGCCGCCTATTATAGTGCAGTTCTCGCAGGATTTTTCAAAATTATTAAGAGAATTGGAAACCCCTGGTTTGGCGGCACCTCCGTTGGAATCATTATGTTGGCTTTGTGACCCAGAAGAAAAGGATGAGTGAAGCTGATGAAGGAACATGCTCTGTTCTTCCTCCTTGGTGAATAGAGACGTAGACACCCCCAACACACACACACACACACACACACACACACGCACACACACACACACGCACGCGTTCACTGCTGTCCTCACAGCCTCCACACTGAGGAACCCTGTCACAGTTCCGGAGTTGGCGGCGGCTCCCAGGAACAGGCCCCCACGCCTCCTGGGCTCCCAGTAACTGTTTAAAGGTGAGTGAGAGGAATGAATGACGGCGTTGGCTGGATCTGAGCCACAGAGAATAAAACAGGGAGGACGTCCTATAAAGATGAAAACCCATGGGACGGGTGGGACTTTGCTCTGGAGTTTGGCCACTCGACCTGATACGACCCATGGCCCTGAACACGTGCTGTGCACTGCAGAGTGACAATGGCCACTGAGTGGACAAGACTTGCAGCTGTGACTCACTTTCCCTGCCTAGTAAAGGGTTCAAAGTTTTACTGCCTTCCCAATGGTTATGCACAGAAAATACCAAGTGTAGACCATTCTGAGTTTCTTAAAAAGAAACCTAAGAGGGACCAGCAGTTAGCGTAATGGCTATGTCGCTGGACTCCCATGTGGTCGACCGCAGTTCGCGTCCCGGACTCGGTGACTTAAACTCACGCTGGGCACGTGTGTGTGTGTGCCTAAGATCCCAAGAGGAGAATGGAGGAGAAGGGATTGTGGCATGGCCATCCCCTCTGGGGGGTGATTTCTCACTTTCTGTCTCTCTGTCTCTGTCTGGTGAGCGCACGCGCCCTATAGCAAAAACTTCCTCAAAAAAAAAAAAAAAAAAAAAAAAAAAAAAAAAAAAAACACC
>NW_006159616.1:14744818-14763919 GCF_000334495.1 Tupaia belangeri chinensis
TGGCCCCCCCGCCCTATCGAAAAAACTCCCTAAAAAAAAAAAAAAAAAAAAGAAAAGAAAAGAAAAAGAAACCTAAGAAACTCTCCTCCAGAAGTGTTACCGGTTACTTAGGTCAAAGCTGACTTCTCACTAGAGATTTGATGGCAGGCTCCCTGGCAGGAACTGCTTCGAAGCCTCTAGTGAGCCAAACTGCTGCCCTCGTGTTACATGGTGTGGTGTAGGGTCGCTGGCAGCTGTTGCTTTCCATGCGTTTCTGACAGAAATAACCCTTCCAGTCACTCGCCATGAGCCTGACTGGTGGAAACCTTAGCATGAGGAAATGCCACGTCTGTCCCAATCAGGATGGCACCGTGTCTGCAATCCCAGGGCACCCACTTGTCAACCAAACTCCAGCCGTTACATTTAAAAGCAGAAGTGAAAGGAAGACAAACCCCTGGGTTCCTGAAAGGGTTATTCTGACTTAGACTGGCTATAAAAATGCGATTGGCTGTTACTTGGTGCGGCCAAAGTGCAGCCAGAATGTCTTCTCTCTGCATCCAGGGCATTTGTTATTTTGGCTAAAAGGAGGCACGCAGTGCTCTGCTCTCCCGGGCAAAGATGGAGCAACAGGAGCAGTCCAAGAAGAAAGGGGTAAGTGCTTTGTCCAGGGAAGGAGCCCAGAGCAGCTCCAGCGGTCCCAGGGCCTGTTCAGCTTTCTGGGGAAGCTGCTGGGGGCTTGTGTGTGTTGGAGAGAGAACTCAGAGCTGGGGAGGGTCGTCGGGGGCCCTTCTCGTCTGAATTCACCCAGCAGCTGGACTTGCACAGGGAGGAGAGCAGAGGTTAAGATGGGGGCTCTTTGGAAGTCATTTTACTGCAACAGCCCTTAAAAGTACCTGGAACTGAACCGAAGAGACTCGATGTATTAATTTGTCCCAACTTCCTTAATAGTAAGAACTGGAAGTGGAGGGATTCCACAATCAGTATACTGGTTACAAAAGCGTTGCACGTTGCCAGTGAGGTATTTTGTTTTCATTTTGACTTCAGAGCATTTTAATGAAGCTTTTCATCAAGTAACACAGCCAAGCGGCTTGAGAAGAAAAACTCAGACAGGCTGTTGCTGGGTTTGAATGCAGTTCAAATCTGTCACTGAAGATCCCTACCTTTCCTTTTGTCTTTTAAAAACAAAAGATTTTTGTGCCTGTCCCCTAGTATAATTGCAGTTTACTTTTTAGATTTTTTTGATTGAGGAAAATACATGGCAGAAAGATAACACAAATTTATTAGCACGTAAGAAATTTAACTTGTCGCAATAGCATCTGCTTACGTTTGGAGTGGAGGGGAGTCATGCACATTTGTGCAAAATATTATTAAGGGTGGATGTGAGAGCCTTGCCACGGACAGATTGGAAGGGGGTGTTCTGTAGCACAGAGAGTAAGAGTGGATTTGGGGTGGGAGGTTAGAAGCACCTGGGATTCGTTCTTGCTCCACCCCATTCCAGCTGTGGGACTGGGGCAAGTCATGTAATTGTTGTTGTGTGTTTTCTCACCTGTCAGTGGGAGCGATAACCACAGCACTTTGCAAGGTGCAGGAGTGATGAAATGAGACAATGCGTGTGCAGTGCCTGCACGTGGTGGACGCCCCTAGAAAGGTCATTACTTCTCGATGATCCTGTGGGACAGCGTTTCCATCTCCACCACGCTGCTGACATTTGCCACTAGATGATTCCTTGTTGTAGGGACTGTGTTTTATAGGAAAGAAATGGAAGGAATGAGGATTAGGTGTTTCGCAGTCAGGGGAGAGCCTGGTCTGATCTGTGCCTACCATTCAAAGAGAAGTCCACCACCACCCCTAGTTCTCCTGGGAGGAAAGCCTCCTCCAGGCAGGATGGGACTAGAGATGGATTTCCCATTCCTGAGGATTACCTGCTCCTTGGGGAGAAAGCCAGGGCATGCACTGGACTTGCCAGGAGACTTTTGAACAACCATTCCAATAGCTTACAAGGCAAGAATCTGGGAACTCATTAAGGGAAGCCCAGTGGGAGGGTGTTTAGGAGCTGAGAGCAGTGGGGAGGGAGAGGGGCAGGCAAAGGCTACAAAGACCTGGATCTTACAGGGAAGCCTCCAGGCAGTGCTCAGGCCCAGTTCTCTATGCCTTGGTGGCTGTATGCCCAAGGCCTCACTGACTAACTCATAAGTAAAGAGAAAAGACCAGTAAATGTCTAATATGCATCAAGGGCTTACTGCCAAGAAAAAAAAACTCTTGGCCTAAAAGATAAAGGAAAAAGAAAAAAGAAGAAAAAAATGCACACACACACACACACACACACACACACACAGAGCAAAGCGTTTTATAGCTACATGGGAATTGTTTTCATTTCTTTTTTAGAACATCTTAAAATTTTAATCCTTCCTTTACAGTTACCTAGACCACTTTTGATTAAGAAAACTAGAAAGTAACTGCCACAAGCGAACGTTAGGCGGTGGCACGAGTCAATTTTCCACAGAGTCCTGCTTTGCGGGGGGTCTGATGCCCTGCTCGGGGTCTCTGCTCATACTTGCTGGAATCAATCATGGCAGGTTTTAGTCCACAGGCTGCTTTTCCCCATATTTCTTTGTAAATTCTTCAGCGTTCTTACAGAATTTTTTATAGTCCTTAGTGTATTCTTTGGCTAGGTCAGCCCGGAGGGGGTGCTCGGGCTGAGGGTCGTCCACCAGTGCTATGAGGGACAGGATTACTTGGTCGGTTTTGGTAGCTGGTTTCCAATTTCTAGCACTAATTACTGGCAGACAGACCTGCCCCTTTTCATCCATGTTCGGGGGATAGATCTTTTTTCAAATGTGATCTTCGGTGGTTTGAGTGGGTGTTCTGCTGGAAAGTTGATTTCGATTCTGAAGCCGCCTTGTCAGAAGGAGGGTTGTCAGAAACAATAAGCCCTTGCCAAGTCAATAAATTAGCTTCATCAACCTGGATGTTACGGAAGCTTTTCATTCCACACTTGCAGAATTCTTCAAGCTCTTTCATCAGCCTCCTCCTGGCCGCCATCTTGGATCTGGTGCTGCTGCTTTCCCCAACATAGGAATTGTTGAGTAGTTTCCCCTTCCCACCAGGAACAAGATGCCAGAGTGCTTTGGAAAACAAAAATACAGGACCAGCTTCACGGCCTTGGTTAAGGCAGCTAGATTTCTCATAGCAGACCCTGTGGTTCAAATCCCATTCCCAGGGGCTTGAAAAACACACTGGGCATGGATGTGCCCAAAATTCCAAAAAGAGGGAGAGATGGAGAAGAAGGAATTGTGGTGTGACCATGCTCTGCGGAGAGATGCTTTCTCTGCCCTCCTCCCCCTTCTCTGGTGAGCAGACATGTCCTCTAGCAAATTTTTTTTTTCTTAAAAAATGAAAATGAAAATAATGTATTTTTATGAAGCGTCTCCACCACCTACTAGTTTGACACCTTTGAGCAAATCACTTTCCCCCTCTACTCACTGGGTTCTCACACACAGTCATTCATGTTAACTGATTACTTAATTAACCCATGTCTAACACAACAGACCAGGTGTAGTTCTAAGCATTCTCATGTATGAACTCATTTATTCCTCACAACCGTCCTGTTTTAAAAGGTGATGGAACTGGGCCAGCAGGTGGCATGGGGAAGTTAAGGTGATTGGATCCCATGTAGCCAACTCCACAGTTCGAGTCCCAGACCCGACAGCTGAAAAACATGCCAGGCACGTGTGTGTGTGTGTGTGTGTGCTCAAACCTGAGAGGGGAATGGAGGAGAAGGGGTGGCCATTTCCCCAGGGTGTGATTTCTCACTTTTCTTTGTATCTCTGTAATGCATGAACCTATAGCAAAAATAAATAAATAAATAGGTAAAGTGAGGGAAACCTGTTTTCCTTACTGAACACAGAGAATTTCAATAAGCTGCCTGAGGCCACACAGCCCAGTTTAGCCACCTTGAAGCCTGTATTCTTGGGCTCCAGAAGTTCTGCTCTAACCACAATGACAAAACACCTATAGATCTAAAATGTTATACCATGTACCTCTCCTTTCTCCTTTGCCACGTGAACCTCAGGAGATTGACTTCCACTAAAGGATTATTATTATTATTATTATTTTGGAGAGGTTTTCTCTATAGGGCATGTGCGCTCACCAGACAGACAGAGAGAGACATAGAGACAGAAAGCGAGAAATCACCCCCCAGGGGGGATGGTCATGCCGCAATCCCTTCTCCTCCATTCTCCTCTCAGGATCTTGGGCACGCACGCACACACGCACGACATGAGTTTTAAGCCACTGGGTCCGGGGCGTGAACCGCGGTCGACTATGTGGTAGTCCAGCGACATAGCCATTATGCTAACTACTAGTTCCCAATTAATTCATAAGACTGAACTTTTTCCAGGGATGTTTGCATTCTGGCTGGAGAGAAGTATTAAACTCAAAGAATCTCTCTGATGAGAGAAACATAGAGAAAAAGTCTTTTTTTATTTTTATTTTTTAAAGAATTATTGGGTTGGCAGGTGACAAGGTGGTTAAGGTGCTGGACGCCCACATGGCTGACCGTGGTTCAAGACTCGGACCTGGTGGCTTTGTCTCTCACTTTCTCTCTCTCTCTCCCCTACTTTCATCAAATTTAAAAAAAAAAAAAAGCAAATTAAATAAATTTTTTAAATTAATTTTACGTATTATTATTACTTTTTCATTTGACCAGAGAGAGACAGAGAGAGAGAGGAAAGTGAGAAAGCAAGCTGCCAGGTTCAGGACTCAAACCATGGTCAGCTATGTGGGGGTCCAGCACCTCAACCACCACGCCACCTGCCAGCTCCAGAGACAAATTCTTATGGGAGATGGTGGGGGGACACGGCTTCCTTTCCAATATCCCTAAATCACACCTTGTCAGAGGTCACCCCCAGGGTGCCTATTTGACTAAGCTTCAAAATATTCTCTGAATTGTGAAAAACAGGAAACCGTTTACTGAAGGCATGAAGGTTGTGGTTTCTCCCGAAAGCATGCCTCGGAGTCATGCTGCCCCGTTTCTCTCTGAGAAGAGCCCCTCCTTGTGCGTGTCTCAGAGTTGCTGGGGTCTCTCATTTTAGCTAACGGGCCAGAGACTTGGACGTCCTCTTGGGCCCCCTTCCTCTCCCTCTGTCCTGACCCAGCCTCATACCAAATCCACCCACTCCTCCAAAAGAAAAAGAAAAAAGAAAAGAGTGAGAGAGAGAGAGCGCAAAGAAAGCTTAAGCCCTCTTTATTTTATGTGCTCTTTTACTTTGATCTTAGTCAAAAGGCAGAGAAGCGATTTCGAGACTTCTAGCGTATAGTCAGTCTCTTACTGAGAATGTATCTCCCATACCATAGACGCTCACTCATTTACAGCCGACAAACCGTCGCCCTTGGAAAAGAAGGAAATCCTGTCTTTTACACAATGTGGATGAGCCTGGAGGACGTTATACTAAGCAAAATAAGCCAGGCGTGGAAAGACACGCACTGCTTGATCTCACGTATGTGGAATCTAGAAGCGTCAAACTAGCGGCATCAGAATAGCATGACGGTTGCCAGGAGTGGGGGTCGGGAGTAACGAGAGAAGCGCGTCAGAGGGTACGTAGCTTGTTGTGTAGAATGAAAGTGTCCTGGAGTCTAACGTACAGCATGATGATGTAATACTCCTATACTTGACATTTACTGAAGGACCTCTTTTTGTTTTTAATTTGCTAAAGGTCATGTGTACTCTCCAGAGAGAGGGAAGGAGAAAGAACCCCCTATACACACTGGAATGGTCACACTGCAATTTCTTCTCCTCCATCTCTCCCTCCTTTTGGGATTTGAGACACATATACACAAGTGCCTACTGTGTTTTTCTTTCTTTCTTCTTTTTTTTTTTTTTTTTGAGAGAGAAATTTCCTATAGGAGACATGTGCTCACCAGAGAGACAGAAAGGAACGTAGAGACAGAAAGCGAGAAATCACCCTCCAGAGGGAATAGCCGTGCTGCAATCTCTTCTCTGTTTGCCTCTTGGGATTTGGGGCATGCACGCACGTGCACCTGGTGTGAGTCTCAAGCCACTGGGTCTGGACTCATACTGCGGCCAGCCACGTGAGAGTCCAGTGCCTTAATCACTACACCACCTGCTGGCCCCACCCACTGTGTTTTTCAAGCTTCTGGATCTGACACTTAAACCACACCCATTCAACTCTTTTTTTTTTTTTTTTCAGTTTTTTGCTAAAGTGCAAGTGCACTCTCCAGAGAAAGAAAAAGAGAGAGAAGGATAGTGAGAAATCACCCCCAGAGGAGATGGACACACACACACACACACACACACACACACACACACACACACCATGTTTCTTAAAGCTGCTGGGCCTAGGACTTGAACTACAGAGTCAGCCATGTGGGAGCCGGCCACCTTAACCACCACACCATCTGCTGGACTTCATCCAGCTCTTTTAGGGCTGATCCTTAAAGAGAAGATCTTGGGGCCAGCAGATGGCAGTTAAGGTGCTGGACTCCCACATGGTCAAGTGCAGTTTGAGTCCTGGACCCGGTGGCTTGACATTCACACTGGCGTGTGTGTGCCCAAAATCCAGAGAAGAGAGTGGAGAAGAAGGGACTGTGGCATGGTCATCCCCCCAGGGGTGGTTTCTCACTTTCTCTCTCTCTGTCTCTCCGGTGAGCTCACATGCCCTATAGCAAAAATCTCTCTTAAAAAAAAAAGAATAGATCTTAGTGTCCTCACCACACACACACAAAGGTACCTACCTGTGATGTGATGGGTATATTAATTACCTTGATTGCGATCATTTCACAGTATAATAATATATGCATGTCTGAGCATCACCCACGTACCTTAAAGATACATAATTTTTATTTGGCAATACCTCAGTAAAGCACATCATACTTAATAATGTACAACTGTATTACTGTCTTCTGTATTTACTATACTATGCTTTTTATCATTATTTTAGAATTTCCTCCTATTTATAAAAAGAAGTCTACTATAAAGCAGTATGTTGTGTTTTGCATTGAAAAACGCTTTTTTGGGGAGAAGGGAGAGGTTTTTGCTATAGGTCGTGTGTGCTCACCAGAAAAACAGAGAGAGACAGAGACAGAAAGCAAGAAATCACACACACACACACACACACACACACACACACACACGCACACCAGGGGGATGGCTACACTGCAATCCCTTCTCCTTCATTCTTCTCTCAGGATTTTGGGCATGCATGCATATGCACCCAGCGTGAGTTTAAGCCACTGGGTCCGGGACTCGAACCACAGTCGACTACATGGGAGTCCAACAACATAGCTATTACACCAACTGCTGGTCCTGAAGAACACTTTTTAAAATAAATGTGGTGCAGCTGGAGTGTCGGTGTTTAGAAGTCCGCAGTGGCGTACAGGAATGTCCCATGCGCTCATGGACTTGCCCGGTGTCCAGTCCTGTGGGCTGCATCCCCGTAAGGGCGCTACGCAGGTGTTCTGGTTTAGACTATGATTCGTTTCTTAAGTGGTGTGCTTTGGGATGTGATGCTGGGCGGTGGTGAAGCCTAGTAGGTGGAGACTGGCTCACTGAAGACATCCTCTTGTGAATAGGTTAGTGATGTCACATGAAACCACTGAGCTCTTGTTCTCTTGGGAAGGAGCGAGTTGTAAGAGCTGCTGACTGGGAAGGGAAGAACTACCTGTAGCTTACTCGCTCGCTCTCTCTCTCTTCCTCCCTCCCTCTGTCTTTCTCTGTAGGCACCTGCCATCCTCCATGCTTCTGTCATCCATCAGGCCTGATGCCAGGCCTAAGCCTTTGGACTTTGCGGCCACAGAATGGTCTCTCTGTCCCTAAGCAAAGCACGACTGTGTACTTAGGGTTGTGCGGCCCTCAGCACACCTGTAGAGCATTTTCCTCATCCCTAAAATAAAGCCCTGTTTGTCAGCATCCACTCCCTGTCCCCACCCCCACCCCAGTCTCCTCCCTTACCCCGGCCCTAGGCAGCCACTAATCTAATCTACTCTCTACCTCTCTGGGTTTGCCTCTTCTGGACATTTCAGATAGAATCAGACAGTAAGTGGTCTTTGTGACTGGCTTCTCTCACTTCAAGTAATGTTCTCAAATTTCATGCCCCTTGTATCAGGTGGCAGTATTTTTTATGGCCAAATAATTTTCCATTGTATGGATATACCACTTTTGCTTTTCCCTTTATCACATGGTGGCCATTTGGGTTGTATCCACTTTGGAGCTCTGGCGCTACCATGAAGATCTGTGTTCAAGTTTTCATGTGGATGTGTGTTTTCATTTCTCTTGGGTATATACCTAAGAGTGGAATTGCTGGGTTATATGGTTACTCTGTGTTTATGTTTGGGAGAATACTAATCTTTTCCAAGTGGTAAACCATTTTATCTTCCCTCCAGCAATGGAAGAGGACCAGTGTTCAATTCTCTGCCTAAATAGTCCATAAAGTTGGCACTTCTTGTCCGTGCCTCAGCCACTTCCCCACTTAACCAAGCCTCCATCTGCTGTCAATCAGCCCTTTTCAACCACCCCCTTCATTAAACTCCCCACTTCTGTTCTGCACCCAGTCCCTGGAGTGGTTTTTTAAAAGTTCAAGTCCTTGGACCAGCAGGTGGCATAGTGGTTAAGGTGCTAGACTCCCACATGGCCGACTCGGTGGCTTGAAAATCACATCGGGGGGGACCAGCAGTTAGCATAATAGCTATGTTGCTGGACTCCCATGTAGTCAACTGCTGTTCGAGTCCCGGACCCAGTGGCTTAAACTCATGTTGGGCACATGTGCGTACGCGCCTGAGATCCCAAAAGGAGAATGGAGGAGGAGAAGGGATTGTGGTGTGTCTATTCCCCCTGGGGGGTGTTTCCTCGCTTTCTTTCTCTCTACCTCTGTCTCTCTCTGTCTTTCTGGTGAGCGCACGCGCCCTATAGCAAAAAAAAAAAAAAAATCACGTCGGGCCCATGTACATACATTCCACACCTGTTGTTCGCCCCTTTCACTGCTGTACTAAGTACTGAAGAATCCCCTTTTGTCATTCAAGATGGTCTGAAATGGATGTTCAGCCTCATGTGTCCTGGGTGCTAGCACAGAATGGGTCTCCTTCGAAATCTAGTTTTAAGTATGTTTTCATTATGTCTTCTGTCTACTATAGCCAAAGTCCTGGGGTTAAAGGACATTAATCGGTAGTCCTAAATAATGAACATTTTCACATTTTTTCTCCTCTGCTTTCTTGGGAAGTTTATTTTTGAGATGGTGCTTGAGCTCACTACTCGAGCCAGCGAATTCAGCCACACGGCAGGAACTTCTGGAAGTAATTCAGACATTAGATGGAGTGTTGAAAAAGTACCTGGGAAATGTCTATTATGAAAAAATGGTGCAGAGATATCAATTTTTTTCACACCGAAATAAACACATAGTTAAATTCCGTTTTTCAAAGAACCTTTTGATTCTTCTCCTAGGTTTCACTGTTTTGTTTGTTTGTTTGTTTTTGAGAGATTTTTGCAATAGGCGAGATGGAGAGAGAGAAAGTGAGAAATTCCCCCCAAGGGGAGATGGCCACACCATAATCCCTCTCCTCCATGCTCCTCTCTGGATTGTGGGCATGCATGTACACACGACTGGTGTGAGTTTCAAGCTGCTAGGTGCAGGACTTGAACTGTGGTCAGCCAAGGAAGAGTCTAGCACCTTAACCACTACACCACCTGCTGGCGCCTTTGCTGTCTTTCTGACCCTGTAGTGCTCAGTGGAGGCAGCTCTTCACCCCAACCCTGGGGAACTTTTAGTAATGTCTGGAGATATTCGGGTTGTCAGAGTTGGGAAGAAGGATGCTAGTGGTATCTGATGGATAGAGGCCAGAGGTGCTGAAAATACCCTACAGCGCGTAAAACAGCCCCATAGCAAAGAACTATTGAACACCCTCAGTGTGGAAAGGGCCATGGTTGAGAAAGCCTGGGCTAACTCAAGATGGATGGAGGGACCAGCAGTTAGCGTAATGGCTGTTGCTGGACTCCCACGTAGTCGACTGAGGCTCGTGTCCCGGACCTGGTGGCTTAAACTCACACCGGGCATGTGTGCGTGTGTGCCCAAGATCCCGAGAGGAGAATGGAGGAGAAGGGATTGCAGCATGGCCATCCCCCTGGGGTGTGATTTCTCACTATCTCTCTTTCTCTGTCTGTCTGGCGAGCACATGCGCCCTATAGCAAAAACCTCTAAAAAAAAAAAAGATGGATGGAGGGTAGGGCTTAAGATATGGAATAGGTGCAAGACTACGGACTGTGAGATTCTGCTGCAGTTTGCTTCTTCTTTCTTTTTCCCTCCTTCCTTCCTTCTTTTCTTTTTTCCTTTCTTTTCTTCCTTCCTTTTCATTCTTTCTCCTTTCTTTTTTTTCTTTCTTTCTCTTTTCTTTTTACCTTTTCCCTTTCTTTTTCTTCCTTTCTTTTCTCTTCTTCCTTTTCTCCTTCCTTCCTTTCTTCCTCTCTCTCTTCTCTCTTCTTTTTCTTTTCTTTCTCTCTTTTTCTTTCTTCCTTTCTCTCTCTCTCACTCTCTGTCTTTGTTATTTCTTTGTTAATTTGCTGGAGGGCATGTACACTTCCCAGAGAAACAAAGTGAGAAAGCATCCTTCGTGGGAGATGCTCATGCCCCAATCCCCTCTCCATTTTTTCTTTGGGGATTTTGGTCATGCGCATACACATGCCTGGTGCTTTTTTCAGGTCATTGGGTGCAAAACTTAAACCACATGTTGGCCATTGGGATTCAGTCACCTTAATCCCTGTACCACTGGCTGGCCCAATTCTATTTCAATTTCTACAAGACTTTGGAATAAGGCAGGAGGTCCTTCCACCCCAAGGCTGCTCCCTGACTTGAACTGTGATCTCTTCCACAGAAGCTGACGCTTGTGCTGGCTCTGGCGACCCTGATTGCTGCCTTTGGGTCATCCTTCCAGTATGGGTACAACGTGTCTGCTGTCAACTCCCCAGCAGAGGTAGGTCACAGTGGCTAGAGATACATTCTTGAATATCGGGGCGGGGGGCGCCTGGAGCAGCCCGTCTTGGGTGCACGCAGTGAGTACAGTGTGTCCTCGAGTAAAGGGAAAGGGACACGGGCCCAAGGGAACTTGCAGGCACAGGGCCTTGGGTTGACCAGGTCCAGCTAGACACGGTAGCTCTTTCCCCATCTGGCAGTGTTGATATCAGCGTGCATAGATTATCTTATCAAATGACCTGACAACTTAGGTCATTCATTCTGCAAAACCAGAGCAAATTATCCCGGCATTCTTGTGTTGCTTTTTTCCCAGTTCATGAAAGACTTTTACAATGCGACCTACACTGATAGAAACGGCAGACCCTTAGATGAGTTTCTCCTGACGTTGCTGTGGTCCATATCCGTGTCCATGTTTCCCTTCGGAGGCTTTATCGGCTCCCTTCTGGTCGGCCCCTTGGTGAATAAATTTGGCAGGTAAGAGAAGGTGCGTTTTCAATGCCCTCAGATCACATCAGAGTTTTAAAAAAGCATAGACCTAAAACAAAAATTGTTATCGTGAGCCTAGGGTAAGAAATTACACCATGGTGGGACCAGCAGATGGCATAATGATTACATCCCTGGACTCACATGTGGCCAACTGTGGTTCAAGTCCCAGACCTGGTGGCTTAAAACCTGTGCTGGGCATGTGTACACGTATGCCCAAAATCCCAAGAGGAGAATGGAGAAGAAGGGACTGCAGGTGTAGTCATCCCCCTAGGGGGTGATTTCTCACTTTCTGTCTCTTTGTCTCTCTGGCCACTGAGCATGCCCTGTAGCAAAAAAAATAAAATCTCTCTAAAAAAAAAAAAAAGGAAAGAAAAAGAAAGAAAGAAAGAAAGAAAAAGAAATTACATCATGGTATTTTTTATTTTCTAACATGGTCATAAAAAGACCAGACATTAGCAAAGTGATCAGGTCCTAAGCAAGGCCTCATGGGTCACCAGCGGGAGTCGCTGGAAGGAGAAGGTGGCCTCTCATCGCTCTTTTTCTCTCCTTTGTTTTATTTTAATGTCAGGCCCTGTCACAGTGTGAGACAGTGTCCTAGGGCATCTCTTTCACAGTGACACTAGAGTTGGGGACACGGAGGTCAGGCCAATCTTTGCCCCCATTTCTAGAAATATTAGAAATTACATTATTTCACTCCAAAAAAGTTTCCTTAACTACTCTAAATTCTGTGGACATGCGAGAGCGGCCTGGATATAAACAAAGCTTAGCTTGCCCTCGCCCAGCCCCACCCTGGATGAGGAGCACGTGGAGGCTGGGTGAGGTCAGGTTGCTGGTTCTCAGACACAGATCTTGTTAGCTCAAGAGTTAAGACAAGTCCTGGGACCAGCAGATGGCATAGTGGTTACATCACTGGACTCCTACATAGTTGACCACAGATCACGTCCTGGACCTGGTGGCTTAAAACTCACTCCAGGTACATGTGTGTGCAAGCCCAAAATCCTGAGAAGAAAATGGGAAAGGGATTGTGGCATGGCCACCCTGCCGGGGGGTGATTTCTCACTTTCTGTCTCTTGGTCTCTGTCTCTCTCTGTCTCTCCAGTCATGTTCCCTATTGCAAAAATCTCCAAAAAAAAAAAAAAAAAGGAGAGCCGTCCTTGGTTTCTTCTTTGATATTTCTGGAAAACAGTCTGAGAATAAAACTTCATAGCCTTGGGGCCAGAAGATTGCATAGCGATTATGACGCTGGACTCCTACATGACCAACTGCAGTCTTAGTCCTGGACCTTGTACCTTAAAAATCATGCCAGGCATGTGTGCGTGTGTGCCCGAGATCCCAGGAAGGAAAATGGAAAAGAAAGAATTGTGGCATGGCCATCCACCCTGGGAGTGATTTCTCACTTTCCCTTTCATTGTCTCTCTTTCTCTGGCAAGGGCACGCACCCTAAGGCAAAAACCTAAAAAATAAAATAGAATAAAATAAACTTCACAGCCTCTGGCTCGGGATCTAAGAGTCTAAGAACTTCCTGGAAAGTCAGTATTGAACCCACAGTTTTCCCCATGGGCCCCTTATAGCAGAACAGTCTTCAGGTCAGAATCAAATATGCAGGACTCTTCTCATTGAGTGGAGGACTCCAGGATGTAGTCGAGAGACTGTTTCAGTGTAACACACAGAGACTTCCTCCCCATTCATTCTCTCCTCTTCTATAAT
This sequence comes from Tupaia belangeri chinensis, assembly GCF_000334495.1. Taxonomy (NCBI): domain Eukaryota; kingdom Metazoa; phylum Chordata; class Mammalia; order Scandentia; family Tupaiidae; genus Tupaia; species Tupaia belangeri. The sequence goes on from NW_006159616.1 coordinate 14,757,967, forward strand.
GAACTTGTTGGGCCAGCAGGTGCTGTGGTGGTTTAGGCGGCTGGATTCCCAAGTGGCTGGCTGTGGTTCGAGTCCCAGACCTGGCAGCTTGCTTTCTCACTTTCCTTCTCTCTCTGTCTCTCTCTGGTCAACTTTTAAAAATAAAATAAAGTAATGACAATATAATTAGATAAAATAATCCTTTAAAAAAAAAAAAAAACTACTAGCTGTAATGAACTTTTCATTTCCATGGCTATTACTCATTTCAAGAACTTCTACTTGTGAGCCAGCAGGTGGCATGGTAATTAAGTACCATTTTTAAAAAAAATAGATTTCAATTTTAGAGCAGTTTTAGGTTCATAGCAAAACTGAATGGAAGGCAAGGATATTCCCCATATATCGGGTTGTCTGAAAAGTCATGATGCATTTTTGCATAGAAAAACAGAAAAAATACATCATGACTTTTCTGACAACCCTTTATCTCCCCCACCACATATAACCTCCCCTGCTGTTGTCAACCCTCACCAGAGTGTACCTTTCTTACTATTTCTTTTCATTCACCTTTTAAATGTTACGTTTTTTTAAAAAAATTCTCCCATGAGTGAGAGGCAGAGGGATAAGCCCCCCAAGCAGGTCTGGATGTTTCAATCCATGCCCAGCCTTACTGGGCCTGGATCACGTGCACATGCTTGCCCAGCATACTCAGGGAGGTCTCTGACACCAACCTGCCCACACGGTCAGCCTTACAGAGCACTGCTTGTCACGGCTGTGCCACCGAATGGCCCCCATTTACTCCAACTGACGGACCTAAATTTACACATCACTGTTACTCACGGCCCATAGTTGACATTAGGATTCTCTCTTGGTGTTGTACATTCTATGGTTTTTCCCAGAGGGCGTGTACACGTGCACCAGAGAGAGAGAGATCACCCCTCAATAGGGCCTAGTCATGCTACAATCCTTCATTTCTTCATTTCTCAGTGTTATCAGGATCCTGGGCATGTATGCATGTGCCCAGCATATTTTTCAAGCCACCAGGACTGGGATTTGAACTACAGTTGGCCATGTGGGATCTGGCTCCCTCTACACAGTGCTTAATGGCTACACCACAGGGCCAGTCCATACATTCTGTGAGTTTTGACTAACTTAAAATACACACATCCACTACTGTAGTATCATACAGGATAGCTGTATTGCCCTGAGCATCCTCTGCTTTGCTATTCATCCCTCCCCTCACCCCTAACTCCTGGGAACCACTGATCTTATACAGTGTTCCTGATTTTGCCTTTCCCAGAATGCCATACAGTTGGAATCACAGTAGAGAACGTTTTCAAATTGGCTTCTTTTACTTAGTAATATGCATTAAGGTCCCTCCATGTTTACTCATGGCTTGAGAGCTCATTTCTTTTTAGTGCTGAGTAATATTCCATTATCTGGATGTAACACCCTTTATCCATTCACTGCTTGAGGACATCTTGGTTGCTTCCGATTTTAGACAATCATGAACAAAGCTGCTATAAACATCCATCTGCACTTCAGTTTGCTGTGTGGACACAGTTCTCAACTCCTTTGGGTAAATACCAAAGAGAGTGATTGCTGGATCCTGTGAGGGCAGATAAGAGTGTTTACTTTTGTAAGGAACCACCAACCGGCTTCCGAGGCCGTGTCGTTTCGCATTCCCACCAGCAGTGGATGCAAGTACCTGCCGCTGCTGCACTTGGTGTCGTCAGGGTTCTGGGTTCTAACCGTTCTACCAGTGCTATGTCATTGTTGCTTTAATTAACATTTCCCTGATGACTTATCACGTGAAGCAATTTTTTCATAGGTTTATTTCCCATCTGTGTATCTTGGCAAGGTGTCTGTTAAGACCTTTCATCCTTTTTTATTGAGAGAGGTTTTTGCTATAGGGTGTGTGCACTCGCCAGAAAGACAGAGAGAGAGACAGAGAGACAGAAAAGGAGAAATCATCCTCCGGGGGGATAGCCCCACCGCAATCCCTTCTCCTCCATTCTCCTCTCAGGATCTTGGGCACACACACACATGTGCCCGGTGTGAGTTTAAGCTACCGGGTCCGGGATGCGAACTGCGGTCGATTACATGGGAGTCCAGCAATATAGCCATTACGCTAACTGCTGGTCCCCGTTCACCCATTTTTAAGTCAGGTTGTTTGCTTGTTGAGTTTTAAGAGTTCTTTGTATAGTTTGGATAATAGTCCTTTATCAAATTTGTCTTTTGCAAATATTTTCTCTCAGTCTGTAGCTTGTCTTCTCATCCGCTTTCATAGAGCAGTAATTTTAATAAGAACCAGTTTACCAATTTTTTTCTTTCCTTTTTTTGGCAATAAAACTTTCAGCATGATTTATTATTGTAATCAAATTCTTAACATACAAAGCACCCTCTTATCCAGCTTACTCTTTGTATAGCTGACCTACCCTTCTGAGGGAATCATGTCAAAATTGGACTTTTGCTTTTGAGAGATCCTAAAATGGAACTAGATCCCACTGTTTGAGGTAATTATGATAATATATATATATATATATATATATATATATACCAGTCATCTCTTTAGTCCTTAACACAATTTTAACTTGGACAGATTTATTCTAGTTAAGCCACATAAGTATCAACGTGTAAACTTGTTTTGATTAAAGAATTTTTCTATCAAAAAAAAAGAGTTTGTTTCTCTGTGTCCCTGAAATTTGATCAGTTCAGTTGATGCTATATGTACTTTTTTTTATTGCCACAGGGTGTGTACACTCACCAGAGAGAGAAGGTGCCCCCACTGGGGCGTGGTCACACCACGATCCTTTTTCTTCTGTTGATATTTCACCATCCAGTGCACGCACACCCACACACGTACCTGGCGTGTTTCTCAAGCTGCCAGGGCCAGGATTCAAACCATGGTCAACTGTGTCAGGCTTTCTGTGCACAGCACTTAACCACGGCACTATGGGGTTAGCCCAGTGTTATGTATATATTTTGAGTTTGGGTTGGAAGGCTCTGTGTTTATAATTCTCTCATCTTTGATATTATTTACTTTATTTCTTTGTAATGCCTTTCTTTATGTTTTATATGTTTTTCCCCAAATTATACTTTGTCAGTTATTGAGACTGTTAACCAGATTCCCTTTTGTCTATGTTGGCCTTTTAGCCATTACTATCATTTTATATTTTAGAACTTTATTATTTTTTTTAATTTTAAGTATCAAGTCAGTCTTTCATAAAATGTGCCTCTGGTATTGTATCTAAAGTCATCGCTAAACCCAAGGTCCTTAGAATTTTTTTCCCTGTGCTATCTTTTAAGAATTTTATAGTTTTGCGTTTAAGTCTATGATCCATTTCGAGTGAACATGTATGAAGGTGTCTGGTCCGTCTAGATTTATCGTGTGTATGCCAATGTCCATTTGTTCTTGCACCATTTGTGGAAAAGACTATCCTTTCCATCTTGTATTGCCTGTGCTCCTTTGTCAAATATCAGTCTCCTGTATGTGCGTGGGGGTATTTCCTGGCTCTCCATCCCCTCTCATTGATGTACTTGCCCGTGCCTTCATTGGTACCACACTGTCGTGACTACTGGAGCCGTACAGTAAGTCTTGAAGTCAGGTGTACTGTCAGTGTTCCGAGAGCTAGATATCCTCATCTTACAGCGGGGTTACACCCTGATAAATAAACAGTTGAGTTGAAAAATGATGAAGTGGAACCATCACAAGTTTGGGACCATCTGTAGTATGGTTTTTGATTCCTTATTTATCATTTTAACTATTCATTTTATTTTTTTATTTTTTATTTTTTTGGAGAGGTTTTTGCTATAGGGCATGTGCACTCGCCAGAAAGACAGAGAGAGACAGACAGACAGAAAGCGAGAATCAGCCCCCAGGGGGGATGGCCACACCGCAATCCCTTCTCCTCCATTCTCCTCTAGGGATCTTGGACACGCCCAGCGTGAGTTTAAGCCACGGGGTCCAGGACTCAAACCGTGATCAACTACATGGGAGTCCAGCAACATAGCCATTACGCCATCTGCTGGTCCCAAACTAATTGTTTTAACTATTTGATCATCTTTGTCTAACCCTATGGCCTGTGCTGTTTGTACATGTGACCTCTTGCAGATGATGGACTTTTCAGGTGTTTTGAAGTAATGGGGCTCCATGGTGAGGAGCTCCATCATGAAGGGTGCTGTCGTTAGTGGTGCCACCGTGAAGTCCCCAGAGAAGTTGGCCTTTGCTTCTGGCAGGGTCTTCAGGGCCCATCACCTACAGGCTAGTTCCTGACTTAAATGGGAATGCTTTCTAAGTTTTATTAAGTGTGACTGGGGCTGGCCCGTAATGCAGTGGGTAAGTGCTGTGTCTGAAGAGATGGATCCCACATGGCCAACTGTGATTTGAATCCAAACCTGGTGGCTTGAAAAACATGCTGGGTATGTGTGTGAGCATGCTTAAAATCTTGATGGGATGGGTAAATGGAAGAAAACAGCTTGCAGCATGACCATCCATTCTCCTCTAGGGATCTTGGCCCCGCCCAGCGTGAGTTTAAGCCACCGGGTCCAGGACTCAAACCGTGATCAACTACATGGGAGTCCAGCAACATAGCCATTACGCCATCTGCTGGTCCCAAACTAATTGTTTTAACTATTTGATCATCTTTGTCTAACCCTATGGCCTGTGCTGTTTGTACATGTGACCTCTTGCAGATGATGGACTTTTCAGGTGTTTTGAAGTAATGGGGCTCCATGGTGAGGAGCTCCATCATGAAGGGTGCTGTCGTTAGTGGTGCCACCGTGAAGTCCCCAGAGAAGTTGGCCTTTGCTTCTGGCAGGGTCTTCAGGGCCCATCACCTACAGGCTAGTTCCTGACTTAAATGGGAATGCTTTCTAAGTTTTATTAAGTGTGACTGGGGCTGGCCCGTAATGCAGTGGGTAAGTGCTGTGTCTGAAGAGATGGATCCCACATGGCCAACTGTGATTTGAATCCAAACCTGGTGGCTTGAAAAACATGCTGGGTATGTGTGTGAGCATGCTCAAAATCTTGATGGGATGGGTAAATGGAAGAAAACAGATTGCAGCATGACCACACCCCATTGGGGAATGTTTTCTCTGTCTCTTTCTCTGGCAAGTGCATGCAACCTCTGGCAATAAAAACTATATAAATAAATAAGTGTGATGTTTTAGTAGATAACCTTATCAGCTTAAAGATGTTTTTCTGTTTATAGTTAGTTGTTTTTTTTTTTAAATCATAGTGGTATTAAGTTTTATTGACCTCTTTTGCTGCTTCTATTGATATCATTCTATATTTTTCCTCAAAATAAATTTTAATGGACCCAGCAGGTGGCATAGTAGTTAAGGTGACCTTGGTTTGAGTTGACCTTGGTTTGAGTCCTGGATCTGATAGCCTGAAACTCGCACCAGGCACATGTGCATGCGTGCCCAAAATCCCAAGAGGAGAATGGAGGACAAGGGATTGCAGCCATCCCCCCTGGGGGGGAGGTGGTGGTGGTGGTGTGATTTCTCACTTCTCAAACAAACAAACAAAAAATAGAGAGAGAGAAATAAGCTTTAGTATGGTGAACTACATTGAAGATTTTTGTGCACACTGTCAAATTCAATCTGCTAATGTTTCATTTAGGATTTTTACATTTATATTGATATAAGTGAGGGTGGCTTATACTTTTCTTCTGATGTCCTTACCCAGTTTACATTTTTTTCGGTAAGAATTATTTATTACTTTTATTTATCATTGTTATTATTTTAATTTGCTATAGGCCACATACGCTCACCTGAGAGAGAGCGAGAGAGAGAGAGAGAGGAAAAGTGAGAAAGCAAGCCACCAGGTTTGGAACTTGAACCTCAGTCAGCCATGTGGAAGTCCAGAGCCTCAATCACCACACCACCTGCTGGCCTCTACCCAGTTGGGATTTCATGATCAAACTGAAATTCTAAACTAGCTTATGATTTCAAAAATCCTTTACCAGGCTCTTTC
>NW_006159616.1:14763933-14771147 GCF_000334495.1 Tupaia belangeri chinensis
TACCAGGCTCTTGCCCTGCATCCTCCCCACTGCCATCCTCTAGACGATGGTCCTTTGTTTCCATTTGCTCCCAACAGAAACTGTTTTCACACCAGAACATGCACTTGACCTGCATCGGTCTTGGGTCTTAGAGAGCTTAACGTGCAGCCAAAAACCCAGTGCAGTAACTGGTGGAGCCTATGCAGAGCAGACAAGTGGGGGACATTTGTTGAATGAATGAGTGAAACCTCAAGCTATACTAACTGATATTTTATCCTCCACAGAAAAGGGGCCTTGCTGTTCAACAACATATTTTCCATTGTGCCTGCGATTTTAATGGGATGCAGTAAAGTCGCCACATCATTTGAGCTTATTATTATTTCCAGACTTTTGGTAGGAATATGTGCAGGTAAACAGTGTTACCCTGTATTGCCATTCTGTTATTTAGAATCATCAGGAAGGTGGAGAACAGACTCCCATCTAGGGTCTCTGAAGCAATAGGGACTCAAGCTGTTCTTAGGCCTGCCCTGTAGTCTAGTGGTGAAGGGGTCAGGATCCTACATGGCTGACTGCAGGTAGAATCCCCAGCCCAGTGGCCTGAAAAATACCCTGGGCATGTGTACATGCATGCCCGTCCAAAATCCAGACAGGATGCAGAAATGGAGAAGAAGAGATTGCAGTGTGACTATGCCTCATGGTGGTGGTGGTGCGGGGGGGTGCTTTCTCTCTCGCCCTGACTCTCCATCTCTTTCTGACAAGCATATGTGCTCTCTGGCAATTAAAAAAAAAAAAAAAGAAAAGAAAAGAAAAAGAAAGAAAGAAAGAGAAAAGAAAAGGAATTCAGGGACCAGCCAGTGGTGTGGTGGTTAAGGCACCTGGATCCCACATGGCTGTCTGCCAAGTTCAAATCCCGGACCCAACAGCTTAAAAACACACCAGGCACATGTGCATGTCTGCCCAAAATCCAAAGAAGAAAATGAAGAAAAGATTGTGGTATAGCCAGCTACCCTGAAGAGTACCCATGAGTGCACCTGCCCTGTAGAAAATTTAAAAAAAGAAAGAAAGAAAAAGAAAATTTCAACCATTCCTATGCATCTGCCATGAACTAGATGCTTGAGCCTCTCTGTTACCCTCATGTACAGACAGCAGGCAGGTCTTTACTGTGCTGACTGTTGCAGAGAAAAGCTATTCTTTGAAATACTGGAATATAGAATCTTGAGTTTGGAAGGGTCCTTCGGCTCAATTTTTTTTTTCTTAAAATTTGCTTTAGGGAGTGTGCACTTGTGGGGACAAGAGGAGAAAGTGAAAAGGCATCCCCGGGAGAACCATGATCTCTTCTCCTCTATGCTCCCCTCAGGATTCCGGGTGTGCATGCACATACACTGGACGTCTCTCTCAAGCTGCTGAGTCTGGGACTTGAACCCAGCAGCCTTTACCACCATGCCAAACAGCTGGCCCTATCTCAGTATTTTCTAAACAGCAGGTCAGGACCAGGACCAGTTAGATACCTGTTTAGTGAGCAGTATTTCTCTCTCTCTCGCTCTCGCTCTCTCGCTCTCGCTCTCTCGCTCTCTCTCTCTCTCTCTCTCTCTCCTCTTTCTCTCTCTCTCGGTTTGTTGTTGTTGTTATTTTGATAGGGTGCGTGCACTTGCCAGAGACAGAGAGAGAGAGGGAAAGTGAGAAAACACCCCCCCCCCCCGCATACGGCATGGCCACTCCACAAGCCCTTTTTCTCCATTCTAGTCTCAAGATTTTGGGTGCACACACACACATGCCCATGTATTTTTCAAGCCGCCAGGTCCGGGACTCCAACCACACAGTTGGCTATGAGGGATCCAAGCTGCTTAACTACCACACCACCAGCTAGCACAGCTTTTTCTTTTTAAAAGTAGAATAGGCTTGGGGGGTGGGGGTGCTGGCAGGTGGTGTGGTGGTTAAAGGCACTGGATTCCCACATGGCTGACCACGGTTTGAGTCCTGGACCTGACAGCTTGCTTTCTCACTTTCCCCTTCCCTCTCTGATCAAATTAAAAAGAATAGTAACAAATAGAATTAAATATATTTTTTAAAAAAGTAGAATAGGCTGTCATATAATTAAAGAGAAATATTGTTTCTTGAAGCTTTTGTTTCAGTTATCTATATCTATATCTATACATAGAGAGAGGGAGAGAGGGAGGGAGAGAGAGAAAAAAAAAACCAGATTGCAGTATACAATGAATTTCTTTATTTTTCACTCTTGGATAGTGGCCAAAAACCTTAAAAAACAATCTAACAAATGAATTCCTCTACCAAAAAGGTGTTAGCATAGCAACATTCCAACTTTTATAGGGGAATTTAAAGACAGCAGTAGGACTTCATGGGGCCTATTTTCCTTGTTCCTTACATGCCCACCCGCTGAGGAAGGTAATAGCTGGCGGGGGTCTGTCACTTGTGGAGCTGGTTTGCAAAGCCCACTCTGTGGCCCTCCAAGCCTGTGCTGCCCAGACTATCCTATGGTAGTTTTGGAAAATGCTCTCATAGTCGCTTCAAGCTAAAGAGAGCCATGGTTAAAGCCATGCTTGTGGCTTTCCCCAAGTTGGCATCCTTAGCAGGCAGTAGTTCTCAAAGCCAAACAAGAGGGGTATCTACAGTACAAACTCTTGGGGTCCTATGAGCACAGGGTGGGCCCCCGAGTGTGAAGCACCTCCTGAAATTTGCACCCTAAATGTGTCACCTGCCTCTTTCTAGTCATGGTTCCAGCACTGCCAAAGCCAAGGAACTCTCACTTGCTCCTTCCAGACTCAGGGTTAGGGAAGAATAGACAATCTGGCCAGGTGGAGTTAACTGACTATGGCAGAGAACCTCGGGGTCGGGGCCGATGACAAAGAACTGCAGGGCTGGGGAGGGAAAGATGAGAATAGTGAAGTCATTTCAAGGGAGAACGATGGGCCCATGGCACACCTGGTACTTGGCTTCCTTGAGAGTACCTAGATGGGTCTCCGCCATCTTGGCCTGACCTGCCTGGCTCCTGCCTTTGGGTTTTCCCTGCAGGGAAGCTCAGATTCTTAAACAATAGATGGTCCCTAAAGGTTTTCAGCAGTGAGCAAATATAGTCACTTGTCTATAGACTTAATTCAGAATTGGTTCCAACAGAGAAATACCAGGTTTCAATAGATAATAAATCAGAGTTAGAAATCTCCATCTCTACTCTTAAGTAAGCATTACTTTGAAGCAGCAGATGCTGTAATGGTTACGTTGTTGTACTCCCACATAATCAACCACGTTCAATGGTTACGTTACATGGACTCCTACGTAATCAACCACAGTTCAAGTCCTGGACTCAGTGACTTAAAACTCATGCCAGGCGCATATGCATGCATGCCCAAATTCCTAAGAGGAGAATGAAAAAGAAGGGACTGCAGCGTGGTCACCTCCTATGGGGGGTGATCGCTTGTTTTCTGCCTCTCTGTCTCCTTCTTTCTCTCCAGCAAGTGTATGGGTCCTATAGCAAAAATCTCTCTCAAAAAAAAAAAAAAATTAAGCATTACTTTAAGTCAATGGTTCTCAGACTTTCTGGCCACTTAAAATTGCTGAATGCTCCAAAGAGCTTTTCATGTGGGTTACATTGATCAGTATTTGCCATATTAGGAATTACAATCAAGAAATGTATGAACTCATTTTTAATATAATAAGACATTTCATGTTTTCATGAAAAATAGCCATATTTTCTATAACAAACAAAAAGCAGTAACAAGAGTATCATTTGCATGTTTGCAAATATCTTTAATGTCTGACCGGACAGCGACAGCTGGGTTCTCAAACCTGCTTCTGTGTTCAGTCAGTCGTGGCATCACGTGGCAGGTGACCTCTGGAAATCTCCAAGGTATGCTCATGAAAGAACGCGAATGAAAAGGTCAAATAACATCTCAGCATTATTATGAAAATAGTTTTGATCTCACAGACCCCCTGAAAAGGTCTCAGGAAACCCCAGGGTCCTGAGCTCATACTTGGAGAACACCAGGCCTTGTGTCATCCATTTGCAGTCAATTTTCCACATACCTCCTGAAGGTCAGTGAGGAAGGAAAATGGACTCCCAGGGATCTGAACCAATCGGGGGTCTTGAAGCATGGGATTCAAGGCATATGCTGTGTAGACACATATTCTGAGGCTGCCCATATTAACGTGAACCACATAGTTCTGTCTAAAATTAAATTAGACAGCTACTCTGACAAAGGAAGCGCAAAGATAAATACGACTTGGACTTCATGTTGCTCACAGTTCACTGATTTGTTATCAGTCAACTTCTTGGCAAGAAGACGGAAGCATTTCACTGGCTTGAAGGATTGTCAATGTCAACGGCCATCTTGCTCGGACTCTAGTATCAGACCAGGCTGCCCGAGGGAGGTCAGAGGGGTCTTTTTTTGTTTGTTTGTTTGTTTGTTTTTTAGAGAGAGATTTTTTGCTTAGGGTGTGTACACTCTCAGGAGAGACAGAGAGACAAAAAGCAAGAAATCACCCTCCAGAGGGGCTGGCCACACCACAATCCCTTCTCCTCCATTCTCCTCTTGGGATCTTGGGCACATACGCACACGCGCCCAGCGGGAGTTGAAGTCACCTGGTCCTAGACTCAAACCACGGCCAACTACCTGGGAGTCCTGCAATGTAACCATTACACCATCTGCTGGTGCCTAGACGGTCATTTTTAAGGCAAAATACCATACCAGCAACAGGAAGGTAATCCCACCTCCTCACACACCTCCTGAGGGGCACTCTTCATTTCTGTACTTAATTAAGTCAGGAAGCTCTTGCCATTAAGAAGTGCCCCCCAGGGCCCACTGCTAAGTGATGAGGACGGGCCAATTCCTCTGACCTCAGCCTGCAACAGGCCTTTTGGACCTGGTCCTGTTGGGGGCTGCACTCCCCACCCCCAGGACATGCTGTAGTCTCTTTGCTCTGAAAATGGGAAACAATTGGGGATTAGTTGGTATTGATAAACTATCTCCTTTTTTTTCTTTTTTCTTTTTTTTTTTTCATGCTAGACCAGAGGGTGTGAGAGATAGAGAGAAAGCACCCCCGAAAGCCTGCTCATGTTGCATTTCTTTTTCCTCCAGTTCTCCATCCCCTCATGATCCTGGGTGTGGCTGTGCACATCCAGTATGTTTTTCAAGCTCTGGGGCTGGGACTAGAACCGTGGTTGGCCATGCAGGACCCAGCTTCCTCTGCACAAGACTTAAGCACTGTGCTACAGGGCTGGCTTCCTGAGATGTCTCCTTCGAAATACTAAGCAGAGATATCCCTGGGCAAAAGACTTGGCCTTCAGCACCCTCTCGTCTCAGTGTCATCAGCATCTTCCATTAGTGTGGTTTTCCCCTACACTCATTGACCTAAACTGTTCCCTTGAGTCCTCCCTGGGAGGCTGTGGCTGGAGTCTCCCTCTCAGACCCCTACATCTTTCTGAGCCTCAGCTAGTGTTCATCCTGGTCACTGTCCTTGGTCTAGCAACAACCCCTCTGAGCTCCCTCTGAGGACCCTAGTCACTGGGTGTGCTTTTAGGAAAATTAAATGGGGGTGATATATTGTGAAAGTACTTCCGAGCCTGTAAAATTGACTTTCACCTGTTCTTATGGAGGCCAGATTCCATTATGATCAGAAATGTTATAAGTTCAGGGCCAGCAGGTGGCATGGTGACTAAGGCACTGGACTCCACATGGCTGACTATGGTTTGAGTCCTGGACCTGGAGGCTTGCGTTCTCAACCACCTCCACCCCAACCCATGTGTCTCTGGTCAAATTAAAATATAATAACAATAAGTTAAATTAAATAATTCTTTTTAAGAAAAATGTTTATAAGTTTAAGTAGCAGGGATTCAGAAGTAGTCCAGGTATTACACAAACGCCAGCAATGCAGCCGTTCCGCAGTATAGCCTGAAATGCTCCTTTTACTGATAACTGTAGCTGGTGCTCGGGCGTGTGCAGAGGCACCTGCATCTCGGTTTACTATGTAATATACCGTTTCTAGAAGGTGAAGCTACCACAAGCCGCATCTCGGCTTTTCTCTCTGAGACCTTGGTCAGTTAGGAGGGAAGACCCGAGGTTGGCCAACCTGTCCATGGGTGACCCTGGTGGAAAAGCCAGGGCTCCGATTTGTGAGCTTCTTCCATCTGTTTTCTCTTTCTTTAAAGAACTAAGAACAACAAGGGGTATTTGCTTCCTCTTTTGTGGTTTTGAGAAAGTTCTGGTCCAAATCACATGATTGCTAAGTAAGAATAAATGTAGTTGAGGACACAGCTTGTCCTTGCCAGATTAATTTTCCCTGACTATGTTTTCATGTCAACCCTTTCTCCAGGTGTATCTTCCAACGTGGTCCCCATGTATTTAGGGGAGTTGGCCCCCAAAAATCTGAGGGGGGCCCTTGGGGTAGCACCTCAGCTCTTTATCACCGTCGGCATCCTTGTGGCCCAGATATTTGGTCTTCGGAGCCTCCTTGCCAATGAAAATGGTGAGTGTAGTACCTCTCAGGACCCTAAGCCCTCCCTCGACCCTATCCTTCGGCCCCAAAACCACCACTGCCACCACCAGATGGAATGTTTTTGTGGGCTGGTCTTGTCTCTTCAGGTGAGCTATCCTGGGGCCCCTGCACTGCCCTGAGCCCACCGTGCTGGTGTGTGCTGTTTGGCACACCATGGGCCCTGAAGTACATGGTGCCGTGTGGGTGCCAGATAGCCAGTGTTTGCCAGTCCCCCTTGGGACATAACCAAGGTGGCTTTCAGTTAGTAGGGATTCTGCTCAGGGGCCTCGGTCCTGCAACAGAGCAGTGACAGCCACCAGTGTGCTGGGCTCTACGGGTGGGGCTTCCCTGCCCTGCGTCTTGTGAGCCTCCCAGCAATGCTGTAGCCTAAGCCCTGTGACAATGCCATTTCACACACCAGAACCTCTGGGACCTTGAACCTCTGGAAGGGAAATCATCATTAATCATCATGCCAGTCAACACATATAAGGTGCTTCTCAGGGTCACTTGCCAAGTCATATTCATTCATTTATTCCTCCAAACAATCCTATGAAACACGTACTCTTACAATGCCCATTTGACAGATGCAGAGCCTGAGGTACAAAGGGACTGGCTAACTTGTGCAAGGTCTTGCTGGGTACAGCCCCAGCTCCGGCCAGGTCCGTGTTCAAGTTCGCCACCTTTAGCAACAATGGGGTTACTTTTGCCTAGACTTCTGTAGCAGTACGTCGCGTAGATTCTTTCAGCCA
>NW_006159616.1:14771183-14789055 GCF_000334495.1 Tupaia belangeri chinensis
TGTAGATTATTGCAGCCAGTGTCACGTGTGAGAGGTGTCCATGTTGTGTCTTCCTTCGTTGTCACTGCAGCATCGAATTCCATTTTATAAACCTTCATTCACGACCTATGTCCCCTCTTCATGGAGTGTGCTGGACATTCGTGTTATTTCCGGTTTCATTTCTTTTTAAGTTCATTTATGACCTTCTTCCATGAGAGAGAAAGAGAAAGAGAAACAGATGCCCCCAACAGGGTCTTCGTGTTGTGTCCCACCCCCAGACTTGGCCAGCTGGGATCATGGGCACACATTCCTGGCGTGTAAAGGGAAGCCTCAGGACATGAACCAGGGGCCGTGCTGTGTGACTCCAGCATTGGACTGCGGCACTACAGCTCACCTCGGTTTTCATTCCTTTTTCTTTTCTCTCTTTCTTTTTCTTTTTTTTTCCTTTTTGGTAATCACTGCTGTTCTGGCCGTTACTATTCACATGCCCTCCTAGCCTGGGACACACACTCCTCTGGGCACATACTTGGGAGCAGCCAGCTGGCTGGGTCTGAGAGTGCCCTGCTTCGCTAGCTGCTAGCACACTGCCCTCTACAGGACAGCGGGTGCCCACACAGCCTGTGGAGGCTTCTCTCTTGCCCACGTTCTCACCAGCACTTGGTATTGTCAGACTCATTTGGCCATCTGGGAGGTGTGCAGTGGTTATCACCACGTAGCCATTCCTGAGTATTTACTGAGTGTCTGCTGTTCGTGAGGCACCGGCTATGTGCTGGGTGTGCAGGGGAGAGAGGAACACAGCTTTGCCCTCATGGAGCCTGTGTTCTAACTCAGCGGTGGGTCGGAGCGGTGCTTGGCCGGGGTGGGCACGGGAGGCCTCTCGTGTCATCACGCCGCCTTCCCTGCAGGCTGGCCGATCCTCCTGGGGCTCACCGGGGTCCCTGCAGCGCTGCAGCTCATCCTCCTGCCCTTCTTTCCTGAGAGCCCCAGGTACCTGCTGATTCAGAAGAAGGATGAAGCAGCTGCCAGAAAAGGTACATGGGTCCCCAGAGGTGGGGCCTCCAGGCTCCGCTCGGTGGCTCCCGTCCTACCACCTTCTGTCCTTCGGTCCCTCTGCTCTGCCCTCCCTCAGCTCTGAAGAGGCTGCGTGGCTGGGATGACGTGGACGGTGAGATAGAGGAGATCCGGCAGGAGGACGAGGCCGAGAGGGCCCAGGGCTTCATCTCGGTGATAAAGCTGTTCAAAATGAGGTCCCTGCGCTGGCAGCTCATCTCCATCATCATCCTCATGGGTGGCCAGCAGCTGTCTGGAGTGAACGCGGTAAGGGTGCCCGGTGGGCTCTGGGCAGAAGGTGGTCTGGGCACTGGTGACCTTGGCACAGCCTGGGGACCTGGCTATCGTGGGCCACTCTGGCCCAGGGCCCCTCCCAGCCTCTGCCCTGCTTTCCAGATCTACTACTATGCAGACCAGATCTACATCAAAGCTGGCGTGAAGAGCTCTGACGTCCAGTACGTGACGGCCGGCACGGGGGCCGTCAACGTGGTGATGACATTCTGTGCCGTGAGTGTCCCGGAACGGGGGACAAAGTGAGAATGAGGTCCTGTGTGGGAAAAGAGCCAGCCCTCGGGCACCGTAGCCCAGCCTCTGAGCTCTCCTGAGAGGGCACTGGTCTCCTATGGCGATGGTCCCCTAAAGGTGGAAGCCCAGCCCCCAATCCAGAAGCTCCCACCACGTGAGGTGGCTCTCCTGCATCTTGCAGTTGAGGCTGCTGGGCTGTGCAAGGGCCCTGCTACCTGTGTCAGGAGTGAGGAAGGAGGTCCCTGCCCCGCAGCACAGAGTCCCGCCAGCGCCCCCTGCTGGACGGCTCGATGCGGGGCGGCACTGTGTGAGGTTGTGCTGCCGCTGGGAGGCCGCCTTGGGCAGTCTCTTCAGACTATCCAGATTTCTGGCTTCCAGCCCTGTAGAAATCATAAAATTTATAGCTGTAGGATTTAGGCCCCAGAGTGACAGTGACACAGCTAGTCACTCGAGACACAGTGGGGCACACACATGGGGGACACAGAGCGCCCCATAAGAAGCAGGTATGAGGGTGGGCCAGGGCTCCCCGCGACCACAGCTCCGTGCAGGGTGCGCTAGGCTCCTGAGCCTTCCCCTCCTCCGCGTCTCTCCAGCTGTTCGTGGTGGAGCTCTTAGGCAGAAGGATCCTGATCCTCCTGGGCTTCTGCATCTGCCTCACAGCCTGCTGTGTGCTGACGGCTACACTCGTGTTGCAGGTGAGGATGGGCACAGAGCCATGCCAGCCTGCCTGGGAAGGAGGCCCGCCTGGGAAGGAGGCGGTGCTTCTCTGAGACTGAGCTTCCTGAGGGTCCCAAGGTCCCCGCCCCGGCCTGCCATTGCCTCGCCTTGCCTGGTGTGGACCAACTGTTTCCTCCCCACAGAGTGCGGCCTCCTGGGTGCCTTACATCAGCATCGTCTGCGTCATCGCCTATGTCACAGGACATGCCCTTGGGCCCAGTACGTACCCAGAACGGGTTCCGTGGTTTCACTGTTGCTCTCCTGCATCCTCAGCTCCAGGAACTTTTGGCTTGAGCTCCTTAGAGAAGTTCCAGGGAGGGCTAAATACAGCCCTGAAATGGCTTCTCTCCTTCCTATTGCAGAGGGATTGAGTGGAGCATAATCGGAGTGAAAAAAGGAAGTGCAGGGGGGCAACCAGGCAGAGGGTGGCTAAGGGGGCAGGATCCCACATGGCCAACTATATGGTTTGAGTCCTTGACCGGCAGCTTGAAAAACATGCTGGGTGGTTGTGTGTGTGCATGCCTAAAATCCCAAGAGGAGAATGGAGAAGGGATTGTGGCATAGTCATTCCCCTGGGAGGTGCTTTCTCACTTGCTCGCTCTTTCTGTTTCCTGTAATTGCATGCACGGTATGGCAAATTAAAAAAAAAAAAAAATTAAGGAAAATGTAGGCTAAAACATGCAGTCAGCAGCGTGAGCCTTATAGGTGGTCCTGGCACTCGTTGGGACATCACAGGATGTTGTCTGTGGCCAGGCGTCCTTGTAAGCTGCCATTGCCTCCTCACACCGCTGCCCCTGGGCCAGCCGCCCAGAGCACCTGCATGTCAAAGGTCTTTTGTGGGCTCGCTGCCCTCCAGGAAGACACCGCCCTCCTTCTCTCCCAAGGTCCCATCCCTGCGCTGCTCATCACAGAGATCTTCCTGCAGTCCTCTCGGCCGGCCGCCTTCATGGTGGGGGGCAGCGTCCACTGGCTCTCCAACTTCACCGTGGGCTTGATCTTCCCATTCATTCAAGTGAGTGCGACCCAGGGCCCCACATTCACAAAACCCTCCACAGCAAAGCATACCCCTTGGCACACAGCCTCACCTGCCCTCTCCCTCCTAGGCTGGACTTGGCGCCTACAGCTTCATCATTTTCGCTGTGATATGTCTTCTCACCACTGTCTACATCTTCCTGATTGTCCCCGAGACCAAGGGCAAGACTTTCATGGAGATCAATCAGATTTTCACCAAGATGAACAAGGTGTCAGAAGTCTACCCAGAGAAGGAGGAACTGAAAGATATCCCACCTGCCGTTTCGGAACAGTAACTTAGGGGAAGGCAGCCAGTTTAGCAGGTCTGCGTGGGGCCTCCCCCTCTAGCCTTTTCTCCTGACTTTTACTTGTTGGTGAATTTCCAAAAATGAGACAAGCCTGGCGTGGAATGCAAGCCTCATCTCCAGCCTCCGCACCCAGTAGGGACAGTCCGAAGGGATCCATGCTGCTCTGAAAGCCAGGCTGTCTCTCTCCAGATGGCCTGTCATCAACCCCGAGACAGGCAAACAGCCGTTCCTCACCCTGGCTGGGGAAGCCATCCTGGAGCTCCTGGTAACACAGCTTTTATGGTGGCGAGATGGAAGGGATCAAATTTTTCCGGAGAAACCAACTCTTCTTTGTGCCCCCCCATGGGTCTTCTGGAAGCATTGTTTAGAGCCAAACTCATCCTCTTATCAAAGATTCTTCTCTAGAAACACCTGTCCTGGAAAGTGTGATACTGGAAATAACAACACCCAGAAGGCTGGGAAACCCCGTGGAGACACTGAGTCAGAATTATTGTCCTATATTATATTGTTAGTGGAAAATGGAATTGCTTCTATGTGCAATAAAATAAATCTGATCACTTTTCACCAAGATGTGCTCCTTTTCTGTGAGCAGGTGGGAGGCAGGAGGGGAGTTCCCTGCTTTCCCAGCAGTTTGATTGCACTGGTGTCGGCTCCTGGAGGACAGGGACCTGGGCAGATTGATTTATCTGGGATTCCCTGATGCTGAGCACAGGGCCTGGTATGAAGGAAGCATCAGAAGGTACCTGTTGAAAGAAGGGGCAAAGTGGGACCAGCAGTTAGCGTAATGGCTATGTCACTGGACTCCCATGTAGTCGACCGTGGTTCGAGTCCTGGACCTGGTGGCTTAAACTCACGCCAGGCGCGTGTGCATACGTGCCCAAGATCCCGAGAGGAGAATGGAGGAGAAGGGGGTGGGTGATTTCTTGCTTTCTGTCTTTCTGTCTCTCTGTCTTTCTGGTGAAAGACACGTGCCCAATAGCAAATAAAAACCTCTCCAAAAAAAGAAAAAAAGAAAGAAGGGGCAAAGTGAGAGAAGGGATGGGAGCAACATTGTGAGTTTTTAAACTTAAGACTAGGAAAGACTGCATATCTTCAGGTGCATAGGGAATATTGAGGGCTCCTGGAGGTGCAACTGCACACAAACGTGGCAGAGCTGGAAGCTTTTCTTGAAGACAAGAATAAAGGGGCACATGTGAGAGAGAGTATGCGTGTGTGTTGGGATAGGAGCACGTGTGTGAAGGGTTAAGTCCAGGGTCAGCCCCATAGCATTCTTTCACGAACAAGAAAGAAGGAGAGGAAGACAGGACAGAGAGACAAGCATCCCCAATGGGATCTTCATGCCACAATCCATCCCCCACCTCAGCCAGCCCCAGATAATGGGCACTCACACACCTGGTGTGTTCAAGGAGCTGTCTGGACACAAACCAAGAACCTTCCCATACAGGTTAGCCTCACACAGTGTTGTTACTGCCACACCACTGCCCAGTCCCCATTACACTCAGTGCTTTGGTTTGTTTAGGTTTTTGCCATAAGGCACATATGCTCACTGGAGAGACAGAGACAATGAGAGGAAAAGTGAGAAATCACCCCCTAAGAGGGATGGCCACATCACAATCCCTTGTCCTCCATTCTTTGGAATTTGGAGCACACCCATACACATGCCTGGAATGTTTCAAGCTGCGAGGGCCAGGACTAAAGCCGTGGTCAGCCATGTGGAAGTCTAGCACCTTAACCACTGAGCCTTGGCTATTTTTAAGTGCTTGGGATTGAGCGATAGTCTTGAGGATAAATAAACCCACAAGTCAAATACAATGAGAGGCCGCCATTCATGTACAGCAGGATTGAACGGTTACGTAAATGAATGTCACATGGTGGAGCCATCACAGTTGCAGTGGGAGACTACAGGTAAACAGGCGAGGAAGTCGAGAAGGAGCCCTGTGGGCTGAGCTCCTGCAGCTCAACACAGCTTAACACAAAAAATATTTCTAGATACGCACATATACTGGGTAGTAAAGTCAGAGGAGAGGAGAGAGGCATGGGAGTACAGGAGGAGGTGAGGACGTGGGAAAGACAAGTAGGAGTTCCCCAGCTGGAGAAGATGCAGTAGGGAGATAAAGAATGGCCATTCCAGGGCTGGCCCCATGGCCTGGTGCAGGAGCAGGATCCTATAGAGCCTACTGCGTGGTTCGTAACCCAGCCCCAGCAGCTTAGATATGCTGGGCACATGTGCATGTTCCAAATCCCTACAGGAGAGAAAAATGGAGGAGAAGGGATTGTGACCTGACCTTCCCCCCGGGGAGTGCTCTCTCTCTCTCCTGCTCTCTGTCTCTCTCAGGCAAGCATACACATCCTCAGCAAAAAAGAAAAAGGAAAAGACACAGGCATTTCAGCACAGAGAGTTCAGGGGAACTCTAAGTAGTTTGGTCTGAAAGCAAAGCCAGGAAGGTATGGCCGGTTCTCCTAGATCCCAGGGGTCCTTCTGAGCTCGGCTGAGAGGAACCTTGACCATCGAGATGACCCCACATGGTCTCCATGTTTCAGGAGTAACGCAAGTAACGTGGGGCTGAGACTCAGGTAGGTCGTCCAGTGAGTAAGAAATGATGGCCCAGCAAAGCCAGCAGTGGTCGGGACCAGATCGGAGGAAACGCTCAGCCATCAGCGTGGGGGAGCCTGGTATCCTGTCTCCACCAGCTTTCTAATAGGAGCCTTGGTGAATGGTTTAGGGAACTAGATGGGAGGTTGGGGAGAAGATTATGTAGTTTTTAGACATGTTGAGATGGAAGCACTCATGGGACATGCAAAAGATAACTAAGAGAATTTAGCCCTGTGACTCTGAACTCTGGAGAGCAAGGCTATATTTTCTGGGGAAACGACATAGTTGTTAGCACCTACTATGTGCCAGGCTCTGTTCCAGGCCCTGGGGCTACAACAGCGAATATTACCAAGCGGTGAGAGGTATAATAAAGAACAACAGATTAATGGGCCAGCTCCATGGCCTGGTGGGTAAAGCAGTCAGATCCCATGTGGCTGACTATGTGATTCGAGTCCTGAACCAGGCAGCTTGAGAAACATGCCAGGTGCATGGGCGTGCATGCCCAAAGGAGGGACAGAGAGAAGAGAACGGATTGCATGTGACCATTCCCCATGGGAGGGGGCTTTCTCCTCTCTCTGTCTCTCAGTCTCTCTCCAGAGAGTGCACAATTTTAAATGGGGGTGGGGGGAGGAACAATAGATTAGCAGAAGGGTGACAGGTGGAGGAGCTACTGCTTTTCAAGGGAAGCAGCAAATGAGAGGGAAGCCTTCATTCACCTGGTCAAGGGGACAGCAGATACAAATGCCTTGAGGTGGGGGATGTCGACCGTTCTTCAGGGAATGACAGGAGGCCAGTGGAGCTAGAGCAGAAGGAAGGTGTGAGAGAGCACGGAGGTGCTGTCTCGACACTTAGCAGGCCACCACGAGAGCCTGGATTAGGTTCTGAATGTGACTTGAACCAGAGGCTGTCCTGACCTGATTTGCAGTTTGGAGAATCCTTTCAGCTGCCAGGGAGAGAGCCTGAGAGAGCCAAAGTGGGAGCAAGGCGAGCAGATCTTTTCCAAGGGGTCGGAGAAGAGGCTGAAACCCTCCAAGTTTTTGTAGGCGTGTCCTGGGTGTGGGGACTGAAAGGGCGTGAGGCTGGGTCAGATATTCAACACCATCTAAGGGGCAGAGGGGCTGGCGAGGAAGAACGGTCTACGGGCCGTGTCATTTTCTGGGACCTGGAAGGCAGTGTCCAGCGGTTTGGTGACTCTTGACCTCAGAGAAGGCTATTTGAGGGAAGTGAGGGCAGAAGCGTAACACTGTTAGGACAAAGATTGCAACCTCCATTTAGTGTTATCGCATCCCTTCTTTTCTCATTATTCCCATTCAAGTATGTTTTATTACTTACATAACATGTATGTAACATGCATATATATCCCACCCCCAGGGGAGATGGCCATACTGCAACCCCTTCTCCTCCATTCTCCTCTCAGGATTTTGGACACACACACACATGTGCCCAGCATGAGTTTCTAGCTTTCAGGTCCAGGACTCGAACTACGGTCAGCCACATGGGAGTCTAGCACCCACTATGCCACCTGCTGTCCCCAGTGACCAGAGATTTTGGTCCTGGGTAATGGGGTGCTGCCACAACACCCAAATACCCTAAAGTATGGAAATAGCTTTATTGCCAGGCAATGGGAAGAGGTTGAAAGAATAAGGCAGAATATGTAGAAGGCCTAGGACGCCTCAGGCAGACTTAGAAGTACAGCCCTACGGGACCAGCAGATGCCGTAATGGTTAGGTCGCTGGACTCCCACATAGTCAACTGCAGTTCGCGTCCCGGACCCTGCGACTTAAATCTCACGCAGGGTGCATGTGCAGGTGTGCCCAAAATCCCAAGAGGAGAATGAAGGAGAAGTGATCGCAGCGCGGACAACCCCCCAGGGGGTGATTTCTTGCTTTCTGTTTCTCTGGCAAGTATACACGCCCTGTAACAAAAATCTCTCTCAAAAATAAAAAAAGTTAAAAAGAAAAAAAAGAAAAGAAAAGAAGTACAACCTTGCGAGCGAGGCTTCAGAGGGAACAAGGAGCACGGGAAAGGAAAGCTAACCAGTCATGGCAGACTGGGGAGACACTGGGACCTCCATTCCCTCATTCCTGGGATGTCCCTTGTGCTACTGTCTAAAGGTAAGCGAGTGTTTAGTCAGAAGCTTTGGTCACTTCACATAAACTCACAGTAATAAAAAACATGTAGCCAGCAAGTGACCTGGTGGTTAAGATGCTGGACTCCCACATGGGTGACTGCAGTTCAAGTCCCACACCCGGTGGCTTTCTCACTTTATCTCTCACGGATTGTCTCTGGTGAGTGCATGTGCCCTACAGCAAATTTAAAAATAATAATAATAATCAAAAATAAAAGTAAATAAATGCAAAATTATTTTTTTAAAGTTACTGTTTCCACATTCCTACATGGTTTTCATAACTATCCTTTGAAACGGTAGCCTGGTATTCCAATTAGCTGACCTATAATTTACCTGGCCATTCTCTACTTTTCTATGCAAATAGAGATGATTCTGAAGTACGCACCTTTGTTCAGTATTTTACTAACTGATTTAATACTATTTAGTGTAGTCAGGAATAATAAAATTGCATTTTGGGAGAAATCTTATTTATTTCACGCGAGACAGAGAGAAAGTATTCTCAACAGGGTCTTATGCCGTGATCCCCCAACTCCAGCCTTCCCTGCCTGCCTGGGTCATGGGCATACACGTGTGTGCTTGTGCCTGGCATGTACAGATTAACCCAAGAACCAGGTCCCAGTCTTCCATGAGGCTCAAACCCTGGTCTCGCCTATGGCTTCTGCATTGTGCCCTAGTATGATACTACTGCACCACCACGGCTGGGCAAAATTCCATTTCTTCACAAGTATTTCTGGCCAGCAGATGGCGTGGTGGTTAAAGCACTGGATACCACATGGTTAACTCCGTGGGTCAAGTCCTGGACCCAGCAGCTTGAAAAACGTGACAGGTATGTGCGCATGCATGCACAAAATCCTGAGAGGAGAATGGAGAAGAAGGGACTGCGGCATAGCCATTACCCTGTTGAGTGATTTCTCCCTTTGTCTTTCTCTCTGTCTCTATCTCTCTAGAGAGCGCACATACCCTATGGCAAAAAAAAAAAATCTTAATAGAAAAAGAAAAAAAGTATTTCATTAGCCTACATGAAAACAAGGAGGCATGTAGAGAAGTAACACAGCAGAAGCAGCCTAGACTCAGGACACAGTCTGACTCAGATCCCAAACTACTCTCTTCTAGAGACCTATGTCAGACAATGTTTCCCCCTCCTCGGCACAACCAGAAAGCTGCTAGTTCAGAGCTTGATGGGTGCAAAGACGAATTTCATGCTGTGTATGCTTTGCACACTGGCAACCCCCTAGGCATATCTTATCAATGCATCCAAGGAGAATTTGCTCCTGGGGAGAGTCGGCAGGGTCCAGAGGTTAAAAGGGTCATAAAGCCCGGCCAGCCCAGGGAAGAGAAGTGGGTCCCGCAGGCGGCCCGGCTCACAGCAAAGCTCACATGTGACGTGGGAGGCAGCGTGCACCTGTTCTCCCACACGAAAAAGGATGGAGAACAAAGAGGCAGGGCTCCCTCTGCCCACCCCACCCAGGGAGGGGGTAAGTGCATGTCTAAAAAACTGTCAAAGTCCCTGTTGTCTTCCCACCATTCTGGGGACCCATGGAGGAGGTGAAAGCTTTAGAAACATTTCTAAAGAGAGTATGCCCTGCCTTTCCTGGGGGGTCAGCTGCTCCAGGAGAGCACTGTGGGGAGGCGGCCGTGCCCAGACCTCACAGCCCATGCCCAGCGTGGTGGTGCTGAGCCGGGCTCTAGAGTGCTGGAGAGGCCCCCTCCCTCGACTCTGCTCCCCCCCCGCTTAAGGGCCCGTGAGTAAGGCTCTGGAGGTGCCTGAATCCTGCCCTCCCTGTCTGGCTGGGACTGCATGTGCTGGAGGAGTGGGTGGGAGTGAGGGTGCACACTCTGTGGAGTGGGGGTGGCCCAGGGCCTGGCCCTGGAAGGCAACGGTGGGATCTGCCCAGCTCTAACAACCCCCCCGCCCAGGCTCTGGCCCTGGCCAGTTCCCCTTTGAGCTGCCCTGGCCAGGAGATAGAGGCTGCCTGCAGTTCCCCAAAGCCTGCTATGGGACCAGGCATCCCCGGGCTCTGTCCCAAAGGCTCGTCTGGTGCTCCCCCATCCTAACACACTTGCCTCCATATACACACAGAGGCTCACCCCATCCCTCAGGCCTCAGCTCCGAGGGCACTGAGGGCACCGTCTCAGAGAGGCTCTCCCAGGCTCCCCCCAACCCCGTCCCCATCGGTTTCTCTTTCACTCACCTGCTTTATTGTCCTCACAGCACACTAATCACTGTTTGGAATGATCATATTTGCCTTTTTTTTTTTTCGGCCTTCCTTCACTAGTAAATAAGTCTCACAAGGGCAGTGCTTAGCCCGAAAAACCCCAAAAAACCCCCAACTCATACTTCTTCATCTCCAAGGCCTATCCAGGCTCACAGGGGAGCCTGATTTTTATATCTAAAAATCCTAACCGAAGCTTCAAAAAACCAACCCATTTTCAAGGAGGGAGGGAAGCATGCCCAGGAGCAGGCATGAAGCCTCCATGCTCCCAGAGCCCTCAGAGCCCTGGTGGAGGGGAGGGCAGGAAAGGCAGGGAGTACTGCCTCCCCTTCCCTGGGCACAGCCTGGGCTCCCCTATCCCTGCTTGTGGTCAGAGGTGGAGGGAAGTGGGGGCCCCTGACCTTGGGCCTGTCCTCCCACAGCGGCTCCAGCCTGCGCTGGTGCTGGCGACACTGAGCGCGGCCTTCGGCTCGGCCTTCCAGTATGGCTACAACATCGCCGTGGTCAACACGCCACACAAGGTGAGTGCAGGGCGGCTGGGGCATGACTGGCCATGGGGGCAGCTGCCATCTTCCCCTGTCGGGGCTGCCTCTTACTTTCAGAAACGGTCATTTTCCCCTAGTCCTTACTCCTTTGGAGACAGGGGGTGACTGGAGGTGTCCGCAGGGATGTCATCCTTCCCAGGCTTGGGACGCTGAGAGGACCTGCGTTCCCTGCTGAGGGGAATCTCTCTGGGCCTCAGTCTCACTCCCCTCACCCTGGGAAGGCCACCTTCTCAGGGTGGCAAAGAGAATGTGGTCAAGTGGGGTGGGGGGATTTCTAAAAAGAAAAGGGAAAGGTGGGAGAGAGCCTAGTTACGGGGTCCCCAAAGCCTAGACATGAGTGGGAGGGAAGGGTGGCCGGTGCTGCTGAGCCAATGAGGACTGAGAACTGACCACAGCTTTGCCCTGTGGAGACGGGTGACTTTGACAAGTTCAGCTGAGGTCAGAGCTGAAGACAAAAGCCGGACAAGAGGAGAGAGACTGGTGGAATGAAGCTGAGGTGTGGGGACAGGCAGCTTTTCGAAAGGTGTTCCCCAGAAGGGAGCTTCGTGAGGGTCTTAGACGAGGGCTCGCAGGCGGACGTCCGGTCTGTACTGTTGCGGAGGATGTCTTTCCCAGAGAGGGAATGCCAGTGACGTGGGACAGACAGGACAATTGCAGGGAGGACAGCCCTGAAGAGGCAGAGGGACACGACCAGTACCTCAGGTGGAACAGGTAAAGCTGCCATCTGTTTGGGTATGTGAGTTCTGCTGTGGTTTTAAAATCAAGTGTGGAGGGCCAGCTGGTGGCATGGTGGCTAAGGCACTGGATTCCACATGGCCAACTGCATGGCTTGAGTCTCAGACCAGTGGCTTGAAAAACATGCCAAGCATGTGTGCATACATGCCCAAAATCCAGAGAGGAGAAGGGAGGAGAAGGAACTGCAGCGTTCACCCTTTGGGGGAGTGCTTCCTCACTTTCTCTCTGTCTCTGTCTCTCAATCTGGTAAGTGCATATACCCTACAGCAAATTAAAAAAAAAAAAAAAAAAAAAAAAAAAAAAACGTTGTTGGGCTGGCGGATAGCATGGTGGTTAAGGGCACTGGACTCCCGCATGGCCGACTGTGGTTTGAGTCCCGGGCTTGGTGGCTTGCTTTCTCACTTTCTCTCTCTCTCTGTCCCTTTCTGGTCACATGTACACATGTGCCCACAATCCTGAACGGAGGGAGAGATGGAGGGGAAGGGGTTGCAACATGACCATTCCCCATGGGAGGTGCCTTCTCACTTTCCCTCTGTTTCTCTGTCTTTCTCTGTCTCTGGAGAATTGACATGTTAAAAAAAAAAAAAAAAGGAGAGAGAGAAGAAAACAATATTACTAATTTATGGCTTGTTGGCCTTTTACTGCTTGCTTTATTTATTTATTTATTTATTTGAGAGGTTTTTGCCTTAGAATGTGTGCACTCACCACAGAGAGAGAAATGGAGACAATGAGAGAGAAAATGATCTCTCAGTGGGATGGCCATACCAAAATGTCTTCTCCATTCTCCTCCCAGGATCTTGGGCGTGCACACATATGCACCTGGTGTGAATTTCAAACCACTGGGTCTGGGACTCAAACTCATCAGCCATGTGGGAGTCCAGCAAGGTAACCACTACGCCATCTGCTGGCCCCTGGCTTTTTACTGTTTTATAAGGAGATATTGGAATAGTTGCTCAGGGCACATATTAAAATACATGTATTATATATATTAATATACTTATGTACATGGATTAACATGTATACATGCATATGTTACAGTATGTATGTGTACATATTACATATATACATACTATCAATATACTTATATTGCCACCATTAATGGAACATCTTTTCTTTCTTTTTTTGGGGGAGAAGTTTTTTGCTGTAGGGCCCGTGTGCTCACCAGAAAGACAGAGAGAGAGAAAGACAGAAAGCAAGAAATCACCCCTCCTGGGAGGATGGCCATGCAGCAATCCCTTCTCCTCCATTCTCCTCTCAGGATCTTGGTCACACACGTACGTGCACCCGGCGTGAGTTTTCATCCCCCAGGTCCGGGACTCCAACTGCAGTTGACTACATGGGAGTCCAGCGACATAGCTATTATGCCATCTGCTGGTCCTGATAGAAGATCTTTTCTGAGTCAAGCAATGTACTATCACTTCATCACATTTAATGCTCACAGATTTTCTATGAGATATACTTTATTTCTATAATTGAGGAGGAAATTAAGGTTTATAGAGGTTCTATAACTTGCTCAGACTCACAAAATTAGTAAGAATATTCCCTATAGTAAGAATATTTCAGAATAAGTCTCTAAAAGTGATTCTTGGTGATTTTTTCATTTTTATATTTTTTGCTTTAATTTTGCTGTAGGGTGTGCGCACTCACCAGAAAGAGAAGACATGTGAGAAAACACATTCCATTTCCCCTCAGCATGGGAATGGTCACGCCACAATTTCTTTTCCTCCATTTCTCCCCTTGGGATTTTGGGCATGCACAAACTCACACTTGGCGTGGTTTTCATGACACCAGTCTGGGACCCCAGCCACTCAGCTGGCCACATGGGATCCAGCTGCCTTAACCACTACACCATGAGCTGGCCTTTGTGTTGTTTTTCAAGTTTATTATTTCTTCCATGAGAGAGACAGAAAGAGAGATGCATTCCCAACAGGCCTTCACATGCACGTGCACCTAGCTTGCACAGGGACGCCTTGGGACACAAACCTGGGACTTCCCCATACTATGTCAGCATCACAGAGCTTTGCGCTACTCTGTGTCACTACGGCTGATCTAAAAAGTAATGTTTACAATTATTTTTGTGCAGCCTGGTTCCTCATCTCAGCCCATCACACAGTAGATTTTTTTGTTCTCAGGCGATAGTAGAGAATCAACAGGTGCAGCTATGTCCTAAGGGTATTGGCAGAAACATCCCCCCGTGTATGACAAAGGGCCTTGAGAACACTTCAATGCCATAATTTCTCATGAGTAGTACAATATTCTTGGCTGTGGATGTGGCAATGTTTTCCAGGTCTTGAAGTCATTTTATAATGAAACCTACTTTGAGCGACACAGAACATTCATGGATGAGAAGGCCCTGCTGCTCCTGTGGTCTTGCACCGTATCCATGTTCCCTCTGGGAGGCTTGCTGGGGTCGTTGATTGTTGGCCTGCTGGTGGATAAGTGTGGCAGGTAAACGGAAGCTGTGCGGCATTCACTTAGAGCTCATGTTAGCAAACCACACCATTTCTAGGCAGTGGTGCACATGGTGGGGAGATGATGTAATCCTGAAAATCAGGGGATCTGAAATCGAGTCCTCACTTCACTATAGACATCCTGACCTCAGCGCCATTCCTGAATGTCTCTGGGATTTCTTTCCGAGGAAGTTGCATGGGAATGGCATTCCCTCCCCTCACCCACCACACCCAGGCCGCAGTCTCCGAGGTCAGAGTTCTTGACTGCTCTTGGAGGGGTGCCCTAGAAGCACGTTTAGCCGGTGTTCAATAAATGCTGGTTGATTGGACTTTGTTCAGGGGTCAGGTGACCATGGCTCCAAGTTCCAGCAGCTGCAGCCTCAACAGGTTTAGGGTCAGACTGAGTCACCCCACGAGCCATGCTGCTCCCTCATGTTTCGTTTGGAAGTGAGAGCTAGGTCTTTGTACTTTACTTGGCTCATACGATCACACTAATCTTCCTGCCTAAGCCCAGGTGCTGCAAAGGCCTGACTCTGCAGATACGGAAAGATGCACAGGTCAAGGTTCCCAGAAGGCGTAGGGTGAGGCACTGGGCATTCCATCTGGTCACGCCCACAGTTACAGTTGGACTTGATGTGCCAAGTTGGATGGTTTGTAGGAGGGAGTGGAAAGCCCTCTAACAAAAACTACCTAAAAAACCTTAGCAACTTGGACTTCATGCATAAAACAAAATATTGCTGATTGAAAATTATTTATTAATGCAGAACCTCTTATAAACATTTGATTAATAATTAATTTGCCTTACGTTGTATACTTGAGTGAAGAAAACATTCAATGTACAAGAACCTTCAAAAGGTTTATGGAAAAATTGATTTAAAGTGTGAGTTTTTTTATAGAAAGAGATTTTTGCTATAAGGAGAAATCACCCTCCAGGGGGGATGGTCACGCTGCAATCCCTTCTCCTCCATTCTCCTCTTGGGATCTTGGGCACGCACACACACATGCCTGGTTTGAGTTTTAAGCCACCATATCTAGGGAGTCCAGCGACGTAAGCATTACGCCATCTGCTGGTCCCTAAAATGTGACGCAGAGGATTTTGAAATCCACATGTTGCTTTTTCATGATATACATCTTTCGTGAACTTTTTGGAAAATCTTCATACTGTAATTATGTCATAATTCAGGCTTTTTTGCAATTCAGACTGTGCTATTCTCTGCTAGATCGAGAGTGATTGGACTTTTCTAGAAGCCCAGGCTTGGCCTCTGCTCCCTTGTCTGAACCCCACCTCCACAGAACTTCGGTGGGGGAGGAACTTGCAGACATTTCAGCACCATCCTCATCTGTGGACGCAGTCTGAGTCCGGGGCATGCAGACTGAGCTTCTCTGAGGCTCACAGGCTTCCTGACCATCCGGAAGGGTCAGGGGGTGGGGTGGGGGTGCGAGCACGGGGGATAATGTGCTGTTTGTTCTCACTGAGCCTCGGGCTGGGGGATGGCTTCACTGTCAGCACATCGGCTCTGGTGGGCCGCTCTCGGGTGTGAGTCTTCCATGCTGCTAAGCCAAGGTATCTTCTTCCTAGAAACCCCACCACGCCCTGCTGTGGCATCAGAGCCCCACCTCCTGGCTGACCCGCTCAGGGCACCTGCATCTATCAGGTCCTGGGTGGGGGCTGCGTGTGGGAAAATCCCAAGGTTGTACAATGTCCTGGGACTGCTGACAGCTTCCCCTCTAGACTTGAAGGGGTGAGGGGAGAGAGAAGCTACCAGCTCCTGGAGGCAGGGAGAGAGGTTGAGAGCCACTGGGCCAGCCAGCAGCTGCTCACAGCTACGGAGCGCTCTGGTCCACTGCAGCTGTTCTCCTTTGGCAACCCTCATGCCACACATGGGGGTAGGACGCGAGGGAGCCGTGGATAACTGCTAGCGTTGGGGCTTAGAGCACAGTCAAAAAGGCACGCGGGGCGATGCCCACGCAGTACTATTCTCCAGGCTCCTCCTCGTGGTTTCTCAGCCCTGGAAGAGATGTTAGAGACCATCTTAGTCATCTCTGCATCCCACCTGTTATGGGAAGCCCCTGTTCGACATTCTGACAATCAGTATCTGGCTTAGCCATCACCGGGGTGGCTTGAATACCACTGGAGATGGGAAGCTTTCTAACTCCTGAGGCAGCCCTTTCCCTTTTCCTACTCTGCTGTTTTTTGGTATTACCTATTAGGAAGCTCCCCTACCCTGTCCAGACCCCTGCTGACCCCAAGCCTTCCTTCCTGGAACTTCTGTCCATTCATCCTTGCTTGCCTGTTCTTGCCCATCTGCCATAGTCTGCTCAGACTACTGTAATCAAATTGTACCGGTTTATAATGACATTTATTTCTCAAAGTTCTGGAGGCTGAAGAGTCTAAAATCACGTGACTAGCTAATTCTGTTCCGAGGAAGGGCCTCGTCCTGGCTTGCACACAGCCTTAAGTAATCTGAACTTTGAAAGTCAGAAAACAAACTACAGCAAGAGTTATCTATAAATCCCACTACCCAGAGACACCATCCTGCAGCTAGGAGCGTGTCTTCACAGGGCAGAAAGAGAGAGAAATCATGCATATCTCTTCTTAGAAGGTCACTAGTCCCATCATGAGGTCTTGCCCCTCCATGACCCAATCACATCCCAAAGGCCCCACCTTCTAATACCAACACACTGGGGAATAAGGGTGTCCACACACGAGGGACATAGTTCAGTCTACAGCCCCATCTCGCAGCCCATTCTCAGGCACATCCTCAGCATTTCCGTAATGACTAGCCTGGAGGAAAGGAGTTTCTGCCACCTCTGAGTCCCCTGCTCTCCGGGCTCTGCTGTCATTGCAGGAAGGGAACTCTTCTGATCAACAACATCTTTGCCATTGTTCCTGCCATCCTGATGGGAGTCAGCAAAGTGGCCAGGGCATTCGAACTGATCATCTTTTCTCGAGTGGTGCTGGGAATCTGTGCAGGTACCTGGGGATGATGACCGAAGCCCTAGGCTAGAGCACAGGCTCACCGCTGGGGAAGGGTCTCTGAGACACACGCACTCACCACCACTGGCCAAGGCTGGAAGCAGGAGGGGACAAAGCACCAGACCAGCTCCTCCCTTTGGGGGCACCCTCCTATCTCCATTCCTGGGCCCTTGCAAAACTCATGCTTTTGAGTCTCGTCCCATTATTTGACAAAATCTTCTATCAAGGCTCTTTCATAACACGCTTTTATCTCGAAGTGCAGATAACCCATACAGTTTTGCAAGGTATCTTTCAAGAAAGATGTACAGTTAAACTGAGGATAAGGGGCTTTAAGCTGAAAGGATACAGAATTTGGGATCTCAGTCAGCAGATGAGCTAGTTTCTTAACTACATATAGTGGTTTCTGCTATTAAAAAAAAAAAAAAAAAAAAGCCAGTCTGTGCATTAACGTAAGCTTGCCTGGAATGTAAGACCGTTTTCCTACCAGCCATTTTCTTCTTCTTTTTTTGGGGAAAGGTTTTCCAGAAAGACAGAGAGAGACAAAGAGACAGAAAGCAAGAAATCACCCCCCAGGGGGGATGGCTATGCCACAATCCCTTCTCCTCCATTCTCCTCTCGGGATCTTGGGTACACATGTACAT
>NW_006159616.1:14789132-14790925 GCF_000334495.1 Tupaia belangeri chinensis
AAAAAAAAAAAAAAAAGCCAGTCTGTGGCCTGGTGGTTCTGTGAGCTGAATCCCACATGGCCAACTACGTAATTCAAATCTCAGATCCAGTGGCTTGGAAAACTCACCAGGCATGTGTGTGTGCCCTAAATAAGGAAATGAAGGAGAAATGGAGGAGAAAGGATAAAAGTGTACTTTCTTGCTCTCTCACCGTCTCTCTCCACCACTTGCCCTCTAGCAAAAAAAAAAAAAAAAAAGGTAAAACTGAGTTTTATTCAATCAGAAAATAAACTAAAACAAAGAGCTATTCGTAAGTCCCACTACCCTAGGGACACCATCCTGCAGCTAGGAAGGATAGCAGTGTCCCCACGGAGCAGGGCAGGCAGTTTCAGAAGAGATTTTGTTATAAGTCCAGACTAAACCAAATATTGGCCTTTTCCACCTCCAAGGGGCTCGGGAATTATGAAATGGAATAAGGTGACCCTGGGCTCCCGTGTCAGGGACGCTGGGGCTGTTGTCTGCCTCCCTGACCTCTGCTTTGCCCAAACCAGGCATCTCCTACAGTGCCCTTCCCATGTACCTGGGAGAACTGGCCCCCAAGCACCTGAGGGGCACGCTAGGAACAATGACCGAGGTTTTCGTCATCTTTGGGGTCTTCTTGGCGCAGATCTTCAGCCTCCAGGCCATCCTGGGCAACCCTACAGGTAACCCGCAGCACCCACAAGTCAAAGGGGGAAGGGCTGGCACCACAGACATGCCGATCCAGCACCTCGCTCAGCTGTGCCCAATGTTACCAATGGACAAAGTCAGTGAGACTGGAGAGGTGACCTCTGGGCTGGGCAACGTGCTCTGTAGTGGAGGCTGATAATCCCATTTACCCAGGTGTAGGTCTTACCTGGGCAAGCAGAATCTAGGAACTAAATGAACACAAGGCAGATGAACAGGAGAAAAGCATACACGTTTATCATAGTTTAACCATAATTTACCACAGTTTACCATAGTTTACCACAGTTTACCATAGTTTACCACAGTTTACCACAGTTTACCATAGTTTACCACAGTTTACCATAGTTTACCACAGTTTACTATATTTACCATATTTACCATAGTTTACCACAGTTTACCATAGTTTACCACAGTTTACCATAGTTTACCACAGTTTACCATATTTACCATATTTACCATAGTTTACCACAGTTTACCATAGTTTACCACAGTTTACCATAGTTTACCACAGTTTACCATATTTACCATAGTTTACCACAGTTTACCATAGTTTACCACAGTTTACCATATTTACCATAGTTTATCACAGTTTACCATAGTTTACCACAGTTTACCATAGTTTACCACAGTTTACCATAGTTTGCCAGTTTACCATATTTACCATATAGTTTACCACAGTTTACCACAGTTTACCACAGTTTACCACCGTTTACCATAGTTGCGCATGTTCACAGGGACTCCTCCAGAATGTGCCAAGTCTGAGGAAGTGGTCAAAGCAAGATACTTTCACACTTTCTAGGCAAAGAACGCTAAACCTGTGAAGAAATGACAGGATGAAGGGCTCTCTACACCAGGGTAGCATATTCTAGGGAATAAGCTGAGAGAAACACGAGGGCATGAAGCTAGTGGAAGACGAGGGTTATTTGGGGGAGTTTATTTATTCGGGTTCACTGCAGCCCGACTACTCGCCTCCCAGTGACAAGGGCTGTTTTCTCGCTCTGGCGTGGGAAGACCTCCCTCCCAGGGGAATCTTTACGGCTCATTGTGTGTGGGAAAGAACCAGCTGGTAGCCTTTTCTGCAGCTACCG
>NW_006159616.1:14790962-14798073 GCF_000334495.1 Tupaia belangeri chinensis
CAGGTGAGTCTGGTGTGGAATCACCCACACACTGATCTGGCACTTTGGGGATTCTTTTTTTTTCTTTTTTTTGGAGAGGTTTTTGCTATAGGGCGCGTGCGCTTGCCAGACAGAGAGAGACAGAGAGATAGAAAGCGAGAAATCACCCCCCCCAGGGGGGATGGCCATGCCGCAATCCCTTCTCCTCTGTTCTCCTCTCTGGATCTTGGGCACGCACGCACACGCGCCTGGCATGAGTTTTAAGCCGCCGGGTCTGGGACATGAACTGCGGTCAACTACATGGGAGTCCAGCGACATAGCCATTACGCTAACTGCTGGTCCCACTTTGGGGATTCTTCATCCTCAACCCCATCAGCAGCCTGGTGGGCACGGATGATCTTGACAAAGGCGGTTTTGATGAGCAACAGGAAGTTTGTGCTTGGGATGGGAGGAGGGGACTCGGAGACCGCAGTGAAGACAACTCCTAGGAATTTCTCTATAGAGAGGAAGAGAGAAGTTGGGGGACAGCTGGAAAGGGGTGTAGGGTGGCAGAAGAGGTTTTTTTCCTTCTGATATGCTCACCAGCATATCGGGCTGCCACAGGAAGGACCCAGCAGCGTGGTGAGCAGGTACACAGTTGCGGTTACATTCTGTGAGGGGGTTCACCCCTGCAGACGTTTCCTTCTGGTGGCTTCTATTTTCTCGGTGAGATAGGAGCAAGGTCATTGCCTGAGAGAGACGTGCAGGGGGCCATGGTGGCTTAGGAGAAAGGAAAATGGAAAGTGTGACTCAGCCCTAAGTCAGGTGGGCAGCAGGCAAGCATTAAAGGCCCTGGGAGCAGTGGGGTGTCTTAAAAATAAATATTCAAAAGACCCAAATTCCACACTCATTCCTTAATGGGTTGATCCATGTCTTTGTATCTCCCATCATACCTTGAGACAGAACCCAGTAGCTGGTTGCTTTGTGAGAGAGTGTTAATGATCATGACTCCCCCAAAGGCCCTAGTGTAGAGAGTGTTAGGCCTTCCAATCAGAGAAGAATCGCCCAAAGAGGGTCTGAATGGAAGCCCAGCTGCTACCACTGTGAGGAAGACTCCAAGTGAGGCTTCCCGGGTGCTCACCCCTTCACTCGCTCCTTCGCTCCTACCACTCCTTTTTTAAATATTATTATTGTCATCTCTATTTTACCAATAAGAAAACAGAGGCTCAGAGAGGTTGAATAGCTTGGCCAATCCAACATCGTAGCTGGAGTGAGTGGGCGGTCAGACTGTGTTCTCTCAGTTGAATCTACCTAAGGCCTCCTAACTGGAACCTTCTGGAAGGAACTCACACAGGTGCAGCACTGCGTCCATGCCCCTCCCCAACCCCAGCCTCTAATAAGGTAAAAATTATGCCCTTTCCAACCATAAAATTAGGAACGAGATGTAGTTTCATTTTCTCTAGAGCTCAGGCATTTAAATTGTATCCTATTCCTGAGAAAACTAATGCTCATCCTGCAAAATGAACTCGTGGCACATACGTTTTTCAATTGTAATTATTTTCTCCATTTTTAATGTGGAGCCCCTTTGTGGGTGGGTCTTGGACAGCCACATCTTGGAAAGAACTAGGTCCCCAAAATCCTTGGTTCTCACCAAGGGCCGGGACACCATGGCAAGTGACCTAAGAGAAGAGAGTCTGGAAGGTGGAAAGCCAGTGGGAGGTGCCTAGACCTCCAGCCACCCCCGCCAGTCCCGTCTAAGTTCTTGGTATTGGCTTCTTCCAGGTTGGCCTGTGCTCTTGGCACTCACAGGGGTCCCTGCGCTGCTTCAGCTCCTGTCCTTGCCTTTCTTCCCTGAGAGCCCCCGCTACACTCTGATTCAGAAAGGAGATGAAGTGACAGCCCGGCAAGGTACTGAGACCAGACTGCTCCACCAGGGTCTGTCCCCCTGTGCTCCTCACCTCCCCATTTGGGGGTCCAGCCGGCAGTTCAGGTGTGGGGCTTGACTGATTTGAGGTCAGAACCGTGGTGGGTCAGGGTTGAGAGTGAGGTGGTGGGTGGCAACTGGGGACACAGCCACAGCACGGGGGACCTGGATGGGGTCCAGTGAGGGGGACAGTGAGCCTGAGGCCAGAGTGGGTGAGTGTGGGGAGCTGCCTGCAGTGAGACAGGCCACTCTGTTCCTGCAGCTCTGAGGAGGCTTCGAGGCCATGCCTGGGACGTGGAGGCAGAGCTGGAGGACATGCGGGTGGAGGGCCAGGCCGAGCAGGCCGAGGGCCGCCTGTCAGTGCTCAACCTCCTCACCTTCCGGGCCCTGCGCTGGCAGCTCATCTCCATCGTCGTGCTCATGGCCGGCCAGCAGCTCTCCGGTATCAACGCGGTATGGCCCGATGTGGGTGGCAAAGAGGGCCTCATGGGCCTTTTCTAGAAAAGGTTTTTATTTTGTTATTTCTTCCAAAAAAGAGGGAGAGAGAGAGAGAGGCATTCCCAACTGCCTTTGCTCAAGGGTTCACCCTGTCTCAGACAGGTACCAGCCTGTGCTCGCTCCTGGACTGTTCAGGGAGGTCCCAGGAAACGTCCCTAGGACCTTTCCCCAATGGGCCCAGTTGCATTAGCACTGCACCGCTCCCTGGACCCTCAAGGCTGTGTTGATTTAACCAAACTCACCAAACGTTCACTGAACTCTCAGGAATAGTAAGCAGCCTTTGTGCTGTCTCCACATGCAAGCTCCGTTCTGCATTCGCCATTCAGGAGGAACGAGAGCCAAAAGCTGGAGAGGCAAGTCAGGTTCTTGCCAACCAGTCACGCTTTATTCCTGGAGTGTTGCGTTAGCAAGGAGCAAGACACCACCGGAAAGAGCTTAAACAAAACCGGACTTAACTTACAGAAACAGATGGCTCCACCAGTGGAAGGCCAGCGATGCAGCAGGACCCCAGGAACAGCCCAGAAGCAGGCACAGAAAGTCAGGAGGAAGCCTAAGAAGTACCCTCTCTCCCAGCTCTGCCTCCCTGCTCTCTTTGCTCCTGCTACAGAACATTTTTGTTCTGTTTCTCCAAGAGAAACTGTGTCCTGCCACCAGTACCCTGCCCTTGGTACAAGAGGACAGCCAGACTGATCTGAGCCAGGGACCTCCAGGTGCCAGGTCCAGGTTCCAGAGGAGGGCAATTGGTTGGTCTGGCCTGGGTCAGGGGCCTACCCGGGACTCCCTCGGCGTGACATGGCATCACTTCCTGTGAGCATGGTTCTTTTGTTATATCTATGGATGGGATAGAGGGAAAGACAGAGGTCAGGAAAAGCGATAGCTTTCAGAAACATCAGAAGTTGGGTGGATAAACACTTGATGCTCAAGGGCAATGTCAGGAAGAAGTGGCTTTGGGTCTTCAAGGGTTCATGGAGGGAGTGGTGGCGCTGACGGTGGTGACTGTGAAACAACGTTCCGTGAGGCTGACCCACAGGGGAAGGTTCCGGGTTCATCTCCAAAGACTTCTCTGAGTACTCCAGGTGTGTGCATGCCCACGATCTGGGGCTGGCAGAGGCCGCTAGTGGATCTTACCATCAAGGCAATTTGGGGAGCGCAGTCTCTCTGTCTCTCTCTCTCTTGCTAATGAAAAAAAGAAACTTAAAAAAAAAAATTCATGGAGATTTAGTTAACCAGTGGTCTTAGAGTGGGAGGTAAACAGCCCAGGTGGGTCTACTGAACAGGGAAAACCACACGTGGCTTTCAGAAGCGCTGTTTGTGCCAATATCCCTGTGCCAGAAGACAGGCCAACTTGGGGCCATCTTGGCCAAAGTTAGAGGTGAGAAATCATCCTATAGGGCCCGAGCTCATAGAATAACAAATCCACAGAGGGAGAAGGCTGTAAGAGGTCATGAAGCCCAGCTCCCATTTCTTTTAAGTTGATGTATTTATTTTGAGAGGGTAGCACCCCCTACAGAGTCTCACCATGTCACAGTCCTCCCCCCAGCTGACCAGGATCATGGGCGTGACTGTTGTGTTCAGGTCCACCCAGGATCTAAGCCTGAGCCTCCTGCATGGCTCCAGGATCACTCAGCAGTGCCCTACTAACTGTGCTACCACCACTGGGCCCAGCTCCCATTTTATAGATGACCTGAGGCAGAAACCGAGGCTTGAAGAAGAGAAGCACCATGGCCCTGGGTTTTAGAGCAGAGCTGGGCTCCATCCTAGGTCTCCTGCCTTCAGGTCACAGCTTTTTTCCCACCACCTGCTGTATCCTTTCTGTCCAGGGGTCCCCACCCAGACTTTCAGGACTGTTGCTTATCAAGGCAGTTAAGCTAGTGGCTTGGGTCTCTGGGCTTCTTCTCACAGTCCTGTGTTTTTGTTCCAGATCAACTACTACGCAGACACCATCTACGCATCTGCTGGGGTAGAGGCCACCCAGTCACAGTATGTGACAGTGGGTGCTGGCGTGGTCAATATAGTGATGACCGTCATCTCGGTAAGAGACTGGGACATATACTCCCTACTGGAGTAAACTCTGGCAGGTGCCCCTAGGCAAACAAGAGCCCCGTGGAGTCACCCAAGTGCTAGTGGCCCTGGTCTGGGGTCACTTGAGGGATAAACTTTTGGATGTGCACATACTTACTACCTGTGCAACCTTGACCAGGCTACTCAAAATACCTTCAAATCTGGGACAAGCAGTTGGCATAATGGCTATGTGGCTGGGCTCCCATGTAATCAACCACAGTTCAAGTCCCGGACACGGTGGCTTAAACTCATGCAGGGCGTGTGTGTGTACATACCCAAGATCCTAAGAGGAGAATGGAGGAGAAGGGATTGCAGCGTAGCCATCTACCCTCCTGGGGGTGGGGGGGTGATTTCTTACTTTCTGTCTCTCCGTCTCTCTCTGTCTTTCTGGAAAGCACATGCACCCTATAGTAAAAAAAAAAAAAAAATACAGGCTCCTTCTTTGGAGAAGCAGTGTCTGGAAGATGAAGTTGACTTTTTCTTTTTTTAATTTGTTGTAGGGCATGTATGCTCAGCAGAGAGAGAGGGAGAAAGAAGGAAAGTGAGAAATCCCCGCACTGGTGGAATGGTCACACCATAATCCCTTCTCCTCCATTCTCCTCTCTAGATTTTGGGCATGCCTGTACACACACCCAGCATGTTTTTCAAGTTGCCAGGTCTGGGACTCAAACCACACAGTCAGCCATGTGGGATCCAGTCACCCTAACCAACATATCACTGGTTGGCCCAGAGGCTGACCTTTTCTCTCTGAGTTTTTTGGTATCATACTAGAATTTCTGTTTTGCACCTGTCTGGCTCTTACTGCCATCCTGGCCCAAATGGCAGCGATAACCGAGTAGGGTAGTTGGGAGGACTGAAAATAACCTGAGTCAAGTGAGGGTGCAGGGCCTAGAGCTGAACTGGCCAAGACGGGTGGAGTTGAAGTGGACATGGCATTAGAAGTAGACAAGGAGACTGGGCCATGGAATTGTACTTAAGGCAGCTGGATCCCAAATGGCCAGCTGCATCGTTCAAGTCCCAGACCCAGAAGCTTGAGAAACATGCTGGGCATATGTCCGTGCATGACCAAACTTCCAAAAAGAGGGAGAAATGGAAGAGAAGTGATAGTTAGTGACCATTCCCCGCTCACTCTCTCTCCCTCTCCAGCAAATGCATGCACCTTCTTGCAAATTTAGAAGAGAGAAAGAAAGAAAGAAAGAGAGAGAGAGAGAAAGAGAAAGAAAGAAAAGATGGAGAAGGAAGGAATGGTGGCTGGAAAGAGCAAAGCCCATGCTTGGGCTATTCCAGAAGAGCTGGCTGAGCAGGAATAGGACAGGGGTTGGGGCGGGGCAGTACGTGGGATGCTCTTGACATGAGTGCGGTTTCAGATGGCCTCCATGTCACTTGGAGCACCATGGACTAGGAAGGGGTTATTTTTAAATGTAGGTTGTATTATTGTTCAGATGTAGTGAAAAAGCAATCAGGAGGCCATTGCCACTGAAAAGCTCGTTAGATTATATAAGAAATTGTGTGATCAATAAAACGTGGGGGAAGGAATGGAAAACAACTGTAGACACCAGAGATAGTGTGGGAGGAGGGTGGGAAAGGGCCGAGGGTCAGAAATAGGGGTAAAAAATTATATATATATATATGAAACTAGAATTGGAAAATTTTTGATGATAACATGCATGATTAAGCCACTATGCAGTATATTCTGGGGAAATCACATTTTGTATGCTGTGAAGATGCTTAGGGAATGAATGTAAATTAACTAAGTTTTAAAAAGTTTCAGAAAAAGAAGAACCTAAAAGGGTTTTCCTTGAAATTAAGAAAATGCATTAAAATACCTATTTGATGACTGCAGTAAGCTATATAGCCCCAGCTAGGTGCTACTTTATAGTATGTTCATTCTACTCACTGAGGTTTATGCCTAAAGTCAGACTTGTGTTCATGGATATGTACATATCAGCTGTTCTTGCTAATCAAAATATTTAGATTAATTAAGATCTTTAGTGAATCAGTAAAATGTGTGTGTGGGGGGAGGCATAGAAAGCAACCATAGATACCAGAGAGTGTGGGAGGAGAGTGGGAGATGGCAGAGGGTGAGAGATAGGGAATCAGGAGTGGGAAAAAAGCAAAATATACAGGAAACAAGAAATGGAAAATTATTAGTTGATGATAACACGTATGTTGATGTGCTTGATTGAGCCAATATACAGTGTATTCTGGATGGAAAATCTCATTTTGTATGCTGTAATGATGCACAGTGAATGAATGTAAATAAATAAATTTAAATTAAAAAAAGTTAATCCCCATTCTGCTGAAGTTATTTCTAAAGGTCCAAAAGGCTGAATCTCTCCCTAAATCATTCTATGATGCCTCCATCACCCTTATCCTTAAAACAGATAAGGACAGGATAAGGAAGGAAAACTACAGACCAATATCTCTGATGAATATAGACACAAAGGTTCTCAACCAGATACTAGCAAATCATATCCAACAACTTATAAAAAAGATTATACATCACGGTCACATAGGCTTTATTCCAGGAATGCAAGGTTGGTTCAACATATGCAAAACCAAAAATGTAATACACCATATTAACAGGAAAAAAGATAAAAACCATATGATCATATCAATTGATGCAGAAAAAGCATTTGATAAGATACAACATCCCTTCATGATCAAGAC
>NW_006159616.1:14798245-14823606 GCF_000334495.1 Tupaia belangeri chinensis
CACACACACACACACACACACATACATATACATATGAAACTAGAAATGGAAAATTATTGACGATAACATGCATGATTAAGCCACTGTGCAGTATATTCTGGATGGGAAATCACATTTTGTATGCTGTGATGATACTTAGGGAATTAATGTAAATTAATTAATTAAAATAAATGTTTCAGAAAAAAAAAGAAGAAAAGCTAGTTTGTTACTCACAGCTATGAGGCCTGCTGTGCCCTAGGTGGCCACCAGGGGAAGCAAACGGCTCAGTCAGGAGGAAAATGTGGGCAAGGGCCTTCACTGTGGATTCCCTAGGAAGGAGTAGAGGAGGCTGGGTCTGGCTAGTCAGCTTAATTCAAGTGGCTGTGTCGCAGAAGGGCTGCCCAGGCAGCATGGTGCCTGGCCCTGGGGTGATCAGCGCGGGTGGGCAGTGGCCAGGGTGTGAGAGGCTGACGGAGGAGGTATGCAGCGTGGCCTGCATTGGCTGGTCTGCATGGGACAAGGATACGCTCAGGCAGGGTTCCTTTGCTCTCTCTGAGAACTGGCTAACTCAGACTCAGCGCAGCCCCAAGATGTCAAAGCATCAAGTGCAGAAACTAGAAGCCGTGGTTATTACAGGACAGGAGGGGTGATGGGTGCAGGAAGCCGAGCTCCAGGAGGTCTTGAAGGAACCAGGAAGGCCGTGGTGTAGGGTCCCATAGCGAGAAGCAGTGTCCCAGGTACAGGCAGCAGGGGTGAGACGCACACCTAAGCAGGGCTGCACAGGAGGGCATGGAGGACCCAGGCGTAACCCTGGGTGCCCCGTGCTGTGTCTCCTCACTGCCCGGCTTCCCCTCCAGGCTGGCACCGTGGAGCGGCTCGGCAGGCGGCAGCTCCTGCTACTCGGATACGGCATCTGCGGTTCGGCCTGCGTGGTGCTCACAGTGGCACTCCTCTTCCAGGTGGGCTGCACTTTCCTGCCCCCTGGGTGGGTGGGAGATTGCGGTGGGAAGGGCGAGGGTTGGGAGGTTCCCTCAGAACCAGCAAGGCCCAGTGCTTGGATCTCGGTCTGTCAGCCTGCACGTCCCCTTCATGGACAAGTGCCTTGTGCCGCTCACATCCCGCAGTGAAGTCACGGATGATTCCACTCAGCTGCACTCAGCAGTGCAAATGCATTCGTTCGTCACGTAACGTGGAGACACGCTCCGAGAAATGCATCGCTAGGCGATTTCATCCTGTGCGAGCATCACCGACCTCTGGGACAGCTTACGGTACACCTAGGCGCTTGGTATTGCCTGTGGGACCCCGGGTGGACGCGGTCTGACGCTGGTTGAAGCGTCACCTGACTGCAGGGATAAAAGATGCAGCAGTCAGTACAGCAACCATTGGCATGGCCGCGTGATAGCATCAGCAAGTATTTCGGCCTCGGCGTGATGGCATGCACCCTACATTTGTGCGAGACTTGTGTGTCCAAGCAGCACCGCAGACACGCGAGTAACAGCTGCCCTACAGCGTTAGATGGAGTCACTTCACTAGGCAATCGGGGTTTCCAGCTCCGTGACTGTCCTGTGAGACCGCTGCCATGTCCACGGTCTGCCGTGTGGTGCGTGATTGTAACTAATTAGACGCGACGCCCTCGCGCTCGCATAAAGGAGAGGCGGAGGCCACCCAGCGACAGAGCGTGCATCTTACCATGCGAACGCCAAGGCACAGCTGCACTAGGAAGCGCCTGCCAGTAACGAAGAAGTGAAGACTCAAGGGGAGTAAGACCCGAAGTCGCCCCATTGGAGAAGTAAACGAAAAGAGCAGAGGTCGGCACTGACGCCAGACTAAGCCCGGGGAAGGACAGGCAACGGCAGCTGACCCATGCAGTCGTGTGCGATTAGAGAAGCCTTAACAGAAGGGGGAACGAGTACACGCAAGGCTTCATAGAGGATGAAGATGGAGGAAATGAGGGAGGGACGTGAAGTTCCTGCAAACGAGCATGGTCTGATTCGTCAGTGTAAAAACCAGCCAACTTAATCGAGTGGCGCTTTAGTGGAGCACATCTTAACGCTATTTAAATCAAGCAGTCGTCCCCGGACTTCCAGACAACTCCGGCCAACCGCATGGTTGACTCGGTATTTAAGTTCTGAAAAAGGGAAAATGAGGTACAAAAATGAAAGTGAAAGAACAAGATAGAGAAACCACTGGATTGGTGACGGGCTGCGCAAACAGCCCACCAGGTGGGCTTCCCGTGACTGACTGAAATGTGGCGGATGTGACAGGCTCTGACTTAGCAACCAGCTCAGGAAAGGGGCCTAACAGCTACGATTTCAGCTTATCTGTAGGAATCCACGCGTGGGAGTACAACGGCCATTTTAGGCCAACATAGTGTAATTTAACACTGTGTTCTTTAAATAATCCCCAGTTATTGGGCAGAGGCCTCCATCCTGAAATCTCCCCACAGGTCAAGCTGCATGTCTGTGTCTAATACTACAGACCTTGGAGAGCAGATCAGGGTGAACGAGTGAAGGAACGGCGCTAGCAGACACTACAAAGTAGTTGGGGGCAAAGTAGTATCACAGGATGACAAAAACACACAGGCCTTCCAAACACGAAACCCAGCATTTTTAGCTTGTCATTGTCCCAGCATTTATTATCCATGTTCTACAGAAGTGAAAAGGTTGGCCATAATATGAAATATTTGTTAAACATTCAGCCCTTCGTGTCCCTCGG
Organism: Tupaia belangeri chinensis; assembly: GCF_000334495.1. NCBI lineage: Eukaryota > Metazoa > Chordata > Mammalia > Scandentia > Tupaiidae > Tupaia > Tupaia belangeri. The sequence goes on from NW_006159616.1 coordinate 14,800,940, forward strand.
CTACCCGCTTGCCGCTGTTGCTTTTGCAGTCACTGAAGCACTGCATGAAGCCCTCGCCAGCGAGAAGTAGGTGGCTGGGACGGCGAGCCTGCTTGATCCAGGGACGTGTGTACTTGTGCTCCCCAGGAGTGCTCCCCTCGTCCAGTGGCACCTAGAAGGCTTCTCTCTGGATCATGGAGGATCCGGATCCCAGCTCCGCCCCCGTTGGTTGTGTGACTTAGGCCATTGCTTGATTCCCGAGGCACCCAGGGCCCTCAGGGTCTGTGTCCGGGGCTCCCTGCTCTGATCCCACACGTGTGGGATTGAAACCACAATGTCCGTACTCAGGCAGTTCACAAAGATGGGTGAACGTTTGGGAAGTGCATAAAATGACACCCGGCAAGAATAGAAGTAAGAGGTAGGCATTCCTCCTGCACCGTGCTCTCAACCTGGTAGGGTGGAGGGTGTCAGACGTCAGTCCTGTGCTCATTTTCCTTCCTCTCTTGCCCATACAGCCTTCGAGGCCCGTGTAGGGGCTCAGAAACCCAGACGTGGCTCCTTCCTGTGGCAGGAAGGTGTGACTGGTGGGTGGACCCATCTGTACATGGGGCTTGTGGCTCAGGCTCTCAGACTCCAAGGTCAGGGCCTCTAAGCCCAGATAGCCCTACCTCTCCCCACAGAGCAAGGTGCCTGAGCTGTCTTACCTTGGCATCATCTGTGTCTTCACCTACATCGCCGGACATTCCATTGGGCCCAGTGAGTACCTGAACTCCTCCCCCACCCCGCCTCCCTCCGGGCCTGACACAGTAGCTGTTCGACACTATTTGTTGAAAGAATGGATATCTTTGATTCATGATGCTCAGGACGTTCCCTCCATCACTGTCCTCCAGACACTTTATCCTCCATTCTCATATAGATCCCATTCATCCTTTTTCCTTTTAGGTTTTTGTTTGTTTATTTTTGTTTTTATTTCTGCTATAGGGCACATGATTTACTGGACAAGATAGAGAGAGAGAAAGTGAAAAATCACCCCCCAGGAGGGATGGTCATAGCACAATCCCTTCTCCTCCATTCTCCTCTTGGAATTTTGAGTATGCACATACATGTCCCCAGCGTATTTTCCAAGCTGCCAAATCCAGGACTTGAATGGCACACTTGCTAGGTGGCATCCATCCGCCTTAGCCATCAAATCAACTATCTGTCCCAACCCCACTTGCTTTTTTTTTTCTTTTTGAGAGATTTTTGCTATAAGGTGGGTGCGTTTGACACAGAGACAAAGAGACAAAAAACAAAAGATCGCCCCCCAGGGGGAATGGCCATGCCGTGATCCCTTCTCCTCCATTCTCCTCTTGGAATTTTGGGAATGCATGCACACATGCCCAGCATGAGTTTCAAGCCACCTAGTCCAGGACTCAAACCATGATCACTCATGTGGGAGTCTAGTGACATTACCACTGCGCCATCTGCTGCCCCCCCCCACTCACACACACTTATTCTTAAAGGCTCAGCCTAATTTTCCTTTTCCCTGATGGCCATTCAAGTTCACAGTCATTCATTTAACAAACATTTACTAAGTGCCAACCAGTATCACAGCCAGGCATTGCCCCACCAACTTCTGTGGCCCTCAGAAGTGCCCGGACTCAGGTCTGGTGCCCAACAAGGAGATGAGCCTTTGCAGAGAGAGAGCTCGTGCCAACCAGACTCCCCTAGAGGCCCCTTGATCCATGTACAAATCCTCCACACGCTTGCTTAGCCCAAGCCACAGCTCACCCCAGGCTGTCCCCGACCATCAGCTAGTCTTTTATTGCCATGTCCCCATGTCCTCAGCCAGCAGCTGTGGGCCTTCACCTGAGCCAACCTCTGGGACAGCCTGAGACCAGCCTTCTCTCACCTGTGTGTCCTGCTGAGACTCAAACCCCATTTTCCATGCCTGGAAAAAGGTACCTCTGACCCCCCAAGTTTCTAACGACATTCCCTGCAGAATCTTCATTTTAAAAGATATGTCCATAAACCAGAATAAAAGCCCTGGTCCATCCAACACACATCAGTGGAATACCTGCGTAGGCTGTGCTGTGCTGGGCACAAAAACGAGACAGACACAGCCTGTTTCAATGTGAGATTTGGGGCGAGAAGCCTTGCTGGTGTGCCTCACACATGGAAGCAGGCCCGCCTAGTGGGAAAAGTTTTGGCGTGTGTAGGAGACCTGGCTCCAGGTCACTCCACCGCTTCCTGCCTGTGTCACCCCGAGCAAGTCACTGTGCTTGTCCTCGTAGAAGAACACGAGTAATCAGACCAGCAGGTGCAAGATCAGACTGAGGACTGCTCTGACGTTTGAGCACAGCCCTGAAGGACCACTCAGTCACTATGGTCCCAGGGGGAGAGGGAACAGAGCAGACAACTTTCAGGGGCCCCTTCTCACTAGATATCGCAGTTTTGCACTTGAGTCCAAGGTCAGCTTCATCTTGGAGCTTTGAGTTTCCCTCCATGTCCATCCACAGGGTGCATTTTCTTTCTCTCTCTCTCTCTCTTTTTTAAAAGAGTTATTTTATTTAACTTTATTTATCCATTTATTTCTTGTAATTTGACCAGAGAGGGACAGAGTAAGAGAGAGAGAGGGAAAGTGAGAAAGCAAGCCACCAGATCAGGGACTCGAACTGTGGTCAGCCATGTGGGAGTCCAGTGCCCTTAATCATCAAGTCACCTGCTGGCCTCTCTTTCTCTCTTTTTTAAGTTTACTTCTTTCTTTTATGAGAATAAGAAACAAATAAAGTAAGACAAGTACCCTCAGCCAAGTCTCACACATCAAACCTCAGCCAGCGTTCAAGCAAGCCAGGATCATGAGCACACGTGCCTGGCGTGCTTGGGTCGACCAGGGAACCAAACCCATGAGCTTCCACGTGGATTTGGCATTGCTTGAGTAGTGTGTTACTACTGCACCACCCAGCCAGCCCACGCGCATGTTCAGTGTAGACAGGTCACCTCCTGAGGGTCAGAACTAGTTAGAGGGAGGGGTAGAATCTTATTTTCTCTGTGTGTGAAGCCACAGCTATACACCCAGAACATAAATAGTTAGACAGTAAAAACTGTGGTATCAGAATCTCACAGGGAGGCTGGCTCTGTGGCCCAGTGGTAAGGTGGTAATGCCCTACTCAAGGGAAGCCAGATGATACATGGCAGCTTGGGTCCCTGGCCTGGTAGGCCTGAATAACTCAGGGTACACACATGAGCGCTCAAGTTCTGACGGGCTGGAGGACTGGAGAAAGGCAATGGTGGGGTGACTAGACCCTGTGGAGGGTGCTCCCCTCTCTCCTCTCCTTTCTCTCCTCTCACATAAACGCACACATGCTTGACCATGTTTTGTTTTGTTTTGTTTTGTTTTTTAAATAGAATTATCGGTCTATTTTTTTAAAGGATTGTTTTCAAATAATGTCATGGGGAGTGGAAATAGGAAGAAAGATGATTTTATACTTTAGACAAAGGGATGATAATGAGAAATGGTCAAGAAAAACTTAGACCCGAGGAAAGGTGTAGCCGGCAGACCCACCACAGGACAGCACTTCCTGCTTTCCCTCAAAGGCCTAAGAATTTCTAAATGGCACCCACATAGAGGAGGGACTTTTAGAAACTCCTCCACACCAGTGAGGGAAGGCCCATTCCTTCCGTGAACTCACTGCTATTCGCTGCTCCCAAGAAGCCTTCCATCCATTTCCTTCCTACAAACCTTCACTTGGCATAGTTGATCTAGAAGAACCTCAGCAATGGAAATTTAATTCTAGATTCTCGGTCTCAGCTTTGGCCCTAACTGTGCCCTCATGTTGTGGGCAGGGGTGGGGCTCCTTTCTTCCCAGTTCCAGCAGGGCTGCCCAGTCAGCTCTGCAAGGTGCTCAGTGGTCTAGGTTGCAGGCAAGGATTGGCTGTCCCAAGCCCTAGGGACTCTCAGAGCTGTCCTCCCATCCTGTGCTCCCTGCACTCCAGGTCCTGTCCCCTCAGTGGTGAGGACCGAGATCTTCCTGCAGTCCTCCAGGCCAGCAGCATTCATGGTGGACGGGGCAGTGCACTGGTTCACCAACTTCATTGTGGGCTTCGTGTTCCCATCCATCCAGGTGAGCAAGGCCCTTCCCCACTCCGCCCCACACCTGGGGGACAGAAGGGACACTAGGGTGTGAGCACCAGCTTCCCTTCTAGAAGAACATCTACCCATTCAACAAGGAGGGCAGCTTCTGGAATTTGCAGGGCCGGTGAGGCCAGAGCAGCCGTGCAACCCCACGACCCCCGATGAAGTATTCTGGCTTCCTTGAATAACTAGAGCTCCCCATTCAGACCATGAAGAGCTCACTTCTTAGGGGCAAAGTTCAAAGGCAACAGAGAACAGGCTAGAACCAGAGGCAGCAGACAAGTTCCCAGTCACCTCCTCCCCTTTCTGAAGCTCCGTACACCAACTCTCCTTTCCTGACACTTTAGGGGCTTGGAGGCCATCAAGTTCCTATTGTTAAAAATGATTTCTTTTTGATATTAGTGCAGGATCCAATTTTCTAGCTATTTATTCCTCCAGGAGTAAAACAAAATTGGCCACCAGGAAACTCTTTTGTGACTCACAGAGGCCTCAGCCAAGCCTCCCTGCGTGGGTTCTATTCTCCACCCCTCCTGTTTCCTTCGTCTCTTGATCTAGGAGGTCATTGGTGCCTACAGTTTCATCATCTTTGCTGGAATCTGCCTCCTCACTGCTGTTTACATCTACATGGTCATTCCTGAGACCAAGGGCCAAACATTTGTGGAAATAAACCGTGTTTTTGCCAAAAGAAACAAGGTGGAGATTCCAGAGAAAAAAGAAGAAATCCCAGACGTTGGGCCCTGCGTGCCCTCCACACCTGCCAGGGAGACTTCCTTTTAATGCTCTCCGGGTCGTCCACGTGCCCATATCCAAGCGTGCTCCTGTAGGAAAGGGGACCCCCTGCCCCAGGCCTCCGGGGAAGATAATGGGTCTGAGGCATCAGTGCCCTATTGCAGCTTGAAGACTGGAATGTTTAGGCCCTGATTCAGTTGTGAAGCGGTTCGCTCCCAAGGCGAACCACGGGGCAGAATGACATAGGGGGCAGGCAAGCACCTGAGTGCTGATGGATAAGATTCAATTCTCTGATTCTACATTGACGCCACAATATGAATGATGCATGGGAGCATGAGCGCTTGGGGTTTTTTGTTGTTGTTGTATTTTTTTGTTTGTTTGGTTTTTTAAAGACAAGAGTCTTGGGACCAGCAGATGGTATAGTGGTTATGTGGCTGGACTCCCACATGGCTGACCTCGGTTCGAGTCCTGGACTCCATGGCTCGAAAATCACGCCGGGTGCGTGTGTGTGCAGGCCCAAGATTCCGGGAGAAAAATGGAGAAGGGATTACGGCATGGCCACCTCCTCTGGGGAGGTGATTTTTCACTTTCTCACTGTCTCTGCCTCTCTCTCTCTGACAAGTGCATGTGCCTTAAGGCAAAAACCTTGGGGGGAAAAAAAAAGGCAAGAGTCTTTCCATGTCACGATCCTGCTACCTCGGCCTCCTAGCTGGAACCACAGGTACGTGCCACCATGCCTGACTCTTTTCAGATGGGTCTTACTACGTTGCCCAGGCCAGCCTTGAGCTCATCCTCCTTCTGCCTCAGCCTCCTGAGTCACTGAGTCACACCATGCCCGGCCTGGATGCACAGCTTTAAAGTAAAACTTGACAAGTTCAGCAATTGATATGGAAACTTGGATCCCAATCAGTGTGTCGGTTAGAGAATCAAAGAAGCTATAGTCAAGGTTCTGGATTCCACTGCCTTCCTGGAGAGGTGGCTTCCTGCCTCCACTCTGAGACCACGGGTTGTGCAACCGACCCTCTCAGCATTCACAGCTCTGAGCGACTGACCGCAGGGGCAGCTGGAAAGAGCAAGACCTGTTTCCAGTTTTAGCCGGAACTGCCTTCTTCCAGTAATTAACCAAAATGACGAACACAAATAGGAGAGGCACCCGATATATGTTCTCTAGGCCTTTTAGAAAACATGGAGTTGTTCCTTTGGCGACATATATGCGAATCTACAAGAAAGGTGATATTGTAGACATTAAGGGAATGGGTACTGTTCAAAAAGGAATGCCCCACAAATGTTGCCATGGCAAAACTGGAAGAGTCTACAATGTTACCCAGCATGCTGTTGGCATTGTTGTGAACAAACAAGTTAAGGACAAGATTCTTGCCAAGAGAATCAATGTGCGTATTGAGCATATTAAGCATTCTACGAGCAGAGATAGCTTCCTAAAACGTGTGAAGGAAAATGACCAGAAAAAGAAAGAAGCCAAAGAGAAAGGTACCTGGGTTCAACTAAAGCGCCAGCCTGCTCCACCCAGAGAAGCACACTTTGTGAGAACCAATGGAAAGGAGCCTGAGCTACTGGAACCTCTTCCCTATGAATTCATGGCATGATGGGTGTTAAAAATAAACTAATCTGTGGTCTATAAAAAAAAAGAAAAAGAAAGAAAACAGGTCCCAGGTAAACACTCTCCCTAGGTCATGTCAGTTGGTGTCTTGCTTGGAAACACTGAGAGCACCACATCACCTTTCAGCACCTACAACCTGGCCTGCCTCTGTCATTTCCCCGCTGAGACCCTGGGTTGGCTCCATCACCCAGGATGGTAAGGCCCAAGCCCTTGGTCTAGCGTGGGTTTCCTGCCCCGACCCATGCACTTTCAAACTTCTGTGCCTTTCTTCCTGGGGCACTTTCATGTGCCCTCATCCGAATTATCAAACCCTGCCCAGTGTTCCAAACTCAGCTAGAGTGTGCCCTTAGGGCTGCTCCTGTCCTATCCAGCAGCAGGTCTTCTCCTCCCCGGACTCGGAGATACTGCCTACTTTTTCCCATTAATCCACTTGTCACATCACACGTAAGTCTACCTGTTGCCGTTTAGAAAATGACCATTTAATGGCTTAAAATAATAAAGTCATCATCTCTCCTGGTTCCTGTGGTTCTGGAATTGAGACAGGATGCAGTGGGAAGAGCTTCTCTCTGCTCCTTCACATCTGGGGTGTCCACTGGAAGACTCAAAGACCTGAGTTCAGACTCATCCAATGGCTCATTCATTCACATTTCTGGTGGGTGCTGGAGGTTGACAACCAGCATGTGTCCTGGGCTTCCTCATACCTCAGGAGCTGGATTCCTGAGGGTGCAAAGAGGGAGAGACAGACAGGCAGATAGAATCTCTCTCTCACACACACACCCATACATACACACTCACACACATGTACACATACACATAACTTTGAAAATCAGGTAACATTGGTTCTGCCAGATTCTGTTTGCTAGAAGCTGGTCATTAACTCTGGCCCACATTGCATTGCAGAGTGATGTGGGGAGATTAGACTGCAACTTTTGAACAAAAGAATGTCAAAGAATTTGCAGAAAGATCACCACAAGATCCTTCTTTTTTTCCAACTTTTCCACCTAGTCCAGCCCTTAGGCAAGTTAGTTCCTACACCCCTCTGAGTTTCATCTTCCACCTCCAAATTGACACTGACAATATTTGCCTCATAAGTCAGGTGGAAATGTTTAATAAGTTATAAAGCATTTTACCAACATCAGGGGTTATTTTTATAATTATTGTTAAGTTTATCTGATAGCTGATCCTCCCGCAAGCCCATCCTAGAGTCCCCACCAGGCCTCATTCTCTGTCTGGATCCATACCAAGTCCTGCCAGTGACTAAATTGGGAGGTCCAGGGTGTGGATCCAGCAGGTGGTGTGGTAGCTCATTCAGAAGCCTAGTCCCAGGGATTCTTCCCAAAGGATGGTTCCTCCCTTCTGATCATATGCACTAGAGGTCTTCCCCATCTGCCATGATGGGCCTGCCCTCAAAAGGAAGCCCAGCTCTCAGAGTACTGAGCCTACCTCGTGGACCAAGAGCAAACCAACAGAGTGTTGGCATACTACATGCAAGGTTATCTAAATGCATTTGCCACTCTCTGGAGTGGTTGGTATGAGTGAAGAAGTATAGTTTGGAGCTACATATAAATAGAGCTAACTTGCTTCTACCCAATAGAATATAGTAAGGTGACAGAATAATAAGGAATTGTTACAAACAATTTTAGGCCAAGAAACTTGACAGCTTAAATGAGATGGGCAATCTCCTAGAAAGAAACAAAATACCAAAGCTCACTCAATAAGAAAGAAAAATCCTAAATAGTCCTAAACCAATTTTAAAAAGTGAATGTGTGTTTTTGTTTTGTTTAAAAAAAAAAAATCCTACAAGAGATAAAAGCTCTAGGCCCATATGACTTTATTGGTGAATTCTACCAACTCTTTAAGGAATAAAAAATCCAGTATGACGTATGGCACAAATTCTTCCCTAAAAAAAAAATGAAGAGGAAGGAATACTTTTCAGCTCATTCTATGAAGCCAACGTTACTCTCATACCAAAACCAGACTGAAGACGGTAAAGAACTGGCTCAACTGCTGTGGTGTGGACAGTAGAGCACTGTTGTCACAATAATGGAACCATACAGGAAGACCTGGGCTTGGCCTGCCCCTGATCTTGGCGGGCTGGAGAGCTAGGGTTAGGGGCTGCTGATTGTCGAGTAACAAGACTCTGCAGGATCTCTCTGTCTCTCAAGAAATAAACTTTTATAAATTACAATAAAAATATATTAGAGGAAAACTAGTCAGTATCCTCACAAGAATAGATACAAAAATTATTAAACAAATTTTAGCAAATAAAATCCACTAATATAAGGATAATAATGTATTCTGACCAAGTGAGGTTTACCTCAGGAATGTAAAGTTGGCTTGGTCCTCCCCAAATTGATCTATAGATCCAATACAATGCCAATACAAATTCCAGCATGTTTTTGGGGAGGTAGAAATTAACAAATTGATTCTATGATTTATGCAGAAATGCAAAGAGCCTAGAATAACAGAACTTTGAGAAAGGTTAAGTTCGAAGACTAATATTACCTGATCTCAAGACCTGTTACAAACCTCAGAAATCAAAGCAGTGTGAAATGAATGCAAAAATAGCAATAAATCAATGGAACACAAAGGATCCTCAGGAATAAGCAGGTGGTGTGGTGGTTAAAATGCTAGATTCCCACATCGCCAACTGAGGTTCAAGTCCTGGACCTGGCAACTTGAAAATTATACTGGGCATGTGTGCATGCATGCTCAAAATGGCAAGAGGAGAATGGAGGAGAAAGGATTGCAGCGTGGCCATCCCCCCAAGGAATGCTTTCTCACTTTCCCTCTCTCTGTTTCTGTTTCCAAGGAAAAAAAAAAAGAATCCATAAATAGACCCACACACATACAGACAACCGAGTTTGACAAAAACATAAAACAAACGAACAAAAAATGAAAGGATGAAATTTGCCACAATGTGCTGGGGCAGTTGCAACATAGTCATATGCACCAAAATAATAATAATATTAAAATAAGGCCCAGCCATGATGATGCAGCAGTATCTATCACAGGATGTGGTTCCTGGTCACCCTTTACACACTAGGCACTCACACACGTGCCCATGATCCTGGCTGGCTGGGAAAGGTGGGTACCTGTCCTTCTCTCTTTTTGTCTCTCATAAAAGATAGAAACTTTTCCCAAAAGACTCAGAATGGATCAAGGACCTAAATTAAAACCTTAAACGATAAAACTTTTAAAAGTGAACATAGGAGATAAATCTTTGTGAGCTTGGGTTACACACACACACACACAAAAAAAATAAAAATAAAAATTTTTAAAATAACAAAAGCACAACCCATAAGAGAGAATACTCAGAAATTAGATTTCCACAAAATTAATAACTCTTGTTACTTGAAAAACACTGTTATGAGAATGAAAAGACAAACTACAGACTGGTCCTTTTATATGAGAAAGGACTTGTCTACAGATGTACACATGTACAAAGTATAAAGAACTGTCAAGAGTCAATGATAAGGAAACTACTCAATTTTTCCAATGGGCAAAAGATTTGAAAAGACACTTCACCAAAAAAGATATTGATGGTAAATAAGTACATGAACAGATTTTCAATATTATTAGCAGTTAGAGAAGTACAATTTAAAAACTCAATAGATATCACTCCATACCCATTAAAATATTTAAATCAAAAAGACCAAATACATCAGAGGCCAGTGGTTGAGGTGCTAGTCTTCCACATAGTTAAATACTGTTCAAATCCTGGACCGGGAGGCTTGAAAATCACACCAGGCACATGTGCGTGCATGACCAAATCCCAAGAGAAGAATGGAGGAAAAGGGATTGTGGTGTGACCATCCACCTGAGGATGGGGGGCAGTTTCCCGCTTTCTGTATGTCTCTGTCTGTCATGCACCCTAGAGCAAAAATCTATTTAAAAAAAAAAAGACTAACTACATCAAGTGTTGACAAGCATGTGGAGCAACTGGAACTCTCATACACTGCTGGAATGAGTGGAAAATGGTGCAGCCATTTTCAAAAGCAATTTGCTGGTCTCTTAAAAAGCTAAACATACATCTGTAAAAGGGATCAAAGATCTAAATTTAAAGCCTCAAACTATAAAATTACTGGTAGAAAATACAGGGGACACACCGGAAGATAGCAGAATAGGCAAAGATTTAGGGTTAGGATTAGGATGGGGTTCCTATGAATATTCCACTCTTAGGTATTTACCTATAGAAATTAAAGTGTGTGGGGGCCAGCAGGTGGCATAGTGATTGGGGTGCTGGACTTCCACAAGGCCAACCACAGTTTGAGTCCCAGACTCAGTAACTTTAAAATCACATTGGCCACGTGTGTGTATGTGTCCAAAATCCCAGGAGGAGAATGGAGGAAAAGGGATAGTTCCATGGCCATTTTCCCTGGGGAGTGATTTCTCACTTTCCCTCCCACTCTCTCTCTGTTGAGCATACATGTCCTATGGAAAAAATAAATTAATTTAAAAAAGAAAAGAAATTAAAGGATGTGTTCATACAAAGATGTGTGCAGAAATGTCCATCACCTTTTCCTTTGTAATAGCCAAAATATTGGAAACAACACAGAAGTGCATCAAGGTAGATGGATAAACAAATTGCAGTAGAGCAACGCAACACAGGTGTACTCATAAAAAAATAAGCGCTACCACTATAAATTACAATACTGATGAAACGCAAAGTAATTGTGCTAAGTGAAATACGTCAAAACAAAAAGGGGAAAAAAGGACGTGTTGTATTATTTCAGTTATATAAAAGTATAGAGAATGCCAACTAATCTGCCATGGCAGAAAACAGATCAGCGATTCCTGGGGGAACTTTTGGAGGTGATGGAAATGTTCATTATCTTCATTGTGGTGATAATTCCCAGTGTGTATACATATGTCAGGATATCAAATTATACATTTTGAGTAAGAGAAGAAACGATCGATAAAAAATATTTTAAGATTTACTTAACAAACCATACCATTTCTAGGCAGTGGTGCACATGGTGGGGAGATGATGTAATCCTGAAAATCAGGGGATCTGAAATCGAGTCCTCACTTCACTATAGACATCCTGACCTCAGTGCCATTCCCTGAATGTCTCTGGGATTTCTTTCCGAGGCAGTTGCATGGGAATGGCATTCCCTCCCCTCACCCACCACACCCAGGCCGCAGTCTCCGAGGTCAGAGTTCTTGACTGCTCTTGGAGGGGTGCCCTAGAAGCACGTTTAGCCGGTGTTCAATAAATGCTGGTTGATCGGACTTTGTTCAGGGGTCAGGTGACCATGGCTCCAAGTTCCAGCAGCTGCAGCCTCAACAGGTTTAGGGTCAGACTGAGTCACCCCACGAGCCATGCCGCTACCTCATGTTTCGTTTGGAAGTGAGAGCTAGGTCTTTGTACTTTACTTGGCTCATACGATCACACTAATCTTCCTGCCTAAGCCCAGGTGCTGCAAAGGCCTGACTCTGCAGATACGGAAAGATGCACAGGTCAAGGTTCCCAGAAGGCGTAGGGTGAGGCACCGGGCATTCCATCTGGTCACGCCCACAGTTACAGTTGGACTTGATGTGCCAAGTTGGGTGTTTTGTAGGAGAGAGTGGAAAGCCCTCTAACAAAAACTACCTAAATAGAAATCCATACCAACTCAGACTTCATGCATAACAAAACATATTGCTGGTTGAAAATGAATTATGTTCTAATTATTAATGCAGGATCTACAGGGCCTACTCTTCTCTATACTAAACTGATTAAGATTTAAATTGTCAGGCTGGCTCTGTAGCCTGGCAGTTAAGGGAATCGTATCCCACATCACCAACTGAAGTTCAAATCCCTGCCCTGGCAGCTTGAAAAACATGCCAGGCGTATATGCCTGCATGCCCCAAATCCCAATGGGATGAGAAAATGGTGAAGGGATTGCAGGGTGACCATTCCCCATTGTGGTGTATTTTCTTTTTTCATGTTTCACAACTTTGAAAGAATATTCTAACTATTCTATAAAAATTGAAAACAACATATTCAGTTACAAATGTGTTAAAGGGTAAGGCTGAGCACCCTCTACACACCTGGTCACAGTGTAGACACAGGAGTCCACAGCTAGCATACACTTGGAAATCCTGCACGCCAGCTGACAACTGGATACACCAAACCCAGGGCTTATAAGACAGGAAGAACGGTGGGAATCAAAAATGGGAGTTACCGAGAAGCAGGACCTGACGCTCACACACTGAACTTTTTAAAAAGCCTTCTCAGGACCACCAGTTAGCGTAATGGCTATGTCTCTGGACTCCCACAGTCGACCACAGTTCAAGTCTCAGACCTGGTGGCTTAAAACTCACGCTGGGCGCATGGGCATGCATGTCCAAGATCCCGAGAGGAGAATGGAGGAGAAGGGATTGCGGTGTGGCCAGTCCCCCTGGGGGGTGATTTCTCACTTTCTGTCTCTATGTCTCTCTCTCTCTCTGTCTGGCGAGCGCACGCGCCCTATAGCAAAAACCTTTTCAAAAAAAAAAGCCTCCTCTGGCAGGCCGATCTGCTCAGAAAGGTGCTGACTCTGGCTCCCTGGAGATAACCTGCACCCTCCAACGGCAACATGTGGTCTGTCTGTCATGAGAACAAGCTCCTGCCTCAGCTGGGACAGCAGGGAGCAACACGGTTTCTTCTACACAGGCCTCGGCCCAGCTAGGTCTGTAGGGATGAGTGACAGCCCAAGTTCAATGCCCTCACAAGCGTGAATGAATAAATAAATACAGGGGTGAACCACCAAAGCTCTCACCTCAGTCGATGTGTGCCACAACCCCCACCCCACCTTAACCCCTAGAAAAATAAAATGCAAGACAAAATAACATTCTAAGGAAAACATGACCTTAATCTACAGACATGGCTCTTCTGAGATGAGAATACAATAATTGAAGCAGCTTTCACACCCAGCAGGTTGAGACGCTGGAAACAGAGTGTGGGTTTCTTCAAAGAAAAGAGAAGAATCCAGTCCAATTGCAGGAGTGGTAGGATAGATTCTAGACGTCCCGGAACCATATCACTAGACCTCTGCCCTTTTACCGAGTAACCCCTCACCCTGATCCTGACAGGGTCTATGGGACCCTCCCAAAGGGCAGGGCCTGGGCAAATCCAGAGGGGACCACAGAGGGGGCTGGAACTAAACCGCCTATTTCTGAAATGCATTTCAGTTACCACTGTACAAGTTAAGCAAAAATAATAAGGAAAAAGTGAAAGTGAAAACCAAGCACTTGAAAATGAGTTAGCTGTCATAAGCAGGCAATAGGATTGTGCTGCAACGAGGCCCAAGGCCCTGCCTGCAGGTCTGGAGTTTGGACAGCTGTGTTCGAGGCAGCCAGCACTCCACAGGGCCCCTCACTTCTTAGTGCTATTTGCATTCCGCTGACTGGCTGGGCTCTTCTTTAGGGTTAATTTCAGCATCATCCTCATCTCCTTCCTCATCACCTTTTTATTCCTCCTCTTCTCCTTCCTCGCCTTCTTCAAAATGGCCACCATCCTCTATGGCCTCCCCAGTGAAGTAGAGCACAGCCCACAGGACAATCCGCTCACGGAAGAAGTGTCCAATCTCAAAAGCAGAGACTGGGATCAGCAGATGGCATAATGGTTACGTTGCTGGACTCCCTCATAGCTGACCATGGTTCGAGTCCCGGACCCGGTGGCTTAAACTCACGCCAGGTGAGTGTATGGGCATGCCCAAAATTCCAAGAGAAGAATGGAGAAGTAATTATAGTGTGGTTGTCCCCCCGGGGGTGATTTCTCACTTCCTGTCTGTCTCTGTCTCTTCAGCAAGCACACATACCCTGTAGCTAAAATAAAATAAAAATAAAAATAAAAATGCAGAGGCTAAGGTTAATTTGGAATCTTCATCCAGTGACTTCCATCTCCAGATGCTGTCAGTGGGTTGAAGGAGTTGAAGAACGACTCACTGGGCACTTGCTTAGTGAGGATCGCCACAGTGCCCCGGCCCGTGTGCTTCTGCTTTTTCTTGATGGTTTTGACTGTATCATTTTTCCTTCCTCCCAGTCAATGGCATGCCCATCACAGTAATGATTTCTGGGTCTTCAAAGGAAAAGGGATCTGGCTCCTTCTTGGAGGTCTTTGTCAGGACTGAATTGGTAAAGTAGTCATCAGGTTCAAAGTGAGACTTAATACAAAAGACAGAAGTTGTCCAGGGTCTGAAAATTTCACTTACTATCCTGTGGCTGTTTCAAGATTGGTTCCTCATATTCCTAGACTAATTCACTTAGCACATCTACTTTTTTGTTTTTTGGAGGGGAGAGGTTTTTGCTATAGGGCACGTACGCTCACCAGAAAGACAGGGAGAGACAGAGAGACAGAAAGCGAGATATCACCCCCCAGGGAGGATGGCCACGCCGCAATCCCTTCTCCTCCATTCTCCTCTCGGGATCTTGGCACACATACATACGTGCCCAGCGTGAGTTTAAGCCACCGGGTCCAGGATGCGAACCATGGTCAACTACATGGGAGTCCAACGATATAGCCATTACGCCATCTGCTGGTCCTAGCATATCTATGTTTCTAAAGATGGTGAACCAGAACTCTGGAGTTCCTTGGGATTTGACTTTTCCGCTGTTGTTGCTTCTTTTTCTGCTCCGACTGCTTTGTTTTTCATGTCTCCAGGCGGTTTATCCTCCTCTTCATTTTCGCTGTGCCATTCTGAGTTTGCATGTGTTGGCTCCAGATCACCAGTGACAAATCGTCTTCCCCTGTGGAAGAGAGGCTGGTATAATGCTGCATACGTTCTTTCCAAGTCACGAACTTCTCTGTAGAACTTAGCAGCTGTGTGGCACGTCTCTCCTGAAGTCGTTTCAAAGCATGCATTCTTCTTTTCACTGCCTCAGGCAACGTCGCGATGTAGCTGGAAGGAGTGTGAGAAATGCGTGGAGTGTTCCTGAAAAGCCGCCAAGACTTGAGGATTCTGCATCACCCGATCTGTGAGTTTTCCTGTATTACTTGCATTTTTGGCAGCCTGCATGGAATCTGAAGGAACCCCATCTGAAAAACTTATCTGCCATCTGAATGTTTTCCTCTCCTCGAGCTTCCTGGATAGTGGCGGCCGCGGGGATGGCTTTGCTCACACCAGAGTCTACACTGCCGTCCCATGGGGGTATTTTCTACTCCGACCCCACCCCCACCTCTCTCTGACAAGCACACGCGCCCTTCAGCAATTTAAAAAAAAAAAGGTTTTGGGACCAGCAGTTGGCGTAATGACCATGTCACTGGACTCCCATGTAGTTGACCATGGTTCACGTCCTGGACCCAGTGGCTTAAACTCACACCGGGCGCCTGTGCGTGCGTGCCCAAGATCCCAAGAGGAGAATGGAGGAGAAGGGATTGCGGCATGGCCATACTCCCTGGGGGATGATTTCTCGCTTTCTGTCTCTCTGTCTCTCTCTGTCTGTCTGGCAAGCACACGCGCCCTATAACAAAAAACCTCTTTAAAAAAAAGTTTAAAAAAAAGATTTTAATTGTCATACAATATACTGAAGAAAACTTTTTATGTAATTAATGACATAATTCAGGCTATTTCCCAATTCAGACTGTTCTCAGCTAGACAAGTGACTGGACTGTTCTAGAAACCGAAGCTTGACCTCTGCTCCCTTGTCTGAACCCCACTGCTACAGAACTTCGGTAGTGGAGGAACGTTAGAGACATCTCATCTCTGCACCCACTTGCAGATGCAGGGTCTCGACCAGGAGGCACAGCGGAGCTAGTCTGGTGGGGCCCCTACATCCCGAGCCTCTCTGAGACTCATCCACTTCCTAGTGGTCAGGAAAGGCTGGGGGGGAGTAGGGCAGAGTCTTGGGTGATTGCACTGTGGGCAAAGTCTGGGCTCTGAAGGACAGCCCCCTCCAGGGTGGACACAGCAGGCGCTGAGAGAGATGTGGATCCAGGGCGCCCCCAGGTAGGCCCTCTGAAAACCAGTCTGCATGTCAGTTAATTGCCTGGTGAGTCCCCAGTGAAGCTCAGGGGGACGTGTCCATGGGATTCTTGGAGCCCAGTCAGTAGAGGTTTCTTTTAGGGGATCCCCCATGTCTGGCATCAGAGCATCCTCAGCTGACTGGGTCCTTTTTTCAGATACTCTCCCCTGCCTCTTCAGCAGAGCATGGGCTTCAACATTAGAAGGGGTCTTCGTCGTCCTAAGCTCTTGTGTCCGGTAGGAAACATTATGTCAGCACTCCCACAAGAGTTAGCAGGCCTCTCCTTGAAGGCGTCCATTGACAGGAGTTCACTACCCCCAAGCCTGCTCGTTCCGGCAAGGACTCAGGAGCCAGACTGCCTGGCTTTGGACCCTGGCTCTGCCACTTGGGCAAGTTCTTTAACGTCTCTGTCTCGTTCTCGAAGCTGTGTCTTAGGGGTGTGTGTTTGTGGAAAGGAGAACTACACCTGAACCTGCTCCGCCGAGGCCTGTGGGGATTTCTGAAGGTAAGAGGTAGAGCTTGGCCTGGGGGTCACCGGCCCAGCACCTCAGCCCACGACTGCCCTCCCTGAGGCCGGAAGTCCGCCTCTGCTTCTCGCCAGCCATGGCATCCTTCCCTCCGGACAGAGCTGCCCCAGAAGGGCTTAGCCCCTGCTCCCCAACATACGCTGGTGTGGGTTCAGGGGTGCCAGGTGCAAACCTGGCCCATCTTCATGGTCGTGGCACTCGGACACTGTCCACCAGGCCTGAGAGGGCGTCTGGCTGATCGCTGGCCCACTGTCCATCAGTCTGGGGTGGGGAGGACACTGGGCACCTAGCCCCCAGGCACGAGGTGCTTTGAAATTCAGAAAGGTGCTCCTGGGGCAGGAAGGACCAACGCCCCCGCGACCCCCCATCTTAGTGTGTGGGATGTAACAGGCCAGGGACACTCGTCTTGGTCTTTGGTGTGTTGGCTTGGTTTGCTCTTTGTCTTTGGTATGTTCGTGCCTAACCACAAAGCCTTGCAGGTCTCTGTGCCTGCCTCAGTTTACCAATATGAACAGCTGAGAAGGTGGACTGGATCCTTAATGCTCCTAGGCGCAGCCCCCGCCGTCTTTATAATGGCCCACTCAGCGGGGCGCACCCCCTGCCGTCTTTATAGTGGCCACTGGAGGGCAGCCTGGTCTGCTCGGCCCTCTAAACTGTCCCCGCAAAA
Source organism: Tupaia belangeri chinensis (assembly GCF_000334495.1). NCBI lineage: Eukaryota > Metazoa > Chordata > Mammalia > Scandentia > Tupaiidae > Tupaia > Tupaia belangeri. Next base: position 14,818,504 of record NW_006159616.1, read on the forward strand.
CCTTCCTCGCTTTAGTTTTTTTTTCAAAATGGCACCAACACAGACGGTCTTTCAGAACATTTCTGGCATTGGTGAGAAGAACACCCTCTGTGGGTGCCGTGGAACAGCTAAGGCACTGTTTCTTAGGGATGTTTTCCTTCTCAAAATCTTTCCTGAGTGCCATGAACTAACAGAAGCCATCACTGGAACCCTGAAATTCCAGGTCCCACTCAGGGCATCTTCCCAGCTTCTGCTTTTGGGTAAACCCAGTTTTGCCCTGGGGCCATCCAGTAAGCTGACTTTCTGCCCATTGGCAACGTGAAGCTGTTTTTTTTTGGAGAGGTTTTCACTATAGGGTGCGTGCGTTCGCCAGAGAGACAGAGAGAGACATAGAGACAGAAAGCGAGAAATCATCCCCCAGGGAGGACGGTCACGCCACCACCGGGTCCGGGACATGAACCGCAGTCGACTATGTGGGAGTCCAGCAACATAGCCATTACGCTAACTGCTGGTTCCCACGTGAAGTTATTTTTGAGGATGTTTAAAGAACACGATTCTCTCTGCTCTCCCTGGCATAGCTGTTCCGGGGTGGCTGGAGGTCATGGGTGCTCTGCAGCCCCAGGGAGAATGACTTTTGGAAAACAAAGTCATTTTTGGTTTTTTTTTTGGAAATCAAGGTAAGTTAGTTTAAAAGGTACACTTGAGACCAGAGTTATTACCCGAATTGAAGCTTTTTACATTTTTTCGTGAATTGATATTTTTTGTGGCTTTTTTTCTTTGATTATTTTCGTTTTGCTTTTTGGTTTTGGTTTTGGTTTTACATTTTTTTAATTTTTAAATTTTTGCCAGAGGGCACACACACTCACCAGAGAGAGACAGAGGGAACGGGAGAAAACATCCCCTGGAAGGGGTGGTCATGTCACAATCCCGTCTTCGTTTCTCCCTCCTTTCAGATTTTGAGCACTCACACACACGTTTTTCAGGCAGCAGGGTCCAGAACTCGGATCACGCAGCCATCATGGGGGATCCAGCTGCCTTAACCAACACACCACTGGCCAGTCCGGTATATTTTTAGTTTTAAACTAAATTCAGTCAAATTCCTACTGTGTGGTTTATATTATAATAGTGTGAGTTAGAGTCATTTAAGTCACAACATAATTAAACCATACTATTTTCTGTTTCCGTAAGTGTTACAGAAATGGTTTTGGGGGAAACCTGGTGTTAACCCATTCCCTGCCGACCTGCTTCTGGGTCGGGGTTTTGGCCAGAGCAGAGCAACTCCCTCACTGTGATCTACTGAAAGTCAACTCTCAACGCAGGATTTGTTGAAACATCAAATAACAAAAAACAATGTCAGTCGATGATTGCGAAGTTCCATTTTCTTTTCTTTTTAGAATTATTTACTTATTATTATTTTAATTTGCTATAGGGCACATGCACTCTCCAGAGAGAGTGAGAGTAAGAAAGCAAGCCGCCAGGTCTGGGACTTGAACCATGGTCAGCCATGTGGGAATCCAGCACCCCAATCATCATGCCACCTGCTGGCCCAGAAAGTTTTATTATTTCGCAAATATGCGTTGAGTACTTACTATGGGTTAAGTGTAATAGATAAAATGTCAAATGATAAGTGTGGAAAGAAGTCAGTCCCAGTTAGACTCCCCAGCTGGTCAGCCTGAAAACTGGGCACGAGTGTACAGCCCTAGGATCCTGATGACCTGGAGGACTACAGGAGGGGGATTCAGCATGGCCAAGCTCTGCGGAGGATGCTTCTCTCTTTCTCTCTCTCTCAAGTGCATGCTCTGTCGTGAACTTGAAAAAAAAAATAAGAGAGAGAAAATTAAAGCAAACAGAATTGATATAATTAGCTGCAGTTGAATTTTTAAAAAGATTTTTGCCATAAGGTACACGTGCTCACCAGAGATAGAGAGACAGTGAGAGGGAAAGGGAGCAACCAACCCCTAGGGGGGATAACCACTCCACAATCCCTTCTCCTCCACTCTCATCCAGAGATGTTGGGCACACATGCCACATGATTTTCAAGCCCCCAGGCCGGACCAGGACTTGAACCACAGTCAGCCATGTGGGAGTCCAGTGCCTTAACCACTATGCCACTTGCTGGCACCCCAAAAGTTGAAAATTTTAAATGCTGAGAAATTTTAATTATTTTTTCTTCATTCTGTCCTTTGTCCTAGTATTTGCTTTGTATTTATTATGGGGAGGATTATAATCTAACCATTTAGTTATTTATTTACTTACTTATTTATTTTAGAGAGAGATTTTTACTATAGGACACATGGACTCGCCAGAGAAGACAGAAGCAGAGAAACAGAAAGCAAGAAATCACCCCCCAGGGGGTACGGCAATGCTACAGTCCCTTTTCCTCCATTCTCCTCTTGGGATTTTGGGCACACACACACCTGGTGTGAGTTGTAAATCACCAGGTCCAGGACTTGAACCTCAGTCGACTACGTGGGAGTACCAGCACCATAACTAACTGCTGGTCCCACCCACCTATCATTTAAACCCTTGCTATGGAAACTTCCAGATCTCCTTGTGTTCGTGCATATGAGCACACACAGGTCATGCTGGTCATCACCTCTGAACTATTTCTCCATGGTCAGGCATCTAGAAAACACCAACTTTTTGTTACTTCAAACCTGAGCAAACATATTGTAATTGACTAAAATTTACTAAAAGGCTTAAAAACTTTTTAAAAAAATAGAATCTTTTTGACCCTTAACCATTGCAGAGTGGACTATTGACTTCCTGGTTGCCTTCCCAGGTCCTGCCTTCATGATCTCTCCTGGAGGGAGACTCTCTTCCTTTCATTGCTGCTGTCCCTGAGTGGTCTTTAGAAGGAAGACTGAAGTGGAAGGCTTCTTCTCCAGGGGATCCTGGGAGCCCTGCAATGATGGAGGCCAGACCTCTCGGCTGGGCTGACTGGCAGGATGGCAGGGCCTGGGAGGCTGTGGGCCACTTCTCTGAAAAGACTCAATTTTCTAGCTCAGGTTCTTCACCTCCACTGCCCCAGTGGCCTTGGCCTCCTCACCTCCTCTTGCTCCTTTCTCCCAGCCTCCATGCCAGGGCAGCACCTGTCCCTCTGCCTCAACTCGCCCTCCCTGAACACCTAGTGGACGGGCCCAGCTCCCAGCACACACACCTTGAGGCGCTGGCACAGCAGTAACAGGGCCACCTACCTCCCAGCCCACACCGTGAGATCCAGAAGAGGGCTCCATAGTGGGTATCAGGAACGCTCACTGCCTAATGGAGTCACCAGCTCCTGGAGCGAAGCCTCCTTTCTAGAGAACAGACTTCCTGTCTAGCCTGCCATTGCTCGGAGACAACAGCGCTTAGCACTGATGCGCTCGGCCCTGTGAGCCGTGACTGCTGGAATAAGCGTGCTCACGATCTGTAAGAAGTGTGGGAGGCGGAACGGCTTGCTTATGGCTGATGGGGGGGCCCTTCGGAAAACCCAAGATTTCGGTCCTCACACTTGCTTCCCAGACGCTAACAGGAATGCTTTTCCTGGGCCCTTTGCCATGTTGGTGGGAGCATTGCCTGGATCCTCCCTGACTCTCAAAAAGCAGTAGCTCAGAGCAACAGAAAGTTGACTGCTTAAGGTCTAAGTTCAAATCCTACCTTTACCACTGGCGAGCTCTGGGCCTCAGCACCCCCATCTCTAACTCGGAATCAGTGTCCCCACCTCATAGTGTCACTGTGAGGCTGAAGACAAGCTGAGAGCTGTGGAACATTCCGTAACTCGTGAAGCACAATGTAAAGGCGGGCGTCCCTTGTAGCTAGAATGTCCTCAAGAGCTGGGTCAGTCCTGAGCTGGATTCCTGCCTGGTTCATCCCACAGCCCTCGCCAGCCCCACTCTCACATCTGGTCCTGGGCTCCTGCCCTGGGCCAGTGCCTGGATCTCCTGGTGGCCCCAGGTGGCTGCAGCAGGCACGGGACTCATCCAGCCCAGAAATCCAGTGGAGGGGCTTTCTCCAGTAGACTGTCTCCAGCCTGACGGTCCCTCCTCTCTGCACGGCACAGCCTTCCTTTCCAGAGCCGACCCGGAACCCCTGCTCCCTGATCCACAGACGGCCTGCCCTGCGCAGCATCTCACCAGCAGTGGCCACGCAGCTCTGGGCCGCAGTTCAGGGCGAAAATGATGATGACGCTGCCCACTATGGCGTTGCTGAGAGACCCAGGTCACACCCCCCCACCCCCGTTGGCAGTCCCTGGGCAAAACAGAAGGGCTCTGTGGCCTTTGCAGGGATGTGGGTGAAGAAGTGCAGCAAGAAAGAATAGCGGTCCGTGCAGGCGGTGCCGAGGATAGCACGCGCAAAGGCACCGCTCCGCACCCCGCCCAGCCTGGGCCGATTCAGCCAGGGCTCAGCAAGCCCCGCCAGGAGGCCCACAAAGAACATAGACCACAGCAAGGGCTTCAGAATTCTCGCACGGTGTAATGGGAACCGCTGGTCGGCTTTAAGTAGGAAAACCACGTGCTGCAATGTGCATTTTAGAGGGAATAATAGTAATAGAGTAATGAGTACCCACATATCCACCACCCACCTGAGGCGTTAATTCGTGAGAGCTGCATGATTGGGGTTCTTTTCCATCTCTCCTCGAAACAGCAGTAACCACTATACTGAATTTGGTGTTCTTGTAACACGGGAAGCGAGACCGTCAGCACTCGCTTTACTATGTAGCATGCCACCTTACAATTATATGTGCGGATCTTTTTTTGTTATTGTTCAGTTCGGTGTGTGTCTTTGTTTTTATCTTTACTTTTTTTAGTTTTGCTATAGGGTACACATGTGATCCTGGAGATAGAGAAAGTGATAAAGCACCCCCCAAGAAAGAGGGCCACCCCACAACCCTTCTCCTCTAGTCTTCTCTCAGGATTTTGGACGTGCACACATACCCACTGTTTTTCAAGTCACCAGGTCCAGGACTCAAACCACTCAGTTGGCCATGAGGAATCCAGCTGTCTCAACCATCATACCACCAACCCCTGTAGTATTTTTTTTTTTTTGAGAGGTTTTTTCACTATAGGGCGCGTGTGCTCACCAGACAGAGAGAGACAAAGAGACAGAAAGCGAGAAATCACCTCCCAGAGGGGATGGTCACGC
>NW_006159616.1:14824850-14829675 GCF_000334495.1 Tupaia belangeri chinensis
ATGACGCTGCCCACTATGGCGTTGCTGAGAGACCCAGGTCACACCCCCCCACCCCCGTTGGCAGTCCCTGGGCAAAACAGAAGGGCTCTGTGGCCTTTGCAGGGATGTGGGTGAAGAAGTGCAGCAAGAAAGAATAGCGGTCCGTGCAGGCGGTGCCGAGGATAGCACGCGCAAAGGCACCGCTCCGCACCCCGCCCAGCCTGGGCCGATTCAGCCAGGGCTCAGCAAGCCCCGCCAGGAGGCCCACAAAGAACATAGACCACAGCAAGGGCTTCAGAATTCTCGCACGGTGTAATGGGAACCGCTGGTCGGCTTTAAGTAGGAAAACCACGTGCTGCAATGTGCATTTTAGAGGGAATAATAGTAATAGAGTAATGAGTACCCACATATCCACCACCCACCTGAGGCGTTAATTCATGAGAGCTGCATGATTGGGGTTCTTTTCCATCTCTCCTCGAAACAGCAGTAACCACTATACTGAATTTGGTGTTCTTGTAACACGGGAAGCGAGACCGTCAGCACTCGCTTTACTATGTAGCATGCCACCTTACAATTATATGTGCGGATCTTTTTTTGTTATTGTTCAGTTCGGTGTGTGTCTTTGTTTTTATCTTTACTTTTTTTAGTTTTGCTATAGGGTACACATGTGATCCTGGAAATAGAGAAAGTGATAAAGCACCCCCCAAGAAAGAGGGCCACCCCACAACCCTTCTCCTCTAGTCTTCTCTCAGGATTTTGGACGTGCACACATACCCACTGTTTTTCAAGTCACCAGGTCCAGGACTCAAACCACTCAGTTGGCCATGAGGAATCCAGCTGTCTCAACCATCATACCACCAACCCCTGTAGTATTTTTTTTTTTTTGAGAGGTTTTTTCACTATAGGGCGCGTGTGCTCACCAGACAGAGAGAGACAAAGAGACAGAAAGCGAGAAATCACCTCCCAGAGGGGATGGTCACGCCGCAACCCCTTCTCCTCCATTCTCCTCTTGGGATCTTGGGCACACACGCACACGTGCCCAGCGTGAGTTCTAAGCCACCGGGTCCGGGACACGAACCACGGTCGACTATGTGGGAGTCCGGCAACATAGCCATTACGCTAACTGCTGATTCCCACCCCTGTAGTATTTTAAGACAGGATCTTACCGTGCCACAGCTGAGGGCTGTAGGAGTAGGCCACTGCCCCTGACTTTTTAGAGTGGGCCAGGACTTGCATGCAGGCCTCCCGTATGGCCTCAGCCTGAGAAGCAGCAGTGCCCAGCCTGGGGGGATATGACTAAGTTCCTGCTCAACTCTATGCAAATAACACTGTCATATATTCTTCCTGCTACTGACTTTTGTTGCTGGACATTCTTTACGAATTTCAGTTGTGGGGATATCTAGTTCTACTTCATTCATTCTTTATCACCAAATAATGTGATCTGTAAACATCATCATTTAACATTAACCTGTTGACAAACATTTAGGTTGTTTCCTATATTTTTCAGTGACAGGTAATATTGCTATGAGCATTTTTGTCTCTTAGGCATATATGCAAGATTCTCTAAGGCAAAACCAACAAGTTGTTTCTGGGTCATAAAATCTGCACATGTTTAACTTTATCAGGTCTTGCCAAACTGTTTTCAGAGTGGTTCTACCTGTTGCCACTCCTCCCAGAGCCAGATAAAGATTGATGATTGATATCATCAGGCGTTGAAGGTTTTGTCAATCTCGGGTTGTGAAATTACCATTGCCTTACTTACCATTGAGGTGGAGTATTTTCATAAATTTACTGATCATTCTGAATTCTCTCTCCTAAATTGCCAGTTCATCCTATTTTTATGATTTTTCTCCTGGGTCGTGAGTCCTTTACTTATTGATTTTTAGGATTTCTTTGTATAGATTGGATGCTAATTCATTCACTCAGAACGTTTTCACTGAGCACCTCGTGTCTCAGAGACTCTTACTAGCTTATCATGAAAGCCTTTGTCCTGGGGCCAGCAGATGGTATAGCAGTTACGTCACTGGACTCCCACATGGCCAACCGAGGTTCGAGTCCCAAACCCAGTGGCTTGAAAATCACACTGGGCATAGGTCAAGCGGTCTGTGGTTATTCTGTTACAACAACCACAGGAAACATAGCCTGATGGCAGTCCCTCCCAACTCTGAGATTACCCTAAAATCCAGTTGCAACTGGAAATGCTTCATTCCTTCCCCATCTACCAGTTTACAGAATAATAAATGGTTTCCCTAGTAACCACCAAAGTTGAACAGTGAATTTTTATTTCCTTCTTTATCTTTCTCCTTTCTTTCCTTCCCTCTTTCTCTTTTTATTTCTCCCTTTCTCCTTCCTTTCTTTCTCTCTCTTTCTTTCTTTTTTTTTTTTTTTTTTCAGAGAGAGATTTTTTTGCTATAGGGCACGTGCACTTGCCAGAGAGACAGAGAGACACAGAAAGTGAAAAGTCGTCCTCCAGGATGGATGGCCGCAGCACAATCCTTTCTCCTCCATCCTCCTCGGGATTTTGGGCACACATACACATGCACCCAGCATGAATTTTGAGCTACTGGGTCCAGGACTCAAACCGCAGTCAACTATGTGGGAGTCCAGTGACATAACCATGATGCCATCTGCTGGTCCCACTTTCTTTTTTTCTTTCTTTTTCTTTTCTTTCTTTTCTCTTCTTTCTTTCTCTTTATTTTTTCCCCATTGTTCTGACCTTTTCTGTTCCTAATAAAAGAAAATACCTCATAAAAATAGAGATTTACTTAGCTCTTGCTGGAGGTTCAAGGCCTCGGAGCCCAGTTTTGTAAGGGTCTGCTGGTGCATTACAACGTGGTGGGGGGCAGGGGTGCATGCACCTGTGTCCATGTGTCTGTCTGCCTCGTTCCCTCTCCCTATACACCCACCAGGAGTGTACCAAGGGGCCCCACCCTGATGCCTAAGCACTTTCCAGAGGCCCCAACTTTCAACCCCATAATCAGATTGTTTCCTCTCAATACCTTCACAATACAACCAGATTCCAGGACGTGAGCTTTCGGGGACTTTTTTTTGGGGGGGAGGGGTGGAGTCAAACTATAGCAATCATTATGAACTCATGAATTTCTCTACATTTGGTGTTTTGATTCATTGCTGTTACTACCCTTTTTCTGATATTGTATTCTTGGATACTTCAGTTGTCCCAGGAGCCCTTTCAAGATTGCATGAGGCTAGTAGTCTTAGACAGATTCCTTCTTTTCTGGCCTAAAATGATTCACCAGGTTCATCCTACGTGTTCTTGCCTCAGATCTGGAATTACCCATTTCTCCACAGAGCCCTGGTTTCCTGCAGTGGGAAATAGTACTTATTTATTTATTTATTTATTTATTTTTGAGAGATTTTTGCTATAGGGTGTGTGCACTCGCCCAGAAGACAGAGAGAGACAGAGACATAGAAAGTGAAAAATCAGCCCCCCAAGGGGGATGGCCACACTGCAGTCCCTTCTCCTCCATTCTCCTCTTGGGATCTTGGGCGCACACGCACACGCACCCGGCATGAGTTTAAGCCACCGGGTCTGGGACTCGAACCGCGGGCAACTACATGGGAGTCCAGTGACGTAGCTATTAAGCCAACTGCTGGTCCTGGAAATAGTATTTGGAGACTACTATCTGGTTTAAGGACAGTTACTGCTATTATGTTATTGTTTCCAGGCTTCTTCAGTGGCCAAAGCCAGGAAATACATGTGTTTTAGAAAAAGAACTTATAAATTCATATTGATATTTCCAACTCAAATGTATTTCAGGGTTTTTACTTTGCTTTCTTGATGTTTTAGTTAGATCTGTTTTCTTATGTTGAAAATCTTGTTACAAAGGACATTAATATATTACGTATGTATTGTAATCGAGTATAGTAATTGCAAATACACACAGTTTTGAAACAATGACACCAACATTATTACAAATAAGATCACGGAGGGGCCAGCTGGTGCAGTAGTGGTGAAAGCAGCAGGTCCTGCAGTAGTCTGAGTCCAGATCAGGTGGCTTGAAAAATACACCAAGAAGCTGTGCTTGCATGCCCCAAACCAAGAGGAGAATGGAGACGCGATCGTAGCGTGACCATCCCCCACAGGGGATGCTTTCAACTTTCCTTCTCTCTCTCTGAGTGCACGCACCTTCTAGCAAATTTATTTTTTTAAAGATTCCTGAGTACTGTTTAACATTTCTTGATAGTTCTCCTTATAGCTTAATTTTCCTTAGGTTATTTTTTCACTACATACATATAGTAAAAATAATGTGTTTAAAACAACATGGAAAGGGGCCAGTAGGTGGCGTGGTGGTGAAGAGTGCTAGATTCCCACATGGCAGAACCCTGTTCAGGTCCTGGACCTGGCAGCTTGCTTTCTGCCTTTTCCTTTCTCTCTTTGTTTCTCTCTGGTAGAATTTAAAAAATAATAATAGCAAATGAAATTAAATAAAATAATAATTCTTTTTAAAAAATAACATGGGCTCTGGGACCAGCAGAGCGTAATGGCTATGTTGCTGGACTCCCACGTAGTCGACTGCAGTTCGTGTCCCAGACCCGGTGGCTTAAAACTCACGCCGGGCGCGTGTGCGTGCGTGCCCAAGATCCCGAGAGGAGAATGAAGGAGAAGGGATTGCGGCATGGCCATCCCACCTGGGAGGTGATTTCTCGCTGTCTCTCTGTCTCTCTCTGTCTGTCTGGCGAGCACACGTGCCCTATAGCAAAAAATAAATAAATAAAAAACTCTCCAAAAATAAAAATAAAAATAATAAATGATAACATGGGGAACCAGCAGTTGCCATAATGGCTGGATCACTGGACTCCCACGGAGTTGACCACGGGTCAAGGC
>NW_006159616.1:14829774-14830082 GCF_000334495.1 Tupaia belangeri chinensis
GTGGCAGGCCCCCCCACCCCGGGGCGGTGATTTCTTGCTTTTTGTCACCAGGTCCGGGACACAAACCACAGTTGACTACGTGGGAGTCCAGTGACATAGCCATTACGCTAACTGCTGGTTCCCTGCACCTTGATTTTTCATTTAAAAATATAGCCTAGAGAGCCAGCAGGTGACGCAGAGGTTAAGGTGGCTAGATCAGGCATGGCCAACCGAGCAGTTCAAGTCCTGGACTTGGCAGCTTGAAAACATGCCAGGTATGTGGGCAAACATGTTCAAAATCCCGAGAGGAGAATGGAGAAGAAGGGGTT
>NW_006159616.1:14830116-14830413 GCF_000334495.1 Tupaia belangeri chinensis
TTTTCACTTCCCTTTCCTCTCTCCCTCTCTCTCTGTCTCTCTGTCTCTCTCCAGTGAATACATGTGCCCTCTAGCAAAATAGATATTTTATTTATAAAACATCTGTTTTATTTATATGATATTTATACTAATATCTAAACAAATATATATGTATATATCTTAGAGCTCATTCTTTACAAGTTCTCCATTGTGCAAATTAGCCAGGTTTAGTCAACCAATCTCCAACAGGTAAACATTTGAATTGTTTCTAATTTGCTATAAATATGGCTGGGCGCGCGTCATTACTTTTTTTTTTTG
>NW_006159616.1:14830490-14835500 GCF_000334495.1 Tupaia belangeri chinensis
TTTTTTTTGGAGAGGTTTTCACTATAGGGCGCGTGCACTCACCAGACAGACAGAGAGAGACATAGAGACAGAAAGTGAGAAATCACCCCCCGGAGGGGATGGTCACGCCACAATCCCTTCTCCTCCATTCTCCTCTCGGGATCTTGGGCATGCACGGCGTGAGTTTTAAGCCACCGGGTCCTGGACGCGAACTGCGGTCGACTACGTGGGAGTCCAGCGACATAGCCATTATACTAACTGCTGGTTCCCATGGCTTTTCTTTTCTTTTTTTAAGAATTATTTTATTTAACTTTATTTTTTTATTTTAATTTTAATTTGACCAGAGAGGAACAGAGAGAGAGAGAGAGAGAGAAAGGAGAAGGAAAGTGAGAAAACAAGCTGCCAGGTCCAGGACTCGAACTGCGGTCAGCTGTGTGGGAGTCCAGCACCCTTAGCCACCACGCCACCTACTGGCCCTATGAATGGCTTTTTTAAGGGCTTCTCCTGAGATAGTTTCAGGGGAGGGAGGACTGGGTCACAGGATGTGGGCAAGTACAATCCTGCTGGCGTACATCTGGTTTTCGTACCTCTCTCCCCACAGGAATGTAAGCTCACTCCTTGGCTGTCTTGCCCACTGTTGTAAATGTTCTCATGCGTCATTGATGTTCATTTCTAGTGAAATGAATCTTCCCATGTCATTCCTCCACCGAAACCCCACCGTAGCTGCCCGTCAAACACAGGGCAAAATCCAAAACCCTTTTATGGCACAGAAGTTACAAGCGATAGCGTGGACAGCACCAAACAATTCTCACATCTGTGTGTTTCTCCCCCAAAGCGCTTATAGCCCCGCCCTGACTTGGTTCACCAGATGAATCTTCAGTCTTCAAAACTCAGGCCAGTGGGGCTAGCCAGCGGTGTGGTTAAGGTGGTTATGGACTCTCATATAGCTGGCTGCAGTTTGAGTCCCGGACCTGGCCTTTTGCTTTCTCGCTTTCCCTTTCCTCTCTGTCTCTCTCCAGTCAAGTTAAAAATAATAATAATAATAATAGCAAATGGAATTAAAATAACTAACTTTTAAAAATTCAGGGCAAGTACAGATCCCTCCATGGAGGTCTTATTTATTTATTTTAAAAATAATTGTTTTTTTTTAATTCTATTTATTTACTTATTTTAATTTGACCAGAGAGGTTTGGGGTGGGGGTGGGGGGGCGGTGAGGAAACAAGCTATCAGGTCCAGGACTCAAACCGCAGTCGGGGGGGCGGGCGGTGAGGAAACAAGCCATCAGGTCCAGGACTCAAACCGCACTCAGCCATGTGGAAGTCTAGCACCCTTAGCCACCACGCCACCTGCCAGCACCTTCTTGGAGGTACATAAGTATTCTCTTTGTCATAGGTCATGTGCCAGACGTGGGCTAAGTACTCGAGTACTGAGAGGGGTGAGGGACAGTTCCTATGTTTGTGAAGCTCAAGTCCACAAGGGGACAGAGACTTCAGCAACCAATTGCCCATGACAAAGCAGGTGCTTAGCAAAGCTTGCTGTATACATGAAAGCTTCTATAGCTAAAAGAACTGGGATATGAGAGACTCTAGTGTCAATCTTGGAGTTTTACCTGCTACCTCTGGGCGACCTTGGGCAAGTCAACTTCTCAGTTTGCTTTCTGTCAAGCAGGGATAATGCAGCTTCGTTGAGAGCTGCCTTCAGGCCTAAATGAAGTCATATGTGGAAGTGCCTTAGCTATGATGAATAACCACAGGAAGAAAAATGTGGTCAGAAGAGCAGAAAAATAATTTTGGAAGAATGAAGGGGAGCTCAACATGAGATGAGGAGGAAGTGAGGGTGGATAAGGAAGGGGCAGTGGTGAAAAGGTTGCATGACTGACCAGTACCATTCATAGCCACTCAGATCAGACAGTGGCACAGCGGTAAAATGCCACACTCTCTGAGGCAGTCCCCCTTGGGAAGGTTTCCAGTTCATGTCTAGAGACCTCCTCAAGTACACTGCTAGGCACATGCTTGCGTATGACCAAGGGCTGGGAGTGGATCACGGCATCAAGACCCCTCTGAGGGTGCTGTCTCTCTCATTATTTTATTAATTCATGGAAAAAAACAAATAAACTGAAAAAGGATCATCCTGACCACTCTGCTGGGTACTTCTCAGTGTTGCCTTATTTCAGGAAACTGCAGCCCTGTAAGACAGGTTATTTTATTAGCCCACATGACTAATAGGTGAAAAACTAGATCTTGAGGACCCAGCAGGTGGTAGCAATTAAGGTGCCGGACTTCCACAAGGATGCCTGCAGTTCAAGTCCCCGACCCAGCGACTTGAAACTCTTGCTGGGTATGTGTGCATGCATGTGTGTCCAAAATCCTGAGACAAGAATGAAGGAGAAAGGATTGTGGCATGGCCAACTGACCAGTACCATTCATAGCCACTCAGATCAGACAGTGGCACAGCGGTAAAATGCCACACTCTCTGAGGCAGTCCCCCTTGGGAAGGTTTCCAGTTCATGTCTAGAGACCTCCTCAAGTACACTGCTAGGCACATGCTTGCGTATGACCAAGGGCTGGGAGTGGATCACGGCATCAAGACCCCTCTGAGGGTGCTGTCTCTCTCATTATTTTATTAATTCATGGAAAAAACAAATAAACTGAAAAAGGATCATCCTGACCACTCTGCTGGGTACTTCTCAGTGTTGCCTTATTTCAGGAAACTGCAGCCCTGTAAGACAGGTTATTTTATTAGCCCACATGACTAATAAGTGAAAAACTAGAACTTGAGGACCCAGCAGGTGGTAGCAATTAAGGTGCCGGACTTCCACAAAGATGCCTGCAGTTCAAGTCCCCGACCCAGCGACTTGAAACTCTTGCTGGGTATGTGTGCATGCATGTGTGTCCAAAATCCTGAGACAAGAATGAAGGAGAAAGGATTGTGGCATGGCCAACCCCTGGGGGCAGGGGTGGAGGGTTGATTCCTTACTTTCTGTCTTTGGTGAGCTCATATGCCCTATAGCAAAAATCTCTTAAAAAAAAAAAAAAAACTAGAATTTGAACCCAGGTGACAACAAAACACAGGCACCATTGACTACCAAGGAGGACATTTGCAGTAAGACCCTCTCCCCCTCCCTCTCTCTTGCGAGTCTGCCTACTGTCCTGTCTCCTATCTTTCATTGACTCACAGAACTTGATCACTGCTCCCAACCTTTCCACTGACAGTTTCTCAATGTAAGAATCCCTTTCATTTTTATTAGTCTTGGTCCTGAAAAATCCCCCAAATCTCAATGTCTATCTCCTCACCTGTGTCCTTGAGCGAGGGCAAAGAATGGATAGTTCAAGTGGCACAAAGAAATAGAAGAGAGAAATTTTTAAATGACACATTTTCAAAATTCTTTTATTACATCTAAATGTTAAAGAGAAGTTCAGGCTGGATTATAATTTAAACTGACCAAAGTGAATGATTTGACAGGGGGCTCGTTAGGGCCCCATTTCCTTCTGTTCCCATCTACGTCCACCAGTGGTGTCTGATCCAAATCCCTTCTCATACACTTCAATCATATCACAGACGACAGTCTCTCTCATTTTAATCTGAAATGCAACAAAGACACCGGGGCTCGTGAGGGCCCCATTTCCTTTGTTTCTGTTCCCATCTACGTCCACCAGTGGTGTCTGATCCAAATCCCTTCTCATACACTTCAATCATATCACAGACGACAGTCTCTCTCATTTTAATCTGAAATGCAACAAAGACACCAGGCGAGGATGTCTTGCCAACACCCAGGATTTCTTTTCTTTCTTTTTTTTTTTTAAGTTTAAGGGTTTTATTATCAAAGTCTTGTAAAACAATTTCAGAAACTCTACATCAGCATGGCACAGACTGTAGCCTACTTTGGTTTTTACTGCATAAAAGTGAAGCTTGACACTCCTGTAACTAAGAAAACAGTTGCCTAACTACTTTGCGCATAACATGGAGTCACTGTGTGTGTAGGATTACTACTGCAACAACAGAAGAAACCGCAGAAGCAGGATCTCCCGAAACAAAGGAATGTTGTGGGAAAGGGAGCTGGTCACTCAGGATTTCTTAGGGCTGGGTGTGGCTGCGGGAGGAGGCCACTTTTCCCATACTAGCGTGGTCTTCAAATCAGTTAAAAACGGCGGCATCTCTTCTCTTTCTTCTGTTCAATAAATTTTCTCAAATACTTAAGGTTTTTGTCCATCTTGTTTAGGAAAGATTGTACCGTAGAGTCTAGAACGACTTCTGTAAAAAGAAGAGTTAGTCAAAAAAGGTCAAAACTTGGAAGATCTTCAAAACAGCATGAAGGACAGCCAGACACCTTATCCTCTAGGAAGAGAAGTATTTTTCATTTCTTCAAATATCCTCCATATTCTCATTTCACAACCTTCAAGCATCATCACTGAGTCTGAGGAAAGGCGTATAAATTGCCAGAACCCAAGGGGTGACGTGTCGAAGAAGATTCTACTCTTAGACCTCGCATGAGAAAACCACAAGCTGGGACCAGCAGTTAGTGTAATGGCTATGTCGCTGGACTCCCACGTGGTCGACCTTGGTTCGCGTCCCGGATCCAGTGGCTTAAACTCACGTCGGGCGCATGTGCGTGCGTCCCCAAGATCCCGAGAGGAGAATGGAGGAGAAGGGATTGCGGCATGGCCATCCCCCCCAGGGGGGGTGATTTCTCGCTTTCTATTTCTCTGTCTCTCTCTGTCTGGCAAGCACACACGCCCTATAGCAAAAAACTCTTAAAAAAAAAAAAAAAGAAAAGAAAACCACAAGCTCAGTGGCCCATACCTGAAAACTTCTAGGTGCTTCTTAAGAAATAATTTGCAAGAAATCTGTGTATTTGGCTATCGTCTTGATTTTGGTTTCTATCCTTGGTTTCTCTGGTCATTCCTCACTGATGGGTTAGGTCACATTAACCCAGCTGGGGTGGAATTCAACAGAACTATAAAATATCACGAGTCATGCCCAACTTATTCACCGCTACGTAGAAATGGATCTGAAGGATGGAACAAGATGAC
>NW_006159616.1:14835596-14842482 GCF_000334495.1 Tupaia belangeri chinensis
AGCTGGATCAGGGGAGAGGAACCCCTCTACCGGGAAACTATGTACTGTGGAAATCCTTTACCGGGAAAGTATCTCCTGTGGAAGCCCTCTACCGGGAAACTATGTACTGTGGAAGCCCTCTACCGGGAAACTATATCCTGTGGAAATCCTCTACCGGGAAACTGTCTACTGAGATTTGAAGCAATAATCCTTAACAGTGACTCTAAGAAGGGAGGGTCACAATGAACATATGGCACAACTTCAAAAAGTTTGTGGAGGGGCCAGCAAATGGCATAATGGTTGCATTGCTGGACTCCCATGTAGTCGACCACGAATCAAGTCCCGGACCCAGTGGCTTAAAACTCATGCTAGGAGCATGTACATGTGTGCCCAAAATCCCAAGAGGAGAATGGAGGAAAAAGGATTGTAGCATGGCCATCCCCCCCCCCAGGGGGGGAGTGATTTCTCACTTTCTGTTTCTGTCTCTGTCTCTCCAGTGAGTGCACATGCTCTATAGCAAAAATCCTTAAACAAAAAAATTCTGTGGAAAAATGGAATTAAAGTAAAAGTTTTTTGGGTGTAGAATTATTTTTTATTTTTTAATTTTATTTTTATGCTTACATGTTTTACATTTATTTATTTATTTTGCTATAGGGCACATGTGTTTGCCAGAGAGAGACAGAGACAGACATGAAGAGAGGGAAACTAAGAAATCACCTCCCCAGAGGGGATGGCCACACCACAGTACCTTCTCTTCCATTTTCCTCTCAGGATTTTGGGTATGCATGTACACATGTTCAGTATGATTTTCAAGCTGCTGGGTCTGGAACTCAAACTACAGAGTTAGCCTTGTGGAATCCAGCCACCTTAACCATCAGACCAGCTGCTGCCTAATCCCCCTCATTTTTTTTTTTAAATGATAATGGGTATTTAGAATACATGAGATCCCTGATCTTCTCTAGTGGAAAGAGCATTTGAGATGTGGTTGATGGTAAACTACACAGTCTGTGGTTGCCTGCTGCAAGAATTGTGTAAGATTTATTAGGGGAAGCAGGGAAACATGGCAAAAGTTAGGACAAAGAAACCTATCAGTGGGTCAAAACTCCCTTTGGTTAGCCTGCTAACAACTGGACCTGTTAAGTGGGCATCATTCTTTAGAAAAAGGAATTGTTGCTGATTGTATATAATATATTATGGAAGAATAATAATTGTAGCTGCTATAATTTTTTCCTGTTAGTATTGCAGTGGAGGAGCACACTAACACAAGAAAAAACAATAAATGAACCAGGGTAAAAGATGGGGAGAATATCACAAATGGGCCTTTATTTGGGACAGTGAAAGGAAACGGGGGTGTAGAAATTTAAAAGTTTTGCAAGATACATATAAAAGTGGGACAATATTGAGTGGGCAATATTGATTGAGATTTATTTTGTTATATCAGAGGATAGAAATATATCGGGAATTTTAATAGAAGTAGATCATCAAGACAATGGTATCAGAGAATGTGTCTAACTTACTACAATGCTATAGAGATGCAGACAAAACAAAGATGGAAAGGTGGCAAAATATTTATATTCTTGAGAGCATAGGAAGCAATTAAGTTAAGGACATAAATAGAGCCTGATCCGGGGGATTAGAGGGTCCAGTGGCAGCTACTGCCTACTCCCAGCACCTTGGTGTCTGGTACTTGATCCCCAAGCTGATACAGTAAACAGTATGTGATCTACTCAATCCTACCTCGAGAAAGTGTATGAGGAAAGTTGGGGATGGATTTGTAATACAGATGAAAATAAGGTGTACAGAAAGTCATTGCAGTTGGGTTCAATTAAGTTAACTTTAATCTACATTCTTTTTTAAAAATAAATTTTAGAGAAATTTTTGCTATAGGGTGCGTGCGTTTGCCAGAGAGACAGAGAGAGACAAGAGACAGAAAGCAAAAAATCACTCCCCAGGGGAAACTGCAATGACTTTTTCTCCATTCTCCTCTCAGGATCTTGGGCACACATGCATGTGAGCCCAGTTTGAGTTTTAAGCCACCAGGTTCAGGACTCAAACTGTGGTCAATTCTGCAGGAGTCCAGCAATATAAGCAATATGCCATCTATGGGGCCTTAGCCTACACTCTTATGAGAGTTTCTGGATGTTGTGTCTTGCTCCTTCTGCTGTCTCTGGCGACAGTCAGATAGGTAGTGAACCAGGTAGTTGTCTATTCTCATTAACTCCTCTATTCTGTTCACTGGCATCACTGCCTGGCCTGGGAAAATAAGTCATCACCCTCTACATGAGCCCTGTACAGATTTATCCTGCTGACCTTCCTGCTATTTATTGGGTCCTCAGAAAATGCTATTTATTGGGTCATCAGAAAAGTCATGATGTATTTTTCTATGTTGTTCTATGCAAAAATGCAGCGTGACTTACCCGACCACCCAGTAGATAATTCCTTTTCTTACGATTGCCAAAAGAGATAGGCCCATCCAGAGAAGGGAGGAAAACAGGAGTCAATCATTTGAAGAAAATAAACAAGAATTGATCTTACTCACTCTCATTAGGGGAGTACTTGAAATTGGCTTCCACCACTCTGTGGTTCAATGGCTGGGTCCTGCGGTAATCATTGTGGAGGGTCTTGTTCTCATGATCCAATAAGGAATTCTCTAACATCAAAGCCTGCAAGCAACATCAAGTGAATTATGGAAGGGAAAAGACACTGGGTAATTTAAGAGTTTAGTTAGCAATTGAACTAGAGCTTGGATTTATGTAACACGGAGAAGGTGGGGATTATATAAATAAATTACATAAGTAGAGTTATATAACCCTATAAAGAGGGTCTAGAGGAGGTTCTGGGAGTTATATACCAGGTAATATTCCAGATCTCATTTATCCATCACTTCTTCCTTCCAACAAGTATTTGCATACCCATCAACTTTTTCAGTTTCTTTTTTTTTTTTCTGTATTTGATCAATAGTAGACAGAGAAAGAAGTAAACAGAAGCATATCAAATGGCAAACTCAATTTTTGTTTTTCTAAAAATGTCTGGCTTTTTTTTTTTTTTTTTTTTTTTTGTCTATATCCTTGAAAGATATTTTTGCTGCATGTACTTTTAGGTTGGCTATTCATTTCCTCAGTACTTCAAAAATATGATTCCACTGCCTTGACTTTCACTGTTGCTGTGTTGAATCAACTATTGATCCTCTTGTAACTCTTCATAATAATCTGTCTTTTCTCTCAGGCTGTTTTTTAAATATTCTCTTTTTCATTGATGTTTTATAGTTTCTCTGTGACATGTTTAGTACAAGTTTTGTTTTGTTTTTAATTGACTCATTGGTTTTATTGAATATATGACTTGGTGGCTTTTGATTCTTCTGGAAAATTGTCAGCCCATATTTCCTCAAATTTTGTCTTTCTTCTCCCTCTAGAATTTCAATTAAATATTTGTTAGAACTTTCCACTATATTCTCTATGTCTCTTTGGCATATTTCATCTCTTTTTCCTTTGGTGTTGTGTTCTAGATCATTCTAGATTATTTTCTCAGCTTCATTTTCCAATTCACTAATTCTCCCTTAAACTATATCTAACATGGTATTAAACCCATTCGTTGCATTGTTATTTTCGGTTACTATTTTTTCATTTGTAAAAATTCGATTTTTTTCAAATCTGGTTGGCCATTTTTATACTTTTGTTTTTCCTTATTTTAAACCTTTGTTTTTCTTTTAGAGCAATTTTTGCTATAGGGCATGTGCACTCACTAGAGAGACAGAGAGACAGAAAGCAAGAAATCACCCCCCAGGGGAGAGGACGGCCATGCTGCAATCCCTTTTCCTCCATTCTCCTCTTGGAATTTTGGGCATATGCACATGCACCTGGGGGAATCCAACAACATAACCATTATACCATCTACTGGCTCCCTCATTTTAAACCTCTTATTTCTTTATACATAGTAAATATTCTTATGTTATATTAATTGTATGATAATTGTACTATCTGAAATCTTTATAGATCTGATTCTCCTGGCTCTCACTCAGTGCCTTCTTTTTTGTATATTTTCAGGATTTTTTTCTTTTTTTAAAATTTACTGTAGGGGTTATGTGGTCATCAGTGAGAAACAAAGAGAGAAAGTGAGAAAGAACCCCTAAACAGGGGAGGGCCACAGCACAATTTCTTCTCCTCCATTCTCTTCTCAAGATTTTGGGCAGACATGCACATATGCCCAGCATGTTTCCCAAGCCACTAGGTCTGGGATTTGAACCATGAACTTTACCATGCATGATCCAGCAACCTTAACCACCACACTACCTCCTGGCCCAGCTTTTTTTTTTTTCAAATTAAGATAATTTCAGGTAGCTGTATTTATGGACATTGTTCTAGATCTGGATTTAAGATCCATTTTCCAGAGATAATTTACATTTCCTTTTGTTAGGTATCTGAGAGGACCTCCAGCCTGGTTAGCAATATTCTGTGTGTGTGTCCTTGAGTAGGGATTTTTTAAAATCTTTTCCTGGAATACTAAAATGAAAACTTTAAGGGAAAAATAAAACTGTTCATGGGCTGGCAGGTGGCGTGGTGGTTAAGGGTGCTGGATTCCCACATGGTCAACTGCAGTTCAAGTCCCAGACCTGCTGGCTTGCTTTCTCCCTTTTTCTCTCTCTCTCTCTGACCCTCTCTGGTCAAATTTAAAAAAAATAAATAAATAAAGTTAAATAAAACAATTCTTTAAAAAATTGTTCATGGGGACCAGCAGTTAGCTTAATGGCTATGTCGCTGGACTCCCATATAGTCGACCACAGTTGGAGTCCCTGACCCGGTGGCTTAAACTCGCGCCAGGCATGTGTGCATGCATGCCTAAGATCCTGAGAAGAGAATGGAGGAGAAGGGATTGTGGCATGGCCATCCCCCTGGGGGGTGATTTCTCACTTTCTGTCTCTCTGTCTCTCTCTGTCTTTCTGGCGAGCGCACATTCCCTATAGCAAAAACCTCTCCAAAAAAAGAAAAAAAAATTGTTCATGAAAAAGAACAAAATACATTACTCAGAAGGAAACATTAACTTTGCCTTGCAACCTCATTAACATTTGTTCATTTATTCAATTAACATTTATTATGTGCCTGTGCTATGCTGAGCAACCAAAAATGACTTACGTACCTCTTCTCCTCAAAGGGCTACAGACATTTTGGCGTGATAACAAGCTATAAATGAAGCAATTCTTTTTGCATAAAAGCACTGAAGAATTAAAATTAAGCTCCACAAGGACAGGGATTTTGTATATCAAGTATCTAGAACAGTGCCTGGTGACAGTGGTACTCAATAAATATTTGCCTTGACTATGCAACTTTTCTATGGATTGGATCAGGCTCCAAGCCACTGCATTAATTGTAAGTCCCTCAGATTTCCTGATGGCTCAGTGTGCCTCTCTCTGCCACAGCACTAGCAAGATGACTTATGGTAATATAAGTGAGGCACAGCACTCTGCACATGGCAAAGGCGACAGGAGTCCCAGGTGTAGGCATTAGATAGGACTGGGGGGTGCACTCTTAGTCAGGCAGCAGAAAGGGGAGACTTTGGTGAAGTGATGCCATGTATTACCTGTGTCCTGGACATCTTAACATAATCTTTTAGCACAAACCACTGGACATTCTGGGTACAGGGAGGAGTGGTAAGTGACCCCTTGTAGCTGTAGTAGTGGTGAAGATCCTCAGGTAACATGTCCTGAACATCAAGGCCAGTCAGAATTGTACTTTGTCCTAACCAAGACGACAGATAAAGGCACATTAGGATTGCAATTGTTCCCACAGGAAGACAGTGTAGGCTCAGACCTTACCACATTTGAATCTCATTTAAGCAGAAGAACACAGAAGTCAATAATTGGGGAAAATTGCTCCAGTTCATTTCTTCTTAGTATTTTTAATTGCCAGAGGGCACATGCACTTGCCAGAGAGAGACGGGAGGTGGGTAGTAGAGAGAAAGCACCACTCAGTAGAGTATGGTCATGCCATAATCCCTTCTCCTCCATTTCTTCATCTTGTTAGGTTTTTGGGCACATACATCCCCAGTCATGTGAGATCTGGCTTAACCACTAGGCTGGTTCCCCAGTATACCTCTTCCTAGGAGGGATTAAGAGCAAAGACCTTGGGGAAAGACACACATAGTTACATCCTCTGGCTGAATGACCGTGCCTAAGTGCCCACTCTAAAGCTGTCTCCTTGCCTGTAAAGGGGGATAATCAATAGGGTTGCAGTGAGGGTGAAGGATAATGTCTATAGAGTGGCTGGCACTGAACCAGCACATGAGGAAAAGTATAGCTGTAATCATCATTGTCTTCATTGTTAGGTAGACAATAAGTCTTATGATTAAAAAAGAAAAAAGAAATGAATTAAGACCCTTAGGTGTTTCTGGATAAGTAAATGCCCTCAAAGGAAGAACAAAATCCCTAGGCTTAGACACATTTAGAAAGTGAGTGGAAAGAGGTTAGAAAAACAAAATGAGAACTGAGTTGGGATCCAGGTGCAGGCATCTGGTCCCGAGCTCTTCCTGCCATGCCCAACAGGAATCAAGCTGAGCCACAGATAAAGTGTAGGCAAAAAGCTTTTCCAAGGATATCTGAAGCCTCTACAATAGCCACACCTACCACTCATCACTGCAACCAGGAAGTTACTTGTACATTCATGTCAATGACTCTGAGCTCTTACACTCAGCATGAGACTGTCAAAGCAGCCTGGAATTGAGTTGGATTTTGCTTCACCTTCACTGAGCACGTTTGCAGTTTTAATGGCAAAAGGATATATATAAATATATACACACATGCATATATATCTATCTATATATATATATAGATAGATAGATAGATAGATAGATAGATATAGAGAGAGAGGCTTATTTGGCCAAGACCTCGAAGTCCTGTAGTGCATAATCCCATGAG
>NW_006159616.1:14842910-14866408 GCF_000334495.1 Tupaia belangeri chinensis
TATATATATATATATATATATATATATAGATAGATAGATAGATATAGAGAGAGAGGCTTATTTGGCCAAGACCTCGAAGTCCTGTAGTGCATAATCCCATGAGAGGATTATATAGCCGAAAGATGGCAACTCAGGCCATGGAACTGCATGAGGTCATCGAGAGAAAATAGGGTTGTATAAAAGAGCAGAGAGCAAAGTTAGAGAGGCAGATGAGGCATAGTCAGGGTAGTAAGAAAAGTAGACAGAGCTGACAATAGGGGTGACCTTGACCAGCTCAGAAGAGTAGTGGGGCCAGTTTACAGTGGGCAGGTGAGAAAGAACAGAATTATTAGACAGTTTAAACAAGGAGGTATTTGAGCACAGATTTGTGTACTCAATAGAATAATCTGTTGAAGACTCAGAAATTAATGATGCAGGAAAGAAAGCTCTGAAAATGAGAGGATGGGGTTAGTGAACACATAGAAGGAGAGTTCTTTGGCAAGAGCAGGGATTTTTTTCATTCATTGAAACGAGAGGGGAAATGGAATTTGACCCAGATGAAGGTGAGTTAAGAAGAGTGATTCTTCTGACTGGTTGCTTCGGAAGTGGGAAGTAAGAGCATCAGCCCCAGGGGAGAAGCTAGAGCCAGGGCACAGGGAACTTCAGAAGACAGGAGAAAATGTAAAATGGCAACATTGGAGATAGAGAATGCAAACAGTCAGAGTGGTACTGTAGGCTTTCTGGGCAGTGTTAGTGCCTATTCATAGCTATAATAAAACCACCACCGCTTACCTATTTATAGGTTTCTAACCAAGGCCATGCAGCTGTTTGGCTACAGGCACTGAGTAGGTAAGAGCTGATCTGGGACTTTGCCAGGTGAGTTTGAGGAGTGTTGGAAGAGTGAGGGCATTGAGGGTGTTAGCTGTGGGAGTTGAAGGTGTTCGTGTAGGAGCATTGAAAGAGCTCCAAAGTGTTAGCATGGTCTGACCTGAGGACCCTGAATAAGAGATGAAAGGTAAAGGGAGATGAAAGGAATGAAGCATGGCTATTAGTGAGGTTGTGGAGGCCCACACTGGAGGATTCAGATAAGATTAATTGCTAGCAGGGGTGAGTGCTGAAGTCATTGTGCTGGGAGCCTGGGAGGTGTGACCAGCGGGGGATACACAGTCAAGGCTTCAGACCTGACATGGTTACAACTCAAAGTCAAGGGTTGACCATCAGTGACCCAGGTGGATTAATAAGGAGCTTCACTCGTAAGATTCACCTCAGCTTGGAGCTGGGGTAGACATCTCTCTCTAGTGACCAGAATTGTCACTGTCACCTGAGCTCAGAGTCACTGCAATCAGGAAATTCCTAGTTAGTGGGATAATAGTCATTGTTAGGTAGACTCTGAGCTCAGAGTCACTACAATCAGGAAATTCCTAGTTAGTGGGATAATAGCCATCCAGAAGTTCCAATCATGGGAATTAACAAGTAGAGTTTAGGAACAGGTTTCTCAGAGGTGTTCACTGCCTGACCACAACAGGGACCACCAGAACAAGTGACCTAGTGCAGGGAAGAGTGGGCTTGCATGGCAGGACTCGTTGGCCATCCTTTTCACCACCATCACCCTATCCCTGCCACCCATACCTGCCTCATGCTCACAATTATTTTTTCTTTCTTCTTGCTGTGGCTGTTGGCTTCCCTTACCTGGGTACTTGACATTGACCAAATGAGAAATGAAGTTGCTATAATGAGTGTTTTCAGCATAATTCTTGACCTGTAGGAGAAACATAGAGCAATTAACACAGTGGAGAAGAGACCTCTAGCATCATCTTTGTTAATCCAGATGCTTAATTTTCTTTTTCTTTCTTTCTTTCTTTTTTTTTTTTTTTTTAACTTTTTGAGAGGTTTTTGCTATAGGGCATGCGCACTCGCCAGAAAAACAGAGACAGAGAGACAGAAAGCGAGAAATCACCTCCCAGAGGGGATGGCCACGCTGCAATCCCTTCTCCTCCATTCTCCTCTTGGGATCTTGGGCATGAACACACACGCGCCCAGCTTGAGTTTAAGCCACCGGGTCTGGGCCTCGAACCACAGTCAACCACATGAGAGTCCAGTGACATAGCCATTATGCCAACTGCTGGTCCCCAGATGTTTAATTTTCTAGAAGATTGGACAGCATCAACAAAACAAGGAAGGGGCCAGCAGATAGCATGGAGGTTAAGATGCTGGATCCCACATGGCTGACTGCACAGTTCAAGTCCTGGATCTGGCAGCTTGAAAATCATGCTGGGAACATTTGCATGCATGCCCAAAATCCCAAGAGAAGAATGGAGAAGGAACTGTGGTACACCCATCTCCCCTGGATAGTGATTTCTCACTTTCCTTCTCTCTCTCTCTCTCTAGCAAGTGCACATGTCCTTTAGGAAAAAGTTGAAAGAGAGAGAGCTCATTCCCCATTTGTGTTCATGGGGAAATCTGACCTGGCTGTTCTTAGCTACCAGCTGCCTTGGCCTATCATTCTCTTCCAAGAAGACACCATCTGAAACATTCTGGCAGCTTTTAAGGAAAAGAGCTTCTCAATGACTGGTGATGTTCTCAAAAATGGACAAAAGTCACTGCTAAAAAGCCCCCCAGATTCTTTAGGATAAGGGGGCTTGATCTCCCTTCTTCATCCTTGGGACTTTTGACAGATACCCAAATGTCTAAGGCAAAACTTCTCCAATTCCTCCACTGTCAAATTCTTTTTGTAGAAGTGTTGAGTTTTAAAATTCAGGATGTTTTTGTGAAAAAGGTCTTTTTTCACTGGACCTTTTCGGTCGTGGTGTGGATGCAAGTTCTCTTCCACTGTGCATAAATTCAGGCATTCTTAGATTTATGACTGCCATTGACTATTCATTATCTATTGGGTTGTCAGAAAAGTCATGCTGCATTTTTTTAAAGAATTTATTTATTTATTTACTTACTTACTTACTTACTTATTTTTAATTTGACCAGAGAGGGACACACAGAGAGAGAGAAAGTGAGAAAGCAAGTCACCAGGTCTGGGACTCTAACCGTGGTTGGCCATGTGGGAGTCCAGTGCCCTTATCCACCATGCCACCTGCAAGCCCCCATGATGCATTTTTGCATAGAAAAACATGTCATGACTTTTCTGAGCACACAATAGATGTCTGGTTTATTATTATTATTCTACTACACCTTTAGTACACTCTTTTGTGTTACATTTTTTAAAAATTTACCATAGGACATGTGTGCTCCCTAGAGAGAGATGGAGGAGGTGGAGGAGTAGGATGTCCACACTATAATCCCTTCTCTCCACTCTTCTCTCCTTTCCTTGAGCACACATGTACAAGTCCCTGGCGTATTTTTTGTTTTGTTTTGGTGCCTGGCATGTATTTTAAGCTCTTAGGTCCAGGACTTGAACCACACAGTTGGCCATGTAGAATCCAACCACCTTAACCATCATGCCACCTGGCCGGCCTTCTATTAAATATTTTAGTTTGCATTTAACCATTTTAGTTATTTCTTGGTGGTTGCTCTGGTGACTACAATAGACAATTTAATCACAATCAGTCAAATCAAAAGAAACTGTAGCATGACCATCCCCTAGGAGGGGCGTTTTCTCACTTTCTCTCTCTTCCACTCCCCATTTCCCTCCATTGAGAACACATGCCCTCAAGCAAGTTTAAAATGTGTGTGTGTGTGTGTGTGTGGTATGGAATAAAAAAGAAAAATATGTGTTCATAATTTTTTGTATTGGATCATCATAAAAGTCATGACATATTTTTCTATATAAAAATACATCAAAATTTTTCTGATGACCCAATATTTCCAATATTTATCCACATACACAGTATTTCCGGCACTCTCCATTTCTTTCTGTGGATTTAAGTTATCGTCTGCTGTCATTTCCTTTCAGTCAAAAAGATTTCCTTTAATATTTCTTTAAAATAAGGTTGGCTAGCAATTATTTTGGTTCTGCTTTCTGTAGAAATGTATTTATTTTACTTTCATATTTGAAGGGTGATTTAGTTGGGTATAAAATTTTGGGCTGACGCCATCTGAAAACTTGAGTACTCAGCCATTAATTGTACTGTGATTCCCTTACAGATAGCAAATTAGTTTTCTCTTCTTGCTTTTAGTAGTTTGATTTGACATGTCTAGGTGTTTTCCAGACTTGGAGTTTGTTGGGGGTTTTTAATACTGGTAAATTAATGTTTTTTCTTTTTCTTTTTTTTTTTTTTTTTGAGAAATTTTTGCTATAGGGCGTGTGTGCTCGCCAGAAAGACAAAGCGAGAAATCCCCCCCAAGGGGGGATGGCCACGCCGTGACCCCTTCTCTTCCATTCTCCTCTCATGATCTTGGACAGGCACACACACATGCCTGGTGTGAGTTTAAGCCACTGGGTCCGGGACTTGAACTGTGGTCAACTACATGAGAGTCCAGCAACATAGCCATTATGCCCACCTGCCGGTCCCTTTCTATGTATTTCTATACAAAAATGTGTCATAATTTTCCTGACAACCCAATATCTGGTGCATTTAACAAATTTTTGTTTCTCTGTTAAGATCCTTTTTTGAGTCATTGTCATCATGCTTTCCTTTCATTCTTTGAACATATGATAGTTTCTTTAGAGTCCTATCTATCTATTCACACAGTCCTATCTATCTAGGCCCACATTGGTCCTATTTCTTTGCATGCCCAACTTTTTTGTTGAAAACTGGACATTTTAGATAATATATGGCAGAAATTTTAGACTCTAATTTTTTTGTTGTTGTCCTATGAGTTTTTATGTTTGTATTCGTTTAGTAATTTGTCTGGATTTAAACTACAGGACATCTTCGCAGGAGTATGAAGTAGCTGATGTCTCTGCTCACTTTTTAAATCTTATTCTTCTTATTATTATTTTTTAGAGAGAGATTTTTGCTATAGGGCACATGTACTCACCAGACAGACAGAGACAAACAGACAGGCAGAAACCAGGAAATCACTGCCTGGAGAGAATGGCCACACCACAATCCCTTTTCCTCCATTCTCCTGTAGGAATCTTGGGCGCACACACACACACACACACCCAGCATGAGTTTTAAGCTGCACCGTGTCTGGGACTCAAGCTGCAGTAGACTACATGGGAGTCCAGCAACGTAATTATGTCATCCACTGGTCCCAAAATCTTATTATTTTTTTAACCTTAATTTTTATAGGTTACCTAGGATCAGCATAGCTTTATTTATTTATTCAGGCAGATGTTGTGCTCAAACTCCTGAAGACTGTGAGACTTACACCTCTACAGATGGATCTGTGAGTGGATTGAGAGGCGCATTCAAAGTTCAACCAGTTTTCATGTTGGCTACAGCTTCGACTTTCAGGTAGGCCCTCTCAAGGCGCTCCCATAGACCTCTGTGTCTCTATCATTGTCAGAATCTCTCTTATTAAGTTGCTGATTGGTCTGCCACTCACCACTCCCTCTATTGTGACTTCAACCTCAAACTGCTGTTTGTTTTCTGTCAGCATTTCTGTTGACAGTGTTCTTGGCCATGGATTTTCAGCTTCTACCCTAAATCAAGTCAGGTCCCCTGCCCAGGTAGTGAAACTTTTGCATTTTCTGACTACCTCTGCCCTAAGAAAAATACTACCTGGCTGACCAAGGCAAGAAATCCATAGATGTTCATTATTCTTCCTCGAAATTCCAGATTCTTTTTTTAAATAAATAAATGCCTCAATTTGTTGTTTGCATTTAGTACATTTCCAGAATACTGAAATAGTTGTTTTTCACAAATGTATCCAATGTAATATTTGTTTTATGAAGACTGGATTCCTAAATACATCCAGCCACTAGACTTAAGTCCCACACTCTAGACTTTCTTAGAAATGCCAAGGCATTGCCTTTGGCTGGGTTGCAGGTTTCCCTTTGCCCTGCAGGACAGTTTGTGTCCAGTCAATCCTTCTGTGATTCCAGCTCTTTTAATCAGGTTCTCCAAGTTATCCAAGGTCCCTGATGTTGATAACACAGAAGGAGTTCAGTTACTATGAGTAGGGGATGAAAAAAGGTAGATCTTCCATTGAGTCAGCATTTCTAGGAATTGTGAACTCGAGAAAGGATGAAGAGGGATAATAAAGACGATCCTTCACTTAGACTTAACTGCTTGTTTAGGCTTCAACCTGTAACCTCAAATGCACCCACACATGTGTAGTTTCTGCATACCTCAACAAGGGCCGCCAGTACAGCCAAACCATCTGGTGCATCCTTGGCTATGTCGTAGCTCTTATACTTCGAATTGTAGTGAACAACATGAATCTGTGGGAACAAGATAAGAAAAGTCGAGGGCAGTTCAGACACACTCCAAATGCTGAAGGTTCCAGGGAAGGAGGAAAGAAAGAACTGAGGCCTCAGACTGTCCCACACAAATGATGATAACATCCCTCCCCTCATCTGGGTTATGCATTGCATCATTTTAAGACCAGAAAGTTCTCCAGAAATGGACAGAACAGGAGTAAGTTTCTGGAAAGACGGCTACTCAAAGGCATTTCCTTGACCTCGCCTCCCTCCAGGCAGACAAGCCGACAGAGCCTAGAGGGATCATATAGACGCTGGGTTCTCCTGGGGTCTCTGGGGAGATGGAGAAAAGAGTGGGCATGAGCCCCTTTGTCCAGGAAGCATCTATAAACCTGCAGTCATCCTGTGGATGGATCAGCACAAAAGAGGGGACCCCAGAAAATGTACCACAAAAATCCAGCTGAGGGCCAGCCCTGTAGAGCAGCAGCTAAGGAAGTCATATCCCACCTGACTGACCGTCATTTGCATCTTGGACGTGGCAGCTGGAAAAACATGCTGGGCACATTTGTGCACATTCTCAAAATCCAGGTGGGAAGGGAAAATGAAAGGAAAAAGATTTCGGTATGACCATGTCCCATTGGGGCTTCTCTCTCTCTCTCTTGCACATGCGCTCTGGTGATTAAAAAATAGGAGGGGGGGTCCCGGGGCCAGCCCCATGGCTTGGTGGTAAAGCAGTTATGTATCTCTTGGCCAATTATGTGGCTTGAAACCTGGACCCGGAGAAAACATGCTGGGGTGTGTGCGTGAATGCCCAAAATATCGAAAGGATGGAAAAATGGAGGATAGGGATTATGATGTGACCACACCCCATTGCAGGGTGCTTTCTCCCTCTCTCTTTCTCTCTCTCTCTCCAGCAAGTGCATGTACCCTCTGGCAATTTTTAAAAAATAGTGAAAAATAGAATAAAAAAAGTTAACTACAGAGCACTTTATAAAAAATGAAACAAATACAAAAAAAAAAAATCTAGTTGAAATAATGGAGGGCTTGCCACACCCTATAAACCCTCGCCACTATGTGAATTCTATGAGGACGAGACCCTGTCTGTACTCATGGCAGAAACTGGTCATCAGTTAATAGCTGCTGAGTGGAACCAGCAGGTGGTGTAATAGTAACATCATGGACTCCCACATAGGCGACCACGGTTTGAGTCCTGGACCCATCAGCTTAAAACTCACACCAGGTGGGGAATCAGCAGTTAGCGTAATGGCTATGTTGCTGGACTCCCACGTAGTCGACAGCGGTTCGTGTCCTGGACCTGGTGGCTTAAAACTAATGCCGGACACGTGTGCGTGCGTGCCCAAGATCCCGAGAGGAGAATGGAGGAGAAGAGACTGCGGCGTGACATCCCCCCTGGGGGGTGATTTCTCACTTTCTGTCTCTATGTCTCTCAGCGCACGCTCCCTATAGTGAAAATCTCTCCAAAAAAAAAAAAAAACTCACACCAGGTGCATGTGCGTGTGTGCCCCAAGTTCCAAGACGAGAATGGAGATCATCCTCCCTGGGAGGTGATTTTTTTTGCTTTCTGTCTCTCTGTCTCTCCAGCAAACACATACACCCTATAGCAAAAAAAAAAAAAAAGTTGCTGAGTGAGTGAAAAATAAACTCAATCTCAAGTTGACTCAACTGTCACCATTGTACAAAGTCCTTTTGGCTGTTCCAATATGCAAAGCAACTACCGGGATCAAAGGAAAGCAGAACCAGCTGGAAACCCCATGTACCTCTATGACGAATCTGAACCCGTCAATGGTGTGCTCTGAGCCACTGATCTCTGAGGATGCACCGCCCCAGTGAAAGTGCATCTGCAGGGCTGTGTACTGGGTGCCGTCAGGGGCCGTCATGCGCATGGTGGGAGGGAGGCTGATTTGCACTGAAAGAGACAGGGCAAGGCAGGGAGAAGGGTGAGTAGAAATGGATGGGTCAGGCGTACAGGTTAAAGAGCTTCCCTGGTCACCTCCCACCACCGACCCAGAACCTGGTTAGGCTGGCAAGGAATGCTGGGAGTAGGGCCATGGGAGGGGAGGAGGCACCGGCACACAGGGCACAGGGTGAGATCAGGATGGAAACTGAGCACTGATGAAGCTGAGTTGGGAAGCAAGCAAACAGGATTCCTCTTTCCCAAATCTTTCCCTTCCAGGGGAAAACATGGCTAATGAGACTGGAAACCAGAATTCTACTCTCTACCTCGAACCGACTTTAATATTTGCCCAGGGTGTAAAATAAAAAGTGGAGCCTTGGGCCAGCAGGTGACCTGGAGGTTAAGGCATGACCGACTGCATGGTTCAAGTCCCAGACCCAGTGGCTTGAATATCATGCCAGGAGCGTGTGCAAGCAGGCCCCCAATTCTGCGAGGAGAATGGAGAGGGATTGTGGCATGGTTATCCCCCCTAGGAGTGATGAGAAGCCTGTCGTCTGGTGACTTCCATAGCCCTGAGTGGTAGGCATTTAACTGGCCTGACCTAAGTTGGAATGAGAGAGTGAGGCAATAAAAAAGACGTGGCCAGGGCCAGCAGGTGGCATGGTGTTCAGGTGCTGGACTCCCACATGGCTGACTGTGGTTTGAGTCCTGAATCTGGTGTTTTGGGACTCATGCTGGGCACATATACATGCCCAGAATCCCAGGAAAGTGACAAAAAAGGGATTGTGACAATTCCACTGGGGGTTTCTCACTTTTCCTCTCAGTCTCTCTCTGTCTCTCTGGCAAATGTATGCACCCTATGGCAAAAACCTTAAAAATAAATAAATAAAATAAACATGGTCAGGGAATCAGAAACTGAGAATCTGGGTACAGCTCAGCCATCAGAGACTACGTGGCCTTCAGCCTCTAAGGCCTCAAGTTTCCCACCTACAAAACGCTCCCCACCTGGGATTTTCATGAGGCTCAGAGGAGAAAGATAGTGGTATTAGCACAACTGGACACCCATGTGCAAAACAATAAATCTAGACACAGACCTTACGCCCTTCCCAAAAACCAACTCACAACGGTTCATAGACACATTTGTAAAATGCAAAACTATTGGACTTCTAGGAGAGAACGTGGATGGTGTTGGGTGTGCAAAGATCTTTTAAATGTACCACCAAAGACATGAGTTATGAAAGAAATGACTGAGAAGCTGAACTTCTAAAAACTTCCAAGTGAGATGAACCCATTTGGAAGATCAGGAGGATGTTCTGCAAAACTAAAGCATGGACTTTGCAGCTGCCCAGAGCTTGAAGTTGGGAGGGCAGTCCACGAGATTCAGCGTTTCCTGTCTGACCTTCCCCCTTCCTAAAAGGGAACAGAAAACAAGAGCTTTCTTTTCTTTTCTTTTCTTTCTTTCTTTCTTTTTTTTTTTTTTTTTTTTTGAGAGGTTTTTGCTATAGGGTGCATGCACTCGCCAGAAAGACAGAGACAGACAGAGAGACAGAAAGCAAGAAACCACCCCCCAGGGGGGATGGCCATGTCACAATCCCTCCTCCTCCATTCTCCTCTCGGGATCTTGGGCACACACGCACACGTGCCTGGCTTGAGTTTAAGCTACCGGGTCCAGGACTCGAACCACGGTCGACTACTTGGGAGTCCAGCAACATAGCCATTATGCTAACTGCTGGTCCCAAGAGCTTTCATTTTAAATCTCTGAAAAATACTGGGCCTGCCCGTCAGGTACATTGAATTAATAAGACTCAACATGAAAAATATGGAAAATCAGGACCAGACAGTGACAGAGCAGTAGCACAACTGGACCCAATGAGAAGGTCTAGAGTTCGTGGGGCCGGCAAGTGGCATGGTGGTTAAAGGCGCTGGACTCCCACATGGCCTACCACGGTTCAAGTCTCTGACCTGGTGGCTTGCTTTCTCACCTCCTCTTTCTCTCTCTGTCTCTCTCTGATCAAATTGGAAAATAACAATGATAAAGTTAAATAAAATAATTCTTTAAAAAAAAAAAGGTCTAGAGTTTGCATCCCAAGACCTCCCTCTACACGCCAGACACATGCATGCCCACACTTCAGTCTGGCTGAGACCTGGAGTGGCTCACAGCTTAAAGATCGTATGGAGGATGCCTGTCTCTCTCTGTATCTATCTCTTTGTCTCTTTCTCGTGGAAGAAATAAATAAAATAAACTTTAAAAAAATGAAACACTAGACCATGCACAGATGAACAAAAAACACAAGTGAGCATGGCTTCAGTACTGTGCCTGTCGCCTGCGGGTGAACTTCCTGCTGGCTGGCTCAGAGCGAGCTCAGGTGAGGATAGTGCAGGATGAAGGATCCAGCAGGGAACTGAGTCTAAAGAGAGTTGCTGCCCAACTCTGGAAGAGCCACCAGGTTGCAGACTTTGGTCCCTATCAGCCCTCATCCTGAGGCCTCCAGCTCTGAGGCTGAGTTCTGCATCTCCAGATCTCCATATGTGTCACTCCCAGCAAGTGTGTGTCACCTGCTTTCCCCTGCAGACTGCCCAGGACTGCCCATGCACGGGGGCTTCTTTTTCATCTTACCTGTGTGGCCGTTGTTGATCATGGGGAACTCGCCCACCTGGACATCATAGCCCGTCAGGTTCAGCCTCTTCAAGGAAGGGTTGTACTGCACCTTCTTCCTCTGCAGGTTGATGGGTGACTGCTTCTGCCCCCCACAGTCGGGATAGTGCTGTGGCCAGTGCTCTTCATCCAGTGACCCCTCTGAGACAGGAAGAAGCAGGTCACTGTTCAAGGGACTGTGTGGCTGGGCCCCCTCTTGGGGTACCTACCAGGCAGAGGCCAGGGCCTACTGAGCAAGAGGCCTGCAGGGGAGCCTTCCAGGAGGCAGAAGCAGGCAAAAGAGCATCTTAATCAACTCCAATGACCCGGGTATTTGGAGACTTTGGTGACAACTTTTCATTTTCCTCTTGTAACCAGTGGCCCTAGAAACGCTGCTTAGTGTTTTGAGAGCAATGAAAATCTCTTTTAGGGAACCAGCAGTTAGCGTAATGGCTATGTCGCTGGACTCCCATGTAGTCGACCGTGGTTCGTGTCCTGGACCCGGTGGCTTAAAACTCACGCCGGGCGCGTGTGCATGCGTGCCCAAGATCCCGAGAGGAGAATGGAGGAGAAGGGATTGTGGCGTGACCATCCCCCCTGGGGGGTGATTTCTCGCTTTCTGTCTCTATGTCTCTCTCTGTCTGGCTGGCGAGCGCACGCGCCCTACAGTGAAAATCTCTCCCCAAAAAAAATAATAATAATTTTTTAAAAATCTCTTTTATATATATTTCTTTTTTCCCCCTTTGAATTACTTTCAGCTGCTAAATGCACTAGAGGGATGATCCTTGGCTTGATACCCTGTGGTGCTTTTAGGAGGCTTCTCATTATTGGCACAGTTTTCCTCCCAAGTCCCCAACAGGAACACAAGCCCCTTCTGTTAAATACAAATTATAGGAGGCCATTGTTTGGGACTAAGCTGTTGCACCAGGCCATAGCAGCCCAAACCAAAATGGAGTCACTCATGGTAAAATGCCACATTACCAAACCGAAACTTTAAGAAAGCAGATGGAGGCCAGCAAGTGGCGTGGTAGTTGAGGTGCTGGAACCACATTTCAACTCCCGAACCTGGCGGCCTGCTTTCTCACTTTCCCTTGCTCTCTCTCTTTCTCTCCTTATCTCTCTCCAGTCAAATGAAAAAATAATAATGATAAATAAAATTTAATGAATATTAAAAAGAAAGAAAGTAGACTGAAATCAGATCAGTTTTTTTCCTGAAAAATTCCAGGCTACCTGAGTCAGTGCTATGAGGAAGTAAAACCGATGCACATCTCGGGACTCAGTCATCTGAACCATCGGTTCCCCTCTCTCCTTGGCAGCAGACATCTGAAATAAAGCATCTGAACCAGCTGGCGAGATGTCGTCAGATTTGGTGTTTTATGGACATCCATGCTGCCTAAGTTCAGGCTTCCTTTTCCTTCCAATAGTTGCGTTGCCCTGCATTCCTTTCTGACGTTCACAGAAGCCCCTCTTTAAGATTGTCATCAGCGGGATGAGCAAATGGCATAATGGTGCACTCCCACATAGTGGACTGCAGTTCAGATCCCGGACCTGGCAGCTTAAAACTCAGGCTGGGCACGTGTGTGTGTATGCACCCAAAATCCCAAGAGAAGAACAGAGGAAAAGGGATTGCGGCATGGCCATCCCCTCTGGAAAATGATTTCTTGCTTTCTCTCTCTCTCTGGTGAGTACTGGTGACCCCCAAAAAAAAAAAAACTCTAAAAAAAAAAAAAAAAAAGAAAAGAAAAGATTGAAATCAGCAGGTGACCTGGTGGTGAAGGGGCTGAACTCCCACATGGCGGACTACAGTTTGAGTCCCGGACCTGGAAGCTTGCTTTCTCACTTTCCCTCTCTCTCTTTCTGGTCAAAAAAAAAATAAAAAATCTTAAAAAAAAAAAAAGAAGAAGAAGAAGAAGAAGAAAAAGTGTTGGGGGGACAGATGATGTAGTGACTAAGGCACTGAACTCCCACCTGGCTGACCATGGTTCAAGCCCCAGAACTGGTGACTTGAAAATCACACCAGCACCTGTGAATGTATTCCCAGAATCCTGAGAGGAGAATGAACTGCGGCGATGCCAAGAGTGGTGATTTCTCATTTTCCCTCTCTTTGTCTCTCTGGCAAGCTCTTGGACTCTATGGCAAAAACCTTAAAAAAAAAAAGAAAAAGAAAAAAGAAAGAAAGAGAAAGAAAATTAAAATGTTTGTACTGGGGCCTTTCACAGCTCTTGGTCTGCAGCTGAAAGAAAAAGCAATTCTTTATGTTCTTGTTCTTCTTTTCACTATTTAACAATTCAATTAATATTCTAAAAGGTTTTTCCTAGAGGCTGTGTTGCCAGGATCAAGTCAAGAGGCCTCCAATACAGACCTGTCTAGGATCAAAAGGCTCTGGCCCCAGGCCCTGCCAATACTGGGGCATCTCAAGCATTCCTGGAAGGCATTTGCAAACTCTACCCCCAAGTTCTCCGGGGAACTGAGGGGCACCCTAGTGGCTTTCCAGGAGGCTCACAGTCCCAGAGACTGGGCCGAGCCTGGGTAGGACAAGACCTTCATTGTTGAGATTCTCACACAGAAAGCCCAGAGTTTTCCCAGGTGAAGGCAGGCGGGTGGAATTCCTTTGTGGGAGAGCAGAGTGGCTGATTGGAGCTTTTCTGAAGCTCCACTTTCTAAGCCTTTCCAGAAAGTCCTTAATTTGGGACCCTTAACCAACAGGACATTCCACCCACCCTGACATGTGCTTTGTGTGTGCCTGAGGCCGGACAGACCAGGCGGGGCCGGCTCTGCCTCTGCTCCTACCTCCTGCCTCAGTCAGCCGCCTCCAGCCGCCCTTGGGCCCCACTCTGTGGCCTGATACAGAGAAGAGAGGACCCAAGCAGAAGCTTTCCTCACTGCCACATAGGAGGGGTGTCTCCAAGTCCCCCAGACACCATTGTCCTAGCTTTGGCTCACCCATGCTAAATGCTAAGGGTTTTTGTTTGTTTGTTTTTGTTGTTTTGAGAGGTTTGTGTCTTAGGCTGTGTGTACTTTCTGGGGAGACAGAGCCAGACAATGAGATGGAAAGTGAGAAATCACCCCCCCGGGGGCGGGGATGGCCACACCTCAATCCCTTCTCCTCCATTTTCCTCCCAGGGTCTTGGGCATGCACACACAAGCACCCAGCGTGAGTTTCAAGCCACTGGGTCCACAACTCAAACCACAGTCAGCCATGCGGGGAGTCCAGCGACATAACCACTCAGCCATCTGCTAGCCTCAGTGCCGGGTGTTTTAATGTCACATTTTAAAAGTCTGTTTTTGGCAGCCTGGAGACTCTCTGGAGGTAGCTGGGTTCTTATCAAGTCACCTGTGTATCATGTCATTTCCGAGAAGGACTGGCACCCTGGGCACCCTTGGTGAGGCCACAGGAAGTCCTTTCCGAGAACATTCTTTTCCACTTACACAGACCAATACAGCAATGGTCTCACAATAGCAAGTGGACTCAGACCAGCCGACGCCGGGGTAGAAAGGGGCTGAAAGCAAAAAGTCACCTAGAAGAGAACTGGGAGCTTGTAAAGGGGCGGAGTTACTTCCTCTTCCTGAATCAAAGTTTACGTTGTTTGGCCTCCCCACGTGGAGACGTTAAAGGTAGCATCTGAACTGCTATGAGCAGATCCCAACAGGGGAACCACACAAAATCCCCTGTGGACTGTCTTGCCATCCCATGAAATGCCAGGTCTTGCCATTGTCCTCAAGAAAGGGGGTGCGCCTGAGACAAGGGATAAGAAGTGGGAGACAGAAACCAGGCCAACCCTGAGAACAAAACTTCACAGAAAAGGGGATTGAGATAAGAGACAGCGGGAGGAACGCAGGAACCAGGCCAACCCCAGTAACGAAAGTTCACAGGGAAGTAGAAATGATAAGGATCCTGTCCACCACGATGGTAGAAGCTTCATGGTCACGCACGGTCATGCTTGGTCACACATGCCCACTAGCGCCACTGGTGACTCATAGTAAACCTTTGCTTCACTGGCATGCAGGAAGCACACCCCGGGAGGAGATCTTGGATGCCAATAACACTCTGTGTTCAGTCAAGCCTGTTTGGCTACAAAGTGCGCACACAGATGGGCACCTCACAGGGATCCTCAAGACCACCCCAACCCTAAAAACCCAGCCCCTTTATGAAAATGCACACAGATCTCCCACAAAGGGAGATCCTCGAAGGCCCTGGTGTTGTCTCCTCCTCCAAGCAGTCCTCTCTGCCTGAAGAGTGCATTCTCATCTTTCCTCAATAAACTTTCTTTTCTTTGCTATCCAACTTGTGCTGGAATTCTCCCTCGCCATGAAGTCGAGAACGTAAGAACCCTCACCCCAAGGACACTTGCCCCCTTGTTGGGAGAAGAACCGGGGAAACATGCAGCAGGCAAAGGCTTACTTGAATAGGTCCACTCGGATCCGTGCTGGGCCTGGACACCCACGAGGAACAGGGACACTAGAGTCACCAGAGACCTCATGGTGCTGCAGGTCTGGAGTCAGGTCTGATCCCAAGGAAGCTCTTCTTTTAAAAGCTCAGAAACTGTAAAAGACAATTTACCAAGTCCAGCTGGCTGATCCACCCATGGCTGCACCCACTAAAACAATAACATCCTCCCCACAATGGCCCTTCTCACTGGGTTTGTTGGGCCATGCGCTTGCCCGATCTCTTCCCAAGTCTTTATCATGTGCAATAGTCCATGGGCTGGGCTGCTGACTGTCTTAACTCAGGGGACCTCAGGCAAAGGCCACACAGTGCAGCCATTGTGGATGAGTGGCCCCAGAAGGAAAAGGCCTAGGCTCCCTGAACAATGGCACTTCCTGTGCCCTTTCTCCTGGCATTGGCATTTTGGGAATTGCTCAGGGGAATCATGCCTAAAAACCCTGCCGGATTCTACTTGGTATTTCCTGCCCGTCTCAGTAATGGACACAAGCCACTACTACAGGCGTGTGGCTGCCACCAGCCAGACACCTTGAAAAATGACCTGGCCCCCATAACTGGGCTTGAAATGGAGGCTTCGAACTGGAGGCAGTGATGTGCTAATCCTTGCCTTAAACCAGTGGTGAACCACGGAGCCCCAGCTCCTGAACCGCATCCCGGTGCGTGCCTGTGGGCCATCCAAGCCAGCGTGGGCCATGTTTCCCTGCTTTGTTCTGACAGCTGCAGTGCACTTGGGCACACTCAGGCCAATCCAGAACAATGGATTGCCTAATCCTTGTGTATCCACGTAGTTGAACAGTCCTGGAAATTAGCTGGAGGAGAAACTTTTAGATTTGTCAACTGACAGGCCAGCATTTTCCGTGTCCTTCAGCAAGGGCAAAGGACAGGCAGAGTTACTGCAGGATGCTCACCACGCCGGCCAGATTCAATGGCCAACAGAGCAAAGCCCTCCCCAAGTCTCATTTTTCTCATTGTTCACTTATTCCTGGAGTCCAAGGATACGAGAGTGCAAAATGGCAGCAAGCCTTCACCACAAGGTTTTTGTTTTGTTTTGTTTTGTTTTATATTTAGATTTTTGCCAAAGGGCATGTGCACTCAACAGGGAGAGAGAGAGAGAGAAAGAAAGTGAGCAATCACCCCCCGGGGGGACGACCACACCACAGTCCCTTCTCCTCCATTCTCCTCTAGGGATTTTGGTCATGCACACATACGTGCCTGGCATGATTTTCAAGCCGCTGGGTCTGAGACTCAATTCATTGTCGGCCATGTGGGATCCAGTACTTTAACCACCATGCCACCTGCTGCCCCCCACCACAAAGTTACTAGAGGTGATCTCCCTAACATTTAAAAGGGCTGCCCTTTGTCATTAAATTAGGGGACATAAGTTGCTGAAAACTTAGATCCGTGAAGCTCATTTGAAAGAATCTCAAAGGAAGCGAAGCATGGTCAAGGGCAGGGAATCTGAAGCCAGATCAACAGGGTTCAGATTTCAGCTCTGCCACTGACTTCGAATAAGCTACTCAGCCACGCTGTGCCTCAGTTTCCCTGTTTTTAAGTGGGGTTAGTGATAGTGCCTCCGCTCTGGGGATTTGGCAATTAGTCTGTGTGTAGTACTCAGAGCAACGCCTAGATTGTGGCATTATCATCTATTCAGACTCCTAGCATTGTCACCCAGCTAGTGAGGGAACCAAGGTGAAAATGGCTGTTGGTCTCCAACTCACGGAACTCTTCTCCATATTTGCAGAAATTAGAAACCCACTCTCTAGTCATGGCTAACTCAGTCTTGCCCTGCCTGGTGAGTCCCTCTTCAGAAAAGGCCATCTTGTAGCTCACATGAGATCTCACCTCTGTTGAGAGCAAGGATGGCGTTGTCCCTTAGACAAACCAGGGACCTTTGACATCAAACTAGAAGGAACACTGAGCCATCTGAATTTGTCTTTGGAATCTGAACTGGGAAACAGAAAGAACCAGGCACCAAAACATGTTCACCTGGTAGGTCCGAGGCTTTGCCTTTAGCTTCTGCGGATCTTTGACTCAGGCAGGAACTGGGCTAGCCAGTCATTTGTGTGACTGGCCAATGCTGAGAATTGTGCAAAAGTGACCAACAGTGTATTAGGGGCCAGGTAGGCTCTTGGACTATTTGCTAACCAGGGTGCATTATCAGAGAGGGTCCCCTCCGTCTTCTGTGCAGCATACTCCCGAAGACATCGGTGACACAGAACCAGATACGGTTAATTTCATTGCCTATTTTCTGAGCTGTTGTCTTATTTGATCTTAAAATGTTTCATCACATTGAACGTGAGTCTTATTCTTACATTTCTGAGCCACGTTGTTTGTTTTGATTTGGCTTGGCTTGTGCGTGTGTGAGTGTGTGTGTGTCACTTTATATTCTGGACATCCTGTGCTTTCATCAGACCACATCCCCAGCTCATCAAGACTGTTTTCAATTCTAAATTCCTCTCTTCCTAGGGCCTACGGTTTGAGTGGCTATCTGAGATGGGTTGACAAGGATGACATTTTATCACAACGTCAAGTCAAAGGGGAAGAAGGAGCTTTTGTTCTTCCTTTCCACCACGGCCCCATAGCAAGGCCCACTGAGGCAAAGAAAAGGCAGGGGCAGGCAGGAATGGTTATCTCAGGTGGGCAGGGAACTACTACCAGCCCAGGTGAGCCGGAAGGTACGATGAACTCCTGTGGGTACGGGGGCACCGCTAGCCCAGCAAAGCCCATTCTCAGGTTCCTGCAGGACTGGTGTAGGAGGATGAACCCAAATGTATAAGGGTGTACGTGTTTCAGGGGTAGATGAGGCTGAGGAAAAGTGTTTAACAGATACAAGGATGCATGTAAACAAATAGTGGAATGGTTGCCACAGCAGACTGAAAAAAGGGAGGCAGAGTGGTCGGGGCCAGCAGGTGGTGGTAGTTAAGGAATTACACTTCCACATGGCCAACCACAGCTCGAGTCCTGGACCTGGTGGCTTGAAAATTATAGCAGGGATTTCTGCCTGTGGGCACTACCCAGGTAGCATAGTTGAAGTTTCTCTTCCCACTGCCATCATGTCTAAGTCAGAGTCTCCAAAAGAGCCGGAACAGCTGTGGAAGCTCCTTATCAGAGGGTTGAATTTTGAAACAACCGCTAAGAGCCTGAGGAGCCATTTTGGGCAGTGAGGAATGCTCACGGACTGTGTGGTAATGTGGCATCCAAATACCAAACACTCCTGGGGCTTTGGGTTTGTCACATGTGCCACTGTAGAGGAGGTAGATGCAGCCACGAACGCAAGACCACATGGAGTAAAGAGGGCTGTCTCAAGAGAAGATTCTCATAGATCAGGTGTCCATTTAGTTGTCAAAAAAGACCTTTGTTGCTGGCATTAAAAAAGACACTGAAGAACATCACCAAGAGATTATTTTGAACAGTGGGAAAATTGAAATGATTGAAATCATGACTGACCAAGGCAGTGGCAAGAAGAGGGGCTTTGCTTTTGTCACCTTTGATGATCATGACTCTGTGGATAAGACTGTCATTCAGAAATACCACACTGTGAATGGCCACAACTGTGAAGTAAGGAAAGCCCTGTCCACGCAAGAAATGGCTAGGGCTTCCTCCAGCCCAAGAGGTTGAAGTGGTTCTGGAAACTTCGGTGGTGGTCAAGGAGGTGGTTTCGCTGGTAATGACAACGTTGGTTGGGGTCATGGTGGCTTTGGTGGCAGCCATGGTGGTAGTGGATACAGTGGAAGTGGGGATGTCTATAATGGATTTGGTAATGAGGAGGTAGTGGAAGCTACAATGATTCTGGCCATTACAACTATCAGTCTTCCAATTTTGGACCCATGAAGGGAGGAAACTTTGGAGGCAGAAGCTCTGGTCCTTATGGTGGTGGAGGCCAATACTTTGCCAAACCACAAAATCAAGGTGGCTATGGTGGTTCCGGCAGTAGCAGTAGCTATGGCAGTGGCAGAAGGTTTTAATTAACTGCCAGGAAAAGCAAAGCTTAGCAAGAGAGGAGAGCCGGAGAGGTGACGGGGAAGCCACAGGTTACAACAGATGTGTGAACCCAGCCAAGCACAGTGGTGGCAGGGCTTAGCTGCTACAAAGAAGACATGCTTTAGACCATACTCATGTGTGTGCGCAAAACTACGAGGGCTGTATTTGTGACTAATTATGTAACCAGTTATTTTAGTTTCTGTTCTGTGGAAAGTGTAAAGCGTTCTAACAAAGGGTTTTAGTGAAGATTTTTTGCACCCATGCTGTTGATTGCTAAATG
The DNA here is from genome assembly GCF_000334495.1 of Tupaia belangeri chinensis. Taxonomy (NCBI): domain Eukaryota; kingdom Metazoa; phylum Chordata; class Mammalia; order Scandentia; family Tupaiidae; genus Tupaia; species Tupaia belangeri. The sequence goes on from NW_006159616.1 coordinate 14,862,407, forward strand.
TAATAGTCTGATCATGACGCTGAATAAATATGTCTTAAAAAAGAGAGAGAGAGAGAGAGAAGAACAACAAAAGAAATAAAAGAAAATTATACCAGAGGAACAGGGCCAGACAGGCTAAAGACAAAAGCAAGACAACTTGGCTCTCAGCTAAAATTCAGTATTCCAGTCATTTCAAGCAAGCGGACCTTGTGAAAGTCATGATCTACTCCAAAAGGTTTTTTTTGTGTGTGTGAAAAATTAACTTTTGCCCAGTCATCCTCTTATCAGAAGAAAAATTTCCAGCTCAACCAAGATAAGATGAATTTTTCCACACTGAGAAATACCCAGGGTCTGCTTGCTCCATACTAAATTACAAATGGAGGTCAAGGCAGTGCAGCAGGTTCGGAGTCTACCATTTTTGTCAAGCTCAAACCTTTCACTGAATATTTTGAGGGGTAATGATGAGACCATTGGATTTGAAAATACTCTGGGCTTTTGTAGGGTTTTTTTGAGAGAGATTTTTGCTTTAGGGTACATGAGTTTACCAGAGAGACAGAGAGAAACCGAGCGACAGAAAGCAAGAAATCACCCCCTGGGGAGATGTCCACACCACAACCACTTCTCCTCCACTCTCCTCTCGGGATTTTGGGCATGCACACACATGTGCCCAGCATGATTTTTAAGTCACTGGGTCAGGGATCTGAACCATGGTCATCATTTGTGAGTTTAGTGCCTTAATCGCTATGCCACCTGCTGGCCCCTAAAGATATTCTTTCTTTTTTTTAGAATTATTTATTTAATTTTATTTATCATTATTATTATTTTTTTAATCTGCTACAAGGCACATGCACTTACCTGAGAGACATGCACAGAGAGAGAAAGAGAGAGTTAGAAAGCAAGCCACCAGGTCTGGGACTTGAATCACGACCAGTCATATAGGAGTCCAGTGCGTTTAATCACCACACCACCTGATGGCCCTAAAGATATTCTCACTGACCCATCACAGAGTGAACTAATGGGAGAACAGCACTTGATGGTGGAATACAAGCTTGATTTATTGTGACACGTGCCAGCCATGGAAACAGCACTGCACATGGTTTATGTCATCTTTTTACTGTAATTTCATGTACACGACATTAAAAGTATTGATGCCTGAGAAGTTTTGACTAAATAGTACCAGTCATCCTTTGAAATTATTTGGGTCTTTGGGTCATGGCTGCAAGACAGTTGAAAGCACTAAAGGGAGATGACCTTAAAGTTCCTCATTATATTAATTCTTTTTAGAGAGGTTTTTGCTATAGGGCATGTGTGCTCACCAGAGATACAGAAAGAGATAGAAAGCAAGAAATCACCCCCAAGGGGATGGCCACACTGCGATCTATTCTCCTCCACTCTCTTCTCACACATGCTTCTGGCATGAGTTTTAAGACTCCAGGTCCAGGACTCACATTGCAGTCGACCATGTGGGTGTCCAATGACACAGACATTTCACCATCTGCTGGTCCCTCCTGATTTATATTAAAACAATAGCCTTCTTTGTCTTTAGGAAAAAGGCTCTTTATAAATATTATAAAACTACCTGCAGGTCTCAATTCAACTTATTTTCTATGTAGTCCGTGAATTTAATTTTGAATAACCATTATCAGCATTTGAGTCTATAGACTTCACAGCATCTTTTGAAATAAGCATTTGTAATCAATTTCATTGACCACACTTCAAATTGAGTACAGTGTAAGATACAATTTATGTTGTTTCAGTATGGTTCATGAGTACTCAGAAGTAATAATATTTGCTGTATCAATGTTATTTTAGAATTACAGATGTTTGATTCTTTCAGGTTGAAAGTATAACTTCAAAGGTTTAAATCTTGGTCTTTTCCTTAAAGTAAAATAAAGTAGCCATCAGATGTAGATGAAACTGTTGTACTTCATAGATTTATTTTTTAATTATTTATTTATTTATCTACTCATTTATTTTTTAATTTGACCACAGAGAGACACAGAGAGAGAGAGAGAGGGAAAGTGAGAAAGCAAGCCTCCAGGTCCAGGACTCGAACTGTGGTCGGCTATGTGGGAGTGTCCAGCATCTTAACCACCACGCCACCTGCTAGCCCCCACTTCATAGATTTATGACAATATGTATTTAATATATTGCCAAGCAATACTGTTAAAGAAAAGTAAAACTCCTTTTCACTTGTTCTTCATTTATATATTACAAAAATGCTTAAGTTAAAAAAAATTATTAGAACATTCACATACATTCTGTGCATTCATAAACAAATTCCATAATGACTTACTTAAAAATAAATTTTCACTATAGTTGTTCTTTCATATAAGGTATTCTTTTTTTTTTTTTTCCTTTTGGAGAGGTTTTTGCTATAGGGCACTTGCGCTCACCAGACAGAGAGAGACAGAGAGATAGAAAGCCAGAAATCACCCCCCAGCAGGGATGGTCACGCCGCAATCCCTTCTCCTCCATTCTCTTCTCGGGATCTTGGGCACGCACGCACACGCGCCTGGCGTGAGTTTTAAGCCACCGGGTCCGGGACGCAAACCGCGGTTAACTACATGGGAGTCTAGCGACATAGCCATTACGCTAACTGCTGGTCCCCTCTTTTTTTAAAAAAAGAATTAATTTATTTAACTTTATTTATTCGTTTGTTTGTTTATTTAATTTTGACCAGAGATGGACAGAGCAAGAGTGAGAGAGAAAGTGAGAAAGCAAGCTGCCAGGTCTGGGACTTAAATGACAGTCAGTCATGTGGGAGTCCAACACCCTTAACCACCATGCCACCAGCTGGCCCATATAAGGTATTCTATATACTGAGCTATTAAAAAAATAATAAAAAGGGATCAGCAGTTGGCGTAATGGCTATGTCACTGGACTCCCATGTAGTCGACATGGTTTGAGTCCCGGACCCAGTGACTTAGACTCGCGCTGGGCCCGTGTGTGTGCGTGCTCAAGACCCCAAGAGGAGACTGGAGGAGAAGGGATTGCAGCATGGCCATCCCCCTGGGGGGTGATTCCTCGCTTTCTGTCTCTCTGTCTCTCTCTGTCTTTTTGGCGAGCGCACGCGCCCTATAGCAAAAAACTTTTAAAAAAACATGAAAATGAAGAAGGAGAAAGAAAAGAGAAAAGGAAAAAGAAAGGAAGAAAGGAGGAAAGAAAGAAAGAAAGAAAGAAAGAAAGAAAGAAGAAAGAAAGAAAGAAAGAGAAAAGGAAAGGAAAGAAAAGAAAAAGAAAGAAAAGGAAAGGAAAGAAAAGAAAAGAAAAAGAAAATCCCATGGGGCACGTGTGCAGGCATGCTCAAAATCCTGGGAGGAGAATGGAAGAGAAGGGGTTGAATTTCTTACTTTCCCTCTCTCTCTAGCTCATATTGGAGTCCTACAGAGGAAAAAAAAAAAAAAAAAGCTTAAAAATAAGAATATCTTTATTTTAAAAGTGAATAAATAAAAACAAGGAGTGCTTTATGGCCTGGTTAAGGCAGCAGGATCCCACATAACTGATGACGCTGTCTGGGTCCAGACCTGGTCACCTGGGCACAGGACAGGCCCCAAATCCTGAAAGGAGTAAGAGATGGAGGAGAAGGGATTGCTGCATCACCACTCCCCATCGGGGTGCTTTCTTCCCTCTCTGGTAAGTGCCTGTGCCCTCTGACAAAAATAAAAACAAATAACAAACATAAACCAAGATTATGCACATCTTGGCTGTAATACAGACAGGGCTTTGTGCTGTTTCAAACAGGAGTGATGGCTTTCTGGAATCCTGAAGAATGAGTCATTCTGGACAAGTGAGTTTTGTAGACAATTAAAGTCTCAATCTTACATAAGCACCGACATGTTTCATCCATTTTTATTTAAAATGTATCACACACTCTCCTACTTCCTGAAATAGATTAAACTGAATGTTATTAAACCTTTCTTAAAGACCAAAGCCCATTAATATGAACATCAATTATTATCCTGTATTGCAATATACTGATGCTCACTGGGCCTGTAACTATGTAAGACAGTTCTCCCTACA
>NW_006159616.1:14866426-14873002 GCF_000334495.1 Tupaia belangeri chinensis
CCTACACGGAACAACCCATAATGTAATGTTTGGGATTTCTTATTCAGTTATTAAAGGAGTACACATCGATGTTCATGGTGATGTCCAATTGAGTAACATCATTAAGGCCAGGGCATGACTCATCGGAACATAAGCCAGACTTGGGGTGCTGGAATAGGATTTGGAAGCTCCTCACTCTGCCAGGAGTTAACTCCATAGCTGGCGGATGGGAGGGAGAGTGGGAGATACCAAGGGGGCGCCAAGAGCCCCTGGAGGTACCATGGCGTCCATATTGATTTTCTTTGCCTGAGCTCATCCCCCTGCTTATTTGCTGTTTCTGATCTCTTTGGCCAGAAATCAAATGGATACACTTCTTAGAATTACATGGGCAAGAACGGATACCGTTGACATGAGAGCATAGACTCTCCTTTCATTAAAGTGTCTGAACCCCGAAATGTCTTTTTTTCTTTTTTGCCATAGGGCCTATGTAATCGTGGGAGAGAGAGAGAGATGGAAAGTGAGAAAATCCTCCCCAGAGGGGATGGCCATGCCACAATCCCTTCTCCTCTGTTTTCCTCATTGGATCTTAAACAGGCCCAGACAGGAGCCCTACATTTTTCATGCCGCCAGGTCTGGGACTGAAACCATGCTGTCAGCCAAGCTGCCTTAACCTCCACACCACTGCTGTGCCAAGCACTCAGACATTTTTATTCCCTTTCTGACTTTCAGCTTTGTCCACATACATGAAGCTTTAGCATACCTAACTATCACGTGAAATAACCCACTTACAGAACGGTCAGCACATCCAGCCCTGGTTCTGTGGGGATGTCCTTGCTTTCTCCTACCAGCCTGCCTGTTGAAGAGCTCTCCAATCTTAGAGTGAGTCCCCAGCCTCATGTGTCCTCTGAGAAATCACCCCCCCACACACCATGGAGGGGTGTCCACCAGCAGGCATTGCCCTCCCTATTTACTCTTCCTTGCTGGCTAACCAAGAACCCACAACAAAAACAACTAGCCAACCAGGTAGTGGCACAGTGTGATACAACTGGACCCACATAGGAAAGGCCGAGGGTTCATGTCCCACAACCTCCCTGAGGACACCAGCCACATGCACATGTGCCTAAATCCAGGCTGGCTGAGACTGGGGTGGATCGCGGCGTGGGGATCCTGTCGGGGTGCCTATCTCAATAAAGAAAGGAAGAAATGAATAAACTTAAAAATATAAAAATAAAAACTTTGGGCAGGCCCTGTGGCCAAGTGTTCAAGGGAATCAGTTCCCACATGGCCAACTGTTATTCAAATCCCAGCCCCAATGACTTAAAGAACACACCAGGTATGTGTGCATGTAAATGCCCCAAATTTCAACAGGATGGAGAAATGGAGGAGAAGAGATTGAGATTTAACCTCATGCTCTCTCTTTCTTGCTCTCTCACATGCTTCTCTCTGTCTTTCTCTCTCTAGCAAGCACATGCACCACTGGCAATAAAATAAAATAAAACTTTCACATACACACACACACAGCCTGAAAACTTGGTGGAAATCCTCTTCTCTGATATTAATTAAGTACATACCAAATAGGAACCAAATGCCATAAAACATTTACAGTTCAGCCTGCCATCAACATCCCGCCTCTTCCCCAAGCAAACTCACTGCAGGTTGTGCCCTTAGGGTTGGATGTCCCATACGCATCGCCTGCTGACTGTCCCTTCTACTGCTTGGTGTAGACCAGGTTCTTGCTTTTCTTCCTTGAATATACTCCACCCTCAGTTTACTTCTGTAGGGCAGGTCTGTGTGTTTCTCAGCTCCACCCTTCACTGCTCAATAAGCACGTGCAAACCTATATTGCATCCTAGCCCTCCCTATGCCTAAGGGACTGGTGAGGCAATGAGAGGTGGTCTTGGCTTACTAAGGCTGTTGTAACGAATTGCCACAAATTCATTCTCTTACAGGTGAGAGGTCTGAAATCTGAAATCAGGGGGCCAGCAGGTGGCGATTAAGGCACTGGACCCCTACATGACTGATCATGGTTCAAGTCCCAGACCTGGTGGCTTGCCCTCTCACTTTTCCTCTCTCTGTTTCTCTCTGGTGAGTGTGTGTGTCCTGTAGCAAATAAGAAAATAAAGATAATGGTAGATAAAACAATTCTTCAAAAAGAAAGGAAGAAATCTGAAATCAGTGTCACCGGACAAAAGTGTATGTGTCTGTAGGGCTAGCTCTCGCTAGAGGCTTTGGGGGACTGTTGGTTCCTTCACATTCTGCAGCTTTCAGGGGCCACCTGCGTTTCTGGGTTCATCATCTCTTCCTCCCATCACTTCAGTCGCCCCACCTACTTCTTTCTTTGATCTCGCCTTCCTCTTGTGAGGATCCTTGTGATTACATTTAGGGTCCCCCTGGATAATCCAGGACAATGTCTCCACCTCCAGATCCTTAACTTAGTCACATCTGCAAATTTCCTCTGCCCTATAACATTCACAGGTTCCAGAGGATTAAGATGTGGCTATTTTGGGAAAATCATTATTCATCCTCCAAAAAAAAGAAAAAAAATATATATATAGGACCATCATGTTAAATTAAGCCATGGGTTGCTGAAAATTGGATTTAGTTCAGAGGACAGAGTAAATACCTTGGCAGTATCATGAAACACACCGAGAATGAAGGGGACTGTGGAGACATGCACAAATACCAGACAGTTTGTCGCCTCTCAGTGGCTACAGTGGAATGCCCAGGGTCAGCTGATTGATAACCCTGATAACCTGAAAAGCCCCAACTGCACTGAGGGCTGAAAGGCCCATGCTGTCAGCCTGCCAGGAGTGGGCAGGACTAACCCTCCTGGGGTGGCCTTGCTCAGCCAAACCTTGGGCCAAATCACGGCCAGGGGGTAAGAGGAGCCTCTGCCTCAGAAACAGAGGATTCTTTACTTGGGCCCCCACAAACTTCTGCCATGTTTGGCTAAAGCCCATGACAGAGATACTGAACTTTAAAACTCCTAGATTTTTCACTTTGGCAAAGGCAGTGTAGCTCACTTTAAACCAATCCAGGCCAGCCCTGTGGCGTTGTAGTTAACGGCTGTGCATTGGAAGCCAAGTCCCATATGGCCAACCGAGGTTCGAACAGCATCCTGCTGACTTGCGCATCTGTGTGAGCACTCGAAATCATGACAGGATAGAGAAATGGAGGAAAAAGATTGAGCATGCCCATGCCCATTGGGGGATACCTTCTCTCTCTCAGTCTCTGGAGAGCATACGTGCCTTCTGGTAATAAAAATAATAATAAATTAAGCCAATCCTTCTACAGAGAAAAGTAGAAATGGCTGGGCAAAAACGTTTTTTAGATTTTTGACAATTTCTTTGGAAGCATCCAAGCTCACCAAGGCAAGGGTATAAAAATGAGCACTATAGTGTCTGGCAGATGGCCTAGTGGTTAAGGGTGCTGCACTCCCACATGGCCAATCATGGTTCAAGTCCCAGACCTGGCAGCTCACTTTCTCACTTTCTCTTTTTCTCTCTCCCTGTCCATGTGTGGTCAAATTTAAATAAATAAATGTTAAATAAATAAATAAGTTAAATTAAATAATTTAGAAAATAATAAAAAAGAGCCTTTTCAGCAACTGATATCTTAAAAAAAAAAAAAAGAACACTATATCACCAGAGATTGGGTTTATCCCAGGAATGTAAGGCTGGTTTAATATTTGAAAATCAATGTAACTGGCATGGTGGTTCAGGCTCTGGACTCCCACATGGCCAACTGCAGTTCGAGTTCTGGACCTGGTGGCTCGTTTTCTCACTTTCCCTTTCTCTTTCTCTCCCTGGTCAAATTAAAAATACTAATAACAAATAAAATTAAATAAATAATTCTTTAAAAAAAGAAATCAATGTAATAAAAATAAAGAAGAAAAAGATATTAAAAAGCATGTTAGCCTATACAGAGTATCAATTCACAAAAATCACCATCCAAAAGAGAAAATTAAAGGACCAGCCCATAGCCCAGGGGTTAAGGGAGCCAGATCCTGATGCCAGTCATGATTTGATTCCAGCCCCAGCAGCTTGAAAAACACACTGGGTGCAAGTGCATGGATGCCCCAGATCCTAATAGGATGGAGAGACAGAGAAGATACTGTAACATGGCCACACCCCAGTGGGGGTACTTTCTCCCTCTTCCTCTCTATCTCTCTGGCAAGTGCACATGCCCTCTGATAAATTAATTAAAAAACAAACAAAAAAAAAACCTCAGGGATCAAATGGTGCAGTGATGACACAACTGGACTCACCTGGGGAAGGTCCTGGGTTTGCATCCTGGGACCTCCCTGAGCACAGAGGGCACCTAAGTTGAGACTGGGGCTAGATCCTGGCATAAGGATCCTATTGCTCTTGCTCTCTCTCTTTCTTTTGCTCTCTCTCTCGCTCTCTCTCTGTCCCTTCCCCCTCCCTCTGTCTCTCATTCATAATAAATAAATAAACTTCTTAAAAAGTGAGAAGGTGCCAGGGATATGGCATAGTGGTAACACACCACTCAAGTGATGTTGGATCCTACAGAAGATTGCAGATTTAGTTCTACGTATGTTGGCACCCATGCCCATGGTCCTATCTGGCTGGGAAAACTTGGGGGGCGTGGGAGTTCAGGCATGGAGCCATGTTAAGAGTGCTTGTCACATTTTTTTCTTTCCCCCTGTCTCTCACTCTCATGAGAGACATAAATGAAAACTTTTTAAACATGATCTCAGAAAACTAGAAGAAAAAGGCAAATTTTCTCCATCTGATAAAGAATACCTACAAAACAAAACAAAAAAATCCTACAGCTAACATTATACTTAATGGTGAAATATTGAAAGATTTTCCCTGGGGGCTGGTAAGTGCCATGGTGCTTAAAGGTGTTGGATTCCCACTTGGCCAACTATGGTTTGAGTACCAGACCTGGTGGCTTGCTTTCTCGCTTTCCCTTTCTCTCTCTCTCTGTCTCTGGTCCAATTAAAAAATAACAAATGGAATTAAATAAAATTGATTCTTTAAAAAATAAAGAAAACTTTATCTCTAAAACTGGGGAAAAGACTAAGATGCTTGCTGCCATGACATACTAAAATTTTTCTGGAAATCCAGGCTAGTACAAGAAAGGGACAAAAGGCTTAGGGATTAGAAAGAAGAACTAGAACTGTCTTATTCACAGATGGCATAACTCAGTAAATAGAAAATCTGAAAACATCAAAGATACATTAATTAAATTACTGTGTGAGTATTGTGAACCTACAAAGGAAGGCCGAGGCGAGTAAGTAAAGCAGAATTTATTCGGGCCAGGGTTAGATGATTGCTCCAACAGCACAAAATCCATGTTGCCTTAATGATGTGCACCAGCCTTACAGACACCGGGGTGATTTTAAAGACAAAATGTGCAAGTACATGGAGGTTGGAAGCGGGAAGTAGTGAGGAGAAATCTTGTGCCACCGTGATTAGCTGAATTCTAAACATAGGAGCAGGGTGACCTTGGGGTCACCTGAACTCACTTCGCTTAAGCTTAACTGAAGAGCACATGTGACTGATGGACAATAAGAAGGAATGTATGTGAGCAAGAAAGATCATCGTAAAACAAAATGTCCAGTGAGTCTAGGGAACATCGTGAGCTATTTCACAAACATCTTCCTGAAAAACTCGAGAGACATACCTAAGCTTTATTTCCTTGTAGTACCAACTTGAGTAAACTGGAATTTCTTGTTTTCAAGAAAAACTGGTCTCTTTTGGGATCTGTCAGCTTCCTCAAAGTTTCAATTTGACCATGTGACATTTTAGCTCAAGTGACTCTATTTTGGTTGGTCTGTTGGGAACAGAGAAAGCAATGGCCTCTTCTAGATTTTATGTAACAATACACAGATTCAATGTATATAAAATCAATATACAAAGTACAGTGGTATTTCTATATATCAAGAGCAAACAACTAGAAAATAAAATCTACGGTCTAACTGGTGTCTTGGTAGTTGGAAGACTGGATCTTACATGACCAACTGAGTGGTTTTAAAGCAGGCAAGATTCCATTGTGGAGGAGCACCTCCATTATAAACTGTTCATTCCTATGACTAATAACTCAGGGCTGATAATTGTCTAAGGTTTCTGCCCTCTGGCAAACTTACTGCCGCCCCTCTCCCCCCTCTCACCCCACCCCACCACCCAGCTACAGGGTAACCTGAAAACCTTGGGTGGATTAGTACCTTAAATAGATTAGTTACCTTGAATGGATTGGTACCTTGAATGGATTAGACTTCCTTGCTTCTCTGACTCCTCCCTTTGACACTGTGTAAGGTGGGATCTGAGCCCAATCCCCACCTGAAACCTTCCCTCTCCCAATTCCCCCATAAAAGACTGTGTCCAGGGACCAGCAGTTAGTGTAATGGCTATGTCACTGGACTCCTATGTAGTCAACTGCCGTTGGAGTCCCAAACCTAGTGGCTTAAACTCACGCCAAGTGCATGTGGGTGCCCAAGATCCCGAAATGAGAATGGAGAAGAAGGGATTGTGGTGTGGTCATCCCCCCTGGGGGGGAGTGATTTCTCACTTTCTGTCTCTCTGTCTCTGTCTTTCTGGCAAGTGCAGGTGCCCTATAACAAAAATCTCA
>NW_006159616.1:14873473-14875208 GCF_000334495.1 Tupaia belangeri chinensis
AAATGGCATTGTCCATTGTTTGATACCAAAGGAGGTGTTTTTGGATGTAAACATACTTTCCCTGCTATTGTTTTCATGTATCACATGTCACTGCAGAAATTAAAAATTACTTTGAATTAGAAAAAAATTTTATTGTATACTTTATTCTGCATAAAGTACTCTCTAGTACTTTGGTGCTAAATTTCTGATCCACTTCTGAAGAAGATGTTTAATAAAGAAGCTAAATCTAGCTCTGTCAAAGACTTCTATAAAAATATGTCCCTCACACTTTTACACATAATATACAGAACTATAAAATCTGTCATGGTGAAAATTTCCTGGAATTTCTTAAAGTATTAGAGGCAAAAGAAAACATTATTTACAGATAATGTGTAAGCATTCTGGAATATACAGTGCTTTTCGTGTTAATTGGAGTGCAATTTATCTATCGGCACACAAAGAACGTTTCATAGGCAAACGAAGCAAAGGAAGCACCTCTTGGAATTACACTTGATCCCCAAGACGAGCAAGTCTCTGTGCTAGGTCATCCTGTTCTGTTGAAGCAACACTTGTGCCAACAGCTCCTGTTTGACCCTGACGTAGTTCCAGATTGAGATCAAGGCCAGCTTCATCTGCTTCTCTGGAATCATCTGCTTCTCTGGAATCATCTGCTTCTCCGGAATCAGCGTACCTGCTTGGTTTTGTGATGTTGTGAGGGTTGTAGTGCTACTCACTGTGTCTTCCACATGTCGTGTTTAAACATCCAGTGTTTAAAACTGGTGTTCAAATTTGTCCATCAAGGCAGAAATCCTTTCAGGTTTCATACTCCTCAATGTAACATCCACAGACTTAACTAAGGTAACTGCCATGGACTTGGTTACCTTGCCCATTGTGACTGCAGTTTGAACTCCGGCCTCCACAGCACCAACCCTAGCGCTCATTCTCAAGAAACTGATTGCTTGGTTTTCCTGGCAGATCGCATTTTCAGCATGTATTCTTGCAGCTTCAGTATTGTCTTTCTGACATTTTTAATCTTGGCCTTCTCAGCTTTTTCTTCTTTATCACGTTGCTGGGCATTCCTATTAAGTTCTTTTGCAGCAAACTTCAAGTTAAATGTTTCTCCATATTCAACATGATTCCACAACTTTTCTCTGAAGACAACGGCCCAGGGCAGGTGCACAGGTTGAACGGCAGGGCCTCCGAAGCCGAGTGGCTATCCTGAGCAGTCGGCACACCTGGCTCCTCCATTTGCAACCCTACCTCCTGTGTCCCCTATAGCAAATTTTTAAAATAAATAAAGAGGGGCCAGCAGATGGTGGAATGGTTACATCACTGGACTCCCACGTAGTCAGCTGTGGTTCGAGTCCCAGACCTGGTGGCTTAAAATTCACACCAGGCACATGTGCGTGCATGCCCAAGATCCCAAGAAGAGAATAGAAATGGGATTGCGGTGTGGCCATCCACTGTGGAGGATAATTTCTCACTTCCTATCTCTCTCTGTCTTTCCAGTGAGTGCACATTCCCTTTAGCAAAAATCTCTCTAAAAATACATAAATAAATAGGGGGGCCGGCAAGTGATATGGTGATTAAGGCACTGGACTCCCACATGGCTGACAACAGTTTGAGCCCCCATCCTGGCGGCTTGCTTTCTTATTTTCTCTCTCTCTCTGGTTAAAGTTACAAAATAATATTAAATAAAAACAATTATTTACAAATGCATATGTGTGTGTGTGTGTGTGTGTGTGTGTGGGTAGGG
>NW_006159616.1:14875225-14879450 GCF_000334495.1 Tupaia belangeri chinensis
AAATCTGAAGTGTGGCCGACCCTGTAGCATAGCAGTTTAGTGGTGTGCATAGAGAAGCAGATCCCAACAATGGTTTGAATCCCGCCAAGCCACACGACTGACTACGGTTTGAATCCCAGCACTGCTGGCTTGAGCAGCACGTCAATTATGTGTGTGCACATGGCGAAAAAGGACTGTGACATGACCAAACCCATGGGTGGGTTCTCTCTCTCTCTCTCTCTCTCGTGCATGTGCCCTCTGGTAGTTAAGAAAAAAAGAAAAAGAAAATTTGAACTTTAAAATTAATTTTTTAAAAATATACCTCTATAGAAAATCTGCAATATCTTTGTAACTTTTCTGTAAATCTAGAGCTATTCTAAAATTTAAAGTCTATTTTTTAAAAACTAACAACATTTACAATAACATAAGAAAAACTCAAATGCCTATGAATAACTCTAATAAAAGATAATTGTGAGGAATTAAAGACCTCAATAAATGGGGTATAGGTAAGATAAAAAGGAAGAGATTATTATTATAGAGTGATGTTAAAATGAGAAACTTCAGGGGCCAGATGGTGGCACTGTCAAAAAGCACGCAGTTCTGGGAGCCTGACCCACATGGAGACGTTCCAGGTCTGCACCTGTGACCCCCTGAACTCCAGGCACATGCACCCATGGTCTGGGCCTGACTGAAGCTGGGGTGGACCGAGGCATCAAGACCCACTGTGGTTTCCCTGTCTCTTTCTCCCTCTGTCTCTATTGCTCATGGAAGAAATTAATAAATAAACTTTAAAAAAAAATAGAAACTTCAGTTCATTAAAATACCATACAGGGGCCTGCAGGTGGCATGATGGTTAAAGGCACTGGATTCTCACATAACCAACCACAGTTTGCATCCCAGACCTGGTGACTTGTTGTCTTCTTTCCCTTTCTCTTCCTCTGTCTCTCTCTGCTCAAATTAAAAAATAATGATAACAAATGGAATTAAACAAATAAATAACTCCTTTAAAAATAGCCATACAGGAATAGGTAGGTGGCATGGTAGTAAAGGCACTGGACTCTCACTTCAGGGACCACAGTTCATGTCCCAGACCTGGTGGCTTGAAAATCACACTGGGTGCACGTGCGTGAGTGCCAAAGACCCTGAGAGGAGAATGGAGGAGAAGAGATTGTGGTATAACTATCCCCCCTGGGGGATGATTTCTCACTTTATCACTCTGTGTCTCTCCAGCAAACACATGTACACTCTACCCTCCTCTCCCCCCAAAAAACACCATACCAGGCCAGCCCATGCATGCCATGGTGGGTACATAAGCTGGATCCCAAATGGCTGACTACATGGTCCAAGTCCCAGACCCAACCCAGTGGCTTAAAAAACATATGATCTGTATGTATTCTCCCAAAATCCCACAAGGAGGGAGAAAAAGAGAAGGAATTATAGAATGACCATCTCCATGGCAGGGGGTGGGGGGCTGGGTGCTTTATTGTGTTTTCTCTCTCTCTCTCTCACCAGGAAACACATATACCCTCTGGCAAATTAAACCAAAAACGAGGGCCAGCAGGTGGCATGGTGGTTAAGGTGCTGGACTCCTACATGGTTCATGTCCCAGATCTAGTAGCTTGAAAATCACACCGGTTGTATATGCGTGCATGCCCAAAATCCCAAAAGGAAAACGGAGGATAAGGGATTGCAGTGTGGCCATCCCCCCAGGCGTTAATTTCTCACTTCCTCTCTCATTGTCTCTCTCTGGCAAAAAGCATGCACCCTATGACAAAAATCTTAAAAACCCAAAACAAAAAGGTCCCACCATTCCAAGTGAAAAGTCAAGTCCCATAATAAGAGAAGATATTTCAGTCCATATACTCATTAAAGGACTCGTGCTCATGTCCAGAATACATAACAAACTCTAACAAATTTTTTAAAATCCAGCTGTTCATAGATATAGGCCAAGACTCAAGGCACTTTACAAAGAAAGATTTCCAAATGGCCTACTAACATCTGATGAGGTTCATCCTCTTTAGTGAGGAGAGAAATAAAAATTAAAGCCATTAATGATTGTCTTCTTTCCCTTTCTCTTCCTCTGTCTCTCTCTGCTCAAATTAAAAAATAATGATAACAAATGGAATTAAACAAATAAATAACTCCTTTAAAAATAGCCATACAGGAATAGGTAGGTGGCATGGTAGTAAAGGCACTGGACTCTCACTTCAGGGACCACAGTTCATGTCCCAGACCTGGTGGCTTGAAAATCACACTGGGTGCACGTGCGTGAGTGCCAAAGACCCTGAGAGGAGAATGGAGGAGAAGAGATTGTGGTATAACTATCCCCCCTGGGGGATGATTTCTCACTTTATCACTCTGTGTCTCTCCAGCAAACACATGTACACTCTACCCTCCTCTCCCCCCAAAAAACACCATACCAGGCCAGCCCATGCATGCCATGGTGGGTACATAAGCTGGATCCCAAATGGCTGACTACATGGTCCAAGTCCCAGACCCAACCCAGTGGCTTAAAAAACATATGATCTGTATGTATTCTCCCAAAATCCCACAAGGAGGGAGAAAAAGAGAAGGAATTATAGAATGACCATCTCCATGGCAGGGGGTGGGGGGCTGGGTGCTTTATTGTGTTTTCTCTCTCTCTCTCTCACCAGGAAACACATATACCCTCTGGCAAATTAAACCAAAAACGAGGGCCAGCAGGTGGCATGGTGGTTAAGGTGCTGGACTCCTACATGGTTCATGTCTCGGATCTAGTAGCTTGAAAATCATACTGGTTGTATATGCGTGCATGCCCAAAATCCCAAAAGGAAAATGGAGGATAAGGGATTGCAGTGTGGCCATCCCCCCAGGCGTTAATTTCTCACTTCCTCTCTCATTGTCTCTCTCTGGCAAAAAACATGCACCCTAGGATAAAAATCTTAAAAACCCAAAACAAAAAGGCCCCACCATTCCAAATGAAAAGTCAAGTCCCATAATAAGAGAAGATATTTCAGTCCATATACTCATTAAAGACTCATGCTCATGTCCAGAATACATAACAAACTCTAACAAATTTTTTAAAATCCAGCTGTTCATAGATATAGGCCAAGACTCAAGGCACTTTACAAAGAAAGATTTCCAAAAGGCCTATTAACATCTGAAGAGGTTCAACCTCTTTAGTAAGGAGAGAAATAAAAATTAAAGCCATTAATGAGATACCACTACACAGTCATCTTCACCCTGCTGGCATAAATGTAAAAGGCTGAAAATATCAAGTGTTGGCAAGATTGCAAGACAATGCAAACTCTCCTGCAGTGTTACCGGGAATATGTGAACCTGGCTCAGCCAATTTGGAAAACCGTCAGTACCTACTAACGTTGATGGTATAATACATAAAACCTATGACATAACAATTCTGCTCGTAGGTATGTACCCAATAGGAATCTGTACATTCATGCACAAGAAGACATACAAGAATGTTCTGCCAGCTGTGGTGGTACCTGCCTGTAATCCTAGCTACTCAAGACATGGAAGCTTACAAGTTCAAAGCTAGCCTGGGCAACATAGCAAGACCCTGTTTCAAAAAAAAAAGAAAAGAAAAGAAAAGAAAGAATGTTCATAACAATCCTATTCATTTTAACCACTATTGGAAACAACCTAAATATCCATTAACAGCAGAATAAATAAATAGTAATACATTCAAACAATAAATATATCTGAATTGGCTACTAAGGCAGGCAACAGCATGGATGAATACCACGGGAAGAGGGGACTTTAGAACATATGAATACACCATACTTTATTGTTAACTGTAGTCACCCAGCTGTGCACTAGAGCACCAGAACTTATTCCTCTCATCTAACTGAACGAAGGTCTCCACTTTTCCTGCCCTGTAGGAATGTGGATGACTAGCCTTCTTTCCTTCTTTCTCTCTTTCCTTCTTTCTCTCTTTCTTTTTTATATGGTGCAAGTACTCTCCAGAGAAACAGAGAGAGAAAAATGAGAAATCACACCCCAGGGGCGATGGCCATGCTGCAGTCCCTTCTCCTCCATTCTCTTCTTGAGATCTTGGGCATGTACACACACACCTTCAGTGTGAGGCTTAAGCCACAGGGTCTGGGACTCAAACAGCAGTCAACTACGTGAGAGTCCACCGATGTAACCACTCTGCCATCTGCCGATACCTCCCTATTTCTTTTTTAAAATAATTGTGTTATTAAATTTTATTTAACATTATCATTTCTCTCTCTCTCTCTCTCTCTCT
>NW_006159616.1:14879507-14913697 GCF_000334495.1 Tupaia belangeri chinensis
CCCCCCCCCCAGGGAGATTGCCACATCACAATCCCTTCTCCTCTTAGGATTTTAGGGAAACATGCACACACGCCGTTGTGAGTCTTAAGCTGCCGGGTCTGAGACTCAAACTGCAGTTGACTACATGGGAGTCCAGTGACATCACCATTATGCCATCTGCTGGTTCCTATCATGTTCAACTTGACCAGAGAGAGATAGAGAGAAAGAGATAGAAAGTGAGAAAGCAAGCCCCCAGGTTCAGGACTTGAACCATGGGTGACCATGTGGGAATTCAATACCTTGACCACCGTGCCACCTGCCAGCCCCAACTAGCCCTATTTGGTTTTTTTCTTAGAGATTTTTTGCTATAGGGCACATGCGCTCAAGGCAGAGACAGAGAGATAGAAAGTAAGAAATCATTCCCCAGGGGGGATGGCCATGCTGCAATCCCTTCTCCATTCTGCTCTCGGGATCTTGGGCACGCATGCACACACACCCAGCATGAGTTTTAAGCCACTGGGTCTGGGACTTAAACTGTAGTCGACTACGTGGGAGAGTCCAGCAACATAATCATTATGCCATTTAATGGTCTCCCAACTAGTCCTGTTTCTTAAAGACTGCCACCATCTTGTATCTCCTCTATTCCCATCCATGCTGTGTAACAAGTTGTTTCTACCTGATCCAGTTGGCTATAGCAAAGACAGTTTAATTCCAGGACCTATTTTTGCTAAAGGGTGCACTGACTTGCCACAGACACAGAGAGAAAGTGAGAAATCACCCCCAGTGGGTTATAGCCACTCTGAAATCCCTTTTCTATTCTCATCTCCAGATTTTGGGTGCGTGTGCGCACACACACACACACACACACACACACACATATGCTTCCAGCATGTTTTTCAAGCTACCAGGCTGGGACTTGAACCATGTAGTTGGCCATGTGGGATCCAACTGTCTTAATCACCATGCCAAACATGTAAGAAACAAATTAATTTCAAACTTACATTAAAAAAAAAAGCTTACATAAAACACGGGCTAGACAGGAATAGGTAGATCACAGAGCATGACTGAATTCAGGCTTGCCTCTTCTTTTGTGTACTGTCTGTGGCTGCTCTCACGCAATAGCTACATCAAACAGTCCCAACAGAGTCTGCAGCATGTTTACCATCTGGCCCCTTCCAGGAAGAGTTTGCCCAAAAGAGAAAATGCATTCCAGTTCATTTTATGAGGCTGGTATATCTTTGGCACCAAAATCTAAAAAGGACAACATGAAGAAAAAAAAAATTTATAGGGCCAGCCATGTGTGTTGTGGTTCTGAAGAATAGCAGAATGTTCTCTTTAAGTTCTGAGTCTCTGGCCTATTTTTCTACACTAGATGTCATTAACGTCAGGCTGGGAGGACTTGGGTACATTCTCAAGGTAAAAGCATACCCTCTCTTTCCTCTCTTCACTCATGGATTCGCTCAGACACAGGGCTGCTGCTTCAAGTCACCTATTGCTGAATCCCTCATAGAAATCAATATAAGGGGCCAGCCCACAGTGCAGCAGATCCCACATGGCTGGCCAAGGTTTGAGTCCCAACTCAGAGGCTAGAAAAATACATTGGACTAGTATATGTGTACACAGGGTCTGACAGGATGAAGAACTGAAAGCCCCGTTGAGTTAAAGAGTGCTTCCTCTCTCTTTCTCTCTTGCATGTGCATGCAGACACACATGGGTCCTCTGGTATTTTTTAAAAAATTAGGAGGGGCCGACAGGTGGTGTGGCAGTGAAGGCACTGGACTCCCACATGGCTGACCATGGTTTGAAGCTCAGACCTGGCTGCATGCTTTATCACTTTGCTGCTTTATTTTTCTGGTCAAAAATTAACATGAATGAATGAATTAATTGATTGATTTTAAATATTAGGAAATGAAAATATATATTTAAAAGTCTTATCCAATCTGGAACCAGCAGTTAGCATAATGGCTATGTCGCTGGACTCCCATGTAGTCAACCGCGATTCGAGTCCCAGACCTGGTGGCTTAAAACTCACATCAGGTGTGTGTGTATGCGTGCCCAAGATCCTGAGAGGAGAATGGGGGAGGGGGGGAAGGAATTGTGGCATGGCCATCCCTCTGGGGGGTAATTTCTCGCTTTCTGTCTCTCTGTGTCTGTCTGGCAAGCGCACGCGCCCTATAGCAAAAACCTCTCAAAAAAAAAAAAAAAGTCTTATACAATCTTATGAATATTTCTACTTTTTTCAGCTCCAACACCAGGTTTTTATGAATGGGCTTTAGAGAAAGAGAGGGCCAGCAGGTGGCATGGTGATTAAGACACCGGACTCCCATAGGGTTGACTGCAGTTCAAGACCCAGACCCAAAGGCTTGCTTTCTCATTTTTTCTTTCTCTCTCTGGTCAAAACTTTTTTAAAAAATAATAAATAAAGTAAATAATTATTTTTTAAAAGAGCAAGAGGGAACATGAAAAAGCACCCTCTGCAGGGAAGGCCAGACTGCGATCTACTCTCCTCCATTCTTTCCTTGGGATTTAGGTCACACGTGCCCAACATGTTTCTCAAGCCTCCAAGTCCAGACTTGAACTTCACAGTCGGCCATGTAGGATCCAGCTGCCTTCACCACCACACTGCTGGCTGACCCTGCGAGTGAGCGCTTATGAACTATTAAAATTCTTATAACTTGCAGGCGGACCCACCCCTGGGTGTAAATGGACCATGATGCCCGTGGGAGAGTTAGATTTAACCTAGCCCCAATTTACTTTCTATTCAATTCACTGACCTTCCTTCCTAATTTAAAAGGATGCATTAATGATGTTATTATCCTGGGAGATTTCCCAAAGAGAAATAATGAAATGTACTGCTTTAAACATCCAGGTCTCCCTGAGCACCCTTACGTAGACGAAGAGCAGAGAGTGCTCTTAATGGAGAGGTGCTGGAGCCCAGACCTGGCAGAGCTGAAAACTCCACAGTCGTAAGACTCCGAAGTGGGATCAGTGCTGCCCAGAACAGTTGGCAGGAAAGGTCCCATTTGGTAAGACTAAAAGACCAGCCATTAGGGAAAGTACTGATGGTGAGCATCTTTTCATTTCAATTTAGCGGAGCCCTGTGCCTTCTGAGGCCAAAGAGTTCCAGGTCACTCTTTTCTCGCTCAGCATTCTTTTTATTTATTTATTTATTCATTTATTTATTTATTTATTAAATTTTGCTAGAGAGTACACGTGCTTGCCGGAGAGAGACAGAGAGAAAGAGAGAGAAAGAGGGAAAATGGGAAGACATCCCTTGTGCTAGCTGGCCACACCGCAATCCCTTCTCTTCCAATGTATTCCCCAAGCCACCGGGTCTGGGATCCAAACCGCATAGTTGGCTCTGTGGGATCCAGTCACCTTACCTGCCACATCACCAGCCGGCTCAGGCGTATGTATTTATTTCTTCCATAAGTGATAGAGGTAGAACAGGGGAAGGAGAGAGAAACGCAGAGAAAGAAGAGACAGCAGCTTCAACACGGTCTTGACATCATGACTCCCCCTAGCTGCAGCCAGCCCGGATCACAGGCGCACGCACGGCCCACACACTCGCAGGAGGTCTCCGGATGCAAACCCGGGGCCAGAGCATGGAGATTTCTCATGGTATGTGGAGTTCCTTGGTCAGAATTACTGAGAAATACCAAAGAACACTTTATTTTAGATTTTTTTCCTCCCAAAACTGGTATTCCATTCAAAGGTTCTGGAGAACAGAAGAAGCTAGTGCTGAATGTTTACTTACCTTCAACTGTCTGCGTTTCGTTTACTTCTCAATGTCATGTTTGCAAAAGCAGAACAACTTGGGAAAGGCTCGTTACTGTGCCATAGCCTCTGGAGATACGAAGAGAACCGGCCACATGAAACGAAG
Source organism: Tupaia belangeri chinensis (assembly GCF_000334495.1). Lineage (NCBI taxonomy): Eukaryota > Metazoa > Chordata > Mammalia > Scandentia > Tupaiidae > Tupaia > Tupaia belangeri. The sequence continues at coordinate 14,883,370 of NW_006159616.1, forward strand.
GTGTCTTCTAGCTGGGACATATATTGTGCACTCATGACATCCAGTGGTCAGAGAAAATAGCACGCAGATTTTTTTTTTTTTTTTTTTTACTCTAAAGTGCATATGCTCACTGGAGAGAGACAGAGAAAGAGAGGGAAAGTGAGAAAGCCCCTCCCAGGAGGGTTGGCCACACCACAATCCCTTTTTCATTCTTCTCTCAGGATTTTGGGCACATATGCACATGTGCCTAGCTTCTTTTCCAAGCCACCAGGTCTGGGGCTCAAACCATGCAGTTAGCCATGTGGTATCCAGCCACCTAAACCACCACATCACTGGCTTGAATTTTTTTTTTTTTTAAGTTTTACACAAGATTCTAAGTGTATTGGATTGGCCCAGTGTGCAGTGGTTAAGCCTTGCACATAGGGAGCCAGATCCCACATCCTGACCCTGGTGACTTGAGAAATAAGCCAGGTACATGTGCATGCATGCCCCAAATCCTGTAGGAATAAAGAAATGGAAGAAAAGGGTTTGCAGCAAGACCACACCCGATTCAGGAGTGCTTTCTCTCTTTCTTTCTAGTGAGTGCACACACTCCCTAGCAATTAAAAGAAAAAAAAATACCTAGGACATAATTGTAAACAGCTCTCTCTGTAGAGGATTAAGGGATGGAAAAAAACGAGAGCAAAGGCAGAAGAAAAATTAGCATAGTGTCTCTGCTACACTGCTAAGGAGACTCCAGATGGCCCAGGAGACTTACTGCATGGATGGGAAAAATTCCAGAAAATGTTATTTGGATACCCAGGAAATGCAGACCACCAAATATTTGTTTATAGTGATATAAACTATTTTTACTTAGGTGAAATTAATATAATAGTGCGTTAACTTTTTTTTTCTTTCTTTTTTTTTTTTTTTAGGTTTTAGCTATAGGATGGATGGGCTCGCCAGAGAGCCAAAGAGGAAAATGAGGGAAATCACTCCCTAGAGGGGATGTCCACACTGCAAACCCTTCTTCTCCATTCTCCTCTCAAGATTTTGAGCATGTACACACACATGCTCAGCATGATTTTCAAGCCTCCAGGTCTGGGACTCGAACTGTGGCCATGTGTGAGTCCAGTACCTTAATCACCACGCCACCTGCTGGCCCCAACTTCAACCTTTTTAAAGAGCACATTTCAGGTGGACAGACAGTGGTGCAGCAGTAACACAATGTTCTGTGAGGTGACCCATGTAGGAAAGTTCCAGGTTTATGTCCAGAGACTGTGAACACAGTGGGCAATGTACCCTGGATCCGGGATGGTCCAGGCTAGACCATGACAATGGAGACCCTGTTGGCAGTGCCTATCCCTCTCTTTATCTTTCTTACGCATGTAAGAAAGAAATACAAACTAAAATAATAATAATAATAATAATAATAATACAGCTGAGTGGCATTTATGTACCAATATTAAGTACCAGCACGTCTATCTAGTTCCAAAGCATTTACTTTCTTCCTCTTTCTTTCTTCGTTCTTTCCTTTTCTTTATTTCTCTTTCTCTTTTTCTTTCTTTCTTTTCTTTCTTTCTCTCTTTCTCCTTTTTTTTCGAACTCCTTTTTTTTATTTTACAGAAGACATGTGCACTAACCAGAGACCAGAGAGAGAGAGAGAGAGAAAGCACCCTCCAATGGGGTATTGTAATATCACAATTCCTTCTCTATTTCTCCATCCTGTGGAGTTTGGGGTGTCCATGCACATGCGCCTGATGTGTTTCTCAAGCTGCTGGGTCTAGAGTTGAACTGTGTGGGCAGCCATGTGGAATCCGGCTCCCTTAACCATCAGGACACATGGCCAGCCCTTAGTTCCAAAACATTTACATCATTCCAAAAGAAAACCCTGTACCAGTAGCAGCCATTTCTATTCTCCTTTTCTCCAGCCCTAGACAACCACTAATCCACTTTCTGTCTCTAGATCTACCTATTCTGGATATTTCGTACAAAAGGAATCATGCAACAGGTGACCTTTATGTATTCTGGGTTCTTTAATTTAGCATAATGTTTTTAAGGTTCATCTACATTATACTGTATATCAGTAGTTAAATTGTTTTTATGGCCAGGTAATATTTTGTTTTATATCTGTGTATGTATGTATGTGTGTGTGTGTATATATATATATGTGTGTGTGTGTATACACATATGTACATAGATATAAATATATATACACATATATACATATATACACTATATATATGTGTATATATAGTATATATGTACAAAACATTTTAATTATCCATTCATCTGTCAAAGGACATGTCAGTAATTCCCACCTTTTGTCTATTGAGAATAGCACTACAGTAAACATTTACATGGAAATATTTGAGTATCAGTTTTCAATTCTTTAGGGTATGTACCTAGGAATGGACTTGCTGGGTCATGGGTAATTTTTTGAAGAATCGCTTACGAATTTTTTTAGACTCCATAAAATCAATAGAGAAAGAATTTTATTTAGACTGGATTAAATTTTCCCAAATGAACAGTCAATTTTTTTTTTTAGCAGTTTCTTTATTCCTGTGTATCCAACTTATTAGCCCAGCCTGAAAGTGCCCATGGGAATGGATGCAGATGGACAAGATAAAAGAACTCATTCATGGAAAACTAATATGCCCAAGGATTCCCCGCTGACATTTGTGTAGCCTGAGTGACATCTCAGCAAACAGAAATCCTTGCCCCAAATCTTTGGTATGATCTCTGTCATAACATTTTGTTTGAAATTCGCCTCTACACCTAAAATGAATTTGGACAGCCAATGTGAATTAATTAAGCTGAAAAGAACACTTGGAACAATCATTTCTCTGATGTGTTTTTATTCAGATCTTCCAGGTCACTAATTTGTCATGTTTTCTTTAAAAGGAGAAAATAATGAGGGGGTATATTGGGTGCCTTCCACAGTAAAACATCCTTGATTTAACATCAATGGAGAAAGGGCTGCTGGGCATAAATGAATGTTCTAGAAAAATGTGAGTTGACTCCCTTAAGCTCCCATTATTAAAAGTTCATGAAAACTGAATATTTGGAAAACCTATGTGTGGATTTTAGTATTTTTTTCACCGAAAAAAACCCTCTGTTTTTTTCACAAAATGTTTGAAGTCCTCTTGTAAATATGTTAACTATTTTGGATAAAAAGATTTCCAAAACTTGGTGCTCGGTTTCATGCCTTCTTAAGCAGAAGATACTGAATGTAATTGTGAATAGCATTTGTTAGATCGTGTTAGAGTCACAGCACAGTGGTCTTTTCAAGAGCTAAGGGCTTGAGAAGGGAGGATAGTGCGTGTAATTTCCTTTAAAACCATCCAGCATAGGGCCTGCCAGTGGCATGGTGGTTAAGCTAGCTGGATCCCACATGGCCAACTGTGTGGTTTGAGTCCCAGACTCAGTTTCTTGAAAAATACACTGGGCACATGTGCATGTGTGTCAAAAAATCCCCAAAGGAGATGGAGAAGGGATTGTGGCATGACCGTTCCCCATAGGGAGAGATTTCTCTCACTTTCCTTCTCTCACTTTCCAGTGAGTACATATGCCCTCTAACAAATTAAATGTTTATTTATTTATTTATGATACTTTTACCTTCTTTTTTTCCTACTAACTCTTTGAAATTCAGTGTGTATTTTTTCTACTATTAGTCACATTAGCACTGTGCTAGGAGGTTTAAATGCATTTTTTTTTCTTTCTGTTTTTTATTTGCCAGTGGGTACCTGCACTCACCAGAGAAAGAAAAAGGGAACAACTTCCATTTCTCCATCTGGTTGGGATTTTTGGACATACATACACACAGACACACAGACACACACACACAGCATAATTTCCAGGCCACTGGAACCAAGGTTGGCCAAATGGGATCCGGTTCCCTTACTCACTAAGATACAGAGCCAACTGTAAATGTATTTTCTATCTCTAATTTTTAAAACAACTCTGAAAGGTGGCATGTTTTTAGGCCCATTTTATAAATGAACAAACCTAGGCTCAGAGGTGTTAAGTAATATTTTCAAGTGACACAGAAGTGGCAGTGGCAAAATCATACCCAGATTGCCTGGGCCCTGTCTGATTTAAGGTTAGGATCTCTGCCTGGGGCAGCCCCGGCCAATGGCTGGCTGAGGCAAAGATGCAAAGGCCCAGCTCTCTTGTCTCAAGTTCACCCGAGCTGCCCTGTCGCACCTGCCTCAATTGTGGCTACAGTGGGGTCAGCTTCTCCCCCTGCCAGTTCTGCCCTCCTCACTGCCTTGGGTGCCTGGACCGCAGCAATGTGCTTCAAGGCAACCCAGGACAATAGGGCTCAACTCAGCCAACAAAGTCCTTGCTTGGGACCTTTTTTTCTTTCGGGGGTGGGGGGATTTCTGCAACCTACCATACTGTCTCCCTACCAGAGTGGGTAACAAACAGGTGAGGAGCACACTGAGGGAAGCCAGGGGGCTGTTCCTCCTGTGGGAACCAGTCTCACCCAGGCATCGGCCAAAGCCAGCACAACATGCTGCAGGCCTGATCCTTTCTTAAGAAGCTAGACGAGAGAGGCCAGCAGGTGGTATGCTGGTTAAGGTGCTGGATTCCCACGTGGACGACCGCAGTTGAGTCCTAGACCTAGGACATGAGAATCATCCTGGGCAAATGTGTTTGCGGGCCCCAAATCCCAAGAGGAAGATGGAAAAGAAGAGATGGTGGCGTGGCCATCCCCCCTGGGGGCTAATTCTCTCTCTCTCCAGCAAGTATACTCACCTCATGGCAAAAACCTAAAATTCACACAGGGTGTGTATGTGTGTGTGCCCAAAATCCTGAGAGGAAAATGAAGGAGAAAGGATTACAACATGGCCATCTCCCCTGGGTTGGGGGTTGATTTCTCACTTTCTGTCTCTGTCTCTCTGGCAGCACACATAGCCCTAGAACAAAAAAACTAAAAGCAAACAAATAACAAAAACACAGAGAGCCAACTAATGGTGTGGTGTTGCAGGCACTAGATCATGATTTGAGTCCAGACCCAGAAACCTGAAAAACATGCCAGGTGCCTATGCATCCATAACAAAAATGCCACAAGGAGGGAGAGATGAAAGAGAAGGGGTTGCAGTGTGACCATTCTGGGGGCGTGGGGGGGAGGGAGTGCTTTCTCACTGTCTCTGGCCAGTGCACACACTTAGCCCAAAACTGAAAACAAAACAAAAGCCCATTGAGAATGGCAAGAATCTTCAAGAGCTCAGTTGCCCTGGTCCTTCGTGCCACTTCCAATCAGTCCAGCCTCAGAGATTGCAAAAGCAAAGTTCTCAAATTGATCAGCCAGGCCAGGGTCTCCTAGGGGTCACCCTTGACCCAGCCTCCATCCACTCTGGTCGCCTGGCCTGACACTGCCAGCCACTCAGCATGCACTCATCCAAGACACCTGAGTTCAGGTAGACGCTAACCTCAGGGGCCCTCCAGGACCAGAAAAGACATTATGGTCTTTAGAGACCCCTCACTGGCAGATCTGGGCCCTACATTAACCCGAACAATCTTATTGTGAACTCCCCCACCCCCACAGTCTCCGATCACTACACTTTCATTCCTGGGGTCCTTAAGGCTTTTTCTAAATAATAAAGAGACTGGTGGGAACCTGCCCTGGCCGGCCCTTAACACCTCAGGGGAAGACAAAGAGAAAATAAAGACTGAAGAATGTGGATCACTTCTATTTACCTCTAGGGTTCTGGGACAACTCTGCATGCTAGATAACTAATCCTAATACAAAGCCTTCCCCACAGAAGAGGAAATGGCCTGCTCAGAATCTTGGACAAGCGCAGGGGGAGGGGAGGGCCCACCTACAGAGTGGCTCATAATTCACCAGGTGTCCAGGAAGTGAAGAGGAAAACACAGCTGAGCCTCAGCTCTGGTTGCCCCCACCTTCCTGGTTTCCACTCCTTGCCTCTCCTCTTTGAATTGGCCCCAGACAAATGTGTGGAGGCTCCAGAAATTGCATGTTATAATTGCATGCTATAAAAAGTAAAACAAGGGCCAACCCTGGAACCTAGTGTTAGTAAAGCTGGATCTCACTGGTCTGATCAGTTGGAGTCCTGGCCCCAGTGACTTGAGAGAGTGCCAGGCACACACGTGTGTGCCTCAAATCCCTGCAGGATGGAGAAGTGGGGGAGGAGGGGTTGAGGCATGACCACATCCCACTGGGGGTGTGCTTTCTCCCTCTCCTGCTCTATCTCTCTGTCTCTCTAGTGAGTATATGTGCCCTCTGGCAAGTGTAGGTGCCCTGTGGCAATTAAAACAAAATACAACAAAGCAAAATAAGGACATTAAATAAATGAATAACATACCCACACAATGTATAGAGGAACAAAAAGTAAATCCCTCCATTTCCCATCCTCCCCTCAGCCCTCTCTCCAGAGGTAGCCACTGTTAACCATCTCGTGTGTCCTTCTGGTGGTCTCCAGATGCAGGAGCACATGCACACACTGGAGGTTCCTATCACACAGGTGGCTCAGAGGTTGGTTCTCCTCACGTACTATGTATATGTGGATACACCCATTTTGCACATACGGGTGGCTCTACCTTGGTCATTTTCACTGTTGTCCTGCATTGACCTTTAGGCACGTACTATACCCAATACAGATGAGGGGACCGGTCACAACTCTGCTCTCAACCCTGGCACCTTCTTCCCTTCTCAGTCTCAGCCAGCTCTGCTGCCTTGAAAATCATATTGCAGATTTCTGTCTCCAGCCTAACCTCTCCTCCCAGCTCCAAGATTTGCAATCCCAGCTGCTTTCTCAGCATCTCCACCTGCATGCCTAACAGGCAGCCACAACCTGCCACTCTTCCCATCCTCCAATTCCCCCTCTCAGCCTTTCCCCATCTCAGAAAATGCCACCACCAGCCTCCAGTGGCTCACACCAAAGGGCCAAGCTAGGGGTGAGTCCCGCTGTCTCTCCCTGCAAAAGTGTGTCCTAAATGTAACCACTGTTCTCCACTTTTATTTCAGGGAAAATGCATATAATGAAAAACTATGGGGAACCAGCAGTTAGCGTAATGGCTGTGTCACTGGACTCCCACGTAGTCGACTGCGGTTCGCGTCCTGGACCCGGTGGCTTAAAACTCACGCCGGGCGCGTGTGTGTGCCTGCCCAAGTGCCCTAGAGGAGAATGGAGGAAAAGGGATTGCGGCGTGACCATACCCCCCGGGGGGTGATTTCTCGCTTTCTGTCTCTATGTCTCTCTGTCTGTCTGGTGAGCGTACGCGCCCTATAGCGGAATAAAAATAAACCTCTCCAAAAAAAAAACTATGCATGGATTTTTTTTTTTTTCCTTTTATTGCTAGAGAGCACAGGTGAACAAGAGAAAGAGAGAGAGCAGGGAGAGTGAGCGCACCCCCAACTGAGCTTGGTCACGGGGCAATTCTCTTCTATTTTTTCCCCATTGCTCCTTCCTGTGCTGAAGTTTTTACAGCTTGTTCCACCTGCTCTCTCTGACATGGTACTTGGAGCAGGAGTGCCTTGTAAATTGCTGATTAAAGGAGAAAAACATTATCCAAACAGCAAACCAGTGCCAAAATTTGCAGATCACAGATGCCTGGCTGATATTGCCGTAGGCAGCTTGCTGAGTTTCCTAGCTAGGTTTATCCTCTTGGTCCATGGAAAAAAGTGGCTGGCTCAGTAATCCTCATAGCTCAGAGAGAACCTGCTGGAGCTGGAGAAATATGTGGATATTTTCCGTGATCCCTACAGATGGCCCCCAGGGAGAAAAGGGTGCCAGTGAGGGCCGGGTCCATTTCTCCTTCAGAATTTCACAGATGCAGGTGGATTCTCAATGAAAGTCTCCCCCAAATCTCATCTGATAGATAAAGACAGTGAGAGAAATGGAAACTCAGGAGGTAGACTTTTAAAAATTTATTATCATAATCTTGTTTATATTACATTGAATTTCATATAGCTTTACAGTGTATTACATTGCTTTTTCAAAAGGGAATGCCATGTATGTCAGTCAATACAGAGACATTAACATCCCCACTTCATCATTCAATATCTTTTCATTGTTTTTCCCCATCATCATTATTATTATTCCAATGATTTTTTAACCAGTCAATCATTATTTCTCATTTTGCTTGTAAAAAGACTTTACCCATCATGAAATACTTCTCAGGCCAATCCAGTTGAGAATACTATACACGTCATCATCAACAGGTAATAAACCATATCTGTGTCCCACTAACGTCCTGTCTCTCTATTTGTTCTTTTGCTATCTTTCTCTATCCTCTTCCCCCCCCCATTCCATACTGTCTTATCCTCCTTAAGTATTTTCACTGCTTTTATGTCCTCCAATATTTCGTTCTCTACCATAGCGTGGGTAGTCCTTTCATATTAAATGGATACATACAATATCTTTCTTCCATATCCTGGCTTACTTCACTCAGCAATAGATCCTCCATATCTGACCACTGTCTATCAAATGCCAGGGTCTTGTTACTTCTTATGGCTGAGTAGTATTCCATAGAGTATATATGCCACACTTTTTCAATCCATTCATCAGTTTGTGGGCATTTAGGTTGGTTCCATGTCTTGGCAATCGTGAATAATGCTGCAATTAACACTGATGTGCAAGCACTTTTCCGACTGAGCGTTCTCCTGTCCTTTGGGTAGATACCCACGAGCGGGATTGCTGGATCGAATGGTAGTTCTATTTGTAGATCTTTGAGGAACCTCCATATTGTTCTCCACAGTGGCTGAACCAGTTTACATTCCCACCAACAGCGTAGGAAGGTTCCCTTTTCGCCACATCCCCACCAATGCTTAACACTTTTAATATTCTTAATCTTTGCCATTCTGACAGGGGTTAGCTGGTATCACATTGTGGTTTTGATCTTCATCTCCCTTATGATGAGGGATGTTGAGCATTTCCTCATATGCTTTTTGGCTGTTCGTATGTCTTCCTTAAAGAGATCTTTGTTCAGCTCATTTACTCAGGAGGTAGACTTGAGGGAACCAGAAAATGGAACTCAACATCCGCTATGGAAAAGCATTTCATCCATTCAGCAAAATGCATTAAACAGGTGCCTGGTGTTGCACATGCGGATACAGCAGTGAATACAAGAAGTCCCAGCCTGATGGGGGAGACAGCCCGATGAGCAGGCAGTCATAGGGTGTGGAATATACAGGGTGCTGGGAGGCCAGAGAAGGGAGCGCCCAGCGCACAATCGGGCTGAGATCATTTCAGAGGTCAGAACACTGAGAAAGAAGTAGCTGGCTTATACTTCTTCGACGCAGGCACCATGTGAAACCACCAAGGAGGGGCTTTGTTGTTCTGGTCAAGCAGTCAGAGAGACTGTACCTCGGGTGGAAGGAGCCTCCTAAACAGAAACACAGAAAATCGTAGACCCCTCCGGCCATGTCCCCTGATCCTCGTGTACAACTCGAGGGATGATAGAGGAGGAGAGGGGCAGGGATGCTTCTTCAATATGCTGCTTCTCTCTCTCTCTCTAGTTCTCTATAGGCCGTGTGTGTTCTCCAGAGAGAGACAGAGAGAGGGAAAGTGAGACATCACCCCAGGGGGGATGGCCACGTCGCCCCTTCTCCATCCTCTGTTGGGGATTTGGGGCACCCATGCACACACACCTAGTGTGATTTTCAAGCTGCCAGGTCCAGGATTCCAAGCGCTCAGTCAGCCATATGGGATCCAGCGCCCAAAGCTCCGTGTCACCTGCTGGCCCACAACATGCTTCTTTGTCCTCAATGCTCAGGCTGCCCTACCCAGCACCCAGGATTTCCCTCTCCAGATACCACATGCCTGGGTTGTAGCAAAACTAAGGTCGCCTCACTCCATATCCAGCTACCAATTCTTTCCACAGTTAGAGGCAGGGGTTTTCTCTTTGGTTGGTTGGTTTGGTTTTTGCCATAGGGTATGCGTGCTCGCCAACATGTGCTGGTCAGAGAGAGAGAGACAGTGAAAAAGAAAGGAAGTCACCCCTGGGGGAGGAGGAGGGCACACTGTAGTCCCTTCTCCTCCATTCTCCTGGGATTCTGAGCACATTTGCACACGCACCTGGTGTGATTTTCAAGCTGGGAGATCTAGGGCTCGAACAACACAGTCAGCCATGTGAGAGTCCACTGCCTTAATCACTGTGCCACCTGCTGGCCAGCTAGAGGCATATTTATTAGTATTATTTCTTAATTTTATAGAGTTTTACCCTGTTTGCTCCATGGTTTGGTTCTGAGAACTGAAACCCTCCATACCCACACTCAGCCCAGAACCACACCTGATTGTTGCCATTAATGTCACTTTACTGCTTTTTTTTTTTTTTTTTGAGAGAGAGAATTGTTTTGGGGGACCAGCAGTTAGCGTAATGGCTTTGTCGCTGGACTCCCATGTGGTCGACCACGGTTCGAGTCCTGGACCCAGTGGCTTAAACTCATACCAGGTGCGTGTGCGCGTATGCCCAAGATCCCAAGAGGAGAATGGAGAAGGGATTGCAGCATGGTCATCCTCCCGGGGGGTGATTTCTCGCTTTCTGTCTCTCTGTCTCTCTCTCTTTCTGGCGAGCACACGTGCCCTATAGCAAAAACCTCTCCCCTCCCCCCCAAAATAAAACACATGGAGAGAGGAAAGGGGCAGCAGGTAGTGTAGTGGTTAAGGCACTAGACTCCTACGTGAATGACTGCAGTTTAAGATCTGAACCGGCGACTTAAAACCATGCCAGACGTGTGTGTGTGTGTGTGTGTGTGTGCACATGTGCAAAATTCGAGTAGAATGGAGAAGGGATTGTGGCATGGCCATCCCGCTGGAGGATGATTTCACTTTTTCTCTCTCCTTCTCGCTCCAGCAAGCGTGCACCCCAAAGCAAAAATCTCTTAGAAAACCACACACACGCATGGGAGGTGGGGAGAGCCAGTGATGTGGTGGTTAATGCGCTAGATTTCCGCATGGCCTACCACGATTCAAATCCTGAACCCAGGAGTATGAAAATCACACCAGGTGGATATGCATGTGTGTCCTAATTCCCGGGTAGAGGAGAAAGAACTGCAGATGGCCATCCCCTGGAGGGGACTTCTCACTTTCCTCTCTCTATCTCTCTCCAGTGAGCACAGGCACCCTATGGCAAAAACAAAAAAAGAAAACCACCTGGGGGAACCAGCAGTTAGCGTAATGGCTATGTCGCTGGACTCCCACGTGGTCGACCGTGGTTCGCATCCCGGACCCGGTGGCTTAAAACTCACGCCGGGTGCGTGTGCGTGCGTGCCCAAGATCCCGAGAGGAGAATGGAGGAGAAGGGATTGCAGCATGGCCATTCCCCCTGGGGGGTGATTTCTCGCTTTCTGTCTCTATCTCTCTGTCTGTCTGGCAAGCGCACACGCCCTATAGTGAAAACCTCTCAAAAAAAATAAAATAAAATAACTCACCTGGAACATGTCCACATGTGATCAAAATCCTGACAGGAGGGAGAAACGGAGAAGGGATTGCAGCATGACCATTCTTCATAGGGGATGCTTTCTTACTCTCCTCCCTCAGTGCCCCCCTTTCTCTCCAGCGAGGGCACATACTCTCTGGTGAGTTAGAAAATAAATAAACGAAAACAATAGAAAGAAAGACCTGACTTAAGCCAAAATTCCGATTCTCAGTAAATTATTTTTGTTTCTTTCTTTTGGGCCAGCAGATGTATGGTGCTTAAGGCAGCTAGCTGGACCCTACATGGTCCACTGAGTCGGGGACATGGTCCACTGAGTCGGGGAGGCCTAGACCTAGCGACTTGAAAAACATACCGGGTGTGTATGTGCAAGCATGCCCACAACCCTAAATGAAGAATGAAGGAAACAGATCATGGCATAGTCATCCCCCCTGGGGATTGCTTTCTCACTTTCTCTGTTTTTCTCTTGTTTTTTCTTTTTGTTTATAGTTGCTACAGGGCACTTGTGCTAGCTGGAGAGAGAGAGACAGAGAGACAGACAAGGTTATTAACATGTGTATTTCTCACATACATGTGAGCACTCAGTAACTAGTGACTCGAGAGATGGTTAAAAGCTGGCCTAGGGCCAGCAAGTGGTGTGGTGGATAAGGTGGCTGGATCCCACATGGCTGACTGTGCAGTTCTAGTCCCAGACCCAGTGACTTGAAAAACACTCCAGGCTGGGACCAGCAGGTGGTGTGGTGGTTAAGGTGTTGGACACTCCCACATGGCCGACCAGGGTTCGAGTCCTGAATCTGGTGGCTTGCTTTTCTCACTTTCTCTTTGTCTCATTTTCACCCTCTGTCTCTCTCTGGTCAAACTAAAAATAAATAAATAAATAAATAAATAAACAAATGAATAAAATAAAATAAATAATTTAAAAAAAAAAACACTCCAGGCTAATTGTGTTCGCAGCCATCACCTGCCATCATGCTCCAACACCAGCACCACCTCTAGATCGCAGGGGTAAATGAGGAGGCCTCTATGTCACGGCTCACACAAAGTAGACAGCCACAAACCCACGGATGGTAAAGCACCCAGAAAGCAACTGGCTACAAAAGCGGCTCCCAAAAGTGCGCCCTCTATTGGAGGGTAAAGAAACCTCATTCCTACTGGCCTGGTACTGTGGCACTCTGAAATTAGACGTTGTCAGGGGTCCCCTGAACTTCGGATTTGCCAGCGTCTGGTGCGAAAATTGTTCAGGACTTCAAAACTGATCTGCGCTTCCAGAGCGCAGCTATTGGTGCTTTGCAGGAGGCAAATGAAGCCTATTTGGTTGGCTTTTTTGATTGGCAGTTTTGAGGGTACCAAACTATGCGCTATTCATGCCTAACAATTATGCCAAAAGACATCCAGCTAGCAGGCCGCATAGGAGGAGAACGTGCTTAGGAACCCAACATGATGGGAAAACATTTCATTCTCAAAAAAAAAAAAAAAAGTTGTCCTCTTCTTCCTGTTATCGGCGGCTCTGAATGTTAGATACTATTTTTTTCCCATGAGGTCAAAAAGTATCTAAGTAAGGGAACCAGCAGTTAGCGTAATGGCTATGTCGCTGGACTCCCACATAGTCGACCGCGGGTCGCGTCCCGGACCCGGTGGCTTAAAACTCACGCCGGGCGCGTGTGCGTGTGTGCCCAAGATCCCGAGAGGAGAATGGAGGAGAAGGGATTGCGGCGTGACCATCCCCCCTGGGGGGTGATTTCTCGCTTTCTGTCTCTATGTCTCTCTCTGTCTGTCTGGCAAGCGCACGCGCCCTACAGTGAAAATCTCTCTCAAAAAAAAAAAAAAGTATCTAAGTATATGATTGCACGTGGAAAAAAAAGAACAGAAATCAGGTATTGACAGTTTTTCCATTTCCATTTGTGTGTGAATTTTTTATATAAATGCAGAGATGTAAAGCCGTAATGTAAGTCAAAATGTTTCCATGAATAAGTTTCAGCAGTTCAATTTTATAATAGTTATAAATAAATCTGTTGGGGTATGGTAGTTAAAAGTGCTGGACTCCCACATGGTCGACCACAGTTCAAGTCCCAGACTTGGAGGCTTGCTTTCTCAAACCCCCCCCCATGTCTCTCTCTAATCAAAATTGAAAATAACAATAATGATACATAAACCTATTAAAATTTTCTGGACAATGCCAGCATTTGGATTTTTAAAAACAAGTTCCATATTGACGCCAACTAAATGGTGTGTGTAGCAGCTTTGTCATACAGTAGAGTCCACCCGTTCACTGTACTTTTCTGAAATGTCCTACCTGCAAGTACACGTTTTTAATGTTGTCTTCTGTGCTGTGCCTGTAAGTTTGCTATTAAAATACATTAAACTGGGGCTGGCAGGTGTCATGGCTATTAAGGGCGCTGGACTCCCACATGCCAACCACAGTTCGAGTCCTAGACCTGGCAGCTTGCTTTCTCACTTTCCGTCTCTCTCGCTCTCTCTCGCTCTCTCTCACTCTGTCCATCTCTGGTCAAATTTAAATTAATTAATTTATTTATTATTTTAAAAATACATTAAATAAATAAAACCCCACTCCAGGCATGTGTGCATGTGTGCCCACCCAAAATCCCGAGAGGAGAATGGAGGAGAGAAGGTACTACACAGTGGCTGTTCCCCCTGGGGGATGCTTTCTCGCTTTCCCTCTCTCTCTGCTTCATCTCCAGGCCCTATACCCAAAACCAAAAAGCAAACGAATTAAATAATAGAAGAGAAGGGGGAGGAGGAGGGGAAGTTGGACTTGTAGGGCCAGCTAAGCGGTGTAGTGCTAACACTCTGCTGGTCCCTGCTCAGACAAAGCCGGATCTGTATGGGCCATCACAGGTCTGGCTCCCTGGCAGACCTGTAAAGCTGGGTGCAAGCCTCCCGGGCCGGCTGGAAGGCCGGTGGGACTACCGTGTTAGACCTGTTGAGGGTGCTTGTCCTTCTCTTTCTTTCCCTCACGAAAGAAAGAAATAAACTTAAAAAGAATTTAGGCTCACACAGCACCTGAACAGAGTCATCATTCGTTGCCAGGTAATGACACAGAGTAACAAACTAGGCCCACATGGGAAAGGTCCTAGGTTCACCCCTGGGGGGCAGTGCAGCACGAGGATTCTGTTGGAGGTCTCTCTTCTCTCTATCTCTCTCTCTCTCTCTCTTTGAAGAAATGAGTGAATAAATTTTTAAAATATAATTATTTCCTTTATGTTATTTATCATTATTGTTATTTTAAATTTGATCAGAGCAAGACACACAGAGAGAAAAAGAGAAAGTGAGAAAGCAAGCCACCATGTCCGGGACTTTAATCGTGGTCAGCCATGTGGGAGTCCAGCACCCCTAACCACCACGCCACCTGCCAGCCCCAACGAATAAACATTTTTTTAAAAGCAAGAAACAATTTTTAGAGAACTCGTCAGACAAAAGAAAAGGACTTAGGGCTTTAAGGGCAGCAGGTTGTAAGAAAGCCAAGCATATGGGAAAATGAATATTAAGTTAGGGCTAATGAGTACGGCTTGTTCTGTAGTTTCCTCTGGTGTTATCTCAGGGCTAATAAGGGGCAAGAATTGTTTGTGGGGATTAACTCCTGTTCTTTCTTTCTTTCTCTCTTTTTTTAAGTTTTTTTCCATAAGGCACATGCCCTCACAGAAGATAGAGAGATCCTGACAGGAAGGTGAGAAATCATCCCCGCAGGGGATGGCCAGGCTGAAATCCTTTCCCTCCATTTTCCTCCTGGGATTTCACACATGCTTGCCAAGTGTGATTTTCAAACCACCAGGTCCGGGACTCAAAGCATGGTCAGTCACATGGGAGTCTAGTGCTCCAACCACCATACCACCTGTTGGTTTCAAATTCCTGTGCTTTCTGATAGATAAAGAAGGGGGACACCTTTACGAATTTATGCCCTGCTTTTTTGCAAATGGGAAGACAGCAGAGAGATTTTCTTGTATCTGCTTATTCTCAATTGCCTTCAACTCAAAATAATCCCCAAGTGACATCTTTGGAATAGGCTATCCTGCTGCCCTTCACAACAGACTCGGGTTTTTGTTTTTGTTTTTGTTTTTGTTTTTTAGAGGTTTTTGCTATAGGGCGCGTGCGCTCACCAGACAGAGAGAGACAGAGAGACAGAAAGTGAGAAATCACCCCCCAGGGGGGATGGCCACACCACAATCCCTTCTCCTCCATTCTCCTCTCGGGATCTTGGGCACGCACGCACACACGCCCGGCATGAGTTTTAAGCCACCAGGTCCGGGATGCGAACCACAGTCGACTACGTGGGAGTCCAGCGACATAGCCATTACGCTAACTGCTGGTCCCAACAGACTCAACTTTGACTTATTAACAGATTGTGTCGGTGATATTTGGAGAGCCAGCTTTGGACAATTTTTTCTTTCTTTAAAGGAGATATAAATGATTCACTCATATAAAGGAAGGCCAGAAGGAGGCCATCTGGGTCTATATTTGGCTCTATGGATTTTTCAGGCGCCCAAGCTTCTTCCCTACCTTGGGTATGTTTCACCTCCTTGTGGTTGAAGATAGGCACTTTAGTTCCCACGATCACACCCCCAGTTCAGGTGACTGGAGGAAGAGCAATAGGGTATTCACCCTCCTAAGGAGGTTTCCCACAATAGAGTTTTTTTGGTGACAACATTCTAAGTTAAACTGGACAGGTATTTCTCCCTCATTTAACAAATAAGGAAACTGAGGTATAGAAAGTCATAAGGTGTATCCCAGAAGGTGAACCCCAGTCTCAGGGGTTCATTCCCTGACAACAAATATCAACTCATTCCCAGAAAGAAAAGCAAGTCACTGAGCCAGGAGGAGTCAGAGGGCCAGAGCCAAGATGCCTGCAGGCCCTACAGGGAAGGCCAGTGCAGACCTCCATGAAAACTAGACGCGCAGGAAATATATGTGGAAATCACTCAGGTATGTCAGCCAAGGATTCTGCCGGGACTACTGGAGGCAGGTGAGCAAGAATAACGGGGTGGGGGAAGGTGGGAGGGATTGCCATCATGAGAAATTCAGGGACAGGCAGGTGACCCATTTGTATAAGAATATTCAAAGAAAAAAAGGAATGTTGGACCAGCAGGGAGCGTGGTCATTAGGGTGCTGGACTCCCACATGGCCAATTGCAGTTTGAGTCCCAGACTTGGCAGCTTGCTTTCTCACTTTCCCTTTCTGTCACTGGTCAAATTTAAAAATAAATTAGAACAAATATAACAAATAAAATTAAATAATTCCAACGAAAAAAAAAAGAATGTTCAGGAAGATTTTAGTAAGGCAAGACCCTGTCTCACAAAAAAAGAAATAACTCAAATGTCCATCCATTGATGAATGGGTTACTAAAATGTGGTTTACACATATAGGAGAAAATTGCCCAGTGATAAAAAGAAATTAAATACTGATAAATGCTACACAAGGATGAACCCCGAAAAGACTATGATAAGTAGCCAAAGCCGGACACTAAAGGTCATAAATTGAATGATGCAATTTATGTAAAATATCCAGAAGAGGCAAATTTTCTCTCTATAGAGACAGACAATAGATTAGTAGTTGCTCAGAGCTAGGGAGGCAGGGAGAAATTGACTGCTAATGGGTAGAGATTTCTTTTCGAGAGAACAAAAATATCCTAAAATTTTATCATGGTGGGAACCAGCAGTTAGCATAATGGTTATGTCGCTGGACTCCCACGTAGTCGACCACGGTTCGCGTCCCGGACCCGGTGGCTTAAAACTCACGCCAGGTGTGTGTGCGTGCGTGGCCAAGATCCCGAGAGGAGAATGGAGGAGAAGGGATTGAAGTGTGACCATCCCCTCTGGGGGGGGGGGGGTGATTTCTCGCCTTCTGTCTCTCTGTCTCTCTCTGTCTGGTGAGCACACATGCCCTATAGCAAAAACCTCTCCAAAAAAAAACAAAGTATCATGGTGATGGTTACCAGATCCTGTGAATACACTGAAAATACTGAGGACCAGCCCATGGCATGACGGCCAAGGTGACTGCATCCCGCAACGTCGATGGGGCAGTTTGAGTCCCGGACCTTGTGGCTTGAGAAACATTCCAGGAGCATCTATGTGCAGGCCCAAAAACCCCCAAAGGAGGGAAAATGGAGAAGGGACTGTAGTATGCCCATGCCCCGTGGGGGTGCTTTCTCACTTTCTCTCTCTCTAAGGAGCAAATATGCCCTCTTACAGTTTACATTTAAAAAGAAGAAGAAAGAAAAAAAAGAAAAGAAAAAAACTATGGGTGGAGTTCAATTTTTTTGCACCAAAATAAACTCATACTTTAATTTCGTTTTTCCAGAAACTTTGTGAAGTTCTCTCTTACTACAAATTGTTAATAGGACTGTGTATAAAATTAGAGATGGCTTTTATTTAAAATTTAATTTATTATTATCTTTTTTAAATTTGCTGTAGGACACATGTACTCACCAGAGAGAGACAGAAAAGAGAGAGGGAAAGTGAGAAAGCAAACCACCAGATCTGGGACTTGAACCATGGTCAGCCATGGAAGAGTCCATCACCTAAACCACCATGCCACCTGCTGGTCCCATGCATGGCTTTTATTCGCTCCTTTTAACTTATCTCTATTTTCTACATTTCTGACTACTTTTGTGAAAGGAAAAAGACTATTTGAATAAGTTATGTTTCCCAGCGATTATGTGTATCCATATTTCTGCCTTATTCCTTTTGCTCTGACCTTGGTTCGTAGCTTTAGACTGCTCTCAGAAAACCAGGGAATTTTTTTTTCTTTTTTTTTTGGAGAGGTTTTTGCTATAGGGCACGTGTGCTCGCCAGACAGAGAGAGACAGAGAGACAGAAAGCGAGAAATCACCCCCCAGGGGGGATGGCCATGCCACAATCCCTTCTCCTCCATTCTCCTCTCGGGATCTTGGGCACGCACACACACGCGCCTGGCGTGACTTTAAGCCACCGGGTCCGGGACTCGAACCGCTGTTGACTACGTGGGAGTCCAGCAACATAGCCATTACGCTAACTGCTGGTCCCAGAAAACCAGGGAATTTTTAATTTTACTTAATGCCAGTCAAAACATTCATTAAAGTCTACTGGATCCCACCATACCCTCTATTTGCCACTAATTCTCCTTTCCACTTGTTTTAAGACTCATGAAGACAGAGGCCCTCACCTTTAAGACCTTAAGACCTCACCTACTTCTGATATTATGGAGTCACATTATCCATAGCTAACTTTAGAGATGCAAAAGCTTAAAGGCTTAAACACATTCCCCTTCGGGTGTGTGCGTGTGTGTGTGTGTGTGTGTGTGTTTATTTAGTGTGAAATTCACACATCATTACTCGCATTACTCTACCTCATTCTAAAATTATGTACAAGCTGCCTAGTGACAACTGATGTCATTTGGCCATTTGGTGGCTTTTTTTTGTTCGTTTGTTTGTTTTTGTTGTTGTTTTTTTTGGATTTTGCCATAGGGTGTGTGTGCTCACCAGAGGAAGACACAAGAAGAAAAGTGACAAGGCACACCCTGTGGGAGATGGTGCGATCTCTTCTTCTTCATTCTCCTCTCAGGATTTTTGGCCATGCACACACACATGCCCAGCTTGATTTTCAAGCTGCCAGATCCAGAATTCGAACTGTGCAGTTGGCCATGTGAGATCCAGCGCTTTACTCTCCATGCCACTTGCTGGCCCCTTGCTTGCACATGCATCCGGCATGAATTTCAAGCTCCCAAGGCCGGGGCTTGAACCACAGTTGACCATGTAGGAGTCCAGTGCCTTAATTATCATGCCACCTGTTGGCCTCTTTCGTTTTATTTTTAACTGTGGGTGATTGCTAGTTCCTACTGAGTTTACACTTTCAGACTAATTTCAGCTAACATGCTAAAGAAGCCACACACACACACACACACACACACACACACACACGCGCGCTCGCGCACTGCCCTGCTGCAGAGAACTCCTGGCTGGGGTGAGCCAACAAAGAATTAAATCTCAAATTCCTTACCCCCTACTTACTTCCTTCTGCTTAGGGGCTAAGGAATAAACAGATGAGAAGCTCAATGTAGCAGGTAGTGAAAGAAGTGTAAATTGAAACAAGACAATACTTTTCACCTCAGGACCGTCAGCAGTTAAGATACTGATACTATCAAATGTTGGCAGGTGTACAAAGTCTGAAGCTCTCTTTTGCTGATAGTAACAATGTCAGTCCTGAGAACCACTTTAGCAAAAGCTGTACCTGTGTTATACATTCGTGCCATTTGACCCAACAGTTCAGTCTCGAAATCTGTCCTTGGGAAGAAGCCACACACACAGGATGGAGTGTTGCGCCCTGTTCGTGAGAACGGTGACGGGAACAACCTAGATCCCCATCAGCAGGACACTGATCAATCTCCTGTGGTATTCAAACTACGCAGCCTTTCAGGAGAGCCTGGACAGGCGAACTGGGCTGATGTTCTCAGGGAGACACACACGATACAACAGGGGGTGGGAAGGTGGAGAGCGCAAATTGCAGAGTGATGTACCTGGCATTATCCCATGTTAGGGACCCAGCCTCTCCTAAGCAGGCTGAGGTGAGCTTTCAAAATGTTTTGTTGGGACAAGGAGGTGGCATAATGGTTACATTGCTAGACTCCCATGTAGTGGACCGTGGTTAGAGTCCCAGACACAGAGACTTAAAACTCACACTGGGGGGGCCAGCAGTTAGCGTAATGGCTATGTCGCTGGACTCCCATGTAGTCGACCGCGGTTCAAGTCCTGGACCCGGTGGCTTAAATTCACGCCGGGCACGTGTGCATGCGTGCCCAAGATCCCGAGAGGAGAATGGAGGAGAAGGGATTGCAGCGTGGCCATCCCCCCTGGGGGGTGATTTCTCACTTTCTGTCTGTCTGTCTCTGTCTGGCTGGCAAGCGCTCGCGCCCTGTAGCAAAAACCTCTCCAAAAAAAAAAAAAAAACTCCACATGGGGAACAACAGATGGCATAATGGCTATGTCGCTGGACTCCCATGATGTAGTCGACTGCGGTTCGAGTCCTGGACCCGGTGACTTAAACTCCGCGTGTGCTTGCGTGCCCAAGATCCCGAGAGGAGAATGGAGGAGAAGGGATTTCGGCGTGGCCATCCCCCCTGGGGGGTGATTTCTCGCTTTCTGTCTCTCTGTCTCTCTCTGTCTTTCTGGTGAGCGCACATGCCCTAGAGCAAAAACCTCTCAAAACAAACAAAACAAAACAAAACAAAAAACTCATGCTGGGCGCATATATGTGCTTGCCCAAAATTCTGAGAGGGGAGTGAGGAATGGAGGGGAAGGGATTTCGACACAGCCATCTCCCCTGGGGAGTGATTTCTTTCTCATTTCCTTGCTCTCTCTCTAGCAAGAGCATTTACCCTATAGCAACAATCTCTAAAAAAAAAAAAAAAGAAAAGAAAAAGAAGAAAAGAAAATGGTTAGCTATTCACTTGACCCAGAGAACCCCACAAAGTCATGAAAACCAAGAAGCTCAAATCTTCATGTTCACTTTAAGAAACTGTGAAAACCGTGAACAGTCTCACCTGTGAAACTGCCCAGGCCATCAAGGGTATGCATATCTGAAAAGCCACCCAGTCTCTAAAGGACGTCGTTTTACAGAAACTATGTTGGTAGAACCACGCTAGCAAACTCTACGAATGTGTTATATATTCCATCCCATCGTTACAATGCCAGAGCTGGTAGATGCACCGAGGCCAACAGGACACACCCCCATAGCAAAAAAACTTCGGATCCATTTCTACAAGAATATGTTTCTTTTAATATGTGTAGGAGAAGGGAGAAAATATTTCCTCTACTCTTCTAAACTCTTCAGCTGAGACCTGGAAAATTAAGCTGATGAAAGGTAGATTAACAAGAGAAAAGCAAATCGAGTTTAACACGTGCAGTGCACAGACAACAGTAGAAACTCAGCGGTGGGGGACCAGCAGTTAGCGTAATGGCTATGTTGCTGGACTCCCACGTAGTAGACTGCAGTTCAAGTACCAGACCTGGTGGCTTAAACTCACGCTGGGCATGTGTGCGTGTGTGCCCAAGATGGCAAGCACCCTATAGCAAAAATCTCTCCAAAAAAAAAAAAAAAAAGAAGTGATTCAAAGTGGTGAGTGATTCAAAGGGAGAGGTTAAAACTTGGGGCTTAAATAGCATCTTAACAAAAACAACACATTTATGGGGAAGTGATAAGACAAAGGAAAAGGGATTCAGGCTTTTATCTGTGGAAAGGTAAACACACAGGGGAAACTAATAGGGAGAAATGAATGGGAGCATAGGGTTATTTCAGTAAGATCTGCCGTGTAGACCCCTCTCAGTGCTGTCTCTGTCTAGAGCTGTCGTAGTAATTAAGAGCTGTCCCCCTTCTCCTGGTATGAGAGAGACAGCTTCACAAGTGGGAGTTTTCTGTCCCGCTTCTACATGTAGGGTAGGGGAAATCTTAGCTCTATCCTCTACGGGTTTTCAGCTGGGCCTAAGGATTAAAATGACATGAGGTGAAAGAAAACATGATGTTGTACACTTTTAAGTTTTTCTTGATACAGGAGTGCTCATGACACAAAGAAGTAAGTAGATTCAAACACTTTTTTCTGAACTGGTCAAAGAGTGGTGTAAGTTATGAAAGTGGGAGGCAAAACGGTCTGAGATGGGGTAATACAGTTAACCAGGTGAGGAAGTGGCTAGAAGGTAAGGGTGGTTTAGCAGGGTTTGTTTGTTAGATTTCTCTTTGCTTAGAGGATAAGAATGTTACTTTGCAGGACCAGCAGATGGTGTAATGGTTATGTCTCTGGACTCACACGTCGTCAACCGAGGTCTGAATCCTGGACCTGGAGGCTTAAAACTCATGCCAGGCAAGTGTGCGTGTGTGCCCAAAATCCCAACAAGAGAATAGAGAAGGGATTGCAGCATGGCCATCCCCGCTATGAAGTGATCTCTGGCTTTCTGTCTTTCTCTCTCTCTGTCTATCTCTGTGTTGAGCAAATGTGCCCTACAGCAAAAATCACTCTTTCTAAAAAAAAAAGAGAATGTTGGGGAACCAGCAGTTAGCGTAATGGCTATGTCGCTGGACTCCCATGTAGTCAACTGCGGTTTGAGTCCTGGACCTGGTGGCTTAAACTCACACCGGGTGCGTGTGTGTGCGTGCCCAAGATCCCAAGAGGAGAATGGAGGAGAAGGGATTGCAGTGTGGCCATCTCCCCGGGGGGTGATTTCTTGTTTTCTGTCTCTCTGTCTTTCTGGCAGGTACACACACCCTATAACAAAAAACTCTCCAAAAAAAAAAAGAATGTTACTTTGCTCCTCCTGTAAGAACAACACATCCATATGGAGGCCTTATGTCCAGCTTTTAGGAGGAAAAAAGAGGGTCAAGATGGGACCAGCAGTTGGCATAACGGCTATGTGTCTGGACTCCCACATAGTCGACCACGGTTTGAGTCCCAGACCTGGTAGCTTAGACTCATGATGGGCGCATGTGTGTGCGTGCACACTCGTACCCAAGATCCCAAGAGGAGAATGGAGGAGAAGGGATTGAGGCGTGGCCACCCCCTTGGGGGATCATTTCTCACTTTCTGTCTCTCTGTCTCTGTCTTTCTGGCGAGCACACGCCCGATAGCAAAAAAATTTCTCCTAAAAAGACAAAAAGTTGTGTATACTTCTACCTGTTTGTGCAACCCAGAGCTTTGAGAACAGGGACTGTCCTAGAATCCTGAGCAGAAGCTGGTGGGTAAAAAGTACTGAAGAAATTCTGTGGAAGGAGAAGCTTCTCTGAATAGCTCAGAGGTGAAACAAGAAAGGAATATGCTCTGTTCGACCTGTATGTCTGAAAACACCAGAATTCCTTGTGAATCCACACACTAGTGTACACTTTTTTCTTGGAACAAAATCCCAAACAAAAAAAGGTCCCTTTTTTTTTTTTTAAGCTTATTTCTTTATTTCTTCCATGAGAGAGAGAGACAGAGAAAAAGACACAGAGCCATGTTCCACCCCCAGTCTCAGCTGGACTGGATCACAGGCACACATGCACTTGGCACGCCCAGGGAGGTCCAGGCATGCAAACACGGGGCCTCTCCCATGCGGGCCCAGCTGCACCACCGTTGCACCACTGCCTGACCCCCAAATGCATTAACTAGGCATAGGCCCTCTCCTTTACCCAAATCCGATATGACTCCTCTGAGTCCTCTGTGACAAGCCTCAGGTTTAGGCTCTGCCTTAGTCTATAGCTCTGGCCCCTTCATTCAGCTGTTTTTGTTTTGTTTAAGAACTATTTTATTATGGGACCAGCAGTCAGCATAATGGTTATGTTTCTGGACTCCCATGTAGTCAACCGTGGTTCGAGGCCTGGACCCAGTGGCTTAAACTCAGGCCAGGCACGTGTGTGTGCGTGCCCAAGATCCCAAGAGGAAAATGGAGGAGAAGGGATTGCGGCATGGCCATCTGCCGTGGGGGGTGATTTCTCGCTTTCTGTCTCTCTGTCTCTCTGTCTCTTTCTGGCAAGCACATGTGCCCTATAGCAAAAACCTCTCCAAATTAAAAAAAATATATATTTTATTATTTAATTGTATTTATTTATTTATTTCTAATTTGACCAGAGAGGGATAGAGTGAGAGAGAGAGTGGAAGAGAGAGAGAGAGAAAGCGAGAAAGCAAGCCGGGCAGTCTGCCATGTGGGAGTCCAGCGCCCTTAACCACCATGCCACCTGCCAGCACCCCCTTCATTCAGTTTTCGCAAGAGTCTATTTAGGAGAAAGTCCCCTAACCTGGTATGTGCTGCCCTCCATGTCTGATCAAATTCCTTATCCCCTGCCTTCAACATCTAACCCCCTGGCCTGCCTTTAAGTAGAATCCTGTGGAGTTGGTTTAACCAGAATCCCCCTTACCTTGCTATTTTCTCTCAGCAATTTTCCACTCCCTGGCCTTCTCTCTGCTTTATGGCTATAAAGAATTATTTTATTTAACTTTATTTATTTGACTTATTTATTTTTATTTGACCATAGAAGTACAGAGTGAGAGAGACAGAGACATAGGGAGTGAAAGCAAGCTGCCAGGTCTGGACTTGAACTGCAGTTGGCCATGTGGGATTCCAGTGCCCCAGACCACCACACCACCTGCCAGTCCCAGTCTTGTAATGTTTTTAAGAAGTGTCATGAATTGAGGCTAGAGGCTGGCGTGCCAGTTAACGTGCTAAATTCCCACATGCTCCACTATGGTTCGAGTTCAGACCTGGTGGCTTGAAAATCACACCAGGCGAGTGCGTCTGCGTGCACAAAGTCCCTGGAGAATAGAGGAGAGGGAACCGGGGCATGGCCATCCCCACTAGGGAGTGATATCTCATTTTCTCGCTCACTGACTCTCTTCAGCAAGCACATGCACCCTATTACAAAAACAAAAACGATGAAAAAAGTCATGAATCATTTTTCCTTTAACACCTTCTCAAAAAGGTAAAAATGACCAAAATTGATGTTTTTTCCATTTTAAGTTTTTTCTCTCTAGCAGGAAAGCAAAAAAGGCAGAGAGAGGTATTTCTGACAGGGCTGCAGGCCTCTTGCCCCAGCCTCCCAGTTAGCTAGGACTACAGGCGCACATGATGGCCCCCAGCGTGTTTGGGTTCAGATGGATCCCAGACTCCTACATGACTTCCAGCTCTCATGCCGTGGTCTTATCTGTGCGTTGCCGCAACAGGGCCTTTTCTTCTCCTCTCAGATATCCATTCCTGGCATGTTTATCCCAGATTCTGGCCCAGAGCCTCGCTCCAAGTTAAACTGGCAGGAGGGAATGCTGCCTGCCAAGAAAAGGGATCCCTTCACTGTCTCCCTCCATAGATGCTGAGTTAGACTCTGCTTTTTTTTTTTTCTGGGAATAAAATGCCAGAATCACAGCTTCTGGTGAAAGAGAGGCCCACTGGGGCCAGCAAGTGGCATGGTGGTTCAGGTGCTGGACTCCCACATGGCCAACAGTGGTTCGAGTTTGGGACCTGGCCATTTGCTTTCTCACTTTCTCTCTGTCTCTCTCTGGTAAGCACGCATGCCCTATACAAATTAAAGAAAAATAATACTGATGATAATAAAATTAAATAAATAATTCTTGTAAAGAAAGGGGGGGCAGCAGGTGGTATGGTGGTTAAAGTGCTGGACTCCCATATGAACGACTGTGGTATGAGTACTGGACCAATCAGCTTGCTTTCTTATTGCCTCACTCTCTCTCTCTCTCTGTGTCTCTCTGATGAGCACACATGCCCTGTAGCAAATTTTTAAAATAATAATAATGATAAATAAAACTAAATAAATGATCCTTTAAAGAAAAAAGAGGACCGTGTTCCCGTGGCTTTGACATACCCTAGTGCCCTATGCATACCCTCTGGTGTCCTATATACCCTAGTGACCTGTATGTACCCTATACCAACACACGTGCAAATGGGCCCTGCCTGACACTGCCTAGGAAGGAGAAGAAAGGGCCGGGAACCAGGACCACCTCGTAAGAAAGCCTCTCACTTTCAGCTTCCAGGATGTCTCCTGAGAAGCTGGGAGGAGAGGGGAGGAAATGAATGGGCTCTTTCTGCCAATGCTGAGAGGTTTCCAGATCGTGTTACAAAGTTCCTGAGCTTAAAGCAGACAGCTGTGATGATTTAGTTCAGAAAATGCAAGGACATTTTACAGAATTTATGGACTTTAATTTCACGCCCCCAGTGCTGTCCCCCAGTAGATGAGCAAAGACACATGCGGCTGCCTCCTAGATCAATGACTCATAGTGTTTGAGGCCACAGGTCCCTTCAGGAATCTCCGTAGAAGCCTTCACTGCCCACCACAGAAAATGTGCAGATACGCCACACGGAGCATAGTTCCGGCGTTCATGGGACCTCCAACAGTTGGTCTAGGGGCTCCTGCACAGATAAACTGCTTTGTAGTGAGAGCTACCTTGCTGTTGGTCCTTCTGATGAATGAGAATAAATTAAACTCGTTACAGAAGAATCACTGTCGAGATGTAAGCTCCGGCCTCGGGAGCTGGGATCTGTGGACCTGGCCTTCGCAGTAAGGGCCTCTGTGGAGACTGAGTCCAAGGACACCATTAGGATGGGCCTGAGACAGGGAGCTTGGCACTGGGCCCAGGGTGGCTCCTCTGCTGCCAGGAGTCTGCACAAGCGCTGCATTAGAGAGTCCTGGGACCAGGTCCAAATGGGCCAGACTTTAACTGGAAGGTGACAGAAGCATCTTTGTCTTTACTGAACTCCTAGATCCAAAATTCCATTTGAGGTGAATAGAGTAAGAGGTTGGAGGCTGGGTTGTGGATTCTCAGCCTTGGTTTTTGGTTGGTGTCTTTGTGACCCAGAGGTTGTACAAGTGATCTTAAAGATATTCTTAAAATCTCAAAATAATTGAAAGTACATTTATTTTAATTCATCTTACACACACACACACACACACACACATATATATATATTTCACTTAGTTCACTATCGGCCCCTGGGAACTTCTCTCTGTAGTCACTATCTTCTTCTCTAGAGCATTTTGCTACATAATAATCCTTCAGTAACTTGAGTTCAGCTCTTAAGGCCTTCAGTCCACTCTCTGTGGGGTGGGGAGCTATGCTCATGTCCCCAACACCTTGCCTCCCCAGCAGGGTTGTATACGGGCTTGTAACTAGACCTGAGGACTTCTCCATAGCATGACCTTCATGTGGGATGTGATTCTTTTATTAATGCCATAAAACAATTCATTGCCACATCACCCTAGGTCAGGATTAGGGTGAGGCAAGTTAGGCATTCATAGGGGGCACAAATTTAAGAAGTCAGTAACTTAATAACTGAAATAAAGTATACTTTAAAATTCTATTTATTTTATTTTTAAAATAAATATAATTTTATTATTGAATCTGCTCACCAGAGAGAGAGAGACAGAGAGCAAGGGAGAGAAAGAGGGAAAGTGAGGAAAGACCTCTATGGGGCATGGGCATGCCACAATCCCTTTTCCTTCATTCTCCTCTCTGGGTTTTGGCAGTGTTGTCATGGGTACATGCATGCTTAGTACACTCAGGGACACCTCGTACGTAAATCCAGATTCTTCTCGTGTGGGTCAGCCTTGCAGGGCATCGTGCTTTGCCACCGTGTCCCCATCTGGCCCCCCATAGATTTTTCTAACATGCATTTTCTATGAGCCTTTTGAAGACCCTGCATGAAGTTCAAGCCCACTTCAAGGGGTTGAGGTTATCACACCTATGTCAAAATAAAAGAGTCAAGGCCCTGAGAGAATGCTATAGAACTCTGACACAAAGATAGAGACCCTTTCCTCTGCTGCCTGTTAGGGCTGACTTTCCTGAAGGTGATCTGCTGCTGGTCCAGAGCTCCACCCAATTCTCCTGTGCACATTTCACCTCATCCCCTTCAGTCCTCCGAGGGGACCCAGCTCACTAGGTGTCTGCCCTGACTTCCTAGCTTCCCGGGACTGCTGTCTCCAAGCCTTCTCACTCTAATGCCCCTTCCCCTTCGCCACTCACTCGGACACGCCTACACGGTGTTCTCCCTACTGCTTCTCCAGACATATGCCTTGCCCAGTCGCTACCTCCTACAGCTGACGGCGTGAGGTCAGTTTCATCGAAGGCACAGGAGGGGGCTCTCGGGAGAGGATGTCGACAGCAGGAGCATTAGTAGGTCCCTCAAAGCCATTGTAAAGGTATAATATTGACAGCGATTTCCAGAGAGTCAGTGTGGGTTTCTTTAAGCAGAGGACTTGGAAAGGGTGGTAAACTGAAAATCAAAGGAAGTTAAAGGCCAGCACTATAGCACAGTGGTAATATGCTATTCAGAAGCCTGACCCGAAGTGGCAGCCATGGTTCAAATGTCCAGCCTGGTCAGCCTGAAACACACCAGGCACGTGTACTAGTGCCCAGTACATGATGGGCTGGGGCAAAGAGCTAGAAATGTGATTGGACCCTGTTGAGGGTACTTCTCTCTCTCTCTCTTGCCCTCTCTCCAGCTTGGAGCTATCATGAAGAAATTTTAATTTTTTTTTTTCGAGAGAGAGATTTTGCTATAAGGCACATGTGCTCACCAGAGAGACAGAGAGGCAGAAAGCGAGAAATCACCTCCCAGGGGGAATAGCCACTCCGCAATCCCTTCTCCTCCATTCTCCTCTCAGGATTTTGGGCATGCACACACACTCGCCCGGCTTGAGTCGTAAGCCACCAGGTCCTGGACACGAACTGCAGTTGATGTAACCATTACACCAGCTGCTGGTCCCATAAATTTAAATTTTTTAAGAACTAGGTGAGAACTCATATCTGATGTAGGCAGAAGTGCACAGAGGTACACCATATTTTGGGCAGAATGTTGAAGATATGTATAGCCCATGACTCAGCAATTACACGCCTAGGTCTATACCCTAGAAAAATTGTTCCTCCTGTGCTCAGGAGACATTCACAATGAAGTTCATAGAAGCATTGTTGGTACTTATTTTTAAAAAAAGACAAAAAAAGGTAACAGCCCAAATGTACATCAGAATGTGTGACACACACATAATAGGATGTGACACAGTACTGGAAATGAACCATGTACAGCTACAGAGATGAATCTCAGTAACATCAAGTTCCTACAGAAACATTGCAGCAAAAGGCTACTAACAGTACACCATTTATATAAAGTTCACAAAATTATTTAAACATCCTAAGGAAAAACAAAGGAGTGGGGCTGGGGGCTCATGAGAAAAATTTTAATGGGTACAAGAATGTATGTAAATAAGAGAAAGAGGCTATGTGATGCTGTGTTAAAGCAGAGTAAAAAATATGGAAAATTGGGGCCGGCAGGTGGCATGGTGGTTAAGGCAGTTGAACTCCCATGTGGCTGACCACAGTTCGAATCCCGAACCTGGCAGCTTGCTTTCTCATTTTCCTTCTCTCTCTCTTTCTCTCTTGGGTCAACTTAAATAAGATAAAATAATCACAATGAATAAAATTAAATACTTCTTTTTAAAAAATATGGAAAATTTTGGGCCAGCCCTGTGGCCTGGTGGTTGGGGGGATTCAGATCCCGCATGGCTGACTATGGTTTGAGTTCCAGCCCTGGTGGCTCTGGAGGCATGCCAGGTGCATGTATGTATCTCCACAGTCCCAATGGGGTGGAGAGATTGAGGAAAGGGGACTGTGATGTGACTGTTTTATAATTTGACCAGAGAGAGAGAGAGAGAAAGGGAAAGTGAGAAAGCAAGCCACCAGGTCCGGGACTCAAACTGCAGTGGGCCATGTGGGAATCCAGTGCCTCAACCACCATGTCACCCGCTGGCCCCCGTTTTTGTTTTTATTTTTTGGAGAGGTTTTTACTATAGGGCCTGTGCTCTCACCAGAAAGACAGAGAGAGACAGAGAGACAGAAAGCAAGAAATCACTCTTCACGGCGGATGGCCACACCACAATCTCTTCTCCTCCATTCTCCTCTCAGGATCTTGGGCACGCACACACATGCGCCCAGTGTGAGTTTAAGCCACCAGGTCTGGGACTCAAACCATGGTTGAGTACATGGGAGTCCAGCGACATAACCATTACATCAACTGCTGGCCCTAGATTTTTTAAAAGATGATTGTGCCTTAGGGCATGTGCGCTCACCAGAGAGACAGAGACAGAGGGAAAGTGAGACATGATTCCCCTAGGGGGGATGACCATGCCAAAATCCCCTCTTCTCCATTCTCCTCCTGGGATTTTGGACACAGACGCACACATGCCCAGCACAATTTCCAAGCCACCAGGTCTAGGACTCAAACCATAGTCAGCCATGTTGGAGTCCAGCAATGTAATCGCTATGCCATCTGCTGTCCCCTGGATTTACTTTTTTAAGAATTATTTTATTATTCTTTTTTTTTTTTTTTGGAGAGGTTTTCACTATAGGCCGTGTGCACTCGCCAGACAGACAGAGAGAGACATAGAGACAGAAAGTGAGAAATCACCCCCCCCAGGGGGGATGGTCACGCCGCAATCCCTTCTCTTCCATTCTCCTC
>NW_006159616.1:14913853-14916632 GCF_000334495.1 Tupaia belangeri chinensis
GAGAAGGGATTGCAGTGTGGCCATCCCCCCTGGGGGGTGATTTCTCGCTTTCTGTCTCTCTGTCTCTGTCTGTCTGACGAGCGCACGTGCCCTATAGCAAAAACCTACCAAAAATAAATACATACATACATACGAACTTTTATAGGATACATGCACTCACCAGAGAGAGAAAGTAAGAATGCAAGTCACCAGGTCTGGGTCTAGAACTATGGTCAGCCATGTGGGAGTCTACCACATTAACCACTATGCCACCTGCTGGCCCCTATAATCCGATTTTTTTTTTTTTTTTGAGAGGTTTTTGCTATAGGGCACATGCACTTGCCAGAAAGACAGAAAGAGACAGAGAGACAGAAAGCAAGAAATCACCCCCCCCCCCCGGGACAGAAAGCAAGAAATCACCCCCCCCCCAGGGGGTATAGCCATGCCGCAACCCCTTGCCCTCCGTTTGCCTCTTGGGATCTTGGGCACGCACGCATACACGCCTGGCATGAGTTTAAGCCACCGGGTCTGGGACTCGAACTATGGTTGACCACATGGGAGTCTAGCAACATAGCCATTACACCAACTGCTGGTCCTGAAATCTTGAAGGTGTTTAAGCTGGAGGTAGGTACACAAATGGGTCATTTTATATATGTGTGTGTGTGTGTGTGTGTGTGTGTGTATATGAACTACTTTATATATGTGTGCTACTTTAGTGATAAACACACAAAAATCCTCCTGATCTGGCATGAGGAGGGGCCTCTGATAGCTTACCTCCTGGGGCCTGGCGTCCTACCCTAAAGTCTCCTTTGTGGCTGAGAAACCTTTCATTCACTTTCTCTGTCAACCAGCAGTTTTCATATGCATACCACAGCTAGGATCAGTCACCCAGGTGGGTAAGGGGCTGCTGCAGATTTATCTTCCCTCAATCCAGCTGTCTTCCTGCAGACATCCTGCAGGCCTCCCTGAATTGCTTCAATATATGACATTCTGATAGCCTTGGACACTCATTTCCCCTCCCAACCCATCGGCAAGACAAGTGACTTAGATATGCCATTGAAGTAAATTGCTCAACAAGCTAACGGGAAGTGAGAAATAATATCTAAATGCTTGTAATAAGGTAAATACCCCAGTGCTGACAACAAGCAAATGTGACCCCCATGGCCTACTAACAAAACCTCAGGAGCCATGGAGACAAGGAGGACATTTGGCAACGTGTAGATTTTGGAAAAGATTTGAGGGCATCTCTACTAATCATTAACATTCGAGCTACAAATTAAAGTCCAATCGTTGGCTCAGAATGCTGCGCGCCTGCCTCCAAGAATCTTGAAACAGCAGCTGTCTGAGGTCATGTTCTGCATTTGATTTCCTGCTAGATTCACTGGTTCTGGCCAGACAGCAGGAATAAGAACCGCTTGTTCTATCTTTATCTCTTTGACCATGTTAATATAAAAGATTGTTTGGAACTCTTTCAAGGTCACACCTTAGAATTGCTCTGGAAATGAGTTTTAGGTGTCTCATTTCTTACAGTTCTTGTAAGGTCTGGGAAATGGTTGTTGATTTGGCTGCTGAGTCATAGGATAGGGGATATTGGTTTTAGGCAGCAAGAAACGTCTATGTACTGCTAGTGAAATCACAAGTGCTTCTTGCAAAATTCATAAAATTCTTTAGTGAAACATTTTACAATTTCCTGGTTGCTTTCTTTGCTGAATTTAAAGTTCTTGCTTCTTGGTCAATGTAAAGCAAATATGTGGACTACTAGGCCTTCTCTTTTCCCCAGTGCCATGAAAATTGAATCCAGTAGCTCTGGGAATAAAAATGATGGGGGTTAAGAAAGAAAGGCAGTTTTTGCAGCTGACTAGAAGAAATAATATTAAGTTCATGGACACATTTGAATCTCTCTATGCAAAGAAATAACTTAAATACGCAGGTGTATGACACTGCTTTAGCTCTCAGACTTACAGACCAGGAGAAATGCTGAGAACATACAGTAACAATAATAAAAAACAAAGGGATCGCCTCCACCCAGTCTTTGAGTACTGAAGGTGAGCTGCAGAATGGCTTGTTAGCAGCCATCTTTCAAGAAAATCTTTCTTGCTCAGAAAACAAAACAAAACAAAAAACTCCTTCCTGGTTTTCATTCGCCAGACCACTATGAAATATTACCTGTCTTGGGCTTGGGGAATCTCTCGGTTCTATGATAAATTACCAAATCATTACACGGATGGGTCACAAGAATCCAGCTAGTCCTCTAGGTAGGGAAAATAGGCATGTCAAGTCTTTCCAGATTCAACACAAACTGGGGAAGCCCATGCAGATATGCCTGAGATTTAGGAAGCGATCGAAAGATGTTAGGTAAAGGAAAAGGCAAGGAAACCTTTCTTGCGGCTACCTCGGCCTGACACTAACGGCAAGGAGAAAGGGACGGAGTCACCTTAGCGGCTTGCACGAGGGCGCGGCAAGGACACGCAGCGCGCAGGCGCCGGAGGGTGCACAGGCCCCCGGCACGCAACGCTGCGGCGGGGCCCGAGGTCCGTCTCCCGCGGTGAGGGCGGGCGCGCGGCCCCTCAACGTCTGGACATCTACGGGGTTTCCCAGCACCTCGCGACGGCGGGAGGGCAGGGCGGGCCGCGAAGGTTGTCACCAAAGTCGTGGGCCACACTTGCGCCAGGGCGACGCCGAGTGCGTGCGGGACTCGGAGTACGTGACGGAGCCCCAAGCCCTCATGCCCGCCGCCCTGCCCCGCCCCTCCCCGGGGCCCCGGCTCCGCAGACCCCTGCTCGGCTCCGGGCTCCCCGTC
>NW_006159616.1:14916669-14943822 GCF_000334495.1 Tupaia belangeri chinensis
GACGAGGGCCGCGCGGAGGGGGCGGGCCAGAGGCGGGAAGTGGGCGAGGTCTCCCGAGCTGGGCAGGAAGTTGGGGGCTCCCGGCGCTCAGACCTCTCGGTTTCAGCGTTCTTGCCGTCCGCAGCACCCTCTGCTTCTTTCCTGTACGGCAAGACCGGGCGGCCAGGTGAGGACTCCAAGAAAGGACGGCGCGGGTTTTTTCCATGCTTTTAGGGCTTCTTTCCTCTAGAGACTTGGCAAACCTCCCTCCGGGCAGGCATCGACGGCTCCTGAACGCGGCCCGGGGTGCCGATGGCCGGCGGTCCTCACCGAGCCTTGGGGCGAGGAGGGTGGTGGGGGCGCGGCGCCAGGCCACCTGTGGGGCACCCGATTTCTTTGGACCGGGAGGGTGTGGATCAACATGTGATTGCGGAGTTAGCCGGGTAACTGCACTCAAAGACCAGGAGTGGCACACGCGAGCCTTTTATGACAGCCGCGTGGGCAATGGAAGGAGCTTCTCCAGCAGTAACCAAGTGGGAGGTCTTTGGGAAAGGTCGAGACTTAACCCTGAGGCTCACTAAAGCCAGGCACTCCAGAAATGGAAGAAGAGTCAGGGAACCAAGATGCCCAAGAAACTGCAGTTCCCCCTCCCCCCACCAGCCCTCTTCCACCGGTGGCTCAGCGCCTGCGTGTCCCGCTCACCGCCGCTCAGTAATTAGCAGTGAGTAATACAACTTCGAATAGGTGACTATTCTCGAGGGGACTGCCGCAGAGCAGTTGGGTAATTGGGAAACCCTGCAGGCGACCTCGCCAAAGTTAGGCAAGAGCTGCTCGCTGCTCCCCGGCTGGCCACCACTGTCTGGCCCTGATCAGACATAAAAAGGATGTACAGTATTTTAAGGAAGCTTCCTGTTCACAGTGAGCTCGGTGGCGCGCACTTCCCAGCTGGCGGTGTATCCATTAGTCGGCTTGCCTTCGGGGCACACTTGGGCCCTGAGTTCTTGGTGCACCGTTTTGGCCCCTGGTTAGGGGTTCAATCCAGGCAGTTAAAAAGCTGTGAAGACTGGTAGTCAGACCAAGCCTTCTTGTCTGTGCTCCCTAAGCTTTAATGACTAGAAGATAGTTTCCTTTCCACGTTAAAGATAATGAGTTACATTTTATTTTTGTAATGAATTGTTGTTTTATGTCACTGAAGTGAAACCAAAATGCTGAGAGGCTCTGTAATAAAGATCTTTTTCAAAATGTGTCTGAAATCTTATAAAGTAAAACAATGGTAGGAGTGGGGGATTGGCTGGAAATGCCCAAGGGAACCTTCTGGGGTGATGGAAATGTTACAGAGGTATATACTTTGCTAAAACTCAATGTTAACTAGAATTTTAAAACTGAACAATTAACAAATTTGCCGTCTTGGAACATTGTAGATAAAAGTAGATACTTTTTTCTTGAATAATGAATAAAACTCCATTGCTAAAGAGCACAACTTGCGGTTGTGCTATTTGGTATCTAATTTTGAAACTTAGTGAGGGAAAATACCATTTGCTGCTTCAGAACATTCCAGAGATGATGTTGGAGGGGAGCCCAGTAAGATAATGGTTTCTGAACACTAGTTCAAAATTCATTTCTTCTCATCCATTCCAGTTCTGTAAATTGATGAATTGCAATAGTTTATTTGGCAAACCCCACTTAGAAAAGTAAAAAAGAGACTTTGTTTAAGAACTCAGTGTTTGCTTTGTTGCTGCAAGTCATTTTTTAAAATTATTTTTTAAGATGTCAAAAAAGCCTTTTCCCTGTAACCAGTATCCTTGTGTTCAAAGAATCTTCCCTCTATTTACAAATCATAGCATTTTGTAACTAAGGTTTTTTTTTTTAATAATAAGGTAAAATGCTCTTTGAAAGAAATACTAAAGATGTATATATGCTATAATGTGACATTTGAAAGGCCTAGAAACTGGTAGTAGCAAAGATCACAGTACACAGACCAGCTCATTACTCCCGATGTCCAAACTCAGCATTCCTAACTGATTAGCAAATAGCTACCACTAGGACATTCTACTGCTACCTCAAATTTTGTTTGATGAATTATGTCTCACTGTTGTACTACAAGCCAGATTTTCCTCCTGAGTTTCCCCTCTATACCCTATCTTTTTGGTCTTGTCCTAGATAGTTTTGTTTGTGACCTTCACATCTGTTCTTCACCATCTATTCTTGGTCATTTTCCATTCCCATGCCATCCCTCATTGTTAACCCAGGACAGTAAGCAGTTTCAGGCTTTCTCTTGAGCCATTCCGCGTGCCATCACACATTAATCTTTCCGATTAGATTTGATTTCTCCCTGGCACACCAAATTTTAGGCCTTTCCCTCCCCCACCCCCCAATACAACAAGACTTGAATGACTGGAGTTGAAATCCTTCCAGAACTGACCCAATCTGCCTTTTTTTCTCTCCACCATAGGGCGTGTATACTTTCTAGAGAGAGATAGAGACAGGAAAAGTGAGAAAGTCACCCCCGAGGGGATAGCCATACCACAGTCTGTTTTTCAAATTCTCTTGAGATTTTGGCCATGTACACACAGGCACCTAGCGTGATTCCCAAGCTGCAGTGTCCAGGACTCAAACCACGGGTGGCCACGTGGGAGTTCAGCAACTTAAGTATCATGCCACCTGCTAGCTCCTTCATTCTGCTTTTTAGAGACCAATTTCACTGCTTTCCAGCAGACTTTCTCACTTTAATCAACTTTCCTAAACCCAACATGTAGACCAGTGCAGATTCTTTCTAGTCCAGGAACCCTTGGACTTCAACCCTTAAATGAATGAGTAAATGCTGTGTTGTGGTTTATGGAAAATGTGAACTGTATGTTTCTCAACAGATTCATCATGTCTATTCTCAAGATCCATGCCAGAGAGATCTTCGACTCTCGTGGGAACCCCACTGTTGAGGTTGATCTGTATACCTCAAAAGGTATGTGTCCACCTTGGTTTCCATAGTTCCTTCTATACTCCGTGCTAGAATTTTCTTCAACCAATAGGACTGTAGGTAAGGAAAAATCTGCTACAGTAAAATCTCTTCCTTTTGGTCTAGGTTTGATCTAGGTTGCAATTCCTGACTGAAGGGTCAGGAGATTATAACACATGGAGTTCTTGTCTTGCCCCTTCTGGGTATTTGAAACAGGTTGGCTCCTTGGTCAGTGAGGTAGGGATCTATCCCCTTCTGGGTATTTGAAACAGAACAGGTTGGCTCCTTGGTCAGTGAGGTAGGGTGTAAGATGATACCTTGAGACCCAGTTCCTACAAGGGCCCCTCACAGCTTGCTATGAGGGAGTATAAGCAAGTATAATTATAGGCTCTTATCCCTGTGCCCAGAAATCAGTCTTAAACCAAGGATCAGAGACAGATTTTACCTTTCTTTGTGCCTTGAAATAGTCTAGAGGTTCTTAGTTTCAACTGGCTTTAAGTTCCCATTAAAGAAGTTTTTCTACATAAAAAGTAACAGAATGCTTAAAGCCCACCCCCCCTTTTTTTTTAAAATTAACATTCGGGACGCACCCCTGTAGCCCTTTGTTGCCTCCAGCAATGTCTTGACTGTTTCATAAAAGGGACATAGTGTGTGAGGCTGGAGAGGAGCTATGCGCACTGTCATTCAGGGGTTCCAGTGCACAGAGACCTGCCAGTCAGAGCTGAGTCACTGTCTGAATCAGAGGCCTGGCAGAGGAACCGCAGCCCTTCCCTTCCTGCCCATCCCTCCCCCAACTCCCCACTCCCAGGAAAAGAAGCATCCTTGACTTCATTGGCCAGAAGTCTACCCATGTTCTGCCTTTGGTTGCTGGTGATGGGGTACTTTTCTAAGCACGTGCCTTATGGTGAATACCAAGGGTTGTCGCAGGATGCCAAGAATGTCCCTTCACCTTACGTGATCAGCTTGCTTGGCTGGTGGGTAGATATTAATGGGTTTGAAACAATGACTTGAGCTAATAAACATCGTTGGAAGGGAGTATTTTTTTAAACACTCTAAAATGGTCAAAAATACTTGACGAAATTGAAATGAACAGAACTTTCCATGAAATGATGCATTTGTTAAGAGCCTTTCATCTTTTCCTCTTTCTATCTTTCATTAACTTTTTTAGAGCTGTTTTAGGCTCATGGAAAAATTGAATAGCAGGTACAGAGTTCCCATGGGCCTTTGCCCCCTGCAGACACACACTTAGCCTGCCTCCTCATCAATATCCTGCATCAGAGTAGTGCATTTGTAAAAGTCAATGAACCTATGTGCACCCATCATTATTACCCAAAGTCCGTAGACTTTGAGCCTCTTGCTTTTATCTGGTTTCCTAATCCCATGCATGTTGGATGTGTAGGAAGCCAGGGTGGGGTTAAAGGAGGTGTATCGTGTATATCACATGCAGTCACCACAGATGCAGCATGGAACACTAACAGCATTCGATTCACGAGCTTGGTTGATTTTCCCTTTGTTCTTTTGCCTGCACACCCACCAGTTTTCACATACCTCAAATGGGGAAATTTCTTACAATGTGAATTAGCTTTAAGAGATTGCCTGCACTTCCTGCTGCCCTAAACCTGTCTGTCCGTATGTATCTGCAGCACCTTTTCAATTCTGTCGTGCCTTTTCCAAGATTGCCATTTTTATGCTGCAGGTAGTGGTTTAACCAGACTGTTTCTGTATTTGCAAGATTGTGTGATTTGGTGCTTGTGTCCTAGTTATTAAAAGTCTGCCTTTTATTGACCTTACTCCTTTTTTCCTGAATTCCGTTTTTCAGTTTCCTGTTGGGTAGAGAGAACTTCCAAAATAGCATTTATCATTGTCGGAACTGAAGCAAATAACTACAGAGATGCTTTTGAGCCAATTCATTCCTGTTTTTGTCTTTTAACTTTGCCATCACTACAAGAACATCTTAAATCTCTAAGCTCACATTATTTATTGGGCAGTGCTGCTGGGCATGGTCCACAGACCAGCTGTAGGGCACCAACTGCAAACCTGCTAGAGACACATCTCAGACACATCTCGGACCTTCTGTATCAAAATCCGCATCTTAACGAGGTCCCCAGGTGGCATGTGTGCACATTAAAGATTGAAAAGCTCTGGTCCACCAGATAATGTCAAGGTTATGCCGCTGGATTCCACATGGCCAACTGCACTGTTCTAATCCCTAACCTGGTGAAAATCATGCCAGATGTATGTGCATCCATGCCTAAAATCCCAAGAGGAGAATGGAGGAGAAGGGACTGGCATGGCCATCCCCCCGGATGCTGTCTCACTTTTTCTCTCTGTCACTCCAGTGAGCCCATACACCTGTATACCCTATAGCAAAAAAAAATAAAAAAAAAAATTGAAAAGCTCTGCTTTAGAGCATTTGCCTTCAACTAGAGAAATTCATCACCTGTCATATAGTCTGCAGTACAGGATCATAAAAATGGGAAGGGCAAGGGCCCAGTCTCTGGTGAGCAGTAGCACAGTCCCCGTAAAGCTGGAAGCTTCGTGGCCGACAGCAGGCTCTGATCCCTGGGTTAGCTTAAAAGCACAACCGGATATACATACAAGTACCTAGGGCCCCGAGGATCTAGAGGGCTGGGGAAAGAAGACTGCTATGTGTTGGGACCCTCTCAAGGGTACTTTTTTCTCCCCTCCCCCTTTCTTCCCTCTTTCATGTACTTGCTATCATTAAAAGAAAAAAAAAAAAAATGAGGGCCAGCAGGTTGCATACTGGTTGGAGCACTGGACTCCCACATGGCCAACTGTGGTTCTAGTGTCGGACTCAGTGACTTCAAAATCACACCAGCTACTTGTGTGTGCATCCCCAAAATCCCAAGAAGAGAATGGAGGAGAAGGAATTGCAGCATGGCCATCCACCCTAAGGGATGATTTCTCACTTTCTCTGTGTCTTTCTGGCGAGCACATGTGCCCTATATCAAAAATCCCTCTTTAAAAAAAAAAAAAAAAACCATGAAGGGCAGGGAGAACAGGCCTTTGAATCACTCAATCTGTAGAAGGAATAACAGATGCCATCTGTGTGTGGGAGAGAACTAAGCTTATTGTCTAACTGTATTTCTTTTTTTTTCTTATTTTAAAAAAAGTTACTTATTAATATCTTTTAATATGACCAGAGAGAGAAAGGGAAAGTGAGAAAGCAAGCTGCTAGGCCTGGGACTTGAACTGCAGTTGCTATGTAGTAGTCTAGCACCCTAACCACCCCGCCACCAGCCAGCTCCTAACCATACGTCTTCATTGCTC
This sequence comes from Tupaia belangeri chinensis, assembly GCF_000334495.1. Taxonomy (NCBI): domain Eukaryota; kingdom Metazoa; phylum Chordata; class Mammalia; order Scandentia; family Tupaiidae; genus Tupaia; species Tupaia belangeri. Next base: position 14,922,893 of record NW_006159616.1, read on the forward strand.
CTATTTTTTTCTGCCTCTCATCCAGGTCTCTTCAGAGCTGCTGTGCCCAGTGGTGCCTCAACTGGGATCTATGAGGCCCTGGAACTGCGGGACAATGATAAGACTCGCTACATGGGAAAGGGTAAGACTTGGAACCGCAGCTCCCTCTGGAGCAAGGCTGCAGCCCAGCCTCCCACCTCCAGCCCCTCTCCAGGCTCATCCCAGATGCCTCCTGGGGTGGGCCTATTCGTGAGGGTGGGAAAGCTGATTTAATTCATAATGTCGATGGGGAGCCATGGGCTAGCACATGGACGAGTTGGAGAAGTTGGCTTATTGATTCCAGATCCCTGAGCCAAAACACTCAGGGTGAAAGGTTTTAATGCTTGTTTCTATTACAGTTTGTTTCCAGTATGTGAAACACTCATGGCTAGGTCAGAAAACCCAGGACAAAAAGAAAGCCTGTTAACTGAAAATAAATGTCTCCCCCTTCTCCCAGGCAGCCTGTAGGCCCTCTAGACTATCAACCTCTTCAAGGGCCAGAAATAGCTTAGGAAGGTCAAGCTAATGGTCTGTCATTAATGGTGACCACAGAGGAGTCATTAAGATTTAATTTTTCTGTTGACTGATTCACAGAAATATTGGTGTGTGGCAGAACCAGCCCCAGTTGACTCTATCAGATTGACTTGCTAACGTTTGTGCAGCTTTCACCCTTCTCTGGGTGGAACCTGTGGCCAAATTTCAGAAAAGCAATTTCAGTTTGTTTTCGAGGTGGGCAGATAATCCTGCTGAGGGTGGGGGATGGGGACATTGGTTCTTGGAAAGGAAGCAAGAAAACTTAAAACGTTACCATAGTTTGTGGCCCTTAAGAGGGCCACAGTACATAAACAGATACATGGCATATTTATGGTATTAAAATTTCAGGGAAAGGGGTACAATTAGGAAACATATTTTTAAAAACTGCAAGACAGGCGGCAGCAATAGGAGAAGGTCAGGAAGGGCTGGGGAGGCAGTGATTTCGGTCCTGCTCAGGAAGTACAAAGCGGTCTCTCCACTGTTACCCATTACTGTTGTGTGCGATGGCCTGGATAGGGACTTACCGAGCATAGGACAGTGCTGTGCCTTGACAGTTCAGCCAGCATGGTGGAGGTTGGACCCTGGTCCCTGAGATGCTGTCCTCTGTCTTCCTCTCCCTCTGGTTCCTCTATTTCCTGTTTTCTTCTGAATCTCTTTTTCCGTTCTCTGTCCATCTCTGCTGGGCAGGTGTCTCCAGGCCCGTTAAGTATATTAATGAGTTCCTGGCACCAGCCTTGTGCACTCAGGTAACGCATCAGACAGCCTTTAGTTCCTGTGGCTGGTGTTGGTGCATGGTCTTGCACACTAACCTCCCATGAGTTCGCTCTGTGTGTGGTGCTAACCTTTGGGGTCCTGGGTAAGAGCGCTCAGACTGGGTCCAAAAGCCCTTTGATTCTAGGAGGAATGGGGGCTGGGGATTTTAAAGAGGTCCAATGGAAGGTCTTTGGGCTCCTGGGTCACCATCATCCGTACTCTCCAGCAATGCTGCTCAAGCCTGTTTTTAAAAAATTTAACCTCAGTAATTGATCTGATTGTTCCTTCTAGGTGTCTCAAAGGCTGTTGAGCACATCAATAAAACTATTGCGCCTGCCCTGGTTAGCAAGGTAGGACCTGCCTCCTGACCATGAATGCATATTAATGCTACCAGAGCGTCTCCAAGCCCAGGGGGTTTCCTGTTTATGGAAGAGCTCATTCTGAGAGCTCCTGAAGCCAGTTGGATTCCCTGGCGTGCATGAAAATAACTCATGCATGACGTGATCCTAACCCACTTTCTCCTATGTGTCCACTTCTGATAGCACACGGAACTAGGTTAGAAGGATAGGAGACGGTCAAAGGGCCCTCATTTTCCCCTGCATCTGTTCTTTACCTCTGAGAAACTCAGACCCAGATTTAAGAGCAGCTCTCAGGAGTGTTGGAAATAGTGTCCATGGTAATTTAATTTTTCAGGAACTTTGGAGTTAGCTATATTTCTACTGATTTGATTTTTTTAACACTGTAATTTTTATTAAGTAAAATCTTGAAATCGCAGTATGTCAAGTAGATAAAATACAACTGCGATGGGTAAAATCGGCCTGGGAGACCTAACAACGTAACTTAGGAGTTTTTTTGTCTCCTTTTCTTCCCTACGGCCTTTCCCTCCATAATGCTTGTGGTACCCCACATTGGTAATGGTTTGAAGCCTGTCTACAGAAGCTCTTCAAACCACAGCCTCTGCTTGGGTGTGGTCCCTCCTCTCCTTGACTTCTTCCTGTACCGTGATGGACAGTGAAATGCCCTTTTTGTCTCTATTCCCAGCTTGCTTATTTTGGCCCAGCCATCGTGCCACTCTGTAACTGGTCCCTAGGCAAAATTTCTTATGACTGCTTTGCCCACATACACCCTCTTCCAGTCTCCCGGGCATCCCCACACCTGCCTTGTTCTTTGTCCCTTTCACCCGTACGAGGCATGACAGCACAGTGAGCAGAGCTTTCCTGGACGTTTTTAAGGGAAGAAACATTTCAACTTTAGTATTAGTGAGGACTGGCCTCTGAAGCCAACTATTTGCTATTTTATTAAAACAGACACCAAATGTTCACCGCATGATGGCATCATCGATGATTTTGTATTTTAGTTTTTATATCAAGAACATTATATAGAGAATAATGAATGCATTGTTATGATTGAATTATGAGGGTTTTTATTTTGTTTTAACTGCCAGGGGGACACATGTGCTCACCAAAGAGAAAAAGTAATCCCCAATGAGGTGTAGTCATGCCACAATCCTTTTAAGAATTAATTTCAGGACATCCCTCTATTACTTATAGTCTCACTCAACGTACTCATTTTGATCAGTCATTCAGATGTTTAGCTAAGTGATTTTGGATCATACCTCTCATCAGAGGTTGAAGATCTGGCCATCACTGGGGTGAGGCCAGAGTGACAACAGAGCCTACCTTTGTATGAATAGCAAGCTTTGTTATTTATTTATTTCCCCAAAGAGTCACATTTCATTGTAGTAGTAGCTTACCAGCATGTCCCAGACAGTTCTGACTTGTGTAATGTGACTTCTGACTCCTTGGGTAGGCTGCCATCTTCATGACAAGGGTTATGCGTGGAGCCTCCACATCTGTTTGCCTATTGGGTGGTTGTGATTAAAGCAAGAAAAAGGCAGGTTGTGTTTCTCCGTTGTTTTTGCTCGTTCACCTCCCTCCCGTTTTTGTCTATAAAACAAACAGCAGAGAACCAATTTTGACTTTGCACAGTTCCCAAGTTTTATAGACTCCCTGGCAGGCAGGTTGAGTAGCACCTGTCCTTCCCCGACCCTCATACTCCCTCTCCCTTGTAGAAACTCAACGTCGTGGAACAGGAGAAGATTGACAAACTGATGATCGAGATGGACGGAACGGAAAACAAATGTGAGTGGCCAAGGTGCAATCTCCACCAAAATGATTGTCAAGTCTCATAATACTTTTTTAAAAGAATTATTTTATTAATTATTATTATTTTTTAATTAGACCACAGAGAGAGAGAGAGAAAGGAACTCCCAGGTCCAGAACTCAAATCACGGTAGGCCATGTGGGAATCCAGCACCTCAACCACCATACCACTTGCCGGCCCCTCATAAATTCTTTAAAACTTTGAGGTAGCCTAGTCACAGCAGCATGTGCCCGACACACTGCCTGGCAGGCTGAGCCACATGAGAGACCACCAGATTTGGTTCCCACTCTACCCTAAAACCCTATAGTCTGAGGCAGGAGGATCACAACACAGCAAAAGCCTGTCAGAAAAATCACACACATATAAACCCCACCAGAATGAATGTCACATTATCTCGAACAACGAACTAAATTGTGGTGGTCAGTGTTGTGATGATTAAATTGGCTGGATCCCACATTGCTTACTGAGTGGTTTGAGTCCCAGATCTGGCTTAAAAAACACCAGGTATGGGAACCAGCAGTTAGCGTAATGGCTATGTCGCTGGACTCCCACGTAGTCGACCGTGGTTCGCGTCCCGGACCCGGTGGCTTAAAACTCATGCCGGGTGCATGTGCATGCGTGCCCAAGATCCCGAGAGGAGAATGGAGGAGAAGGGATTGCGGCGTGACCATCCCCCCTGGGGGGTGATTTCTCGCTTTCTGTCTGTCTGGTGAGCACACGTGCCCTATAACAAAAACTTCTCAAAAAAAAAAAACACCAGGTATGTGTGCCTACCTGTATGCATGCCCAAAATCTCAAGAGGAAAACGGGGGAAAAGGAATCGTAGCATCGCCATTCCCTCCACACCCCCAGCGTGCATTTTCACTCTCTCACTCTCTCTCTCAGCAGTGCACATGTCCCATAACAAATTACAAAAACTGGTAGAGTGTGGTCATTTTCTGTTTCTTCGCCTCACCTCAAGAGACATGTTTTTAAAAATCAGGAGCATAACCAGGTGATAGCGGCTTGTCTATATGGTCACTCAAAAGAGGTTTTCTCTTTATAGTAAATAAGGTAATTTATAGAATTTGCCAGAATTAATCCACCAAAAAAGGGGTGTTGTCTTGGGAGTCGAGGCAGATGGTTCCCCATGGAATACAGCCTGCATCTGTGTGGCAATTAGGAAGAAATGGGAGGAGACATGCAGTGCATATAGTGGCAACTTGGAGGAAAAAAGCTGGCAAGTAAGAAATAGCTTCATTGAACTCTGTTTTATTGTAGCTAAGTTTGGTGCGAACGCCATCCTGGGTGTGTCCCTTGCTGTCTGCAAAGCTGGAGCCGTTGAGAAGGGGGTGCCCCTATACCGGCATATTGCCGACTTGGCTGGCAACTCTGAAGTCATCCTGCCAGTTCCGGTGAGTGGCTGAGTGGAGCTTCCCAAGCAGGGAGTTACGGTGTCAGTTTTCTCGTAGAAACCTGAGACTTCTATGCCCCAATCTCTTAACATGTTCAACTTCCCAGCACAGCAGAGAAGGGTAGGCTCTAGAGGGAGGTCTAGGCCTCATAAGGCTCCTTTGTGCTTGGCCGAGCATGAGTTAGTGACTCTGCCTAAGGTACCTTATTTGGATAGAGGGGCAGGGTGACAGCAGTTAGTTTCTTGTTAGAGTGTGAACATTGGCCCACGTCATAGCAAGTGCTTTTGATGATAAATATTGCAGTTACCAAGAGAGGTCTGGCAAGCCTTTCAGAGCCACCTGGCCCCTCTGAGCATTACTTGAGGACTGCGTCTTGGCTCATCTGTGAGCCGGGTAATTGGATGCAGGAGGCCCACACTCCACAGGTACCCTAGGCTGAGCACCAGGCTTCTCCCTCTGCCTTTCCCCAGGCCTTCAATGTGATCAATGGCGGCTCTCATGCTGGCAACAAGCTGGCCATGCAGGAGTTCATGATCCTCCCCGTGGGTGCAGCCAACTTCAGGGAGGCCATGCGCATTGGAGCGGAAGTTTACCACAACCTGAAGAACGTCATCAAGGAGAAATACGGGAAAGATGCCACCAACGTAGGTGACGAAGGCGGGTTTGCTCCTAACATCCTGGAGAACAAAGAAGGTAAAGGCACCGGGGGATCCCCTGGGCTGTTCCTGCACCAGGCCTGTCTTCCCCACCTGCTGCTTTAACAACACGATCGAGACCCTGCAAACAGTGAAGTCTGGAACTTCATTTCAAGGACTTCACAAATTCTTTTTTCTTTTCTTAGGGAGTGAAATAGCTATGGGAAGGCTTTGAGTGGGTGAAGCATTTATTTATTTGTGATTTTTAAGCCACCATGTCTGAGACTGGAACCACAGCCGGCCATGTGGGAATCTAGCACCTTAACTACCATGCCACCATCTGGCACCGCACAAATAATTTCTGTGACTTCTGAATACCTGAATGCTGGTTGCAGCATAGAGAGGCAGGTTTATTCCTGCCAAGGTGTAGGTTTGAAATCTGCTCTGTGTACAGGAAGATGCTTATTGTTCAGGATAGGACTAGTAACTTTTAATAAATTCAGTTACATTCTCTTTTTTTTAAAGAGATTTTTGCCATAGGGTGTGCGTACTTGCCAGAGAGGCAGAAAGCGAAAAATCAACACACACACACACACCCGGGGGGGAAATGGCCATGCCACAGTTCCTTCTTTTTCAGTCTTCTCTCAGGATTTTGGACACACATGCACACTCGACCAGTGGAAGTTTTAAGTTGCCGGGTCTCGGACTTGAACTGTGGTCAACCACATGGGAGCCTAGCAATGTAACCATTATGCAATCTTCCGGTCCCTCACCTACATTAATTCTTAAAAAAAAAAAAAACTTCTGCTTAATTTTGATTTTCTTTGAATCCTTAGGCATAATTAAATGGACAATTCCATAGAGGGTACAGAAAACCAGGATAGAAATTATCTTCTGCAGAGTTCTTTATCTTAGAAGGATAAATCGTTCTTACGAATATTTCTGTTGCCTCAAGGATATCTAGGGGAAAAAAGAAAATATTCATCCTGTTCTTTGGTTCAGCCATATGAGATGGCTGATATTCACCAATTATTTTTTTATTTAAAAATGTCCATTTCAGTGGATGGTGTAATGGTTATGTTGCTGGACTCCCACGTAGTTCACTGCGGTTCGAGCGTGGACCCAGCAGCTTAAAACTCACGCCAGACGTGTGTGCGCATGTGCCCAAAATCCCAAGAGGATATTGAAGGAGAAGGGATTGCAGCATGGCTAGCTTCCCTCAAGGCTGATTTCTCACTTCTGTCTCTCTGGCAAGCATACATGCCCTATAGCAAAACTCTCTAAAAAAATAAATTAAAAATTTTTTTGAAATGGCCATTTCTCATAGTTTAACAGCTTGAGGATCCTTGGTGTGGAGCAGGGGCCAAGGGTACCAGGTAAGGCCAGGCCTGAGCCAGAGCTCCTGACACCACAGCCCAAAGAGTGGGATCTTGCTGCATGGCTCCTCTTCCACTGGCTTCCACTCAGCTCCCAGTCTCTACTATTTAAAGCTTGTTCCTCAGTACAGCTGATCTCAGCTCACTGTCAAATGTGTCTGGACAGCACAGCTGTTCTGGGGACTATATTTAGGGACATTTGTCCGTGAGGAAGCCTCTTTTCTTAGAGTCAGTACTGAGTTCCCTCTTGGTGATGCACCGGGGGCCCTGACCAATGGTTTCTTGACCCAAAGTAGAAGAAAGTAACAGGTGTCATTAAAACAGATGGTTGATGGGACCAGCAGATAGCATAATGGTTACCTCACTAGACTCTCAAGGTCAACTGCAGTTCAAGTCCCGGACCCAGTGACTTCAAACTCACATGGGGCGCATGTCTGTGCGTGCCCGCCCAAGATTCTGAGAGGAGAACGAAGAAGGGATTGCAGCATGGCCATCCCCCGGGGTGTGTGTGTGTATGTGTGTGATTTCTCACTTTCTGTCTCTGGCAAGGTCATGCACCCTGTGGTCGAGATGGTTGACCAGATGGTCAAGGCCAGGGCACTTCTTGTTCTTTTGTTAGTTTCTGTTTGACAACTATTGCGGGAGAATTGATCTTCACTACCTGTTATCAAACTTGTTGCCACTATCTTTCTCCAGCCCTGGAGCTGCTGAAGAATGCGATCGGGAAGGCTGGCTATTCTGACAAGGTTGTCATTGGCATGGACGTGGCTGCCTCTGAGTTCTTCAGGTCTGGGAAGTACGATCTGGACTTTAAGTCTCCTGATGATGCCAGCAGGTACATCACACCCGACCAGCTGGCTGACCTGTACAAATCCTTCATCAAGGACTACCCAGGTGAGTGCTCTGGGTGCTGTGGCCCTTTCCAGCCACCCGTCATTTGGCAGGGCAGCCACAGCACCTGGGCGGCTGATGATGGCTGTAAGAACGAACATGGAGCAGGGGCTGTCTCTACACAAGTCATCCCTGGGGCTTTGCCAGGGAAGTTGCGTTCAGTGTAGCAAAGGAGTCTGAGAAGGTGGTCCTTCAGGTGCTAGTCACAACACTGTATGATTTATTGCTCTGTCCTATTACAGCAACCACATAGTGACACAGTCTGCAGAAGATAATTCCTGTCCTGACTTTCTGTGCCCTCTATGAAATTGTTCATTGAATTATGCCTAAGGATTCAAAGAAAATCAAAATTACACAGGCACGAAACCAAACCTTGAGAATCATAGTAGCCACTTGTTAAACTATGTCATGGGTCAGGCCGACAGGTAGCATGGTGGTTAAGGTGCTGGTTCCCCCATGGCCAACCACAGTTTGAGTCCTGGACCTGACAGCTTGAAAGTTGTGCCAGGCATGTGTGCATGTGTGCCCAAAATCCCAGGAGGAGAATGGAAAAGGAATTGCACATGGCCATATCCCCAAGAGATGATTTCTCACTTTACCTCTTTCTGTCTCTGGCAAGCACATATACCACACCCTAAGGCAGAAACTTTAAAAAAACTTAAATGGTATAATGGGGCACTGGATTACCACATGGCCAACCACGGTTTAAGTCCTGGATCCAGCTGCTTGAAACTTATACCAGACACAATCACAATCAGACAGTCAAACAGCGAATCAAACAATCTAACTAACTTACTTGGACCGAGGGTGTTGGTGTGTGTGGCTTCGTGCCCTGCTGCAGGAGTAGGTTGGTAGGGCAGGTGTTTGTAGGAGCTGACCTGGGAGTCCCTCTCGTCCTGTGAGCAAGAGAGGAGAGACCAGGTATGCAGATGGAAATGAAGCTCTTGAGTTAGCGCCACTCTTCAGGCCGCGAGGATCGCACCTCATGGGCCTTGTCTCCTCTCCTTAGTGGTGTCTATCGAAGACCCCTTTGATCAGGATGACTGGAATGCATGGCAGAAGTTCACAGCCACTGCGGGAATCCAGGTGGTGGGGGATGATCTCACTGTGACCAACCCAAAGCGCATTGCCAAGGCCGTGGGTGAGAAGTCGTGCAACTGCCTCCTACTCAAAGTGAACCAGATTGGCTCCGTAACCGAGTCTCTTCAGGCGTAAGTGTTCCCCGGGGAGCGGTTTTCATGCAGTAAGGGATTGAGAATCAAAACGAGGGTTCCTTCCTTTGGGGCCAGGAGTCCTGCTGCCTGGAACTCGCAGTACTCTGGAATTTAACAGGATTCACCCTTGATGTCGGGGACTTTAAATGTCAGTGATAGCATCAGCAGGGGCACGCGCCGTCACAGCCCTGGACCCACCTGGCATAAGCTCAACTGGTACAGGGTGTGTGAAGGGCTCTCAGAGAACACTGGTTTCTCTCCCCTGCAGGGAGGCAGAACCCAGTGTCCAAGCCATGATTAGGAAATGGTTCGGAGGAGAATGGGGGGTGACATTTTTGTTGTCTTCCCTGGTGAGCTCTGTTGTTTCACAACAAGCTTCACCTCCTGTCCTGGCCCTTCCATTGTTTTCTACCAGCAATGAGGAATTCTGGGGCCAGAAAGTGGGCTCATGCTGACTGAGCTATTCCTGGCTTCCAGGTGCAAGCTGGCCCAGTCCAATGGCTGGGGCGTGATGGTGTCTCATCGTTCTGGAGAGACTGAAGATACCTTCATTGCTGACCTGGTGGTGGGACTCTGCACTGGGCAGGTAAAGAACTGCTGAGAGAGTGGGACAAGCAGATGGCATAATGGTTACATCACTGGACTCCCACTTAATCAACTGAGGTTCGAGTCCCGGACTCGTGGCTTAAAACTCATGCCAGGTGCATGTGCGTGTGTGTCCAAAATCCTGAGGAGACTAGAGAAGGGATTGCCGTGTGGCCATCTCTGTTGGGAGGCAATTTCTCACTTTCTCTCTGTTTCTCTGGCAAGTCTACATACTCCATAGCAAAAATCTCTCTCAAAAAAAAAGGAAAGGAAAGGAACAGGAACTGTTGCGAGTGAAGGGTTCTCCTTATTTCATTTCTTCTTTCTGACCTTAACTTCCTGAGACTACACCAGATCACTTGGTGGGGTGGGGAGTTCTTGTTCAGCTTGATAAATTAAGCTCTTAGAAGTGGCCGTGGGCTCTGTTTGCTCATGTACCCTGTGGAACTGCCACGGTGTATGAGTCTAAACACCATGGGGTGGAGATGGTCCTGTCTGGATGCTTTTAGCCTCCCTAAGAGCCTCCACCACGCCTCAGATGCTTGCTTGAGATTCCTTCACTCTCCACTACGAGCAAATCTGATCTTTCTTTTCTCCATCTAGATCAAGACTGGTGCACCTTGTCGGTCTGAGCGCTTGGCCAAGTACAACCAGCTCCTCAGGTAAAGACTGCAATGCAAGGCCCAGAGGGCAGCCACTCGGGGTCTGCACTGAGTGGGTGGCACTGCCTCACTGGGAGCTCCTGGCTGTGGGACTCGTGTAGGTGGGGCCTGCAGTGTAGGGAGCCTGGATCCTAAGTCCACCAGAGCAGAACAATACTGCCATCTCCTGGTGGAAGAAAGAAGTATTAAAATGTTTATTTTTCAAGAAATAGCAAGGGGGGGGTATCCTTCAAAGGATCAAGGAGAATATGTATCACATTAAAAACTACGGATGGATTTCATTTCCATTTTTTGTGGCGCCAAAATTAGAGGGTTCAAGAATAAATTGTACTGGGGCCAGTAGATGGGATGGATGGTGATTAAGGCACTGGGCTCCCACATGACCAACTGCAATTCGAGTCGCAGACCTGGCAACTTGTTTGCACTTCCCCTCTCTCTAGTCAGATTAAAATAATAATATTAATTAATTAATTTAATTAAAAGTAGCCATTCTTTTAAAAAAAAAAAAAAAAGAATATGTTGTACAGACTAAAAACTTCTTGGTCCTCAGCTTCCTGGGAGGAGTGGGGCTATGTCTGAGAAGATTTACTGTGCTGAGATTTACTTTCTTTTTCCTTTCTCTTCCCTCTATCCTTTTGCTTCTCAAGAATTGAAGAGGAACTGGGCAGCAAGGCCAAGTTTGCCGGCAGGAACTTCAGAAACCCCCTGGCCAAGTAGGCTGAGGGCAAGTGACCCGGAGGCCTCAGTGACTAGGCGGCTAAGTAGACTGACTTCAGGCCGAGTGTGCTCAACCAGCACTTACAGGGCCTCTGGTAGTTAGTGCCCCTCTCCTAGCTCTGTGGTGCTCATGCTGCTTCCTTAGAACTCTGACCACCTGGAACCCTGCCGGAAACCCTAGCTCTGTAATCATGTGATTGGCCCAAATCATTGTTTTTCTCCCCTCGCTTCACACCAAGTGTCTAGAGCCACGTGCACCTCCAGTGTAATCTCCGAGGGGGCCACAAGCAAGATCCCCAGTGGTTTTGTGTGCAAAAATAAAAAGCCTCAGTGACCCATTAGAACACGGTGTGCCTGTGTGTATATTGAACAACTGGGGACTGTGCATCTGTCTTTCCTTGTGTGGTTGGTGTTCCCAGGGGTGGGCCTGCAAGCGCTGGAGGCTTTGTGCCATGACAGATGGGTTGAGGAGAGAGGTCTGTTGAGGGCATTTGCATAAGATGCTGGGAAGAGCCACCAAGGCAAAGGTAAGAGGAAGCATGGGTGTCACTTGAGGGAACTGGGGTGAGAAGAGCATCTGAGCTGGGAGGCAGAGTAAATCCAAGTTTGTACACCTTAGTTGAGAGGAAATACAAATGCAGAGAATGAGAATGTGTTTGGGGGGCCGACAGGTGACATGGTTGTTAAGGGCGCTGGTCTCCCACAAGGCCAACCACAGTTTGTGTCCCTGTCCTTGCGGCTTGCTTTCTCACTTTCTCTCTCACTCTGCCCCTCTCTGGTCAAATAAAAACAAGTAAATGAATAAATGAAGTTAAATAATTTTTTTTAAAAAGAATGTTTTCTTTTTGTTTTTGTTTTGAGAGGTTTTTGCTATAGGGCGTGTGTGCTCGCCAGACAGACAGACAGAGACATAGAGACAGAAAGCGAGAAATCACCCCCTAGGGGGGATGGTCACGCCACAATCCATTCTCCTCCCGGGATCTTGGGCATGCATGCACACGCCCCCGGCATGCGTTCTAAGCCACCGTGTCCGGGACGCGAACCACAGTCAACTACGTGGGAATCCAGCGACATAGCCATTATGCTAACTGCTGGTTCCCAAAAAAGAATGTTTTCTTTTTTACATCATAATTCCCACTTTTTGCTGGGAATTCCCAGCAAAAAGGTAAGCCAGTCATCCTGGGCAAAAGGAATTTGAGTTCCCTGTTCCTAGGAAAAACTAAAAGTGATTACAAGGCATTGAAAGTGAGATAAAAGACTGGAGGTGTTGGCCCATAGGCCACTGGTTTAAAGAAGCCATATCTCAACAGTTGATGGGTTTGAATCCCACCCTCAGCAGCTTGAAAAACTGCCCATGCCCCAAATCCTAACCAAAATGGAAAAGGGACTGTTTTGAGGGGTGCTTACTCCCTCACCCTCTTTCTCCAGTAAGCGTACAAGCTCTCTGGCATAATTTAAGAAATAATTCTGTTGTTGCCATCTGCCCCTTGAAGAGGTTTCATTTACATTTTTTCCTCCTAAAATAACTTGATCAAAGTGTCTCAAATTATGTGGTTTAATACATAGGGAGCTAGGAGGCCTTCTTGTGGACATTATTTTTCACTGCTTATTTCTATTGGGATTTAACCTAAATGAATCAGTAGGAAATAAGTATGTTAAGAATGGGCCTCTGGGACCAGCAGTTAGTGTAATGGTTGTGTTGCTGAGCTCCCATGTAGTCGACTTGCAGTTCAAGTCCTGGACCTGGTGGCTTAAACTCATACCAGCGCATGTGCGTGGATGCCCAAGATCCTGAGAAGAGAATGGAGGAGAAGAGATTGTGGCGTGGCCATATCCCCTTGAGGGACGATATCGCTTTCTGTCTCTAGCGAGCACACGAGCCCTATAGCAAAAACCTCTCCAAAAAAAAAAAAAAGAATGGGGTTCTGTGGGACTAGCAGTTAGCATAATGGCTATGTCGCTGGACCTTCCATGTAGGTGACCACTGTTTGAGTCCTGGACCCAGTGGCTTAAACTCACGCCAGGCACGTGTGCGTGCGTGCCCAAGATCCCGAGAGGAGAATGGAGGAGAAGGGATTGCAGCGTGACCATCCCCCCTGAGGAGTGATTTCTCGCTTTCTGTCTCTCTGTCTCTGTCTTTCCGGAGAGCGCACGCGCCCTATAGCAAAAACCTCTATAAAAAAAAGAATGGGCTTGTGTGGTTGTGGGACCTCAGAGGGCATCCTGGATGAGATGAGAGAAGATGAGAACTCTGGAGCAAGGGTGAAGCTATTGTTTACAGGTAACTTCAGCCCTTTTAAGACATTCCAGCAGATTCAGTCTGACTTCCCAGGGTACTGAGGACAATTCCTTATAGTCTGCTGATTAGTGACTTCTTTTGTTTGTTTTTGTCATAGTATATGAGCCTTCACCAGGGAGTGGGGGTGAGGAAGAACCACGGGGGTGGGCGTGGGGCGTCCATTCTGCAATCCCTTCTCCATTCTCAGAATTTTAGGCAAGCACGCACATGTACCTGGAGTGTTTTCTCTCTGTTTCGTTTTGCCATAGGGCATGTGTGTTCACCAGAAAGAAACAAAGAGGGAAAAATAAAAATCACCTCTCCCCAGAGGAGATGACTATCATGCAATCCCTTCTCCATTCTCTCAGGATTTGGGGCATATACACACATGCCCAAAGTAATTTTCAAGCCATTGGGCCCAGGACATGAACCAGCCACCTTAACCTTCACACCCTCTGCTGACCTAGGAGCCTAGCTGGCAATGAATTCCATGCTGAGGCCTGTAGGTGTGGCTGAGTTAGCTCTGAGCAGCGGGGATCCCAGCCTCTGCTCTCCATGGTAGCTGCAATTGCTGACAGCGCAGTGTGGTGTGGAGAGCGCAGAGCTAGACTCCATGCCTCTAGATGCTGGCTCTTCCACTTAACAGTTGTGCTCCAGTTTTCCCATCGGTAAAACGGATCCAGTAACAAGAGTAGTTCATGGCCAAGTACATACAGTGAGTAAATTATCTACTCAACTCGGGCTCCCACTCAGAATAAAATGATTAAACAACCAGGCACTGATAAACTTACCTCCACAGAAGAGGTTCAGGACACATGGGAAGGGAGGAAGGTCTTTAGTACATATAAAGTCTTTGGGGTCTTATTAAAAATGCAGATTGGGACCAGGAGGAGGCATAATGGTTATATCGCTGGATTCCTATGTAGTCGACCACAGTTCGAGTTCCAGACCCAGCAGCTTACTCTCACACTGGGTACGTGTGTATGCATGCCCAAAATCCAGAGAGGAAAATAGAGAAGGGATTGTGGCATGACCATCCTCTTTAGGGGATGATTGCTCACTTTTTATCTCTCTGTCTCTGTGTCTCTGGCCAGCACATGTGTCCTATAGCAAAAAATCTCTCACAAAAAAAAAAGTCGTATATAAATTTCAATTTCTGGGGCCAAGAAACTGCAGTGTAACAGCTGGACTCCCATGGGGAGTCCTGGGACCTCCCTGAGCAGCGTAGTTCTGTGTGTGTCTGTGATCCAGGCTGGCTGGCTGAATTAGGACATGGAGACCCCATTGGGGTTGCCTGTTTTTCTTTGTTCCACCCTCTTTCATGAAAGAAAGAAAATTTCAATTTCTGGGTGTTTAGGAATTGGAAGATGGACATGGCCTGCCCTCTCAGGAGGCAGTGGCCATTCATGGCAGCTGCAGTCCCACCTACTGCTTCCTTGACACACCTGTGCAGACCTCCAAGGCTTCTGAGTCTGCAACCCCTCTTACGTAGTGTCTTCTGTAGGCGATAGCTTCCCAATTCTTCCCTTTTCTGTAAACATCCTCTGTCCTCAAAGAATCACTAGTCAGGTCCTCTCAGGCTTCTCTGCCACTGACAACTGATCTCCCAGTGCGAGGACTCCCTTCAACAATCGAACTGTTCAGGTCGCCCAAACACCGGACATGGGGACAGTACCACCTTCATCTGCTCTTGCTTGTCAGCTCTAACAAGAGGCCAATCTGTTCATTGGGAGTCTAGCTTTTTTAGACTGATCTTGCTGCAAAGTAGGAAGGCTTGGTAATCAGGGCTGCTGTCCACTGGGACCAGGAATGACAGCAGATTCATTTGGATATGTGACCTAAGACAGTAATTAAACCTAGGCACCCCAGAGGTGAGAAGTAAGCACATTAATTCAGGAGCAATTAAAAACCCTCCATCAGCACCCGTGCACAGTCACCACTGGCTCTAACTGATGACTGTCACCTTCAGGCTCTCTCTTTTGGCCACCAGGTAGCTGCCATGCCTGCACATTTTTCAGGAAGCACACTCGGGCCCAGGGGCAGCAGCTTTACCAGAATCTCAGTCCTTCTCAAAGGCCCTGATGCTACCAGGGAGAATTACTGCGCAAGACAGAGCTCTAGTCTTTACCTTGTTTGCTGTTTTTACCAGAGGGCACATGTGCTTACTGGAGAGATAGAGGGAAAGTGAGAGAGTAACCCATGGAGGGCGGTCACACAGCGATCCTTGCTCCATTCCTCACTCTAGAATTTGGGGCACGCACACACGTGTGTGGGACCAGGACTCTGCACAGTCTGCCGTATGGGATCTTGCTCACGTAACCACCACACCACCAGCTGGCCCGTCAGTCTTTTTTCTTAATTGCAGTAAAATATAAATAACAAAATTTACCATTTTAACTAAATTTGAATGGGGTTAAGTACACCCAAAATGTGTAACCAACACCATTATTTATCTCCAGAACTTTTTCATTATCCCAGAAAGAAGCTGTATCCATTAGGTACACAGTAACTCCCCAGTTTTCTCTCCCTCCACCCCGGTAAACTTTATTTTCTATCTCTATGAATGTGCCTATTCTAGATGTTTTGGACAAGAGGAATCACATACTCGTCTTACTGTCTCTGGCTTATTTGACTTAGCATAAGCTTTTCAAGGGTCACTCATGTTGTAGCATGTGTTCTTTGATTTGTTTTATTTTGTTTTTTTTTTTAGGTTTTTGCCGTAGGGTGCATGCACTTGCTAGCAAGAGAGAGAGAGAGAGAGAGACAGTGAGAAATCACCCCCAAAGGTAGATGGTCAATCCCTGCTGTAATCCATTCTCCTCTCAGGACTTTGGGCACTCATGCAGATGCCCCCAGCATGATTTTCAAGCTGCTTAGTACAGGACTCAAACCATGGTCGGTCATATGGGAACCCAGTGCCTTAACTACCATGCTACCTGCCGACCCTGTTTTGTTTTGTTTTTTAATTTTTTATTTTTTTGGAGAGGTTTTCGCTATAGGGCGCGTGCGCTCGCCATACAGACAGAGAGAGACAGAGACAGAAAGCGAGAAATCACCCCCCAGGGAGGATGGTCACGCCGCAATCCCTTCTCCTCCATTTTCCTCTTGGGATCTTGGGCATGCACACACATGCGCCCGGCGTGAGTTTTAAGCCACCGGGCCCGGGTCGCAAACCACGGTTGACTACGTAGGAGTCCAGTGACATAGTCATTACGCTAACTGCTGGTTTCCTTTAATTTTGTTTTTTTAAGAGAGATTTTTTTGCTATAAGGTGCATGAACTCACTGGAGAGAGAGAAGTGAAAAATCACCCCCCAAGGGGGATGGCCATGCTGCAATCCCTTCTCCATTCTTCTCTCGGGATTTTGGGCATGTACACATACATGCCTAGCGTGAGTTTCAAACCTCTGGGTCCAGGACTCAAACGGCGGTCTGTCATGTTGGAGTCCAGTAATGTAACCATTATGCCATCTGCTGATCCCCAAATTTTATTTGTTTGATAACGTGTGTTTGCCAGAGAGAGAGAAAGCACCTCACAATGAGGCCTGGTCACATCGCAATTTTTCTCCCTCCATTCTGTCTTCCTGTCAGGATTTTGGGCACACATGCATATACACCCAGCATGTTTCTCAAGACTCAAACTATGGTCAGTCATGTGAGATTTGGCTTCTTTAAATGCTGAACTATGAGACTGGCCCAGAATTTCATTCCTTTGTGATGAATAATATTCCACTGTGTGGCTAGACAGCATTTGTTCATCCATTCATCTGTTGGCGGACACTTGAGTTGTTTCCACCTTTTGATTATTGTGGATAATGCTTCTGTGAACATTAATATAAAAGTGTCTCTGAGGGACCAGCAGTTGGTGTAATGGCTATGTCGCTGCACTCCCTTGTAGTCACTGGGCATGTGCATGCATGCTCAAAATTCCAAGAGGAGAATGGAGAAGGGATTATAGCATGTCATCCCCTGGGGGATGATTTCTCACTTTCCCTCTCTCTGTTTCTCCCTAGCAAGTACATGTATTCTATGAAAAAAACCTAAATAAATAAATAAATAAATAAAAATTTAGGAGATGGAGTCCAGAGACATGATTTCAAGCAATAAATTGAAGGAGAGGAAAAACCTGAAGAATGGGTTCAACTAGGCATCAGCATTTTCAGAAGGTGGGTTATGGAGTCGTAAAGAGGGTTAAGTGGGCTGCATCTAGGAGGCCCTGAGTCAGTTCAGGGATCACACTGTCCTGGGCTACTCTGCCCATCGGCCTGGGTCCTCTGGAACTCTTAGGAGGCAGTAATGGACCCGGGGAAGCCCCAGCCTGCCCAGACCAGGAGAATGTGTTTAACAAAAGTAAGGCTAAGGCCAGGAAAGAGACTACAGAGGCTTTTGGAATCCCCTTGACTCTTTCTGCCAGTGACAACACAAGGTGTCAGCCTCGAGCTGGGACAGGGACACAAAGGGTCTACCCGCAGCTCCCTGCTCTAGGTATCTCATTGCTCTCTCTGATGACTTCTTATTTTAAGATAGTTTTTTTGAGGTTCACTTACATATGAACACTGTAACCACTTTATTCATAAAATGTGCAGGGCTGATCCTAGAGTGCCTGTGGTTTAGAGCTCTGCCTGGAGAGCCAGATCCCACATGGCTACCCAGCAGCGATTGTGGTGTGCCTTAGGTGTAGTACATAAAACCAGCAACTTGAAAAACACACCAGCACTTATGCATGTGTGTGTAAAATCCTGACAGGAAGGAGAAGTGTAGGAAATATTGGATCATGGGGAAAATGATGTATTTGTCTACACAAATAAGAAAATATCTCTCCTCTAACGGAAAAGAATAACTCCTCTTCCTCCACAAAGAATACAAGAAAACTCCTGGAAATGTCAGACAAAGAATTTAAAATAGCCATAGTGACAAAGCTAACAGACATGCAAGAGAATAGAGAACGAACTGCAGAAGATGTAAGAGAAAAGAGACACTGAGTTCCAGGAGGTGAGGAAGTTCTTGCACAATCTGAAAGAGAAGATACACATCATAAAAAAGAATAAAACGGAATTATTAGAGATGAAGGCTGTAATACAGAAAATCAAAACTTCTGTTGAAAATATCAAAAGCAGATTAGATTATGCAGAAGATCAAATCTCAGATGTGGAAGATAGAACCTCTGACCTAGAGAAATCACCAAAAAGACTGAGAAAATGACCCCCAAAATGAGAATAGCATACGAGTAATACTAGATAACCATTAAATACCCAAACATCTGGATCATCAGTATCTCAGAAGGTGAACAAACTAATAACAGCATTGTTATCTATTCTATGAAATCCTGGAAGAAAACTTTACAAACCTATACCAAAGAAATACGAGGGACCCCATACAGAATCAACCCAAGAAGATCTTTCCCAAGGTACAACATAGCTAGATTGACCAAAGCCATAGACAGAGACAAGATACTAGAATTGGCAAGAGAAAAATGTCAAGTTACTTTCAAAGGATATCCCATAAGGTTAACATCAGACCTCTCATCAGAAACAATGCAAGCAAGAATGGGAAAATATATTCAAAGTGATAAGTGTAAAACAATTTCAACCAAGAATACTATACCCAGCAAGATTATCTTTCATATGGAAAAAAAAAAAAAAGACAAAAACATTCTCAGATAAACAAAACCTGAAAGAATTTACCAACACCAGACCAGCTCTCCAAGAAATGCCGAAGGGAGTGCTATCCCAGGAAAACTAAAGTCAGACACACAGAAACAAGACTACAGGAAAGAACCAGGAGAATGCCAGCCTAGTGGTAGGGACAAGTCCAGATTTGAATGTTAACTTCCAGGGTTTAAATGGAAAGACCAGACCACAGTAACACTGCAGATTCAATAGAAGAGAGATTAATTACATGAGTCTGAACTAGTGAAATAGAAATTTTTACTTTAGACTAAAACATTACTGATTTTTTTCAATGCTTTGATTTCCATATTTAAGGATTTCTGTCTTCTCTTGAACTGTTGATAGGTTCATCTACCTACTATTCGAACTAAATCCTAACCTTTTTCCTGGCTTAAAGTTTTAAGAAAATTTCTCTTAACATTTTTTGATTTTGATCTATTAAAACTAAAACTTTTTAAATTAAAAAATGCATTAAAAATACCTATTAATACTATTTAATGACTGCAGTAAGCTATATATATAGCCCCAGCGAGGTGCTACGTTATAGTATGTTCACTTGACTCACTGAGGTTTATGCCTAAAGTCAGACGTGCATTCATAAATATGTATATGTCAACTGTGCTTGCTATTGAAAAGTGTTTAAATTCATTAAGATCTATAGTGAATCAATAAAATGTGGGGGAAAAGCATGGAAAACAACTATAAATACCAGACAGTGTGGGAGAAGGGGAGCAGTTGGCAGAGGGTGAGAGGTAGGGAATCAAGGAGGAAAAACAAAATATATAAGAAAGAAGAAACAGAAAAGAAAATTATTTGTTGACGTTAACATGCATGGTAATATCCTTGATTGAGCCGATATACAGTGTATACTGGATGGAAAAATGTCATTTTGTATACTGTATTGATATACAGTGAGTGACTGTAAAGGAAGAAAGAAAGAATGACACCGGAAAAAAAACTCTGCTTCTTCTTTTTTTATTATTATTATTATTTTAAATTTGCTCGCTGGAGATCCCACATGGATGACTGCATAGTTCAAGTCCCATGGCTTGGAAAACATTCTGGATATGTTTGCATGTGTGCCCAAAATTTTGAAAGGAGAGACGGAAGAGATGGGATTGCAGCATGACCATCTGCTCCGGAGGGTGCTTCCTCATTTTCTCTCTCTCTTTCTGGTGAGCACACTCACCGTATAGTGCACACACACACACACACACACTCACCCTATAGCACACACTCACTCTATAGCGCGTGTGCACACACACACACACATAAGCCAGACATGGTTACATGTCTGCAATGAGGTAGGAGGATCCTGATATATTGAGATTCTGTCAAAAAGAAAACACACACACACACACACACACACACACACACACACACGAAACGAGCACTTCTGAATATATGGAGGACGCGCCAAGCCTCTCCAGCTTTCGCCTGCTGGTGCAGCTTCAGCACCCCCAGTGAAGAGCAGCCTACCCCTCCACCCAGCTACTAGGGCGGAAGTCCAACCAGGGTTTGGGCAGGGCAAGAGAGACATGTAAGAGACAGGCACCCCTGGCTACCCCATAATTGGGCAGAAGGTAAGCTACTGGTCTGGTGGCTGGCCCCCACGTGGCTTCTTTTGCCCCCAGGGGACGTGATGTAGCTGCCCTGAGCCTCTGCCCGCCCCTGGGCCAGGCTGGCTCTCCTCCCGCCCTTCTCTGCAGCCCGAGCAGCTGGCACTGGTTGCTCTCGCGAGCGGACTGTACCCTGTGGCTTACAGGGGCTCAGAGCCAGGACAAAGCCAGCCCAGAGCTCTGGGCATAGCTCGGCGAGATGAATGGAACTGTCACTGGATAAAGGAGAATTCCTGGACAGCAAGTCTTGTCAACGCCTACTCTTTTCCTGTCATCACAGATGCTGTGGCGAGGCACACACCTCAGAAGCTGTGGGATGCAAAGTGAGACTTCTTCCTTGGCCCACTTTGATTTCTGAACTTTTTGGGAAGCCCCTCAGTCCTTCCAATGTGTTACGTGTGAAGGACTTTTCACAGGGCGAAG
>NW_006159616.1:14944030-14990649 GCF_000334495.1 Tupaia belangeri chinensis
GAGGAGATAGTCTTGTACCGGGAACTTTGCTCCCCTGCCCTTTCTGCCTGCCACTGCATCCCTCCCTAACCCCAAACTCTGCGTCCTCAGAGAGGTGAGTCTCACTGCCCCGCCCCAGCCTTCTCAGCAAGCAAGGCAGCCCTCCAGGTGCCAGGAAAAAAACAGCAAACCACAGCTGGGAAGGGCACTTCCTGGCACCACCCAGGCACCCATACAGAAAGTGTCCAGTCCAGAGAGTTCTATGCACAGGTACTCACTTGGAGGGCACGTGTGGTCAGGTTGTGCACTGAGTGGAGAATTTTCCAGAGATGCCCTGCACCAGCTCCTGTCACCCCAAGTGACAAGCTCTGTTTTCAGGGGTGCTCTGGGGTCATTCAGGGAGAATCAGTGGCTCCACAGAAGACAAGGGCTCTGGATGCCTGGTCTGGAAAGGGACAGCCAGTGATAGGGTGGGAGGGAGTGACCAGATCCTGGGGTGTCTCCTCTTAGTCACCTTGTTCACATCTTTCTCCTGCTTTATATTGGGTCATCGGAAAAGTCATGACGTATTTTTCCACGTTTTTCTATGCAGAAACGCATCATGACTTTTCCAATGACCCAAAAGAATGTTGAACCTCATCTTATCTACTGACATCTAAGCCAACCTGCAGCCTCTAAAGAAAAGAGGTAAGAATATTTTGGCAGAAAAAGCTTGCAGTGTTAAAAGACCTTTGCAAGTCGGGACCAGCAGATGGCATAATAGTTACGTCACTGGATTCCCACATAGTTGGCAGCAGTTCGAGTCCTGGACCCAGCAGCTTGAAACACGTTGGGCACCTGTGTGTGTGTGTGTGTGTGTGTGTGTGTGTGTGTGCCCAAAATCACAAGAGGACAATGGGGGAGAGGGATTGAAGTGTGGCCCTCTTCCTCAAGGGGTGGTTTCTTGCTTTCTGTTTCTCTGTCTCTTTTTGTCTCTCTGGAGAAGGCACACACCTAATAGCAAAAATATCTGTTTAAAAACAAAAATAAAAACACCTTTGTAAGTCTCCGTTCAGCACTTCTATAGGCCCTAGACATGTCAACCTTAGAGAAGTATGTGTTCTGGAACAGAAATGAAGACAATGGTGAAGAGACCAGCAGATGGCATGATGGTTACATTGCTGGGCTCCCACATAGTCAACCCCAGTTCAAGTCCTGGACCCAGCAACTTAAAACTCATGCCAGGAACATGTGTGTGTGTGCCCAAGATCCCGAGAGAAAAATGGAGGAGAAAGGATTGTGGCATGGCCATCCCCCCCACCCCATCCCCCAGGGAGTGATTTCTCCCTTTTTGTCACTCTATCCCTCTGGCGAGCACATGCACCCTGTAGCTAAAATCTGTCTATCAAAAAACAAAAACAAAAACAAAGATGATGGGGGCTACAACAAAGTCATGCCAGGGAGGCTCTGTATTTGGGGGCTCTCGATGTGAGTTATGGCCCTCTCCTCCCGAAAGAGAGTCACCAATCAATGCAGAACTGTTATCTCCTTACTGGTGTCACCCCAATTTCAGTGACCCAGAAATATAGAGACTTAGAACAGAAATGAACTGTTGATCTCGAGTGTTGAATCCCCCAAGTAGCGTGCCCTTGCCTGCTGAGTGTCCTCTCTCCTAACGGATGCCCGCAAAGTAACAGCAACAGCCTCTGTATCAAGTCTTCCACTCTCAATCCATTCACACAGCAAGTGGCGATGGGGCTCCTCAGGGTTGTTGGCATATGAGATTTGCAGAGCAAAAATCCCTCAGGAACTGCACACGGGCCAGGCAAGTGGTATGTCATTAGACAGCATTTGAGATCTTGGATACAGCTCTTGCCAAAACAATGTTGCCCATGAGCCTGGGGCATAGCAGCTGCATTTGTCAAACGAAGAGTGAAGCTGGAAATATATGCAGCTAGCAGCACGGACAAGCTTGCTTTTCTTTTCTCTATAAGGTCTCCAACCCCCAGTGCTGTGGACAGTGGGATCCGCAGCACTGGACAGTGGGATCACCATTGCTGGCATTGCCTCCAGAGTTCTGCCTCCTGCCAGCCAGATCACTGGAGGTATGGGATTCTCATGAGAGAGCAAACCCAGTGTTGTGTGATTATTTCATTATATATTGCAACGTGGTAGTGGTGGGAATGGGAGTGCGAGGTGGATATGGTGTGTTTGGATCATCCTAGGACCAACCTACCTTCACCCCCACTTCCCCACCCCCAGTTTGGGGAGGAATTGTCATCTACAAGGTCAGTCCCAGGTGCTGGGAAGGTTGGGGATGGCTGCTATAGGGCTTTCTTCTTCTTTCTCTTCTTTCTTTCTTTCTTTCTTTTTTTTGGGAGAGGTTTTTGGTATAGGGTGCGTGCACTCACCAGAAAGACACAGACAGAAAATGAGGAATTACCCCCCAGAGGAGATGGCCACGCCAAAATTCCTTCTCCTCTATCCTCCTCTCAGGATCTTGGGCACACACGCACACGTGCCCAGTGTGAGTTTAAACCACCGAGTCCGGGACTCGAACCGCGGTCCACTACATGGGTCCACTACATGGGCATGGCCATCCTCCCGGGAGGCGGGGCGGTGTGTGATTTCTTGCTTTCTGTCTGTCTGTCTCTGTTTCTCCAGTGTGTGCATGTGCCCTATAGCAGAAATCTCTCAAGAAGAAATGCTGTCAAATAGGAAATTTTTGTTAGAACTGATTGAGAAGTGGGGACAGGGGCCAGCAGGTGGTGTGGTGGTTAAGGGCACTGGACTCCCACGTGCCTGACTGTGGTTTGAGTCCCAGCCCTGGCAAGTTGCTTTTTCACTTCCTCTCTCTCTCTGTCCCTGGTCAAATTAAAATAAAATAAATGAATAAATAAATTTAATTAAAAAATTCTTAAACAAACAAACAAACAAAAGGGGCCAGCAGGCGACATGGTTGCTAAAGTACTGGACTCCTACATGGCTGACCACAGTTTGAGTCCCAGACCTGGTGGCTTGAAAATCATGCTGTATGGGGACTGCAGGTGGTGTAGTGGTTAAGGGTGCTGGACTCCCACATGGCTGACTGCAGTTCAAGTCCTGGACCTGGTGGCTTCCTTTTTCACTTTCTCTCTCTCACTCGCTCTGTCCCTCTCTGGTCAAATTAAAATAAGTAAATAAATAAAGTTAATAAAAAATAATTGGAAAAAAAAGAAAAAGAAAATCATGCTGTATGTGTGCATGTGTGTGCGTGTGTGTGTGTGTGTGTGTGTGTGTGCACATGCCCAGGATCCCAGGAGAAGAATGGAGGAGAAGGGATTACAGTGTAATCATCCCTCCGAGAAGTGATTTCTCACTTTCCCTCTCACTGTCTCTCTCTCCCTAGAGAGTGCACATACCCTATGGCAAAAACTTTTTTTTAAAAAAATCAGTTGCAGAGCAGCAGGTGGTATAGAAGTTAAGGCACTGGATCCCACATGTCTGACAGTATGGGTTGAGTCTTGGACCTGGCTGCTTGAAAATCATGCTAGGCACATGTGCATGCCCAAAATCCTGAGAGGAGACTGGAGGAGAAGGGACTGTGGCATGGCCATCCTCTTTGGGGGCAATTTTTCACTTTCTCTCTTTTTGTCTCTGTCTCTCTCTGGCAAGCGTACAGACCCTTCAGGAAAATAAAAAACAAAACACTAAAAAAACAAACAAGCAAATGAATTCAGTTGCTTTAGCCTTCTAAGCAAAGGATGAAGAAAAAGAATGGAAAACAATCACTTGGCAAAGTTAAGTTCCTCTGGATTGCCTTCCTCTTATATTCCCCTCAAAGCTTTCAGCAAAGGGAAGGGGGGTGTGGAGCTCTTACCAGGGAAAGTTCAGTTCAAGGGCACAGGCAGAAATGGATAGCCATGTTGGGGTCCTGGCTGACCTTAATTTGTGTTGGAGCCATAAATTTTCCCTCTGGGGCCTTGGAGTAGTCGGGGCTGAGTGCAGATGGGAATCCGGCATCTCCATCTGGCCCTTTGTTCTTGCTCTGTAGGCCTGAGCCAAGGGGTCCATACATGTTTTTGCAGTATCTGGGCAAGGTGGCATGTTGATTTCAGAGAACCGTCCGCAGCTGGGGCCCCAAATACAGCTCTGCAAGGCAGCCACTTTCCCTCGGAGCCCTGAGCACGCTCCTGGATGCTAGCCTGTGTGCAGCTGTCAGCTGACCTATTTATGGGTAACTTTCCTTCCCACCTCTCTGCCAGTGACCGGCTGGTTCTACTCAGAGTCCAACAGAAGAAGGGGATGACAGATTGCTCCTGTTTCCCTGGGACTCAAAGCCGGTTGGCCTCAAGCTATGCAGAACGCCCTGCATCCCTCCAACCACTCCTCTCTCAACTTCTTCCTTTCCTTCCAGGAGGATTTCTCTACTGTTATGTTTCCAGCAGTCTCCTATAGGGCTTTCTACCCAAAGTATATGCCTAGTACAGTCATGAGCCAGCATGTGTGATATGAAAATGGAACAGAACTGCGTATTAGCCATTCTTCAATAAGAAAAACCTGACTGACCACCCTTCTGTTTCCAGAGCTTCTGTGTCTGTTCCTGGAATACTTCCTGTCAGAGGACTCAGCCCTATGTCCCTCTAATTGTTGGTCTTTGGGACCATCTTCATGGCTTTCCATCTGTTGCCTCCTACCAACCCTCTGCCACCTGAGTCATCAGCCCACAGTGGGGAGGGAGGGTACAAGGTGGTGGCTCTCCCCAAAACACCAATGTGTGAATGTCAGAGCTGAGTGCGTGATGTTCTGGGCCTATAATAGCAGCAAAAATGACTTACATTTGTTTGACTCTTTGCAAGACAAAAAGCCTATTTGCTATTTCCTATTCCTATTTATTCCATCTATATCACTGGTTCCTACCATTTTTGCTTCTTCTTTTTTTTTTAATTTTTTTTTTTTTTTTATGGTGGATGGGGAAATGGAATTGAGTGTAGAAGAAAGGAGGATGGGAGGACATAAGTAATTATGACAGGGTTGAGGTCTGGGATCTCTACCAGGGCCCTCAGGTGGACCCCACTTGTCCACAAATTAATGAAGCAGGATTATGTCTTGGAAATCTTTCATTTTATTTATTTATTTATTTATTTTTTTGGAGAGGTTTTTTTCACTATAGGGCGCGTGCGCTCGCCAGACAGAGAGAGACATAGAGACAGAAAGTGAGAAATCACCCCCCAGGGGCGATGGCCACGCCGCAATTCCTTCTCCTCCATTCTCCTCTCGGGATCTTGGGCACGCACACACACGTGCCCGGCGTAAGTTTTAAGCCACCAGGTCAGGGACGCGAACCGCAGTTGACTACATGGGAGTCCAGCGACATAGCCATTACGCTAACTGCTGGTTCCCTGTCTTGGAAATCTTGAACCAATAGTATTTTGGGTTTCCCCCACTTCCTTTGTACCTCCTTCCCTAGTAAGAGGCACCTACATTGCTTCACGAGTATGAGAGGCACAATAAGAATGGAAAGATGAAACAATCAGTATCTGCTTCCTTCACAACTCAACTCAAGCCTAGGAAGTAGAGAGTTTATGGCCCACGGAGAGGATTGGAAAGAGAATGGGGAAAGAAGGGATCACCATTGTTCCTACCCAGGCCATGGGAGAGCCCCCTGAGTTGGGTCTGGGAGTGACCTGAGAGGAGAATGTGAGCAGAGGCACACAAGTTGGCCCTGGCAGGCTGTAGACAGAAGGCAGCCCTCCGTGCACCCCACCCTTTCCAAATGACAATGTGAAGAGGGAAGAGTCCTAAATTAGTTTACTGGGGCTGCCATAACAAATGACCATAATCCGAGTGGCTTAAGACCACAAAAAATTATTCTCTCGTTTATTCTCTTGCAGAGCCCAGAAGTCTGAAATCAAGGTGTCCTCAGGGTCATACTCTCTCTGAAGGCCTTAAGGGTGAATCCTTCCTTGCCTCTGTGACTTTTGGTAGTTGTTGATCATTCTCAGGGTTCCTTAGCTTGCAGCTGCATCGTCACAACTGCCTTTGTCACTACATGTGTCTACTCTGTTTCTAACCTTCCATTTTATTAGAACACTGTCAGAGACCAGCAGGTAGTGTGGTGATTAAGGCTCTGGACACTCCCACATAGCTGACCGTGGTTTGAGTCCTGGATCTGGTGGCTTGCTTTGTCACTTTTCCTCTCTCTCTCTCTCTCTCTCTGTATGTCTCTCTCTGGTCAAATTAAAGTAAATGAATAAATAAATAAAATAAAATAAATAATTTTTTGAAAAAAAAGTAAAACCTATCCTTGGATTTAAGATTGGCCCAAACCCAATATGATCTCATCTTACCTTAAGTATTACATTAGCAAAAATCATTTCCAAATGTCTTTGTCCATTTGTGCTGCTATAACCAAATACATTAGACTAAGTCATTATAAGTGACATCAATTTATTGCTCACAGTTCTGGAGGCTGGGAAGTCCAAGATCAGGGCGACAGCGGATTTGGTGTTTGGTGAGGATTTGTTCCTCATGGACAACAGCTCAATAGACCGATAAGCTACTGTCATACTCCAGGTGAGAAATGATGCCGTTTTCCATCAGGGCAGAAGCACTGGAGGTGGTTAAAAGTAGTGGAAGGCTGGATATGTTCTGAAGGGAGGATTTGCCGATGGGTTGGATGCAGAGTGTTTAAAAGAGGGTCTCATGGATGATTCTAAGGCTCAAACAACTGAGAGGATGGGGTTGCCATTGGCTGAGATGAGGAATCTCAGGGAAGGGAGAAAGTTTAGGAGAGGGAAATAAGAGCTTGGTTTCAGCTGTAGTAAGTTTAACACACCCATAGACTTTATGCAGGCATGCGAATCTATGAGCCTCGTGTTTGGGGAAGAGGGTTAGAGATGTACATCTGGGAGTTGTCACTGTAGTTTCATTTCAGGTTTGCAACTTCAGATGTGGCACCCAAGTTACAGGTATAGAGAGAGAAGAGAAGAAAGCCAAAGACTGGACCCTGGGGCATTCCAACATCTGGTGGTTTGAACAATGAACAGATAAATAGTTCACTTTCCCCCCAGGTTTAGACTTCTTTTTATATTTAACTCTGTTAATAATAAAAGCTTTACTTTATGTACTGTGAGAAGTAAAATTCTGCATCGTTTTCCTTCTTCCCTTGTTTCCCATAGTCACGGTAGAGAGCTACTTTGTCTGGAAGGACCCTTCCTGGTCTAATCCCCAGCTGATTAATCATTTTTTGTTGGCAAAATTGCAGTACTGGACTAAAGTAATCCAAGATAAGGAAGCTACTACCATACTCCAGGTGAGAGATGATGCCATCCTGAGCCTGGGCAGAAGCGCTGGAGGTGATTAGAAGTAGCCAGAGGGATCAGCAGTTAGCGTAATGGCTATGTCGCTGGACTCCCACGTAGTCGACCGTGGTTTGAGTCCTGGATCCGGTGGCTTAAACTCACGCCGGGCGCGTGTGCATGCGTGCCCATGATCCCGAGAGGAGAATGGAGGAGAAGGGATTGCGGCATGACCATCCCCCCTGGGGAGTGATTTCTCGCTTTCTGTCTCTCTGTCTCTGTCTGTTTGGCGAGCGCACGTGCCCTATAGCAAAAACCTCTCAAAAAAAAGAAGGAGCCAGAGCCTGGATCTTTTCTGAAGGGAGGATTTGCAGAGTGTTAAAACAACAGAATCAGGAACCAGCAGTTGGCGAAATGGCTACGTCGCTGGACTCCTTTGTAGTCGACCGCAGTTTGAGTCCTGGACCCGGTGGCTTAAACTCATGCCAGACTCGTGTGCGTGTGTGCCCAAGATCCCAAGAGGAGAATTGCAGAGAAAGGATTGTGGTGTGGCCATCCCCCTGGGAGATGATTTCTCGCTTTCTGTCTCTGTTTTTCTGTCTTTCTGGCGAGCACAAGCGCCTTATAGCAAAAAACTCTCAAAAAAATTTAAAAAAAGAGAAGAATTGATTATTCCAATATTATCAGCTCAAACAACTGGAAAAATGGAGTTGTACTCTTTCCGATTTAAGACTATTCTCTGAAATGCCACCCAGCTTACTTACCAACCTCAAGGGACAGCCATGCAGATAGGGAGATACAACACATCCCAGAAGGAGCTTCCAAGGATGAAAAGCTCAGTCAGTCCAAGGGATACCCTACTCTGAGGAAACAGTTTGACATAGGAAGGAAACAAATATTTGTGGACCAATTATTATGAGTAGAATTGATGTTCTTACCCTTTGTTAATACATGAAAAGATTTGAATTTTGAATTAAGATGTGAATAAAGGAATCACTGCTGTTTTTAATGAGCATCAAAATTGACTTGTGTTCCTCTACACGGGACAGTTTGACAAAGGGGCCGTTCACTAGAATCTCAATAACCTGGCTAGTAAATCTCTAGTGAATTTCCCTAACATCGGAACAGCCTGATAAACATTACATGCATTCTAATCTAATGCAGAAAGATTTACTGCATTCATAGGATCCCTTTAGAATTTTTGTGCATTTTATTAGTTTCATTAGAAACACAAAATGTTTTATTGTGCAATAGGGCTTTAAAGATTTTTTTCCATCTTTTTAGCTTTCTTTTTTATTTTAATAAAGGCTCTTATTAATGTGTATTAATGACCAAGAGATACTTGGATTACTGATTTCTCAGATTTATAATGAAGGGAAAATGACTTAAAAATTAGTTTGCCACATTAGGAATGTATATCACATTTATTTGACAAGGTGGTAATTATTTGCTATAAGGAAATGCTGAAGGGCATCTGGTTAAAGCAGTGAAGCATTCATAACCTAAAGATTCCACACCCTGAATCAGACCTTTGTAGATAAATAATAGTGACACAAAGATATTTGTGAAATTATTTGTAAATTAGCCAAGTCAGAAATCAGCCAAATAATCCTATCAAGACTTTGACCTTTTTGATCGCCCTGTTAAATAATGAACTATAAAATATAGATGAACATAATGTGTAATGATCATAAGGGAGAGTCTTAATAGTCTTTCTTGGCATCTATCAGAAAACCTATAACTTCTGTGACATCGTGAAGAGACTGTTTTGGACTCAGACCAAAATAATTTAATTAAACTGTGATATTTCACTAGATAAAAACTAAGAATAAACTACTTTTTATTGCTACCAGGTATAAACAGAATATATAAGTAGAGATCTCGGGGGTCATGCAATTAAATCTCATGCAGGGTCATTAGCAGTTTCATTGGTCATTAGCAGTTTCAGCATTTATGAATTTGAAGGTGAACAAACATGCCTCTTGGAAGATACATTTCATTTCCCAGATGTGGCCATGACATCTTTCCACTGTACCACAAAATATGCAAAAATAAGTGATGAGTTATTTTAAACATTTGTTCAATTGAAGTTTTTTTTTTTTTTTTACTGTTTTCTTTCTTTCTTTTCTTTTAAATTTGCTATAGGACATATGCATTTGCCAGAGAGAGAAAAAGGGAGAAAGAGAGGGAAAGTGAGAAATCACCTCCTGGGGGATGGCCACAGTCTTTTCTCCTCTACTCTCCTCCTGGGATTTTGGGCACCCATACACACATGCCTGGTGTGTTTTTCAAGCCACTCGGTCTGGGACTCAAACTGCATAGTTAGACACATGGAATCCACTTGCCTTAACCACCATGCCTCCGGCTGGCCCAGTTGAAATTATTTTTTTAATTTTTAAAATGCATATGCTGCATGTTTTTTGGCAGTTAGATGAGAAATGCCTATAAGAAGTAAAATTCTGCATTGATTTCCCCCTTCTCCTGCTTCCCATAGTCATAGAAGAGAGTTATTTTTTCTGGAAGAACCCCCTGCTGGTCTAATCTAACCTACTCTACTCAGAATACTCCGAAAGTAATGAGATTTTGAGTACAGGTATGGTGGCACCAGTAGGAGGGTGCTTCTGCAGGGAGGCTTGGGCACATGGGAGGTTTAGGTTTGGTTCCTGGATCAACCTAAACTGGCCAGATGTGGCATCACACGAAGTAGGAGGCTGGGGCAGGAGAATCTCAACATGGTGAGATCCTGTCTCTAAAAGAAAAGAAAAATGGGGACCAGCAGTTAGTGTAATGGCTATGTTGCTGGACTCCCATGTAGTCGACTGTGGTTCCAGTCCCAGACCCAGTGGCTTAAACTCACGCCAGGCGCATGTGCGTGCATGCCCAAGATCCCGAGAGGAGAATGGAGGAGAAGGGATTGCGGCGTTGTCATCCCCTGTGGGGGGCGGTTTCTTGCTTTCTGTCTCTCTGTCTCTCTCTTTCTTTCTGGCGTGCGCACGTGCCCTATAGCAAAACCTCTCCAAAAAAAAATATATGGATTTCTACTTTGACTATGAGAGGCAGGGGAGCAGAGAAATCATTAATCAGTGTGGAATTTTACTTCTCATAGTACACAAAGTAAAACTCCAATTACTTACAGAGTTAAATGTAACAAAAATGTCTAAACCTGGGGGAAATGTAGGAGACTATTTACCTTTTCAGTTTTCTAACCACCAGATGTTGAAATGCTCCAGGGCCCAGTCTTCCAGAACAGATTTGCTCTCTCTCATTAAAAAAAAAAAAAGAAAGAAAGAAAGAATAAAAGGAAGATTTTGGAAAGTGCAGCTGATTAATGAACACAAACATGCAAAGGCAAATCATGTAAGTACTTGGTCATCATGGCGTTTAATTTTCCATAGTGGAAAGAAAAGGGACCAGATTTTATTTTTCTCAAATATAAGTTTTGTTACTGTTTATTTCCAATTAGAGAAAAAACAATCTTACTTTAGTTACCCAGGTCTGAATTTAGTCCCACAGGATCTTCTGTCTAATATATGATCAAGTATTAAATCGTTCAGAATTGCAAATGTCCTTGTTACAAGTTCATATTTATATGAACATTTGGTGGTTCTGGGTCAAACTGAGAGAGTGCAAAGGCAGATGAGCTGTATGCTTCTTGGCATCCCCTTTCTGCCCCTCCAGCCCTGAATATTTCTGTTATTTGGTGGCTACCGCAGGCGGAGGTCATCCTTCACATGACTCTTTAATGAATTGGCTGTTCTGTGCACATCTGTTTTCATGTCAGGAGACAGCGGAGTGAACGGTGCAGTCTGAGGAAGGTTCCACCCACACTTCGTGAGAACCGTTGGGCAGATTCATTCTGAAGCAGAGAGGGGGCAGCTGCTGGATTCCAGAGTCCACATGCATGGAGAAGAAAGCCTCTGAGTCATCCCTAGCCCTCAGAGCAGTGATGTGTAACCTTCTTGTGAGCTTCCTTTGAAAATCTGATGACAGGGCCAGTGGGTGGCTTGGTTCGAGTCCCAGACCTGGTGGCTTGCTTTCTCACTTTCCTCTTTCTTTCTGTCTCTCTCTGATAAATGCATGTGTCCTTTAGCAAACTTAAAAGTAATAACAATAAATAAGAAACTTTTTAAAAACTTGATGAGAGCTGTGTATGCCCTTGTCCAAACTGTGTGTCAGTGCTCACACGTGTGCATGCCTGTGTACATGCACCCATACACACACTCACGTTTTCTTCATCATATAATTGCAGGAGGTGGGCACCCACGGAGTCCTTAGTATCAGAATCAGAAAACTTGCCTAAGATGTTGGGAAAAAAGGTTACTCCTTTCATTTAAAATGTGGGTCATACATTTTGAAAAATAAGTGCTGTGCACAAGTCAATTTAAATGACCCACACTTTTTTTTTGTTTAGTTTTGCTATAGGGCATGTCATGACCCACACTTTGTTTTGTGTAGTTTTGCTATAGGGCATGTGTTCTCACTGGAGGGGAGGGGAGTGGGAAATCTCTCCCCAGGGGATCAGCCACACCTCGATCCCTTCTTTATTCTCTTCCTGAGATTTTGGACATGCTCACACACACGCCGGCATGTTTTTTAAACTGTCGGATCCAGGGCTTGAACCACGCAGTCAGCCATGTGGAATCTAGCCACCCGAACCACCAGGCCACTAGCTGACCCAGGACCTGTATTTAACGATGTAGCCAAGTCTACAGCAGTATCAAGACTCACATTTGGTTTCACACTATTGTAGTGGCTGCCTTACTCCTTCCCTAAACATTGGTTCTGTGACTGATTCTAGAGGGGACTCCCATGTAGTCGACCGCGGTTCGTGTCCCATACCTGGTGGCTTAAACTCATGCCGGGCGCATGTGCATGCGTGCCCAGGATCCCAAGAGGAGAATGGAGGAAAAGGGATTGCAGCGTGGCTATCCCCCCTGGGGGGTGATTTCTTGCTTTCTATCTCTCTGTCTCTTTGTCTGGCAAGTGCATGCGCCCTATAGCAAAAAATCTCTTCCCCCCCCAAAAAAAATGTATCTCTTGCACATAAAGAGGAATTATCATATTTGGTCTTTTTTTAAAAATAAGTTTGTTTATTTATTTATTTATTTATTATTTATTTTAATTTTACCAGAGAAGGACAGAGTGATAGAGAGAGAGGAAGAGAGAAAGCAAGCCACCGGGTCCGAGACTTGAACCACAGTCGGCCATGTGGGAGTCCAGTGCCCTCAACCAACATGCCACTTGTCAGCCCCACTATATTTTATCTTAAGGTAATACCTTTCTTTCATTTTCCTATCCTTTCATTCTCCTTTTTCTCTTCCTTCCTTTTTCTTCCCTCCTCCCCCCTCCACCAAGGGCATGTATGATAGAGAGAGAGAGAGAGAAAGAAAGCACCCTCCAGCAACTCCAGGTCACACCACAATCTGTTCTTCTCAATTTCTTCATCCCATTGAGATTCTGAACCTGGGGTCTTAGCATTCCGTCGGGGCCAGGACTCAAACCATGGTCAGTCATGTGAGATCTGGCTCCTTCTGCACAGCATTTAACCACTGTGCTATAGAGAAGGCCTCTCAATTTTTCTAAAATGTGTGATAATAAAATGAAGGTATCAGGCCAGCCAGGTGGTGTGGTGGTTAGGGTGGCTGGATCCCACATGGCCAGGTACTCAGTTAGTCCTGGATCAGTAGCTTGGAAAACATGTTAGTGTGTCAGTTTGTGTGCTCAAAATCCCAAGAAGAAAACGGAGAAGGGATTGTGCCATGGCTATCCCCTCCTGAGGAGTGATTTCTTACTTTCCTTGTCTTTCTCTTGCTCTCTTTCTCTGGTGAACTTGTGCCCTGTCTAAACAACAACAAAAATGGGGATCAGCAGGTGGTATAGTGGTTAAGGTGCTGGACTCTCACATGATCAACAATAGTTTGAGTCCCAGACCTGGCAGCTTGAGGGTCACACCAGGCATGTGTGCATGCATACCTAAAATCCTGAGAGGACAATGGAGGAAAAGGGATTGAAGCATGGCCATCCCCTTGGGGGGTGATTTCTCATGTTCCCTCTCTCCAGCAAGCACATATACCCTATGGAAAAAAAAGAAAAACCTTAAAAATTAAAAAAAATTATAAATAAGATAAACTGAAGGTAACAACTATCAACACAGCAAAATAAAAGTGCAGATCCCAAAGCCTTTTCACTGGATTTGAAGCAAATAAAAAAATCACCCACATTGAATAGGGGTTCATTTCCAAGAGCTGTTTCCTAAACTAGATCTTTAATCCCATTTAATTCAGCTTTGTGACTATGAGAGCCTATGTAAAGCAAAGGGAACCTTTGTACACTGGACGAATGGCACTTGTCACTTCTCTGTGTTGCTGAACTTATCTCTACTAAGAAGGTCTTTGTAAATTGAATGCCAGGAATTTGTCTTTCTTTTTTTATTTTTATTTTTATTTTTTGGAGAGGTTTTTGCTATAGAGCGAGCACACCCGCCAGAAAGACAGAGAGAGACAGAGAGACAGAAAGCGAGAAATCATCCCCTAGGGAGGATGGCCACGCCGCAATCCCTTCTCCATTCTCCTCTCAGGATCTTGGGCACGCACGCACACGTGCCCGGCATGAGTTTAAGCCACTGGGTCCAGGACTGGAACCGCAGTCTACTACATGGGAGTCCAGCAACATAGCCATTAAGCTAACTGCTGGTCCCAGAATTTGTCTTTAAAAACATTGAAAAAGAGAAAGTAAATTTTTAATTTTTGAAATAGTATAAGCATCTTGTGGTTACTATTTATCTTCTTGAATATTTTTAATAACTTTTGCTTTTTTTGCTTTTTTTTTTTTTTTTTTTTTTTTTTTTTTTTTTTTTTTTTTTTTTTTTTTTTTTTCTGTAGACAGGGTCTTGCTATGTTGCTTAAGTTGGCCTTGAACTCACCATTCTCCTGCCTCAGTCTCCCAACTTATTGGGATTACAGGTATGTACCACCACACCTGGCTTTTAATAACTTTTCATTAGTAAGTTAAACATAATAAATAAATTTTGATAATGTTCTTGTTTTCATATTTGCTTCAGATATTTTTTAAGAAAATAAAATATCAAAACTATAGCTAAAGAGTCTTCTCATTCTGTACTCCTATCATCCTCTGCCCCCCACCCCCACCCCCAGAAGTAACTTCTGAAATTGGTTTGTATCTCTCTCTCTTTTTTTTTTTTTTAAGGGATTTTTGCTATAGGGCATATGTGCTCACCAGAAAGAGAGAGAAAAAGAGAGTCTGAAAGTGAGAAATCACTCCCTAGGAGGATGGCCATGCCACAATCCCTTCTCCTCCATTCTCCTCTTGGGATTTGGGACAAACATGCACATATACTTGGCGTCAGTTTTAAGCCACCAGGTCCAGGACTTAAACACTGTCGACTACGGGACTCCAGCAACGTAACCATTACACTATCTGCTGCTCCCTGGTTTGACACTTTTTAATGAATACTTTTCTTTTTTTTTCTTTCTAAAGAATTATTTTATTTAACTTTATTTATTTTAATTTGACCAGAGAGGGACAAAGTGAGAGAGAAGAAAAGGGAAAGTGAGAAAGCAAGACACCAGGTCCAGGACTCAAAGCATGCTTGGCCATGTGAGAGTCTAGCACTCTGAACTACCATGCTGCCTACCGGTCCCCATTTCTTTCCTTTTTTTAAAGGTTTTGCCATATGGTTCATATGCTCACCAGAGAGAGACAGTCAGAAGGAAAGTGAGAAATCATTCCCAAGAGAAGATGGCCATGTTGTAATCCCTTCTCTTCCATTTTCCTCCTAGGATTTTGGGCACGCAAATACATACACCAAGCATGATTTTCAAGCCACTAGGTCTGGGACTCAGACCGTGGTCAGCCATGTGGGAGTCCAGAGCCTTAACTATTATGCCACCTGCTGGTCCCATTAGTGAATAGGCTTACATTTTTACTAACTATATGGGTATTTAGGTAGAACAGGGATCCCCATACCTGGGTTTTCTACAGTCCTGTGATTAAATTTTTTTTAATTTTAACTTTCTTTCTCTCTTTCTTTCTTTCTTTCTTTCTTTCTTTCTTTCTTTCTTTCTTTCTTTCTTTCTTTCTTTCTTTTTCTTTCTTCCTTTTAATTTGTCCAGAGAGGGACAGAGTAAGAGAGAAAGAGAGAGGGAGGTAAAATGAGAAAGCAAACCTCCAGGTCCAGGACTCGAACTGCAGTTTTCCTTATTGGAGTCCAGCACCCTTATCTACCATGCCACCTACTGGCCCCACCTATGATTAGATCTTGGTCTTTACTTTTTTTTTCCTTAAGAATTATTTATTTAATTTTACTTACGATTATTACTTTTAGTTTAGTGAGAGAGAGAAAGAAAAAGTGATAAAGCAAGCCTCCAGGTCTGGGACTCAAACCACAGTCAGCCCTGTGGGGAGTCCAGTGCCTTAACCACCATGCCACCCGCTGGCCCCAGATCTTGGTCTTTTAGTAAACTTCTGCCTTAGTCCCTGACTTCCACATATACTTCTCAGTCCTTCCCCCATCTTAAGTGAGGCAGAAAGATTAGAGAGAGGGACCAGCAGTTAGCGTAATGGCTATGTCCCTGGACTCCCACGTAGTCGACCACGGTTCGCGTCCCGGACCCTGTGGCTTAAAAGTGTGCGTGCATGCCCAAGATCCCGAGAGGAGAATGGAGGAGAAGGGATTGCGGCGTGACCATCCCCCCTGGGGGGTGATTTCTCGCTTTCTGTCTCTCTGTCTCTCTCTGTCTGGCGAGCGCATGCACCCTGTAGCGAAAAGACCTCTCCAAAAAAAAGAGAAAGACTAGAGAGAGCTGGAATAATATATTTCTATTTCCCCAGGCCCACTAGGCTCCGGTGAAATGGTTTCTTCTGAGGACGGGCCTGTGAAAAAACTGTGCTTTGGTCATATTCCAAAATGCTACTTTCCTCCTCCCCTGCTGGAAGGGTGAGGGAATTTTTCTCCAGAAAAATTATCATGAGCATTTGGAGGGCTCTGTAGATAAAACTTATAAAGTTGTGAGGTCCCCTGTGAGACTGAGTCCCCCCAGAGTTTTCAACTCTCAAGCTCGTCCACATTGATCCTCAAATAATTCATTAGGTTTTCCTACCCTGGACTGGTTCCCATGGGGTTCCTGCTCAGTTAAGTTGTGATTCTCTTTCTGTGTCTGCCCCTCTAAATTTTGGGTCAGAAGTTTGCCTATAACCTCACTTCTTTGATGGAGCTAAGAAAAGTTGTTGATTTTTAGTTTGTTGTTCAGCTTCTTTCTTGTGTGGATGGGAGTTACTTCCAAACTCCTTCCATGCCGGAAACTGGAAGTCAATGCATGTAAATTAAATCCACTCATTTGAACTGCTGTCTGCTTTGCCTTTGTATATTTTGATTATTTATCGACTGTCCTGCGAATAGATATTCCACTGACATCCTTTCCTTTTTTCTATTATAAACAGCATTGTTATAAACACTTGTGTGCATGACTACGTGAGCACACATGGAAGTTTCCCCGCGTAAATACTGGGAAGTGAAACGGCTGACTTGTAACAGTGCATGCTTACCTTGAAGGCAGCACCTTGCACTACTTGGTTATCCTGATCGCTCTGCCTGTAAGTTTGACTTCCCTGGGGGCCAAATTGTTTCTCCCATGGTTGCCCCAGGGAGCACGCTCTCTGGCCGTGCAGGACATTCCATTTCCCTATCCTTTTTAGAGCTCGCTATCAACAGACTTGTAAATTTTGCTATCTAGGGGGAAATGGTATTTTGTGGATTTAGTCTGGATTTTACTGACTGTTAGTGAGGTCTTTTCATTCAGCAAATAAGTTCTATGTCCCTACTGTGTGTCAAGTCTTGATCAGGGCTTGTGGAATACATCAGTGAACAAAACAGAGCACCCACCCTCCTTGTCCCTGTGAAGTTTTCATCCAGCAGTGTGTATGAAAGGTGGGGTGAGGTTAAAAAATAGAGAAGAAACATCTTGCAGTTTTCTTTCTTTATTTATGTATGTGTGTTTACATATGGTCTTACTATGTCACAGTTCTCCTGCCTCAGCCTTCCAAATAACTGGGGCCAGACTTTTGGCCGGAACCGCCATCTTCCAGTAATGAACATAGGAAAGGGGAGAGGCACCCGATACATGTTCTCTAGGCCTTTTAGAAAACATGGAGTGGTTCCTTTGGCAACATACATGCGAATCTACAAGAAAGGTGATATTGTAGACATCAAGGGAATGGGTACTGTTCAGAAAGGAATGGCCCATGAATGTGACCATGGCAAAAGATAAAAAAGTAGACGATTGAGAACTGGCTCTTCTGTTCAGCAGTATGGGATTCACTGTTGACCTCTATGGAAAAAATGTTAATGGACAAGGTGAGTCAAAGGGAGATTGAATTGCATTTAAAAGAGAATAGGAAAAAAAAAAAGGAGATAGCAAGTATAAATCTTTGAAAGGTGTTTTGCTGCAAAAAGGAACAAAGAAATGTGGCTCTAGATCACATGTAAAGTGTAATCAAGAGAAGGCTTCAGAAGGGGAGGAGTCTTATTTATATTCTTATAGGAATGATCCAGTAAAGAGCAAAAGAAAAAATGAAAAAAAACAAAAAACAAACCCAATATCGCAGAGAGAGGGGAGGCTATCTGAGCGATGTCCTTGTGTAATGTGAGGGGGTGGGATCAAGTGCACAACAGAGGACTGGGCTTTTTTTTTTTTTTTTTTGGAGAGATTTTCACTGTAGGGCGCGTGCGCTCGCCGGACAGACAGAGAGAGACATAGAGACAGAAAGCGAGAAATCACCCCCCAGGGGGGATGGTCATGCCGCAATCCCTTCTCCTCCATTCTCCTCTCGGGATCTTGGGCACGCACGCACACGCGCCCGGCGTGAGTTTTAAGCCACCGGGTCCGGGACATGAACCGCAGTCGCCTACGTGGGAGTCCAGCGACATAGCCATTACGCTAACTGCTGGTTCCCGAGAGTGCTGGGCTTTGACAGGAGCACGAATGATGTATCTGGACTAGAAGGCAGGAAGCCAGCATGTGGGTCTGGAAAAGGACAGAGAGGGTGGGGATGGGGCAGTCTCTGCAGTTTCTCTGCTGGTTGTGTCGATAACCATAGTGAAGTGGAGGGACCAGCAGTTAGCATAGTAAGGCATAGTAAACTTCTGCCTTAGTCCGTGACTTCCACATATACTTCTCAGTCCTTCCCCCATCTTAAGTGAGGCAGAAAGACTAGAGAGAGGGACCAGCAGTTAGCGTAACGGCTATGTCGCTGGACTCCCACGTAGTCGACCGCGGTTCGTGTCCCAGACCCTGTGGCTTAAAACTCACTCTGGGCGCATGTGTGTGCGTGCCCAAGATCCCGAGAGGAGAATGGAGGAGAAGGGATTGTGGCGTGGCCATCCCCCTGGGGGGTGATTTCTCGCTTTCTGTCTCTCTGTCTTTCTCTGTCTGGCGAGCACACGCGCCTTATGGCAAAAACCTCTCCAAAATAATAAAAATCAAAAAGAATGGGGTTGGCAGATGGTGTGGTGGGTAAGGGCACTAAAAAAAAGAGAGGAGGTGTCGAAGGTTTCAGGGGAAAAGAGAAATTGTAAATAACTGGCCGGAAAATGAGGAGAGAAATTAGCCTGGATAAGTGTCATATGATGGCCAAGGGGTATTTGGAGTCCACTTTAGGCTTGTGGTCATAAATTTAGAAGGGAAACCCTCCACAGGTCTGGTCCAGAGTGATGGCAGCCTCCCGTGCCAGGCCAGGTGCAGGTGCCCCAGAGGCAGCACGTGGGATTTATCACCGCAGCTATGGTCTTGCCCAGAGTATTAGGAAGTG
Organism: Tupaia belangeri chinensis; assembly: GCF_000334495.1. Lineage (NCBI taxonomy): Eukaryota > Metazoa > Chordata > Mammalia > Scandentia > Tupaiidae > Tupaia > Tupaia belangeri. The sequence goes on from NW_006159616.1 coordinate 14,963,095, forward strand.
AGAAGCTGAAGTGGCGGAGGGTGTATACAAGATGGCTAGGGTTGACTAAGGAATGTAAACAGAGACAAAAGGGGAGGAGGACATCAAGTCACTGGTGATACATGATATTAGGAATGATTCAGATTTGTCCTTGGAAGACAAGAACCTTTCTCTACAGGGAGGATTCCTGGTGAACACACAGATACACACCATTATGTACAGTCCAACCACATGGTCTCAGAAAAGATTTAAAATTAAAACAGTGCCTGTAGCTTTATCTACTTGACATGCATTTGCCTGTTCTTATCCTTGGCCCTCTCTTCTGTTGGGCTGTCTTCCTTGCATAGATTGTAAGCTTTTACACATTTTGATCACTAATCCTTCCATGGATATGAAAATCACAAGTCATTTATCATGATATAATATTCTAAGAAGTCTTTGTTATGATTTTAGTCAAATGTGTCTTAGAACGGCTTGTGCTTTGGGGACCAACAGATGGCAGAATGGTTACATTGCTGGACTCCCATGTAGTTGACTGTGGTTTGAGTCCCAGACTCTGCTGCTTAAAATTCAAGCTGGGCGCATGTGCATGCATGCCCAAGATCCTGAGAGGAGAATGAAGGAGAAGGGATTGTGGTGTAGCCATTCCCCCCCCGGGGGGGGGGGGGGGATTTCTCACTTTCTGTCTCTGTCTCTCTGACTCTCCAGCAGGTGCATGCACCCTATAGCAAAAATCTCTCTTAAAAAAAACAAGGAAAGAATAGTTTGTGCTTTTGGGGTCTTGTTCAACAACTTCCCATGTATTTTATCCTAAAATTTCCTTAGTTTTGCTTTTTATTTATTTATTTACTTTAGAGAGATTTTTTGCTATAGGGCATGTGTACTTGCCAAAGAGACAAAGAACAAGAAATCACTTCCCCCAAAGGGGGATTGCCACACTGCAATTCCCTCTCCTCCATTCTCTTCACAGGATCCTGAGCACGCACACACATGTACCCGGTGTGAGTTTAAGTTGCCAGGTCCAAGACTTGAACCGCGGTCAACTATGTGGGAGTCCAGTGAGGTATTCATTATGCCATCTGTTGGCCCCTATTTATTTTTTGAATTCATGATAGGGAGCAGAGAGTGAGAGGGAGGGCAGTATCCTGCATAGGACTTGGTCACACTATGGTCCCCTTCCTCCAGTCCTTCGGCCCATTGGAATACTGGACCTGCCTGCACACTTTGCATGTTTTCAGGCCTACCAGACTGGGGACTTGAATTGTGGTCCTGGCCCCAGTGGCTTGAAAAACACACCAAATGAATGTATGGGCAGGCCCAGAATCTCTACAGGATGGAGAAATGGAGAAGAAAGGATTGCAGCATAACCACAGCCCACTGGGAAGTGCTTTCTCTCTCTTCCTCTCTCTTTCTCTATCTCTCTCTGGAGAGCACACATGCCCTCTGACAATTTTTTAAAAATACATATGTGTGGGGACCAGCAGTTGGCCTAATGGCTATGTCACTGAACTCCCATGTAGTTGACTATGGTTTGAGTCCCCGATCTGGCAGCTTGAACTCACGCCGGGCATGTGTGTGTGTGTGTGCCCAAGATCCAGAGAGGAGAATGGAGGAGAAGGGATTGTGGTGTGGCCATCCCCCCTGGGGAGTGATTTCTCGCTTTCTGTCTCTCTGTCTCTCTCTGTCTTTCTGGTGAGCACATGTGCCCCATAGCAGAACCCTCTCCAAAAAAAAAAAATACATATGTGTGTATATATGTGTATATATATAATGAAATAGTTAGCTGTTACAGTTTGATAGTACTCTCAACATTTTTGACATCACCCATTCCAAAGCAAACTAGTATTTGTGGTATATATCCAGAGTGTGGCTACCCCACAGGCCCTTCTGAAGCCAGCGCCCCTGCCAGAGTCTTTGAGGAAGCAGCTGCCCTGAGCAATCCAGGTTCACACCACATCACATTGTTTAGTAACCAGAACAGGGCTGGGCCCCAGCTGAACAACTGGGCCAGTTAGTTTCTCCCTATTAGGATTTTATTTATTTATTGCTTGTGTGTTCACTGGAAAGAGACAGAGACAGAGAGAGTGAGAGAGGAGAAGCGCCTCCCATAGGGAATGGTCACATTGCAATCCTTTTTCCTCCATCTCCCCCTCCTTTCAGGATGTTGGGCATATATGCACTTGTGCCTGGTGTATTGCTCACGCTGCCAGGTCCCAGACTTGAACCGCTGTAGCTGGCCATGTGGGAACCAACTGCCTTAACCACCAGGCCACAGAACCAGGCCCCTGTTAGGATTTTTAACTAGGAAATGCTAAAGCCATGAGGCAGTGTCTGCAGAAGCAGCTGAAGCTAAGTCATAAGCTACAGAATAAAAACAGAAAAGCTGTGAGAACCTACATGAAAGCCACAATTATGAGGGCACTGAGATGAAAAGCGAGAGTTGTGAGTAAAGAAAAACTATACGGTCAAAGGTGTGGAGGCCAATGGTGGAAGGGTGAAGAGAACAGTGAGTCAGTGATGGTGTTAACATCAAGATGGGGTCTTGACCTTCCTGTGGCCATGCTTCTAGGCCCTTCTTTCCCCGAGGTCAGGTTGTTTGACTTTGTCAGGGATTCTATGTATTTAAATATGTTTGGAGAGACAGAGAGACAGAAAATCACTCCCTGGGGGGTGGCCATACCACAATCTCTTCTCCTCCATTCTCCTCTCAGGATCTTGGGCACACATGTACATGCGCACCGGTGTGAGTTTAAGTCACCAGGTCCAGGACCTGAACCACAGTCGACTGCATGGGAGTCCAGCAACATAGCCATTATGCCAACTACTGGTCCCATAGAAAGAATTATTTTATTTATTTATCTTAATTTGACAGGGGGCGGGGGAGAGGGAGAGAGAGTGAGAAAGCAAGTCACCAGGTCCGGGACTCTAACTACAGTTGGCCATGTGGGAGTCGAGTGCTCTTAACCTCTGCACTACCTGCCCTAGACTTTATTTTTTTTATAGCAGTTTTAGGTTTATAGCGAAACTGAGCAGAACGTGCAGAATTCCTGTACATTACCTCACCTCAACGTCAGTTACTCGCTGCATTACTGTGGTACATTTGTCATCAATGATGAACCAAAACTGACACAAGATTAAATTTATTTACTTATTTTAAATTTGCAATAGGGTCCATGAGCTTGCCAGAGAGAGAGAAAGTCAGAAAGCACCCTGAGAGGGGAAGGCCACACCGCAATCCCTTTCCCTCTTTTTCTCCTTGTGGTATCTGGGGCACACATGCTTATGCATGTGCCTAGTGTGTTTTCAAGCCACTGGATCCAGGACTCAAACTGCACAGTCGGCTAGGTAGGATCCAGTCATCCTAACTACCACGCCACTGACTGGCCTGATACATGATCATTAACCAACATCTACAGTTTACATTAGGGGTCATTCTTTTTTTTTTGAGAGAGAGATTTTTGCTATAGGCCTATGTGCTTGCCAGAGAGACAGAAAGCAAGAAACCATCCCCCAGGTGGTATGGCCACACTGCAATTCCTTCTCTTCCATTCTCTTCTTGGGATCTTGGGCATGCATGTACACGTGCCCAGTGTGAGTTTTGAACCACCTGGTCTAGGACTCAAACCATGCTGTCCATGTGGGAGTCAAGTGACATAACTGCTATGGCATCTGCTGGTCTCAGGGGTCATTCTTTATGTTGTATATTCTATGAGTATTGACAAGTATTTTCGGTTGCCGTTAAAGTCATGTTTTGCATAGAAAAATACATCATCATTTTTCTGACGACCCAAAACAATGACATGTATCCACCCTTATAAAATCATACAGAATAATAGTTTTGCTGCCCTAAAAATTCCTTATGCTCAGGTGTCAGCAGGTGGTGCGGTGGTTAGGACATTGGACTCTCACATGGCTGACCACAGTTTGAATCCCAGACCTGATGGCTTGACACTCACACCAGGAGCATGTGTGTGCATGCCCAAAATCTCAAAAGGAGAATAGAGGAGAAGGGATTGCGACATGGCCATCTCTCTTGGGGGTGATTTTTCATTTTCCCTCCCTCTGTCTCTTTCTGTCTCCAGCAAGTGTACGTGCCTTATGGCAAAAACATTTAAAAAAAAAAAAAAAGCCCTTAATGCTCTGCCTAGTCATCCCTGGCAACCATTAATCTTTTCTTTTCTTTTCTTTTTTTTTTTTAAAGACAGGGTTTTATTATGTCAGGAGGCTCCTGCCTCAGCCTCTCAAGTACTTAAGACTACAAGCATGTGTCACCACATCTGGGTCCCATTAACCCTTTGGCCATGTGAGATCCAGCTGCCTTAATCACTAGGTCACCATATGGCGCATTCATTCCCAGAGAGCATGAGCAAGAGGGAGAGGGAACACATTACCCAAACAGACATAGTCATGCTACAGTCCTCTTTCCTCCATCTTCCCTTCTCATCTGGATTTTGGGTGCACACACATGTCGTTTTCAAGTCACTGGGACTGAGACTTGGACCATGGTTGGCCATGTAGAATCTGTCTCCCTTAATGCTATGGAGCCAGCTCTCTCTGGTTTTGTTTTTTGTTTGTTTGTTTTTTTGTTTTTGTTTTTGTTTTTTTGAGAGGTTTTTGCTATAGGGTGTGTGCACTCGCCAGACAGACAGAGAGAGTCAGAGAGACAGAAAGCAAGAAATCACCCCCAGGGGGGATGGCCACGCCACAATCCCTTCTCCTCCATTCTCCTCTCGGGATCTTGGGCACTCATGCACACGCGCCTGGCGTGAGTTTTAAGCCACCGGGTCTGGGACGCGAACCGCGGTCGACTACGTGGGAGTCCAGCGACATAGCCATTACACTAACTGCTGGTCCTTCTCTCTCTCTTTTTTAAAGTTTATATATTTTTATTCATGATAGGGAAATAGAGATGTATATTAGAGAGACAAAGAGAGAGAAGCACCCTCGACAGGATTCCATCACACCATAAGTCCTTTCCTCCAGTCTGTCAGCACATCAGGCTCTTGGGCATCCATTGGACATGTCCAGTATGTTTTCAGGCCAACTCGGAGATTTGAGCCCTTAGTCAGCCATGCGGTTTCTGGCACTGCAGTTCAGTTTGCTACCAATTGTACTGCTAGGCTGGACTGCCAATGATGTGTTTACTGCCTTTTCTAGACCTTTTTTTTAAATATAGTTTTGCCTTTTCCAGAATGTCGAATAGTTGAAATTACACAGCATGTAGCCTTTTCAGATTGATTTCTTTCACTTAGCAATATGCCATTAAGGATTTTCCCTGCCTTTTTGTGGTTTGGTAGCTCATTTCTTTTTAGCATTGAATAATATTTCATTGAATTACTGCATCAGAGTCTATATGTTCATCTATCAAAGGACATCCTGGTTGCTTCTGAGTTAAAATTCTTTTAAAAATAAAAATAGAAAAACAAACAAATGTAACTAAATTTATTTTAGAAGTTGAAGTGTTAGGAGACATTTGGGGATGAGAGGAGCTGAAGCAGGGATACTTTGAAATCGAGGTGCCATGAAGACGGAATGAAAAGAAGGTAGACATTAGAGTGAGTGTCCCAGAACTGGACCCATAGCAGAGTGGCGAAGTGCTATGTGTGGACTATGCTAGTCCCAGACTGGAAAAACACACAGATGTGTGTGCATTTTTTAAAAGAATTATTTAATTTAACTATACTTACTTATTTATTTTTCATTTGACCAGAGAGGAATAGAGTGAGCGAGAGAGAGACAGGGAAAGTGAGAAAGCAAATCTCCTGGTCTGGGACTTGAGCTGCCATCAGCCATCCGGGAGTCTAGCACCCTTAACCACCAGGCTACCTGCCAGCCCGATGTGCATGCCTTTATACATGCCCCAAAATCCTGATGAGATGGAGGATTAGAGAAAAAAGGATTGTGGCGAGACCTCACCTCTGGAGAGGTAGTGGTTCTTTCTCTCTCTTCTGTGGTGAGTGCTTGTACTCTTTGACAAAAAAAAAAAAAAAAGAAAAACACAGTATTTTAGAAGTTGAAGTGTTAGGAGACATTTGGGGATGAGAGGAGCTGAAGCAGGGATACTTTGAAATCGAGGTGCCATGAAGACGGAATGAAAAGAAGGTAGACATTAGAGTGAGTGTCCCAGAACTGGACCCATAGCAGAGTGGCGAAGTGCTATGTGTGGACTATGCTAGTCCCAGACTGGAAAAACACACAGATGTGTGTGCATTTTTTAAAAGAATTATTTAATTTAACTATACTTACTTATTTATTTTTCATTTGACCAGAGAGGAATAGAGTGAGCGAGAGAGAGACAGGGAAAGTGAGAAAGCAAATCTCCTGGTCTGGGACTTGAGCTGCCATCAGCCATCCGGGAGTCTAGCACCCTTAACCACCAGGCTACCTGCCAGCCCGATGTGCATGCCTTTATACATGCCCCAAAATCCTGATGAGATGGAGGATTAGAGAAAAAAGGATTGTGGCGAGACCTCACCTCTGGAGAGGTAGTGGTTCTTTCTCTCTCTTCTGTGGTGAGTGCTTGTACTCTTTGACAAAAAAAAAAAAAAAGAAAAGAAAAGAATAGTGTCCCAGGCATTCCAACATCTAAGCCTGGATGTCAGAGGTGAATTTCACTCTTTATTCTGGGTTATAGTCATTTGCCTCTTTGTTCTGTTTATAAACATGCCTTGGATTGAAGAAATGAATTTCAGCAGCAAATAGCACCTGCTACATTAATGTTATATGATTAAATTCAAATACGATTTTAGAATCTAACATATATTTTCTTTGGTGAGGTGACTCCTCCTTCTGTGGGCTCCTTTGTGACCAAAGTGAGTCTTGTTTGTTCGGCATTTAGACAAAATGGGGTTTGTGAGTAGTTTTTATCTCCTCATTATTATGCCCTCATTATCCCTAGAAAATAACACCTTTCCTCCAAGGCACACCTAAGTAATTTACCAGTAGATGTGGGAGAAATGTTTATCTGGAAATGCAGCTTCCCCGAGGGTGGAATTTGCTGGCTCTTCAGCTTGCTCAGTTAACAGTGGACAGCTGTGTCTAACAGGAAGCTCGGAATAGCATGTCTCAGGGAAATGGCAGGAAGACAGAGGGAGGAAGACGCCTAATTATCAAACTTGGCAAGGGGCCAAGACAACGAAAATCAGCATCTCCTCCCCTTAATTCTTTCATAAGCCCTATGAGACTTTCAATAACCACTAGTGGTCAGGAGTCAGATGCTGGGTTTAGAGCTCATCCAAAAGGCATCCTAGTGCCCCAGACAGGGTACTCTGTGCTCATTGGCTAAGAGTGACTCAAAGCAACAGCATCCCACCACTGAATCTGAGATGGATCCGTGGAGCTAGGGTTCCTTGAGCTCTGTCCGTGTATTGGTAAACAGACCTTCTCCTTTAGTCAAAATACAACACAGTGCATATGAAGTTGAACTGGAAACTATTGCTTATCACAACCAGCCACATTCAAACGAAGAGAGTTTCTCATGTTTTAGATCATTTATTTAATTTTATTTATTATTATTGTTATTATTATTATTATTATTATTATTATTATTAGCACATGTGCTAACCAGAGGGAGACAGAGAGAGAGAATGTGAGAAAGCAAGTTGCCTGATCTGGGATGTGAACAGTGGTTGGCCATGTAGGAGTCCAATGCCTTAACCACCATGCCACCTGCCAGCCCCAATCTTTTATTTTAATAAGATTTTTTTTTTCCCCTCCACAAACTTCTTTTCCCTCCCAACCTGGTAGGACCAGGGCTCACACCATGGTTGGCCATGTTGGATCCAACTCCCTTAACCACTAGGCTATGAGGCCAGATCTGAAAAGCTGTTTTACTTCTGTATGTGTTCATTCATGTGCTGTGTGCCCTGAAATAAGCCCAGTTCTCTTTTGCAATTCAGTGCAGGGACTTTTAAAAGACTCTCAGGGGTTACTTAGCTAGTTGGGGGGTGGGATTGAAGAGGGAGAAATTCCCATTTACAGATTTACAATCAATTATAAAGTGAAAGCCTGTGGTGGGTAAACGCAAGGTTAGCTCCAAGCGGGGATACAGCAGTGGGAAGGCAGGGAGAAGCCCTACTTGTGAGTCAAGCTGAAAAAGTACAGTGGGAGATAGCTGAAGTTCAGTACTGGCTTCTGTCTGCACGACATAAACTTGGAAGGCAATTTCACAGAAAATGCCTAGAAACAAGCTTCAGTCTGTTATAAGACTTGCTAAAATACCCTAGTTCTGCTTACGGCATTTTAGGGGAAAATAATTTAGGTATTCTACAGCTTGACTACTTCTGGTAAATTATGAAGGCTAGCTACCAGCCATATGTTCAAAGAACCTGAATTTTTTTTTAATTATAAAAATTATCCATGCTTGATATGAAAAAAAAAATTGAACAGAACAGTGTTGAAGGAAGTAAAAAGTCAGTTTCTTGTTCCCTCCTTATTCTCCATTTTACTCCTAGTATATTAGTATAAACAGTTTATTTTATTTTTTTTGAATTATTTTTTAAATTTAATTTTATTCATTTGTTTATTTATTTATTTTAATTTGACCAAAGAGGGACAGAGAGAGAGGGAAAGCGAGAAAGCAAGCCGCCAGGTCTGGTACTCGAACTGGGGTCACCAATGTGGGAGTCCAGTGCCCTTAACCACCATGCCACCTGCTGGCCACTTATTGTTATTTTTTAATTCACCAGAGAGAGACAAAGAGAGAGGAAAAGTGAGAAAGCAAACTGCCAGGTCCAGGACTCGATCATGTGGGAGTCTAGCACCTTAACCACCAAGCCATCTGCTGGCCCCTAAACAGTTTATTTTTAAGAATTATTTTATTTAATTGTATTTTTTTTTTTTTTAATTTGACCAGAGAGAGAAAGGGAAAGGGAGAAAGCAAGCTGCCAGGTCAAACTGTGATTGACCATGAGCGAGTCTAGAACCTTAATCATCATGCCATCTGCCGGTCCCAGCATAAACAGTTTTTTAGAGGATATGTTTCTAGGCAGTTTTTTGTTTTGTTTTGTTTTTGTTTTTTAACGTTTTTGCCATAGGGTGCAAGCACTTGCTGGAGAGACAGAGAAAGACCGTGAGAGGGAAAGTGAGAAATCACTCCCCAGGGGGATGGCCATGACACAGTCCCTTCTCCATTCTTTCTCCTCTGGGGATTCTGGGCATGCACACACGCATGCCTGGTGTGATTTCAAGTCACTGGGTCAGGGACTTGAACCATGGTTGATCATGTGGGAATCTAGCGCCTTAACCACCATGCTACCTGCTGGCCCCTATAGATATTTATTTATTTATTGTGAGAGAGAGGAAGAGAGAAGAGGTTCTCTTGACACCGTCTTGCCGTAGCTGGTATGTTCGAGTTGATCTAGGATCTGAACCTGGCCTCACACATGAGTCCATTATCACACAATGATACCGTAACACTGTGCCACCACAGCTGGGTCATTCTAGACAAATATGAAGAACATATTTAAATAAGGGGACCAGCAGGTGATGTGATGGTTAAGGTGGCTGAACTTCCCACATGGCTGACTGCGATTCGAGTCCCAGACCTGGCAGCTTGATTTCTCACTTTCCCTTTCTCTGCATTTCTCTCTGGTTAACTTAAACAAAATAAAATAATGACATTGAATACAATAATTTTTAAAAATTCAAATAAGGTCAGATTTGTAGCCTAGTGGTTAAGGGAGCTGGATCTCAAATGGGCAGTCATGATTCAAATCCCCGCCCTGATGGCTTGAAAAACATGAGCGGTGTGTGTGTGTGTGTGTGTGTGTGTGTGTGTGTCTGTGTGTTTGTCCCATATCCCAACAAGATGGAGAGATGGAAGAGAAGGGATTGCCTTCCTATTGGGAACTGCTTTCTTTCTTTTTTAGAGAATGATTGTATTTAACTTTGCTTACTTATTAATTTACTTTTTAAAAATTTGATCAGAATGAGACCAGCAGTTAGTGTAATGGCTATGTCGCTGGACTCCCGACCGCAGTTCGAGTCCCAGACCCAGTGTCTTAAACTTATGCCAGGCACATGTGCATGTGTGCCCAAGACCCAGAGAGGAGAATGGAGGAGAATGGATTGTGTGCGGCCATCCTCCTAGGGGGGTGATTTCTCACTTTCTGTCTCTCTGTCTCTCTCTGTCTTTCTGGTGAGCACACGCACCCTATAGCTAAAACCTCTCCAAAAAAAAAAAGAATTAAAAAAAAATTTGACCAGACTGAGACAAAAGTGAGAAAGTAAGCCACCAGGTCTGGGACTCAAAGCACAGTTGGCCATATGGGAGTCGAGGGCCCTTAACCACCATGCCACCAGGGCAGCTTTCTTTCTCCTGCTTTCTTTCTATCTCTCTCTGGAAAATGTAGGCACCCTCTGGGAATTAAAAAAATAAAAAAGACAGGGCCAACAGGTGGCATGGTGGTTAATGTGCTGGACTCCCACATAGCTGATTGTGTCTTGAGTCCCAGACCTGACGGGCTTGCTTTCTTTCTCACTTTCCCTCTCTCTCTATCTCTCTCTTGTGAATGTGTGATGCTGTAGCAAATTTAAAAATAAATAAATAAATAAAATAATTCTATAAAAAATTAAAAGAAAATATATTGTACGTTTGTACCATAATTTAAACAGTTTTTGCTGATGTTTGAGATTTTCCAGTTTACAGTATTATAAATTATTTTGCAGGCTTCTTGTATATACTTCTGCACACTTACACAAGATTATTTGTAAAATGGCTCATTTTTAAAAATTTTGTCAGAGGATGTATGTGCTTGCCCAAGAGAGACAGAGGAAAAGTGAGAAAGCAACCTCCCATGGGGAATGGTCACACCACAATCCCTTCTCTTCCCTCTCTCCCTCCTTTTAGGGTCCTAGGCAAGCACACATACTCTGGTGTGTTTCTCAAACTGCCAGATCCAGGAGTCAAACTGCACAGTTGGCCTTGTGGGATCCAGTTGCTTTAACCATCATACCACCAGCTGGCCTTAGAATGGCTTTTTTTTTTTTTTTGAGAGATTTTTGCTACATGGTACATGTGCTCACTGGAGAGACAGAGAGAAACAGAGACAGAAAGCGAGAAATCGCCCCCTTTGGGGGATGGCCATGCTGCAATCCCTTCTCCTCCATTCTCCTCTTGGGATTTTGGGTACGCACGTGCATGCCCCGGCATAAGTTTTAAGTTGCTGGATCTGGGATGTGAACCATAGTTAACTACCTGGGAGTTTAGCAATGTAACTGCTATCCCATCTGTGGATTCCTAGAATGGAGCTTTTTTTTTTTTTAAAGGTAAAATGTTTAATTAATCATTCATTTATTTTAATTTGACCAGAGAGATGCAGAGAGAGAGAGAGAGAGAGAGGAAGTGAGAAAGCAAACCACCAGGTCACCAGGTCCTGGACTGGAACCATTGTCAGCTGCCCTTTAACCACCACGCCACCTGCTGGTCTCCCTTATAATGGCTTTCTAAAAGCAGAACTGCTGGGTCAAAGGGTATGGATAGTTAACATTTTGATGATAGTATCAAAGTGTATTCTGAAAAATGGAAGCAATCATATTCTCAACAACAGTCTCATGGGAACCAGCAGTTAGCATAATGGCTATGTCGCTGGACTCCCACATAGTCAACTGCAGTTTTCGTCCCGGACCCGGTGGCTTAAAACTCACGCCGGGCGCATGTGTGTGCATGCCCAAGATCCCAAGAGGAGAATGGAGGAGAAGGGATTGCGGTGTGGCCATCCCCCCTCGCTTTCTGTCTCTATGTCTCTGTCTGTCTGTCTGGCGAGTGCACGCGCCCTATAGCGAAAACCTCTCAAAAAAACAAAACAAAACAAAAAAACAGTGCCTCAGAATGTCTATTTTCTCATATTCTTATAAGCACTGGATATTATGAAGTAATTTTTCCCTCATTTGAGAGATGATTTTAATTTACATTTATTTCATTATGATTGTATCATATGTTTATAGAACACATTTTTCTATGAACTTTTTGTTGATATGTTTTGTCTATTCTTTGTTTTTTTTTTTTTTTAAACATTTTTTTTTAGAGGGTGCATGCGTTTGCCACAGACAGGAAGAAGGAGAGAGAGGGGGAGAAAGCACCCCCATGGGTAATGTCACACATCACAATCCCTTTTCCTCTGTCTTTCCTTCCTGTCGGGACTTGGGGCATGGACTCAAACTGTGGGGTTGAACTGTGGGATCCAACGGCCTTAACCACCAGGCCATGGAGCCAGCACTGTTCATTTTGTTTGTTTGTTTTATTTTGTTTTTGGAGAGGTTTTTGCTATAGGCCGTGCGTGCTTGCCAGAAAGACAGAGAGACAGAAAGCAAGAAATCCACCCCCAGGGGAGATGGCCATGCTGCAACCCCTTCTCCTCCATTCTCCTCTCGGGATCTTGGGCACGCACGCACATGCACCCAGCATGAGTTTAAGCCACCGGGTCTGGGAGTCAAACCACGGTCGACTACATGGGAGTTCAGCGACATAGCCATTACGCTAACTGCTGGTCCCAGAATTGTCCATTTTTCTATTGAGCTTTTCCTTATAGACTTGTAAGAGCTATTGCATTACAGGACCAGCAGGTGGCGTTGTGGTTAAGGTGCTGGACACTCCCACATGGCCGACCACGGTTCGAGTCCCAGACCTGGCGGCTTCCTTTCTCCCTTTCTCTCTCTCTCTGTGTCTCTCTCTGGTCAAATTAAAATAAATTAATGAATAAATAAAATTAAATAAATAATAATTTTTAAAAAAGAGCTATTGCATTAGTGAAGTTAGCTTTTTTTTTTTTAAACAAATGTGCACTTTATTGAATCACATTATAGTCAGAAATGTGAGTAGAAATGGCTGTATAAAAGCTAGGAGCAGGGAACCAGCAGTTAGCGTAATGGCTATGTCGCTGGACTCCCATGTAGTCAACCGCGGTTCGCGTCCTGGACCCGGTGGCTTAAAACTCACGCCGGGTGTGTGCGCATGCGTGCCCAAGATCCTGAGAGGAGAATGGAGGAGAAGGGATTGCGGCGTGACCATCCCCTCTGGGGGGGGTGATTTCTTGCTTTCTGTCTCTATGTCTCTCTCTGTCTTGCTGGCAAAAATAAATAAATAAATAAAAAGCTAGGAGCAGGCCCAAAGGCCCAGGGAAAAGGGCAGCAGTGGATGGTGGACATGGCTGCAGGCCATGGACATCGACTTATTAGCCTTGAAAAGACTCTTTCATCAGTTGAATCATATCTGCAATTACTGGAGCAGTGAGGAAAAGGATGATGAACATGATATTCAGAATGATGCTGATGTTTAGGGCGAAGTTGTTCAGGCACTTGGTGATGGAGGTGTAGGTCTGGGCCCCAATCACCTCACCCAAGATCTTTCTGTCCCTAGACTTCATGGAGTAGGGGAATGCAATGAAGCCCAGGCAGCAGTAGTTCATGAAGACTGTGTTGAACAGGGACCAGACCACATGGTCAGGCACCTAGGTCTCGCAGGTGTTGATAACAGAGCACGTCACTGGAGCTGTGTGTGGTCGCACCCCCAGCACAGATCCCTCATGCTCTTCCTTGAGCATCTCTTGTTTGGGGGAGGGCGGTGTTGGCGCGAGGGAAGAAGGTTTGGGGAGTGTGGTTCATAGGGCACGCAGCATTTGATGAGGCAGGTTGCTGTTTTCTAGGGAAGTTAGCTTTACTTACAAAAGTCAAAAATATCCTGTCCCCACTTTCCCATTGTTTGCTTGTATTTTTTTGAGACTGTGATGTTCTTATGCCTTATAGAGATGTAAAATATTTATGCAGTAAAATTCACTGGTGTTTTTCCTTTATGGCTCTAGGATTTCTTGTCATGCTTAGAGGGATTCCTCAATTTATGATCTGAAAAAACTTTAGTATTCTAATATTATATGGGTTCATTTAAGCAATCATAAAATATCTGGCATATACGAAAAATATACATAACTTATATGAAGGTTATAGAGGACAGGAATAAAATAAACATCATTAAACTCAATCTAAGAAATAGTTTAGTCATGTAATATTTTAAAATTATTTTTTTAATTTTATTTTTGATGATTACTTTTTAAATTTGACCAGAGAGATAGAGAAAGAGAGGGAAATTGAGAAAGCAAGCCACCTGCTGATCCCAGCCATGTCATTTTTTTACATTTGAGAAATATCCATCCAGGTGGCTGGATCCTACATAGCTGACTGTGTGGTTCAAGTCTCCAACCTGGCAGTTTGAGAAACATGCCAGTTGGGCCAGCATTTGGCATGGTGGTTAAGGTGCTGGACTCCTACATGGGTGACCATGGTTCAAGTCTTGGACCTGGCGGCTTACTTTCTCACTCCCTCTTTCTCTCTCTATGTCTCTCTCTGGTCAAATTGAATAATAATAATAAGTAAATTAAATTAAATAAGTAACTTTTTTAAAAAAGAAAGAAAAACATGCCAGGCTTGTGTGCCCAAAATCCTGAAAGAAGGGAGAGGAAAGGAGAAGGGATTGATCCGTGACCAACCGCCATGAGGGGATGCTTTCTCACTTCTCTTTCTGTCTCCCCGGTGAGTGCATATACCCTCTAACAGATAAAGATACAAATAAATAAAAAGAAAGTAAAAAACCCACTGAGGGCCAGCCCTATAGCACAGCAGTTAAACACTGTGCATAGAGAGCCAGATCCTATTTGTCTGACTGTGGTTTGAATCCTGGCTCCGAAGTCTTGAAAATCATTTTGGTTATATGAACGTATGTGCCCCAAATCCAGATGGGATGGAAAAATAGAAGAGAAAGGATTGTGGCATGACAACACCCTAGGGGGGAGTGCTTTCTCTCTCTCTAGAAAGTACATGAGCCCTCTGGCAATTTAAAAAATTCCCATCTGTAATGGGGGAAAAGGGAATTAGTAGTAACATGAATCTAGATTTGTGTGTGTGTGTGTGTGTGTGTGTATGTTACTTTTGTTTGCTCACGTTATATTGTCCAAACATTCATTAAATAATCCTTCTTTCCCTTGTCTTCTTTTAAATAATGGTATACATCTCCAATGTGACCTCTGTAAACAAAATAATATTACTTTTTTGGGGGCCAGCAGATGGCGTAGTAGTTATGTCATTGGACTCCCACATAATTGATTGTGGTGTGAGTCCCAGACCTGGTGGATTGAAATTCATACTGAGCGCCTGTGCGTGCGTGCCCAAGATCCCAGAAGGAGAATGGAGGAGAAGGGATTGTGGTATGTCCATTTCCCCTTGGGGGTGATTTCTTTCTTTTTTTTTCTTTAAGAGGTTTTTTGCTGCAGGGCGCCTGCGCTCACCAGAGAGACAGAAAGACAGAAAGCAAGAAAGCAAGAAATCACCCCCCGGGGGGATGGCCACACCAAAATCCCTTCTCCTCCATTCTCCTCTCAGGATCTTGGGCACGCACATGCGCACGCGCGCCCAGCGTGAGTTTAAGCCACCCTGTCGAGTCAGGAACTGCGGTCCACTACATGGGAGTTCAGCAACATAGCCATTATGGTAACTACTGGTCCGGGGTGATTTCTCACTTTCCCTCTCACTGTCTTTGTCTCTATCCCTGGTGAGTGCATGTGCCTTAAGGCAAAAGCCTCCCTCCGCCCCAAAACAAAATAAAACAAAATAATATCACTTTTGGAGCTAGACAGTGGCACAGCAGTAGAACACAATGCTCTTGGGGCAATCCCACATGAGGTTTTCAGTTCAAGTCTGGAGACCTCCCTCAGCATGCCAGACAGGCTTGTATTCATGATTTCAGAGCTAGGGTAGATTGAGGTGTTGAAACCATTGAGTCAGGTGCTATTTATCCCTCTTTTGCTCATTAGAAGAAATAAATAAATGAGCTTTTTTTTTTCTTTCTTTTTGAGAGGTTTTTCACTATACGGCGCGTGTGCCCGCCAGACAGACAAAGACAGAGAGACAGAAAGCGAGAAATCACCCCCCCAGAGGGGATGGCCATGCCGCAATCCCTTCTCCTCCGTTCTCCTCTCGGGATCTTGGGCACGCACGCACACGCGCCCAGCGTGGGTTTTAAGCCACCGGGTCCGGGACGCAAACTGCTGTTGACTACGTGGGAGTCCAGCGACATAGCCATTACGCTAACTGCTGGTTCCCAATAAATGAGCTTTTTAAAAAAAAGTATTTAATTTTATTTATTATTATTTTTCTTTTTTCTTTTCTTTTTCTTTTTTATGGAGAGGTTTTTGCTATAGGGCATGTGCTCACCTGAAAGACAGAGAGAGACAGAGAGACAGAAAGCGAGAAATCACCCCCAAGGGGGGATGGCCACACTGCAATCCTTTCTCCTCCACTCTCCTCTAGAGATCTTGGGCACGCATGCACATGCGCCTGGTGTGAGTTTAAACCACTGGGCCTGGGACTCGAACCACGGTCAACTACATGGGAGTCCAGTGACACAGTCATTATGCCAACTTCTGGCCCCTTTTTGTATTATTTTTGGTCTTTTATCTTTTTAAAAACTATTATTTATTTTATTTTATTTATTATTATCATTTTGTTTGCTATAGTGCACATGAATTCACCAGAGAGAGAGAAGGAAAGTAAGAAAACAAGCTGTCAGATCTGGGACTCAACGTGCATTTGGCCATGTGGGAGTCCAGCATCTTAATCATCTTTTCAGCCCTTTTTTTTTTTTTTAAGAGAGATTTTTCGTTATAGGGAGTGTGCACTCACCAGAGACAGAGACAGAAAGTGAGAAATCAACCCTTGCCCCAGGGGGGAGGGCCATGCAGCAATACTATCACTTCCATTCTCCTCTTGGGATTTTTGGCACGCACAAGTTCCTGGCATGAGTTTTAAGTCCCTGGGTTAGGACTTGAACTATAGTCGACTATGTGGGAGTCCAGAGACGCAACCATTACACTATCTGCTGGCTCCATTATTATTATTATTATTTTTAATTTGACCAGAGAGAGAGAGATTGAGAGAGAGTGAGAAAACAAGTTGCCAGGTCTGGAACAAACCATGGCCAGTCATGTGGGAGCCTCAACACCACGCCATTTGCCAACCCCAGTACATGAACTTTAAAAAAAAACAAAACTTCTTGGGGGGCCAACAGGTGGTGTAGTGGTTAAGGCGTTGGACTCCCACGTTGCTGACCACTGTTCGATTCCTGGACCCTGCAGCTTCAAACTCATGCTGGGCATACTGTGTGCATGCCAAAAATTCTGAGAGGAGAATGGAGAAGAGTTTACAGCATGGCCATCACCCCTGGGGATGGGGTTGAGTTCTCACTTTCTGTTTCTCTGTCTCTCCAGTGAGCACACATGCCCTTTGACAAAAATCTTTCAAATAAACAAAACTTCTTGGGTAAGACAGTGGCATGGTGGTAAGGTGGCTGGATCCCACATGGCCAATTCAAGTCCTGGACCTGGTGGTTTATATGTGCCCAAAATTCCAAAAGAAGGAGGAGAGATTACAATGTGACCATCCCCCATGAGGGAGGTACTTTCTCTCTCAGTGTCTCTCTAGAAAGTGCAAGTATCTTCTAGCAAAATTAAAAAATATATATTACTTGCAGTAAGATATGTAAAGTAACTAACAAAACTTTTTGATTGCAGAGTCAATAACCAGAATAATATGCATTTTCTAAAGCTTGTTCAAAAGAATAAAGAAACTTTTTTCTAATTTTATAAGGAGAAAAAGATCCTAATAGGTATGTGACCTCTTTAACCTTCAGTAAGTTATTCAACTTCCCTAAGTCTCAGATTCCTGACGCTTAAAATGGAGACAATAATAATACATTTCATGGGCTCCTGTCACGACTAAGTGGGCTAAAAAATGTAACACCCTGGGCACAGTGCTTGGGGTGTAACAAGCTTTTGATCAATGTTTTAATAGCTGTTATTATGAAGGTTATTGTTATTACATTATCAGCTTCTCAGATGCTTGGACGGTAGTGTACTCTCAGCCTTTATGGCTGGACTACAATTCTTGCAGGAGAGTGTAAGAGTTAAATAGGTGTAGTTCATTAATTTTATCATCTGATACGATAATATTATGCTATGTAATGTGGAATTTTGAGGCCTCCAAATCTATATTTTTGTAAGTAAACAAAAATGATGACAATGTTATAGTAAATATTGTTTTCTAATCTCTTCTCCCTGCTGAATAGCAGTGCAGGATTTATAAAGATCCTCTTTGAACAGTTGTCCATTTGCCTACCAGAGCTCAACCTCTATTTAGAAATAGTGCTCTTGGGCCAGCAGGTGGTGTGGTGGTTAAGATGATGACTTCCAGGACCAGCAGTTAGCGTAATGGCTATGTCGCTGGACTCCCACGTAGTCGACCGCGGTTCAAGTCCTGGACTCGGTGGCTTAAACTCACGCCGGGCACGTGTGTGTGCGTGCCCAGGATCCCAAGAAGAGAATGGAGGAGAAGGGATTGCGGCGTGGCCATCCCCCCTTGGGGGTGATTTCTCACTTTCTGTCTCTTTGTCTCTCTCTGTCTGTTTGGCGAGTACACGCGCCCTATAGCAAAAACCTCTCCAAAAAAAAAAAAGAAAAAAGAAAAGATGCTGACTCCCACACGGTCTATTAGGGCTCGAGTCTCATACCTGGTGGCTTGCTTTCTCACTTTACCTCTCTCTTTTGCTCTGTCCATCTCTCTCTGGTGAGCATATATGCCTTAGAGCAAATTAAAAAATAACAATAATAAAAAACAAAAGTAATTATTAAAAAATAGTGCTTTTATAAACGTAGATTTTTTTTTTTTTTGAGAGAGGTTTTTGCTATAGGGCCTTGCGCTTGCCAGAAAGACAGGGAGAGACAGAGAGACAGAAAGTGAGAAATCATCCCCCCTGGGGGATGGCCACGCCACAATCCCTTCTCCTCCATTCTCCTCTTGGGATCTTGGGCATGCACGCACACGCGCCCGGTGTGAGTTTTAAGCCACCAGGTCCGGGACTCAAACCGCGGACAACTACATGGGAGTCCAGCAACATAGCCATTACGCTAAATGCTAGTCCCTTATAAATGTAGATTTTGATGGGAACAGAAACTATCTTATACATTTTATCTCTCATTATCTGAACTGTTGTCAAATAAGTCTATCCATATCTAGGATGTTGAAAGCAGTTTGCTGAATTTAGTATGTTGTAAAAATCAGTTCTCTGATTACTGGATACACAATGAGGTTTTTTAAGAATTATTTTATTCAACTTTATTTATTTACTTATTAATTTAAATTTGACTAGAAAGGGATAGAATGAGAGAGAGAGAAAGAGAGCAAGAGATGGAAAGGGAGAGCAAGCTGCCAGGTCTGGAACTTGAACAACGGTCCACTATGTGGGATCCAGCACCCTTAACCACCACTCCACCTGCCGGTGTCCAACAATGAAGTATTAGTTTGTTTACCCAAAGCTAAAGCAACTGCAGCAAAGAGGATTTTTTTTCCCTGAAAGTTACTGAGAAAGGTGATGGCAAGGACCCATTTATTTTTAGATCTCTTGGGTCCAATAACATCTGCTAGCCAAAATTATTTTTAAAAGAAGCTATGGATGTGGAAATTATAATCTGAATAGAAATTCCAAAGAGAAAATTATCACTTCATTTGGAATAGATGAGGGAATTATTTTGAACTATGTTCTATCCCTTAATTATTCTATTATATACAGATCTTAACTCCTTCAGGAAGAGTGTATGGTATAAGGATACCAATAAGCATTTACAGAATATTAACAAACCAACAATAGGTTGATGATTCACTCTGGATTCATGCCAGGGTCTGTGAAAGAACTCAATAAACATGATATGCATTTCAAAAACTGCTAATCATAATTAAACTTTCCAAACCCCTCAATCCTATAAATTATATTAAATAGAATATCAGCAATTGGCCTGCCCCTACTCCCCTTATAGCATCACAGACCCTATGATTATCAGCCTTGGAGAAGTGGGCCACAATACTATATTCTTCTCCCAAAAAAGGTGATGTTTGGCTTTTTTTTTTTTCCCCCCCACTAACTGATGGCATAGAGTTGTAAACTGTTCTCTTTCTACTATATTTATCTGTGGTTGTAGTCCCTTTATTCCATAAGGACAATTTTTGTTATTTTTTTTCAAATAAGCAGTGCAATTTACCAATGTAGGTCTTCTTTCTTAATTCGTCTTTTGTCATATACATTATTTTAAAAAATGTTATAAATTGCTCATTAGAATATCGCAACAATCCATAAGCAAATTCGAACCCAGTCTGTAGCCCCTGAGGGATGTGAATCCACGTCTTCAATGACTGAAAAGGCAAATTATGACCCTGGTACTAACAAGAGTAACTGGACTCCCGCCAATGCCGCCCCCGGGACCTGCTTGCTCTGTGCTGCCGGTCCGGGGCGGGTCTGCTCCGTGGCAGCCGGTTTCACCAGCACTGACCCCGCCCGGAGGGGAACAAGGTGCCGTCCGGAGCGTGGCCTCGCACAAAGACGCGCCCAGGCGGGGAGCCCAGCCCGTCTCCCCTGGCTGTCTGGTCGCGCCCTCGAGCCCAAGGGCCGAAGCGCAGCCAGAGCTCAGGCGCTCCCCCGCCTTCTCTTCTGCTCATTTTATTAAAAAGGAAAAAAAAAAAAAAGTGCAGAGTTGGGTTGGGGGGGAATGGGGAGAAGAAGTCCCGCCCCTCCGCCCGCCCTCCGCCTCCTATTGGCTAGGACCCTGATTACGTTCAGCAGCGATGCACCAATGGAGAGGCGCAATACTGCGAGGTGGGCCGGGCCCGAGCGGGGCGCACGCCCGAGACGCTCGCCCCTCTGGGCCTCGGTCCCCGCCTCTTCCCCTCCTCTTCCCCTCTCTTGCTCCCCACATTGTCTCTGCCTCGTTTCTCTCCTAGTTGAGGAAAAAAAAAATCACCATCATCCTTAGGGAGTCCATCGCCCTCCGAAAAACAAAACCAGACATGATCCTGGGCTCTCGCTTCTGAAGGCTTTGCCTGATATTGGAGGGAGCCTAGTCTCAAGTCGGGAAAGGTCACGGCAGGGCAGCCCCCAAGCCCCTCCGCGTCGCGTCCCCGCGGGCCGGCCCCTCTCGGCCCTGCGCCCCGCGGCCCCGCAGCCTCCCGCGGCCTCCCGCCCCGTCCCCTCCACTTTCCCAGGAGCTGGGCCGCGAACACCTCTCTATTGATGGTGTAGCGCATTAGGGGAAGGTAAGTCTCCAACTTGCCTGCGCTGTGTCGTGTGCTTTCTCTTTTGGCCCCTCATCCTGGTGAAGGGTGCTGGGTGGGCCAGGAGGGTCGGCCGTGAAAGCAGTCACCCGTCCTGGGTGAGCCAGAGGGAAAAGACTGGTGTCGAAGCCACAGAAGTCGAGGGCAGAGCAGGAGGGTGACAGAGGATAAAGGGCCAGGGACTTCTTTAGTCCTGCCCGGGCCAGGTGACTGTCGTACGTGCCTTCTGACCCCTGTTCTCTCTTGGAAGCTTCATGATCTTGTACTTGTCTGAGGTTAAACTGTTTCATGTGACTAAATTACTGGCTGAGCTGTGGGAGTGAAGGAAGTCAGGGACTGAAACTGTAAATTTCTTGAATGTTTGTGGATTTGGTGGTTTTTGGGGGCGGACTTTTATTTAATAATTTTCACATTAGGGGAAGATAGCCTCTAGTTCTCTGTTCTATTTGATCACAAAATTATGAAACCAAAAATCAGTTGCAGCAGAATAGAATTCTTACCATGTTTTAGTTCTGCTCTTTGAAGCAGGATGGATTCTATTAATTGTTTAAGGTTATTGAAAAAAAGATAAATAGTTTTTCATAGACTGTGTGTGTGTGTGTGTTGGGAGGTGGGCAAGTATTGCAGGTTTTCTTTGAAACTGGTTGCTTGAGAAGTTGTTGAAAGGAAAACAAAATGATTCATTGTTGAATTGTCATTTTTCTCTGTCTCTTTTCCAAGGTTTGCTTACAATTTTTCTGGATTACAGACTTCAAACAGTGATTTAAGCAAAATGTGTCCTCGAGAAACTGGGTGCTTTAAATGTTTCAGTATGTGTTACTATTTTAAGGTACATTTAGAAAGTAGTTTTGTTTGAATCTTGAAATAGCTGTCTCCAGAGCAATTTTTTAAACACAAAAAAGGTAACTAGTAAAACGGTGAACTTGGTGAACTGCAAAAAAAGGTTTTTAATGCCAAGTTCACTATAAAATAAGGTTTTTAGTGTGACACAAATTAATGCATCCTATGTTTAGATTTGAAACAGTTTGGATCATTGCTTTCCATTTAAAAAGAGACCTTTTTGTCTGGTGTACACTAGTCTCTAGTCTGAGTCTGTTGGGGGAGGGGAAGAGGATGGATCTATTTAGTAATAAAAATCATCCTTGGGTAGATATTTCCTTCCATGGATTTGCTTGCTGAGTTAATTCCACTGTAAATTGTAAACCAGTTTTGATTTTGGTGGCCTAGGCTAGGTGGAAAGCTGACTTCCAGCAATCCCTGTTGTTGAGGTCTAAGGGAAAAGAGGCACACAGACACACACACACACACACACACACACACAGACACACACACACACAGACACACACACACACACAATACCAGGCTGAGGGCAGTTTTGATTTTGGTGGCCTAGGCTAGGTGGAAAGCTGACTTCCAGCAATCCCTGTTGTTGAGGTCTAAGGGAAAAGAGGCACACAGACACACACACACACACACACACACACACAGACACACACACACACAGACACACACACACACACACAATACCAGGCTGAGGGCTCATTGTTCTTCCATACACACATTCATTCTCTCTCTCCCATATTTGGGACTAGGTTTGCACAGACAAACAGCTCTTTTTGGGAAAGAGGAGAGAAGATGGGGGAAGGGAGGGTGCTTTTTTTTTTTTTCAGCTTTCTTCCACCCATCTCATGTCTGGCCTTTTCTTCAACCTTGGGAGTCAGAAGAGTACATCGGAAACTAAAGGACACCAAAACATGTTCAGAGTCTCCTTTTCTCTGTCTGTCTTCTGCAGCCTTGGTTTCTGCTGCTCTTTCTTTTTTGTGTATGTAAAGATAAAATGCCTCTTTATGTGTGGTGGCCCTACAGTCAGCTCTCAGGGCTTTCATATTCCTCTCTGACTTTGTTGGGGACACTGATTTATTTACTTGACTGTTATTGTCATGAATGTGACCAGGGTCCTCTTTTCTAGGTAGAAATAGGTCATCTCAGTTAAGATGATAAAGACTGTATTTGAGGTTAATGTTTATCAAAATCATGGTGTGTGCGTGTATTAGTGATCTGATGGTTTGATGGTCAGGTTTGCTGGCTATTGAGCTGTCACTGTTATTTTTTGTGAATGAGGGTAAAAGAAAAGATTTGGTTTTCTGGTTTGGAGGCTAGTATAGATAGGCTTCTTTGAACATTGGACAGGAAATAAAACTGAGAGTCCACCCAGGGTAAACTCTGCTCCTGCCCAAGGATGGAGATTGATGTGAATACGTATGGCTTGCAGAATAGCACCTTCTACTGGTTAATTGCTACGAGGGATCCAGACGGAGAGGATGGGGGAGGGGATTAACAGCTGAGGCGTAATGATTTTCTTTTAAACGCAGTTGTAATGCCTTTCTGCAAATGCCACTTCCTGGAGCTGCTAATACAGATGCCCTTTGACAGGCACGGTTGCATTGAGGCTTTATTATGTTATTGGCTATGTCTTGACATTAATTTGTTCTATTATTAGAAGTATTTACACATTGCAACTTCCAAGGATTCCTTTGAATTGATACTCTTCCATCTTTATGAGAAAGAGTTTGTCTTGAAATATTAAACAAAATTAGTTTAATTTGCATTTCAGGTGTTGGAAACTATACATATACTATTAGTCTTTTGAAAAAGTTTTTAGTATCATTAGTAAAAAGTCAAATAAACCCTTTGTCTAGTACTGGACAGAGAGGTTTTCCTTAAGGATTTTCCTTATGTAGAGGGGTGGAGGGCTAGAGGAGGAGTCAAGGTGGGAAGATCTCACTAAAATGAGCAACTTCGTCTATGTAATAACAGTGGATTGTAGTAGTATTGTTTTCAAAAGTCATTAAATGTAAGTAAAATTAAGTATGACAAGATGACTTATATAGGTTATACATATATTTTTAAAGAATTATTTAATTTAAAATTTATTCATTTATTTATTTTAATTTGACCAGAGAGAGACACAGAGAGAGAGAGAGAGAGGGGAAGGGAGAAAGCAAGCCACCAGGTCTGGGACTCGAACCATGGTTAGCCATATGGGAATATCCAGCGCCTTAACCACTATGCCATGTACTGGTCCCATATAGGTTATATTTTTAAGAAAAGTAAAATTTGGAAGTCAGATAAAATGTGAAGCGAGAGTATATATAGATTAACAGAGAAGAGGGCCAAATTCCTGCTTAAAGGCTTCTAAACCAGGGTGTGGTTTCAGAGATTTGCTTAATAAATGTCTTGAAAGATTTTTTGTTTCTTTGTCTATGTATGAATGTATTGTGTGTGTGTGTGAGAGAGAGAAAGACAGAGTATTGATAGAGTATTGACTGGTTATTACCATATTGGAATCTTCCTGCCACAGCCTCCCAGCCAGCCAGGAGTACAGGCATGAACCATCCTGCCTTGTCCAGAGGGTCAAGAGCTAAACCTGGGCCTCCATGTGTCGTCATTGTCTTAGAAGTAGGTCTTAGCAGCGTCTGCCACCTTGGCTGAGCCTGTAAGAGTTTTTATCGTCACACATGCCAACCCGTCTCAGTTGCTTTAATGTAATGAACTGTTAGGTTTGCAGTGTTAAGGGGGACGGGCATGTCGGATAAACATTCTTTGTTCCAGACTAATTACTTGTAGGAAATGTGATTTCTGATTCACTTTGCTTCCAAAAGTTAAAGCATAATCTCTAAAGTTGTATATGTTCTACATTGAAGTATATTAGTTTAAATGTATTATTTAATGGGAATAGTCAGGAAATTTCAATCCAGTATATTCTCTGCCAAAGTTTTGTTACAAGGAAACTAGAGTAACTGAGAACCAATTTATAACAAATAGGTAATCCAAATCAAAAAATAAAATGTGCCAGTTAATTTTTCAACTTTGACTTATCAGCTAGTCAAAAAAGTTCTTTGAAAATGGGAAGGTAATCATTGTTAGGTTCTGTAATAATTTTATATAATATTGAAGAGATGCTGAACTGAAGTATGCCAGATGCTATAAAAACATGTATATATAATATGATCTATACCCTTTTAAAAACCTGTGTATGTTGAATATTATGGATTTAGTAAGCACCCATTACTTTAAATTAGCTTTGAATCTTTAACATCTTGTTTAAATTTCAGTAATCAAAAAAACATTTAAGTAGTAAAATAAGTTGTATATATCAAGTTCTTTTGGGAATAGTTGCTTTCCTACTAACTGATTTTGGCAGCTACTTTTGTATTTGATTTAAAGGTTAAGATAGCAGAAACTCAGATGTTTAAGTGAGTCATTACTGTAACCTAGCTGTGAACTTCATTACACACACACACACATCAAACACTATTGTCTTACATAATCAGTTTCTGATACTGCTGTGCTCTAATTGGGCGTAGATTTTTTTTTTTAACAACTAGGAATTTTTCTTAAGTCATATTGAAATGATTATTATTTATTAATATCTTGATAGTTATGCCAAAGGCGAAGCATTGCTTGTCATGTTTCAGTGTGATTTTTGTTGAGTCTGCTGGCTTGTGTTTCTTAATCTCTTGTCTAACAAAGGTCTAGTTTATTTATTTATTTTAAAAAATTTGTCAGAGGGTGCCTGTGTTCACCAGAGACAGAGAAAATGCTGAGAGAGAGAAAGAGAGCGCGTGCTTGCACAAGCACCTCCTTGGTGTCTACGATTACATTGCAGTCTCTTCTCCATTTCTCCGTTCAGTTGGGATTTTCTGGCTCACGCACACAGGTACCCTGCTAGTCTGGTATTCGAATTGTGTAGTTGGTCATGTGAGACCTGGCTCCCTTAAACACTAGGCCAGCCTATGTTCCAGTGTTTTTTAAGTAATGAGGAGAAATAAGCATTTAAGTGAGTGTTAGAGGGGCTACCAAGTGATGTGGTAGTTAAGGTGCTAGCTAGACTCTCACCTGGCTGATTGAAGTTCAGCCCTGGACTCAGTGGATTGAAAATTGCATGGGGGCATGTGTGTTCCCAAAACTCTTAGGAGAATGGAATGGAATGTGACGTGGCATTCTCTCAGGGGGTGATTTCTCACTTTCTCTCTCCAGTGAGCATATGCGCCCTATCGCAAAAATTCTTTAAAAAAAAGTGTTAGAAAATTGTTAAGATTGATTAAACTATTAAAAATATATATATATTTTTGGCCAATGGGCACATGCATTTTCTAGACACAAGACAGACAGAGAGAAAGTAAGAAAAAACCCTCCTGGGGGCATGGTCACACCATCATCCTTTCTCCTACATTTGTTTTTGGAATTTTGGGCATGCACACATGCATTTGCCCATGTGTTTCCCAAGTCACTGGGTCAGGGATTTAAACTGTGTAGTCAGCCATGTGGGTCTAGCCTCTTTAACCACCAGGCTATAGGCTGGCTCACTTAAGCATTTTAACCAATATTTGACCTGGAATAACTCAGACATGCCCAAATACGAAATATATTTGTTAACTCTATGTTTTGGTTGGAATTATGATTTATATAACTAACTTATTGGTATGCCAGGTATTGTAAAATATAATACCTATTTGTCATGTAACTAGGCCGGATAATACTATTAATAATAAAAGTGTTTTTATTTTTTTATTTTTTTTTTAAAGTAAACTGTCTGTGCCAGGGTAAAATTATTTTTATATGGTAAAACTTTCCAGTATATCAGCAGCTATAATTAATAGATATAACTGAAACTTTCCCTTATATGATAATTCATAGACCACTTGGTATTTGAAGAATCCTCCATAGCCTGTTTGCCTTGGGATTTTGCATCAGAAGTTGAGGCCATGGGTCATGCTCTAATTTTACCTTGGTTATATACGTGACTATCAAGCACTTCGTTTTGGCTGTTTTTTTTTTCTTTTTGGTGATTCCTTGTTTTTATTTTTTTAAAGAATTATTTTATTTAACTTTATTCATTTATTCATTTTTATTTATTTTAACCAGAGAGGGACAGAGTGAGAGAGCGAGAGAAAGCTGCCAGGTCCAGGATTCAAACTGTGGTCAGCCATGTGGGAGTCCAGCACCTTTAACCAACACGCCACCTGCCAGCCCCTCATTTTGGCTGTTTTGATCGCAGGAACAGAAAGTCTCTCAAGAGCTCAAGGATTGGGGAACAGTGGAACAGAAATTTAAGCCTTAAGAGTCAGGTGTCATGGAGCCAGCAGGTGGCATGGTGATTAAGGCGTTGGACTCCCACATGGGTGATGTTGGTTCTAGTACCAGACCTGGCAGCTTGCTTGCTAGCTTTCTCTCCCTCTCTCTCTGGTGACGATGTATGCCCTATAGCAAATTAAAAATAATAATGATAATAAATTAAATAATTCTAAAAACAAGAGTAGTCAGGTGTCACAGAAGAACAAGGATGTTCATTTGTCCCTCATGGGTGCTGACATACTGTTAGGGATATGGATTTTACCAGTTTTAGCGACCAGATGCCTTGTTGCCTAGTCA
>NW_006159616.1:14990662-14998534 GCF_000334495.1 Tupaia belangeri chinensis
TTGTACCATATCTTAGCCAGGGCTGTGTGACTGTCCAGGCTACACAGAGCAATAAGGATACCTAAAGGGAACATGTTTACATTGGAGGCCTGGACTAACCTGAAAGAGCGTTTGCGAGCAAGTGTGGCCGAGCAGCCTCTCTAGACAGAGTCCTGAAGCAGCAAGGGAGAGAGCCCCATCCTACAAAAACCCCTTTCAGTATACATGGCCGTACACACACACAGTGCAGCATGTTTGTACACTTTCATTAGCATGTGTCCATGTCCCTCAGGCTCCCCGAGGTCTGATTCCTGACCTCCTTCCTATTTCTGGGGTGGAGAGCCAGGAGGAACAGTGGTGGGGGCTCTCGAGGTGTGCGGAGTGAACACATTTCAGAGGAGTGTGAGCAGGTGAGAATGCGGTCATGTCTATATGGAAGCGCTGATGGGGAAGGCACTGAAAACCTCCCTCTCTGGCAGAACCTGCTGTGCAGAGAAGTATATCCACACTAGAGCAGCTTTCTTTTCTTTCTTTTTTTTTTTTTTTTGAGAGGTTTTCACTACAGGGTATGTGCGCTTGCCAGACAGAGAGAGACAGAGAGACAGAAACTGAGAAATCACCCCCCAGGGGGGATGGCCATGCCGCAATCCCTTCTCCATTCTCCTCTTGGGATCTTGGGCACGCACGCACACACGTCCGGCATGAGTTTTAAGCCACCGGGTCCGGGACGTGAACCGCAGTCGACTACGTGGGAGTCCAGTGACATGGCCATTACGCTAACTGCTGGTCCCTAGAGCAGCTTTCTGAATTCCTGATGGGGCATGGAGGCTCTGGCCAGTGATTTAATCAAAGTTTGATACATGAAGCATTGTTCAGGTGCATTTAAACTGGATGGGCCTTGTTAAACCCAGAGCTAGCTTTCCCTGTGCCCTCTCATTCTTCTCTTTCTCTACTTCTTCTATGTGGGTCATCAGTGTGACCCATGGTGTTGTCAGTCTGCAATTCTGCTGTTCCTGATAGGGCCACTACATAAGGTTGTTCAGGTTAAACAATAATGTGCTAACTTAAATTTTTACTGAAAGGTGTTTCTTTCTGCATAAGGTACTATATGGCTAGGGCTGGCCTACCTAATCCTCTACTCTTAACTCAGCTGTTTTATCTCTGGTTTCTTTGTGTCTTTATGCCTGTTTCCGCTTCCACCAATAAGGACTCTTTGCATCTTTAATTCAGTTCCCCAAGAGAGATCTGATAGGCCATTAGTTATCACCACTGCAGTTAAGGGCTTGGGGGTCAGACCTCTTCATCCCCATCCAAATGGGCTGACTGGCACACCTCTCAGGGAGAGACAGCTCTCAGGGAGAGACACTTGGAGCTGAGGGAATGAGAGGCAGTCTGAGCCATGTGGCTTATGAAAAGAAGTTTCTTTTTTTCTGTTATATCCTGTCATATTTTTCCTATATTCATTTCCTCTGACTTCTGGTATGTCTGTTGTTGATTTTGATAGGTTATTCTCTCTAACAGTTTATTTCATTTTAAGAAAATATAATACACAGTCATAACTGGTAGGTGGTTATGATCCCTTTTCTTAGGTGAGATCATTTATTGCGCTTGTCTTACTCTCTCTTTATTTTCTGTGAATTTACCCATCTACTTGACTGCCAATTTTAGCATACATGCTGCTGAAGTGAGCAGACTACCTGTCTGCCTATCTTTCTAAGTCATTGTTCCCCAAACTGTATTTATGTAGCTTACAAATATGTGGCAAGTATTTTAAGTGTTTTGAGGTCTAATAAATTTATAATGCACATTAGCATCTAATGCCTCAGAGACATTTTATGATATAGAGCAATTTTTAAAATTTGCTAGGGTGTGTGTGTGTTTTCACTAGATCGACAGATACAGGGAGAGGGAGAAAGCATCCTCCCACTTGGGGCATGCTCACACTGCAGTCTCTTCCCCTCCACTTCTCCACCCTGTTGGGATTTTAGGAATGCATCCACACATGCCTGGCATGTTTTTCAAGCTACCAGTGTTGAGATTTGAACCATACAGTAGTCCGTGTGGGGTCTAGGGTACCAGGCTGTCAGGCTGATGTGGAAGAGAAGTTTTTTCTGCCTCTCCCCAATCCTAAAGAATACCTGTGACTTGGAGTACTAACATTCTGTAAAGTACACTTTGAGAAATGCGGGAATGCATCCACAAATGCCTGGCATGTTTTTCAAGCTACCAGTGTTGAGATTTGAACCATACAGTAGTCCGTGTGGGGTCTAGGGTACCAGGCTGTCAGGCTGATGTGGAAGAGAAGTTTTTTCTGCCTCTCCCCAATCCTAAAGAATACCTGTGACTTGGAGTACTAACATTCTGTAAAGTACACTTTGAGAAATGCATATAAAATCAGTCCTTTCTTAATCAAATGGCTTGTTCTTTTTCTCCTTAATAAATAAGAGGCTGAGCCATGCTGGTGCAAGCCAGAGGGTGCCGTTGGACAATGGCTGAGGCTGCACGAGAGACCTGAGTTTGGGTCCCCACCCATACTGAACAGGCCAGGCAAGGTGATGCATTCCTGTGGTCCCAGTTAACTGGAAGGCTGGGGCAAGAGAATTGCAACATGGCAAGACATTGTCCAAAAAAAATGACCCATCTCTTTGTTCTGCCTACATGTGCATTGTCTCACACATGCTTTCTCTCTTAGCAAAGAAAATTAAGAGTAGGAATAAATTCTGAGTGTTCCTATAACTTTGCTTTGTTGTTCTATATTATTCTAACAAGCAACTTTTGCATGCCTATATATATATATATATTTTTTTTTTTTTAAAGAGAGATTTTTTTTGTATAGGGCATGTACACTCGCTGGAGAGAAACTGAAAGCGAGAAATCACCTCCTGGGGGAACCATGCCACAATTCCTTCTCCATTCTTCTCTCAGGATTTTGGACATGCACACACATGTGCCTGGCATGAGTTTTAAGCTGCTGGGTCTGGGACTCAAACTGTGGTTGGCCATGTGAGAGTCCATTGACATAACTATTATGCATCTCTTGGTCCCAACATGCCTATACTTCTAAAGGTTCAAAATGATGTCTTTTTCTACTCAATTCATGTGTCATTCTGGATTTTTTTTTTTGTCTTTTTTTTTTTTAATAAGACGGTCTCATTTTTTCATGATCTTTCTGCCTCCTGAGTAACTGATATTACAGAGGTGTACCACCCTACTCTGCCTTCAGGTTTGACCATGAATTGGACCCAGGTCTCATGCATGCAGCATGTGCACTGTGACTGGGCCCTCAGATTTGTTTATTTATTAAGTGTTATTTATTTCATGAGAGAGAGGAAGAAAAAGACAAGTACTTCTGGCAGGGTCTCATGCTGTGATCCTCCCTCAGCCTTTCCCAGTGAGTCAGGACCACAAGAGCATACTTGCATGCCATGAATGCGCAAGTCGACCTGGGAAGGAACTCTGATCATCCATATAGATTCCAGCATTGCAGAGTGTTGTGCCACTGCCGCATCACTGTGACTGGGTCTAGAGTTATTTTTGATCATTATATCTATTATCCCTTATTCTATCTCTCAGTCAGATCTATCGAATCAGTGTTTTTCTTTAGCCCTTTCCATTAGGTATGCTTTATGTTTAAGGTTCAAGCACTTCATTTTTGGACAACTACAGTCATTTGTATAACCACTGACAAGAATCAACAAATAATAAAAAGATAATTTTTATTTTTGGAGAGGTTTTTGCTATAGTGCGTGTATGCTTGCCAGAAAGACAGAGATACAGAGAGAAAGAAAGTGAGAAATCACCCCACCCCCCACCCCCAGTGGGGAATGCCACGCCACGATCCCTTTTCCTCCATTCTCCTCTCGGGATCTTGGGCACGCATGCACACACGCCTGGCATGAGTTTTAAGCCACCGGGTCCGGGACGTGAACTGCGGTCGACTGCATGAAAGTTCAGCGACATAACCATTACGCTAACTGCTGATCCCGGGAGTCACCCTTTTTAACCTTGCTACTGGCATCAGCCTTTTTGGCTTCAGGTTTCTTCTATTATCCTGCTTCTCAGTATTTTCACTTGCCATCTTGCATAATGGGAAAGAGACTACTATTATTATTATTACTAATTAATTTATTTTTAGGAGTGGTCTTTTTGCTCTAGGGTGCATGTGCTCATTGGAGAGACAGAGATAAAAAAAAAGTGAGAAATCACCCCTTGGGGTTGGGTAGCCACATTGTAATGCCTTCTCTATATTCCTCTTGGGATTTTGGGCGGGCACTCACATACATACACATGCCTGGCATGAATTTAAGCCATTGGGTTTGGAACTTGAACTGGTTGACTACGTGGGAGTCCAGCAGTGTAACCATTATGCCATCTACTGGTCCCTTATTTAATTTGACCAGAGGAAGAGAAAGGGGAAATGAGAAAGCAATATACCAGATCCAGGACTCAAACTGCAGTCGACGATGTGGGAGTCCAGCACCCTAGTCACCACAGCACCTGCTGGCCCCCAGGTAGTCTTTTCACAGCTGTATATTTCCTGGAAAGCACATCTGAAGTTTTTTTCTTTTCTTTTCTTTTTTTTTTTTTTTTTAAGGTTTTTGCAGTAGAGTGTGTATGCTCACGAGAGAGAGAGAGAGAGAAAGAGAGAGAGAATCCCTTTTTCTTCATTCTCCTCTTGGGATTTTGGGCACACATGCACACATGCCCAGCATGATTTCAAACCGTCAGGTCTGGGACTTGACCTGTGGTTGGCCCTATGGGAGTCTAGCACCTTAAGCATCACACCACCTGCTAACTCCCTGAAGATACATCTTTTTTTTTTTTTTTTTTGGAGAGATTTTCACTGTAGGACGCGTGCGCTCGCCAGACAGACAGAGAGAGACATAGAGACAGAAAGCGAGAAATCACCCCCCAGGGGGGATGGTCACGCCGCAATCCCTTCTCCTCCATTCTCCTCTCGGGATCTTGGGCACGCACGCACACGCGCCCGGCTGAAGATACATCTTAAAGCAGATTATTTTTTTCCTTAGGACAGTGTTATAGGTCATGTTCTTGCCTAAGGGTTTAGCATGAAAAAAAAAATCTTAGCCATGGGTAAGCCGTTAGCTTCTGTTCAGAAAAAATAGAGATGCTACCATAAACATATAGTTATTGTAATTCCATTATGTTCCAGTTGCAGTTGAGTAGGATAATCCTTATCTATTTTGATTTGTAATATATTTCTGTATATAATATAAAGAAATACTTATCAGCCTACAGTATCACCATTTTGACCTAAAAATGTGCTAACTTTATTTATATGTTGGTGTTCCTCTTGATTCTGTCGTGTAACCGTACCCTCAGTGCTAACTTTCTTTACTATTTGCTTCAGATCTGCAAGTTTATAAATAACAGTTCTGATCCTTTTCATGAGATCCAGATTCATGTTGCCCTCTGCTGCTTTGTTTTTCTTTTTGGTATCAAACTTCAAAACTTACCAAGCTGTATCTGTCTACTCTTAACCATTATATTGTTGTGGAGAAGTAATTGGGTCCGTAGATTCAGTCTGCAGCCTGTTACTTATTAACTCTGTGATTTTGAACAAGTTACTTATTTTTTTGTGTATCAATTTTCTCATTGGTAAAATTGGGATAATAATAGTACTTATATTATAGGTTTATTGAGATAACCAAAATTATCAATACATGTGAAGTATTTGTAAAGTTCCTGGCAGGTAGTCAGTGCTAAATAAATATTAGCCTTTATTTTTAAAAATTTTGAGGGCCGGCAGGTGGACTCCCAAATGGCCAACCATGGTTCGAGTCCCAGACCTGGCGGCTTGCTTTCTTCTCACTTACCTCTCTCTCTTTCTTTCTCCCTCTCTCTCTTACTCTGTTCTTCTCTGGTCAGATTAAACGTTAAGTAAATAAATAAAGTTCAATAAAACAATTGTAAATTTATTTATTTATTTATTTTTGCCAGAAGGCACATGCACTTGCCTGAGAGAGAGAGAGAAAGAAAAAGAAAGCACCCTCCATGAGACATGGTTATGCTGCAATCCTTTCTCCATCTCTCTCTCCTTTGGGGATTTTGGGCATGTGTCTGGTGTTTCTCTCAAGCTTCTGGGTCTGGGACTTGAGCTGTGCTGTCAAACAAGTGGAATCCAGGTGCCTTAACTGCCAGACCATGGGCTGACCCGGTAATAGCCATATATATATATATATATGGCTATATATCATTATTACTGTTATCTTCATCAGAGATAAACAGAGCTACAGCTTTCTACTGTGTTCCTTTCCTTGTTATCTGCAACACTCAACAACAAAGAGATTTGTAGGAGCAGTGGGTCAACTCTAGAGGGTTTGAATAAGTGCTGTCTAAGGTCTGAATTTTAAAATTTTTGCTAGTCCTTGAATATAGGAAATGTTACAAAAAATTACATGATTAAATACCAGGTGAATGAC
This sequence comes from Tupaia belangeri chinensis, assembly GCF_000334495.1. NCBI lineage: Eukaryota > Metazoa > Chordata > Mammalia > Scandentia > Tupaiidae > Tupaia > Tupaia belangeri. The sequence goes on from NW_006159616.1 coordinate 14,997,085, forward strand.
ATGGACCATAGAGTAATAATGGAGTTGGAGGTATTAATATATGACTAAAATGTTATAACTTAGGTGTTCCTCTTGTGATGTTCATGAAGGAGGTTTATTTAAGTACAATAATGGCAAATGGGAAATTCAAAGTACTTCTTTATCATTAATTAGGTTTTTAGTCAAAATATCAGTGTAGGGCAAGCTAATAAACTGAATTGGAGCATACTGCTTAAGCCTAAAGCCTACACATATTCTCTCCCTTCCTCCTAAATCCTAGTCTTCTGATACTCCTGCTGCCTATTCCACAGAAGACCCAAATATTAGTCTTTTAGAGCGTGTGTGGGAGAAATGAACAAGAGCAAGGTTATAAGTTCACACATGTATGTGTAACTTCATCTGCATTTAATCTTCATATGTGTAAATGGGGTTTAGTCTTTTTTTTTTTTTTGAGAAGTTTTTGCTATAGGGCGCGTGCATTCGCCAGGAAGACAGAGAGAGACAGAGAGATAGAAAGCGAGAAATCATCCCCCGGGGGGATGGCTATGCCGCAGTCCCTTCTCCATTCTCCTCTTGGGATCTTGGGCATGCACACACATGTGCCTGGTGTGAGTTTAAGCCACCGGGCCCGGGACTCACAGCTGTTGACTACGTGGGAGCCCACCAACATAGCCATTACACTAACTGCTGGTCCCAGTTTAGTCTGATTGGGACTCTGACCCAATCAGATTAGTGTTCCCTCTTCTTAGAGAGGTTCAGGAAAGTAGCGGTTAGAGGGAAAGAAAAAGGCATTTTGTTGATCCAGCTTCAGCTCTCTAATGTGCTTGATTTAATGGCCTATGAAAATAACTAAAAAACATTTGTCTGCCTAGCAGCCCTACATTCTGGTTTTTGTTAGGACAGTCTTTGGGACATAGGGTGGAACTGCAAAGTGTTTTTCAAATTTAAGGATAAAGTTACCATTTGAGATACAATGAAGGAATAATGTCATATGAATAAGATTTGTCATTTGGAAGAGTGCCTCACTGTCAGTGATAGCTGCTATGGCATTTTGGGAATATGCTGGTTCTAATTTTGGTAATGAGAGTGTAATCTCTGAGGAATATGATTATATATGATTATGTTAGCAGGAGCAAAGCTGAAGCTTAATCGTATTATACCCACTCTGAAACAAGAATAGGATGATGCAAGGGGGGGGGGTTGATTGACCTGGAGGCTGGAAAAGAGGTTGTAGAGAGTTTCACTTAGCTTCTGTAGTCAGAGATGCATGGCTAACTCATAAACTCCAGAAGATGCCTAATTACCTGGGCCATTCAGTGTACTTTGCCTGTGAGGAATGCAGTAGGCAATCATTTGTTGAAGGAATAAATAATATCATTGTACGGTTATTATTCAAGTAGGTGATAAAGGAGATTTGGTGTAGTCTGTTGACCCCCCCCCCCCAAGACAAACTCCGGAAGCAGTTTTATTT